>NC_138740.1:34113556-34843819 GCF_965113295.1 Leuciscus leuciscus | reverse complement strand
AGGGGCAGACTAGGCCAAAATAACAAACAAAACAGTCTTTTTAACAGCCTTATTTTCCTAAATTAAAATGAAAGAAAACAAAATAAATGTAGCTTCCTCCCTAAACCAAAAAAAGTGTGAAAAGATACAAAATAAAATGGCGACAAACCCCCTCATCCCTTAATTTGGCAAAAATGATGAAATTTTTTTTTTTATATATTTATACACATACACACACACAGGTTCATAGCAAACCATCCAAAATCAGAATCCAAATCATAGTCAATCAGGCATGGGTCAAGTTAACAAGAATTATAAAAAATCCCAAACACTCTCAATCTCAAATAGTCACTCGCAAATCTATCTGGTACGACAAACTAGACTAGACAAAACTACAACAATATGAAGCAATAGGTACACAATGGCACAATAATGGCAAAGGTTGAGTGTTTGGGACGGCCCTTATATCTGGATCAGGTGTGGAGGTGAACAAATCACAGCCTCCAGCAAATTATCACAAATAACTCAAAAGTTCAAAAGACAAAAAAAAAAAAAAGTTCCCTCAAAAAAGTTTCTGGTTCTCGGGAGGATATAACAATGCATCTAAAACGAAATATTAGTAGATTTGTGATTTGTGCTAAATTAAGAATGAACTTTGTTTATGTTTTTTTATGTTTGTTTCTCCTGATTTTTGGGAATTTAATGTTGATTTTAGACTCGATGGAAGTGAATGACGACAAACAGCATCATTTCAAAAATGAAGATGGAGAACTGATATATAAAAATGAAGATAAACAACAAACATCTGAGAAAGAATCTCATCATTTCAAAAATGAAGATGGAAATGCAGTCGTTTCACAGACTGAAGAAAATTTCATACAAAAACAAGCAGGAAAATCTGGAGACAAAGGATTTTTCACCTGCTCTGAGTGTGGACTGTTTTACGTGCACAAATCAGACCTTAATAAACACATGAGAATTCACACTGGGGAAAACCCGTTCACATGCACTCAATGTGGAAAGAGTTTCACTCAGAAAAGGGCTCTCTATGATCATCTGCGCCGTCACTCTGGACTGAGATCATTCAGCTGTGATCAGTGTGATAAAACATTTGTTGTGGAATCATATTTAAAATCACACCTTAAAGTTCACACTGCTGTGAAGCCTCACTTTTGTTCTTTCTGTGGAAAGAGTTTTGCACTCCTGAAGTATTTAAAGCAGCATGAGCGTATTCATACTGGTGTGAGACCTTATATGTGCTCCTACTGTGGGCAGAGCTTTACTACAAACACAGAGTTAAAAAGACACCAGAGAGTTCATACTGGAGAGAAACCGTACAAGTGCTCACACTGTGGGAAGAGTTTCTCTCAGTCAGGAACCCTGAAAGATCATGAGAGAGTTCATACTGGAGAGAAACCGTATCATTGCTCTTCATGTGGGAAGAGATTCACACAATTATCTACTCTACGGACTCATGAGAAAAATCATTGCCCAAAGTTGCTCATTGCCTAAAGCTAAGTATTTTCCATGTGCTTTTCTGTTTTGTCTCGGGATGCCCATCGTGAAGTAACTAGAGTACGTCAGCTCCAGTTTGGATCCAGCTCGACTTCAGATGAAGAAAACTCTGAATCAACATGTACCAATGCTACAATTTTCTATACATCCGAATAATTTGTTTACAATATGTTCACATTACTTCAACGATCTCATTGTTTCTGCTTTAAATAAATACATTGTTAGCTAACCGTGTGGTTTGTATATGTACATTTCTGAAATGCATAATTTCAAATTAGTAGTGAAGTTTGAATCTGGAGACAGTTTGATCAAGCATTGCCCTTCTCTTTTGTCAACCGCTGTAACATGATTTATAATGATATGATTCTTGTTTTGCATTAAAGTAAATCAGACATCGATTAAAAGTGTGAATGACAATGCAATGGAATAGTTTGCAAATCAGAGATATGAAGGTTTCCCTAAAAACTCATTCTTTTCAAGCAATCAGATCTCATATCATATATTTTCAGGCGTACTGTCTGCACTATTAATTGCAAATAATCAAATGAGATTTGTGTGTCCAGACATGGCAGGAATGCAGTACCAGAGTTTAATCATTTAGCCCGGCTTCCAGAGAATATGTACTTGTTTTGTAATTAATTAGGGGGAAATGCAGTATTTTTTTTAATTAATTTTCTCAAACTCAAGTACATTAACCATTTATATTTTGTAGAATAAAAACAGCAGTTTGAACTTTATTCTGCTGTTCTCTTGATAACTGTATGAGACATGAAGGTCAATAATGCATTGCATGTCTCCACTAACTAAACATCCTTCTTATAACTTGTATTAGAGCACTGCAGTGATGAAGTTTTTTTTTTACAGGAACTTCATCTCTCATATTGTAAATGCCTGTTTAAATATTAATGGAAAAATCTGGTGCAGTTTTACTTTTAAAGGATGATTTATCAGCACACATTTAAACCCTTTGTTTTAATGTATATTATTACACATTTAAATCACATTAGTTTTGTTCCTTTTTATTTCTCACGTCTCAAAATGTACAGTTATTCAAATAGCAGAGTCAGACCTGCCAACCTGTATGCATTTTGACATCAATGTTGTCACTCTAAACTACACAAAAACCTGGTGACGCCTCTGTGCACGCGCAGTCCTCAAATCAAGCAACCTTAAGACATCGTCCTTATCCTGGCTCACTTCCACCTCGCACGGATCTCTCGCGAATCGTCCTCACGGATTCGATCGCAGTCGGGTGGTTCGTGCACTGGCTCCAGCCACTTCTCTCTCTCCCAGCACGGGTGTGTCCGCATCGCAGGAGATTTCCTCCACGAGACTGCTCAGATTGCGCAGGACGCGTTGCTATTCACGCTCCGACATCCCACTTCTGCCGCCAATGTAACGTCTGAAGAACGACAGACGAACAAGGCTCCGTTTCTTAACTTTTAATCGGAACACAAAAAAATAACTGTACACAAATGTACCAGCCTAACGCACTCGCTCGTTTCTCTCTCCTCAGCCTTTTGAACTCCCCCATTAACCCTATAACTGCTGGTGCAAAATAAAACAGCAATTTCAACAATTATAAAGAGTCTGTGCGCTACAATATCATATAGCCTAATACACAAATGGGTAGATTTATGTGTGGGGTTGGGTTACATGTTCATATGAGTAAAAAAAAAAGAGTAAATATGTTAATTTATGTAAATGTTAAATTATGTAAATAAAATTATGCTGTGCTGATGAAATTGAGAATTACACTCCAACATGTCATAAAGGCAAAATTATAACCCATTATATAATTTCATCATGACAATAACCTTCCCATGTCCAGGTATATGATTTTATCATCTCATTCATCTATTTTGTAACAGATATTGTCATCAAACCCTTCCAATTACAAATTATGTGCCAACTAGTTATGATTCAGTACCTATTGCAATGCAATATAGTCACACTAGCAACACTCTCTCACATATTTTGCTATTATGTCTGAGCTTTTTCTACATTGTTGGTATAAGTAGCAGTTGGTGGTAATAGACCAGAAATGCCCAGTTTTACATCATCATGCTGATAACGTTTCTTTAGACGTTCAGCAATCCTGCAGCCTGAACCACTGTAGGAAATCCACCCTTACAATACAATTATAAGTGTTTACTTAATCACTGACCAATGATAAAAGTCAATCTATTTACTACTAGATGCTGCTTTGCCACAAACACAGTGCATGTGCATTTCATTTTCATTACCAATTTCCATTGTTAATGTCTGCTTATATGAATTGAAATACATATGGTGCAGTTTTAGGTTTATTAGCCTTCTTGTAGCTCAAACAGTAGAATATGACACTAGCAAAGCCAATGTCATGGGTTTGAATCCCAGCGAATGCATGAACTGATATCATGTGAACCTTTAATGCAATGCAAGTCTCTTTGGATAAAAGCACCTGTTGATTACATAACTGCAAATATAAAGTATGATTTATTACTACACATTTGGTAAATGTTGCACGATGTTTAACCCCTTGATTGTGAGTACATGTACTCATTAAGTCACACAAGTTCTGTTCCTTTTTATTTCTCTTTGTCTCAAAATGTACAGAACATTTCTTAAAATCTAAGAGTCTTTTCAATGTTCTCGATGCATCATTTCTATTTGTGCTCAAGCACAATTAATGAAAATAATTGAACTCTATTCAGAATACTTCCAATCACAGTATTTTAAAGCAACACTAGTTTCATGAACGATTACTGACCCTGCAAAAATTTTATTTGACAAATGATCAAACTTCATTACTGATTTTAGAAAATTACCCTCTTTGATTAATGAAACTAATTCTGAACATATACTTTTACTCATTTAGGCAACGTCAGGCAATGCTTTTTCTTATGATTCTGTAGATTAGATAATTGGGTGAAACTCTTCCCACATGAAGAGCACTGGTGCGGCTTCTCTCCAGTATGAACTCTCTCGTGATCTTTCAGGTTTCCTGACAGCGTGAAACTCTTTCCACAGTGTGAGCACTTGTACGGTTTCTCTCCAGTATGAACTCTCTGGTGTGTTTTTAAGTGGCTGGATGTAATAAAGCTCTTCCCACAGTCAAAGCACATATAAGGTCTCAAACCAGTATGAACACGTTCATGCTCTTTTAAATTTTCCAGTCGTGAAAAACTCTTTCCACAAAAAGAACAAACATGAGGCTTCACAGCAGCATGAGTTTTAAGGTGTCGTCTTAAGTTCTGTTCAAAAACAAATGTTTTCTCACACTGATCACAGCTGAATGATCTCACTCCAGAGTGACGGCGCTGATGATCTTCAAGAGTACTTTTGCACCCGAAACTCTTTCCACACTGAGAGCATGTGAACGGTTTTTCTCCAGTGTGAATTCTCATGTGTTTCTTAAGGTTTGATGTATTTGTGAAACTCTTTCCACACTCAGAGCAGGTTAAAGATCCTTTGACTCCAGTTTTTTCAGGACTTTTCTGCATTAAATTATTTTCGGTCCGTGAAATGACTGCGTTTCCATCTTCATTTGTGAAATGAGGTCTTCGAAACTCATGGTTCAAAACATTCACATCCATAGGATCTAAAATGAATTCCCATAATTCAAATAAAGAAGGACAAAATTAGAAACAAGAAACAAGTTAGAAAATTAAATATGATACCAAAATTTTAGGAGTCAGTACCGATACCAGTAAATAAATAAAATTAGTTAATTA
The DNA here is from genome assembly GCF_965113295.1 of Leuciscus leuciscus. NCBI lineage: Eukaryota > Metazoa > Chordata > Actinopteri > Cypriniformes > Leuciscidae > Leuciscus > Leuciscus leuciscus. The sequence goes on along the minus strand of NC_138740.1, from coordinate 34,838,609 downwards.
TTTTCAAAGACAAGACGTCACCATTTTGGTGTTTGCATCAAACTAAATTGACAAGTCATTTTATATACATACAAATGTTAAATGCAAGTAAAGTTATAATTAACCCATTTATATTTTGAATAAAATGAATTATAAAAACTAAAACTAAAGACACTCCCTTTTATAAACAGTGAAGTTGAAACTTCAGCTTAGCCGCAGCACAATCTCTCTGACTGAGTGAAAACGACCGTTAAAATCAGAACATCTGTCTATATCACACAATGAATCTCTTAATTTCATAGTGTTTATACTTTGCATGCAAAATCATTTCGTTATAACCAACAGAGCTCACGCTGCACAAACTCTGGCGTATTGACCTTATTCACAGCAGCGCCATCTTTGATTTATTTATAACGGGAATGAAAGCGAGGTTGTGAGGGATAGACATTCATCTCTTCAGTGTGTTTTACTGTTATTTCATGTGTTTTTCGATTGTTCTGCTGACGAAACACTGCAAAAATATCTTTGACAATATGAGTTGTAGAAAAAGTTATAAGTGATCTTAGAGCTTTATTCAGCTTCTTACAGCAGACGCCTTTGAAAACACGGCAAGTCTTTCCCTAGCAGCCTCGCTTTCATACCCGTCGCTGCACTGCTGTGAATGAGGTCTATTGAGTGGATTCTTAATTTCTGACTAACTTAGTCTAACTTAAATGGCTCTGATTGGCCATTGCGTTTACATGCTCAGCAAACTTGTCTGTGATTGGCTACAACACTTAACGCTGCAAAACAATTGTAAATAGAAACATTTTATGCTCTTCATAGACACTCACAGAAATGCACACGGGAGTTACGTTTTTTAAATCTAAGTAAAATATATGTGAGTTTTCATCTTAATGTTCCTCATCAGTCATCAGTCATTAAAGAGAATGAAGGAAAACACCAACCTATTTGTTCCTCTGTATCTTCATCTTTTATTCTGCAGGGTTCTTCCTCAAACTCCATCTTTACAATAGTATGTCCGTAGTTTCTCCTGGAGTAATTCCTCCTGCTTGCTTCTTCTCCTGTGGGAAGATGGGAATATTTCCCAGCATTTACCAGATGATCATCACACTTACAATCACTAAATTATATTCTTTGAATAATATTCAGCTTAAAATGTTTATCAAACAACTGTTTAGAAACAATTAGACTTCTCTAGTTGATTTTTATGTTGCCCTTGCATCAGATATGATTCACATGTATTAAAAACTGTTTACCATGATTCATTTGTTCATTAAATAAAATGAAAACACAAATCATAATCTTCACAAATGATGTGAAAAAAGTCAGTAACCAGTTTATATTACACAAGCGTAATAAACAACATCAGTCGGTTCATCTCGATTAGAGGTCGATTATGTGCTTGTTTTTAACCTCTATTTGAAAGATAAAATATAACACAAATAATTACTTAAGATAGACAAGATTTCTCAACAAAAACATTTATTGAACACTTGACCAATCTGCACTTGTTGTGACCTTGAGATATCAGAATCAGAATCAGAAAGAGCTTTATTGCCAAGTATGCTTGCGCATACGAGGAATTTGTCTTGGTGACAGTAGCTTCCAGTACACATACAATATAAAGTGACAAGACAAGTGACAAGTAACATAAGTATAAATAAAAAATAGAAAATAAAAATAAAATAGAAATAAAAGATTATAAATTATAAATATATATAAAGTTATAAGGTGCTATAATGAAATGTCTGAGGGAAGTATTGCACATGTTTGTTCCACAGTAGGGGAACATTTAAGTGTTCATGAGGTAGATGGCCTGGGGAAAGAAACTTTTCCTGTGTCTGGTTGTTTTTGTGCTCGGTGCTCTGTAGCGTCGACCAGACGGTAACAGTTCAAACAGAAAGTGTGCTGGGTGTGACGGGTCCAGAGTGATTTTGCGAGCCCTTTTACTCACTCTGGATGAGTGCAGTACTTTGAGTGTGGGAAGGGTAGTGCCAGTGATTCGCTCAGCAGTCCGAACTATCCGCTGTAGTCTACGGAGGTCGGTTTTGGTAGCAGAGCCGAACCAGACGGTGATGGAAGTGCAGAGGATGGACTGGATGACAGCTGAGTAGAACTGTACGAGCAGCTCCTGTGGCAGGTTGAATTTCCTCAGCTGACGCAGGAAGTACAGTCTCTGTTGGGCTTTCTTCACAATAGAGTCTATGTGAGTGTCCCACTTCAGATCCTGAGAGATGGTGGTGCCCAGGAACCTGAATGACTCTACTGCAGTCACAGTGCTGTCCATGATGGTGAGTGAAGGGAGTGCAGGGGGGTTTCTCCTGAAGTCCACGATCATCTCCACTGTTTTGAGCGTGTTCAGCTCCAGGTTGTTATAACTGCACCAAAGAGCCAGCTGCTCCACCTCCTGTCTGTACGCAGACTCGTCACCGTTCCGGATGAGTCCGATAACAGTAGTGTCGTCCGCAAACTTCAGGAGCTTGACAGAGGTGTCTTTAGAGGTGCAGTCATTTGTGTACAGGGAGAAGAGCAGTGGTGAGAGAACACATCCCTGTGGAGCACCGGTGCTGATGGTGCGGCTGTCGGACGTGATTTTGCCCATTCTGACTAGCTGTTGTCTGTCTGTCAGAAAGCTGGTGATCCATTGACAGATGGAGCTAGGGACAGAGAGCTGGGTCAGTTTGGTCTGGAGCAGTGATGGGACGATGGTGTTGAAGGCAGAACTAAAGTCCACGAACAGAATCCTTGCATAGGTCCCTGGTTTGTCCAGATGTTGTAGGGTGTAATGCAGTCCCATATTGACCACATCATCCACAGACCGGTTTGCTCTGTAGGCAAACTGCAGGGGGTCCAGCAAGGGTCCAGTGATGTCCTTCAGATATGCTAACACCAGTCTTTCGAATGACTTCATGGCCACAGATGTTAAGGCAACAGGTCTGTAGTCATTGAGTCCTGTGATCTTTGGTTTCTTCGGGATTGGGATGATGGTGGAGCGTTTAAAGCAGAAAGGGACTTTGCACTGCTCCAGTGATCTGTTGAAGATCAGTGAGAAGATAGAGGCCAGCTGGTCAGCGCAGGTTTTCAGACAGGCTGGTGAAACACCGTCTGGGCCTGGTGCTTTCCTTCTCTTCTGTTTCCTGAAGATCTGACGCACATTATCCTCACTGATCTGAAGTGCAGGGGGGGAGGGGAGGGGGATGGCTGGAGGTGTTGATGGCTGTGTAGAGAGATGGTCAGGGCGGGTATGGGGTGTCTGATCGGGGGTCTCAAATCTACAGTAAAAGACATTCAGCTCGTTCGCAAGATGCTTGTTGCTGTCGATGCTGGGGGATGGTGTCTTGTAGTTGGTAATGTCTTTCAGGCCTTTCCACACTGATGCAGGGTCGTTGGAGGAAAACTGGTTTTCCAGCTTTTTGGCATAGCTCTTCTTAGCCACTTCAATCTCCTTTGTCAATGTGTTCCTGGCCTGATTATACAAGATCCTATCCCCACTCCTGTAGGCATCTTCTTTGACCTGACGAAGCTGTCTGAGTTTTGGTGTGAACCATGGTTTATCATTGTTGAATGATAAGTAAGTCCTGGTAGGGATGCATAAATCCTCACAGAAACTGATGTATGATGTTACAGTCTCTGTGAGCTCGTCCAGATCGCTGGCAGCAGCTTCAAAAACACTCCAGTCAGTGCATTCAAAACAGGCTTGTAAGACCTGCTCTGTGTCGTTGGTCCATCTCTTTACAGTCCTTATTACTGGCTTAGCAGTTTTAAGTTTTTGCCTGTAAGTTGGTAGAAGATGAACCAGGCAGTGATCGGAAAGTCCTAGAGCTGCTCTGGCGACGGAGCGATATGCATCCTTTGTTGTGGTGTAGCAATGGTCCAAAATATTATTGTCTCTGGTGGGGCATGTAATGTGCTGTTTGAATTTAGGCAGTTCACGTGTGAGTTTTGCCTGATTAAAGTCTCCGAGAATGATAAGAACAGAGTCCGGGTGTTGTTGTTCTGTTTCTGTGATCAGATCAGCCAGCTGTTGCAGCGCCGTACTCACGTGTGCTTGCGGTGGAATGTAAACACTGATGAGAACGAGCGAGGAAAACTCCCGCGGCGAGTAGAACGGCTTACAGTTGAGTGAAAAGCACTTCCACATCAGGACAGCACATCTTCCTTAACACAGTTACATCAGTACACCACCTTCTGTTGATGTAAAAGCATGTCCCACCACCGCGCGTTTTCCCCGTTGACTCCATATCGCGATCTGCTCTGAACAGCTGAAAGTCCGGTAGATGTAACGCGCTGTCCGGAATGGCTTCGTTCAGCCAGGTTTCCGTGAAACACAGAGCAGCAGAGTTGGTAAAGTCCTTGTTTTTGCGTGAGAGCAGAAGTAGTTCGTCCATTTTGTTAGGGAGAGAGCGGACATTCGCCAGATGGATGCTAGGCAGCGCCGTTCTGAATCCGCGCTGCCTGAGCTTCACGAGTGTGCCGGCTCGCTTCCCACGCCTGCGCGTCTTATACTGTTTCCACAGTGCAGCGGCGCAACCGACGACAATGTTCCGCAAAACGCCAGAAGAATCAAAAACTGGTTGGTGATCAGTTGGTGTGCACTGCCGAATGTTCAGCAGTTCGTCCCTGGTATAACTGATAGCGAATGACAAACATAAAACAGGACAAACTAACAAAAACAGTGTAACAACTGGAGAGCTCAACACCGAGGCAGCCATCCGCGGCGCCATCTTGGATCCACGATATGTTTGGTAATTGTACCTGAATGAATTAAATTAATTTGCTACATTTCAGATTAATATATTTGTTTTCCTTAAAATTGTAATTAACAGTAACTTAAACACTTTGCAGTTTGAATGATGTCTTGTAAACAAAATGACGGAGTATGTTTTTATGTTTCCACTGTTCGATCGCATCCGCGCCTCACACACACACACACACACACACACAAATATAAGTAAACACTTTGCGACTTTAAACACACGCGACTTTTCGATCGCGCCCGCGCCCCTCTCTCCCTCTCCCTCTCTCTCTTCCACACACACACACACCATACTCCAGCATTGCAATCTTTACATCGCAGCCTGCTTCAGAGCTAAGGCGGGGCTACAGATTAGGTGTCCCCAAAGAACCCGCGTATCTAACAGTAGTTCCGCATTACATGAATTAATTTGCACGCGAGTTTTATTTATTTTTATACCATGTATTATCCGTGTAAATGTATACACCGAACCATGACGCCCGTACCGTTTCGGTTCAATACGAATACATGTTCCACCCCTAGTCTACAGTGAAATACAGTCACACATTACACTGTTTGGCCAGCATTTTAACCGTGTTTAATCCAGCTACTAGCTAACAGTATGCTAAAGTTAACTGCTGACTAGCGTCACGTTTCTAACGTCCGTTTTCAGAGCATCCAAGAGAAGCACAGAAATACGCATTGATATTCGGTCTGGTAAATAACGGTCGTTAAGGCACCAGTGCCGTATTAGCACCGGGTCTGTCTGTAGCTACCCAACCCTAGCGACGACGCTAGCAAAGCAAAGCCAGTCCTTCACTAACCTATGGTCACTTTTTTATTACTTATTTCTCTGCATTGAGTGACAACCCTCTCAAATATAAGACACACAAAACAGAACAAATAAAAGTATCAGATTCTCTGTCTGTAATTGCAAAATTCTTGCTTACTTATTGTTGTGACATGATAGCAACCCTTCTGCTGTGCTAATGCAACCTCAACTACGCTATCAATATCCACCGAACGTCATGTCGCCTATTCATATTTTTTCTCGAAGTTGGCAGTAACATATCAAAAGGTTTTAATTAAATATAAAGGAGTTTTCTCCAAGGAACTTAGCTCCTTCCTTAGGCACTGGATGAGGTCTGCTCACTCTGCTGGAGAATGACTCTAGGCGCAGCATGCGTCCACAACAACAACACAAGGCTGCCCACAGATGCGCCCGCCTAATAATCGGCTTGATATACTGGATATTGGCCGATGCCGATTATGTTAAAAAATGCAAAAAATCGGCCGATTAATCGTCCGACCGATTAATCGGTCGACCCCTAATCTCGATTAATTTCTGAGTGATTCGATACGATACGCTAATGCGTTCATAAAGTATAGCATCTTATATCACAATACTGTATTGAAGTCAATGGCAATTTCATGTTTTGTTCTATTATAGTGCCAACAAGAGGCACAATCCCACAATTTTTTTTGTGTGTCCTCAGAGAGAGCTTATGTATGTATCAGTTTGGTCATTTGGTGAAAATAACTCATTTTGTTTTGGAGTTATAGACATTTATATGTATTAAAAAACATGACCCACACGTGACTTTGTTTGAATTTTCTTGCCACTTACTATTAATACTTTGACATTTGGGCATTAGCATATAGCCAACGACCTATGTTTCCAAACTTCCTACAGTAGTTTCGTCTTGGTCGGTCTAACGGTTTAGACGATATTGATAAATGTTTTTTAAGCGCTAAATCACAACCCTACACAAACCGTAAGGCGAAACCTAGCATGTTTGGTATCGTTGGACTTGGCAAGGATTCAGGAACCTAATGAGATGACTCCCATGAAAATAAATCAACCACAACCAGAGTTAAGCATTTGAAATTTTTATTTTTCCACTAGGTAGCGCTGGTTTGAAACTTCTCAGGCTCCTTCAGGGTATCGCACTGATGACCCATACCGAGTTTTGTAACGATACGTTCATAAAATACAGCATTTTGGTACAAAATTAAAAATGGCCGACGCCTAAAATGGTCGATATGGAAAAATTGGATGTGAGTCGACTCGGCATAATGCCTTGAATCTAAACAGACCACTTTTATGATTTTTGGACAAACCGTTCAGAATTTATAAGCAACAATAGCCATTTTTCGTATCTCCGGACCAGTAGGTGGCGCTGCGCCAAAACGCAGCATGCAGCCTCAGGTCATGCTTGTGATGACATGTACCAAGTTTGGTCTGAACACGATAAAGCATTGTGGAGATGCAGCCTTACGTCAGTTTTCGCAAGCGCTACGTAAAATTAGTTTGCGCGGTATTCGAGAGCGGTTTGACGAATCGACATGAATTCCACAAATGTTTGTCGGCCTGGTCTGAAGATGATCTGGTTCCATTTTTGTGAAAATCAAAGCAATGGCCAAGGAGGAGTTAGAAAAAGTATTTTTTTCTGAGAATTCAAAATGGCGAACATATTCATGATGGAAAATGACGTGCAATCGAATTGTCTTGAGCTAAGGAATCAGAGGGAGAAAGAGTTTTGTTTCTAGCCCTTATGGTTCAAAAGTTATTAGCATAAACATGAGTGAAACTTTGGACAGTTGGTGGCGCTAGAGGTATTGAGTTAGAGCCTCCAAATTTGCAATGGTGACAGTTCAGACTGTCCTCTATCTGTGTGCCAAATTTCATAACTTTCCCTCAAGCGGTTCTATGGGCTGCCATAGACTCCCAGAGCAGAAGAATCTGATGGATTTAAATATATTTATATATGTATATATAAACGAAAAGAAATATGGTTCAATCACAATTTAGCAGAAATCTAGTTTAATACTAGTATTTAGTTCTGGATGTATTATGTCATTTTTCATCTTAGTGTTCCTCAGTAGTCTTTAAAGTGCCGCTGTTATGCTTACTCGAATATTATCTTCCATGTAGTGTGTAATATAGCTGTCTGTGAATGTAAGTTGAAAGTGCACGATAAAAAAAATAAAAGAGGCAAAAAAAATGTTGGCGCTGACGCCTCATGGAGTTTGTTTTGACACGTGATGCTGCACTGACCGGGACACTTCAGATGTGGATTTAAAACAGACAATGAAACAGTGTGTTGTACAGTACACTACCGTACGTGTTTTCATATCATTATGAACTAATTAAATTCTGCATTAGTGGAGAACAGCAGCAGTCGAGCCTGAGAGGACACTAACATTAGTACCTCAAGTGGTTAAAGTGAAAAAAAAAACAAAAAAACACGCAAGTCCGACCCATGTTTAATGGCACGACTGTTACCATCTATTTACATTAGTTTGTTTTTGTGCATTCGTTATGCAGTGAAGTTACATATTTAAAGCTAGTGATGTGAGAAAGCAAACTGCATTGTCAAGCAGCCGACAGAAACATAAACAAATCAGAAACGCATTTGATTTCAGTTATTTTATTGTCACTGTAACACATATTTTGTTATTTTGATAAGATAATCATCAAGTGCTCTAAAATAGACGTCTTTGCGATTGAGGTTTGGGTTGAATGACTAGTTCTTCCCTCTTTACAGTGTGTACAATCACTGAGATTTAGGAAGCCTCCGGAGCTGAAGTTCAGTTATGGTAACGTGAGTTTCTTTTCCGATACGCACTCTAAGAGGTAGACCAATCACAACAGACTGGGTCATCTGACCAATCAGAGCAGAGTAGATTGTGGAAAGGAGGGATTTAGAGAGACTTAATCTTCGGATGAGTCGTTTGGGAATAATCGAAAAATGTGGTGATGTGCAGTGCATATTATGAGAAAATAAAATAGTTTTTTGACTTTTGATGCATAAACATGTCGTAAGAGACTCAATAACGAGCCTTTAAAGGGTCATGAAACCCTAAACCAAATTTTCTGAGATTTTAACAGAGGTATGTGTGTTGAACACCATTGAAGACAATGTTAGCATCTGTTAGATTTAATAGTATGGGGAAAATGGTTAAATTTTAGTTTTTTTCTGCTATTTTCGTCTTCCGGGTTTAAAATCTTCATCGTGTCCACGTCACAGGCAGTGACGTGGCAGAGCACTATAGTACTTTGATGACTCATCGGTGTCTCATAATTATTCATGTACTGAGTTCTCTTATCCAATGAGAAGACACTTTCTCTTAATTATTCATGACACCACGTGGAACTTTCCAATGACAGACATGTCAAACTGTGATATCGCGTAGTAGATGAGAGAGGCAATGATGGGACGCGCGTTTGTTTTCGTGGTGCAAAAGTTCCAGTGCATCTTTCCCCGCGATTCTGCCAGGGCTAGACTCCGGCCATCAACCACGGACACATCTAAACTATGTGTGTGTAGCAACCATTCAACTGGAGAATGGTGGACTTCGGCCTTGTACACCAATGCAGGTTTCGTCTTGCGAGTGATGCGGTCCCGAGGACTTTTCTATCGCTTCAGAGGTGTGTGTGTGTGTGTGTGTGTGTGTGTGTCTAAAACGTAACCCTGACCGTTATGCCTTTTGTTAAATAATCACTCGTTATTAAAATGTAGATATTTCGATAATACCTCAATTGTATGGAACGTATGCTTAGTTTGTGCAAATTTCTATGTCACTGTCCATCTTTATTATGTGGGTTTAGGGGGCGCGTAGATATAGGCTATGTACGGAACGTTTTTGTTTTTGTTTTTTTTTGCGGAAAATTTATTACTTTCAAATATATGCATTTATAGTGTGTATATAAACAAATATTTATTTTATAATGACATAATTATACATGTACATTTAAATGTTTTAAATACAATTATGATTACTGTAGTAGGCTAATATGTAGCAGGGCATTCAGTTACTTTTGAAAAGGACAAAAATAAGGTGTCCGTGTATTTCATTAGATTGTAACATTGCCAGCTATTAAAAAAATCTAGCATTTCCTCACGTTTTACCACTGATTTTTAGTGACAGTCGATATGCATGCATGGGCCACTGGCGATGACAGTTTCCCCCCCTCCCCTCCCCTCCCCTCCCCTCCCCTCTCCTCCCCTCCCCTCCCCTCTCCCCTCTCCTCCCCTCCCCTCCCCTCTCCCCTCTCCTCCCCTCCCCTCTCCTCTCCCCTCTCCTCCCCTCCCCTCCCCTCCCCTCCCCTCCCCTCTCCCCCCCTCCCCTCCCCTCCCCTCCCCTCTCCCCTCTCCCCTCTCCCCTGCCGTGCCATTCCACACCCACTCCCCTCCCTTCTTCTCACAGCCACCACGCCCAATTAAGTTGCATTTTTCAAGAAGATTGTGAGCTAGACTTGAGCTGAAAGAGGGGGGTTTCATGACCCTTTAAAATAGCATAATAGAGGAACTTTAAAAGAATGAAGGAAAACACCAACCTATTTGTTCCTCTGTATCTTCATCTTTTATTCTGCATGGTTCTTCCTTAATCTCCATCTTTACAATAGTATGTCCGTAGTTTCTCCTGGAGTAATTCCTCCGGCTTCTTCTCCTGTGGGAAGATGGGAATATTTCCCAACATTTAGCAGATGATCATCACACTTACAATCACTAAATTAAATTCACTTAATAATATTCAGCTTAAAGTGTTTTGAATTTGATCAAACAACTGTTTAGAAACAATTCGACTTCTCTAGTTTATTTCTACGTTGCTCTTTCATCTAAAACTCTGTTTACCATGATTAATTTGTTCATTAAATAAAATGAAAACACAAATCATGATCTTTAGAAATTGTAATGTGAAAAAAACAGCCAGTAACTAGTTCACATTTCACGAGCGTAATGAACAACATCAATCGATTCATTTCTGAGTGATTCTCTAAATGAACTCGTTTATTATTTTGGATTTATATTTCACCTTATAAATGAAAGTACTCACAGTCTGAAAACAGCAGATTTAGAGCAGAATGAACGGCTGTGTTCCACTTCTCATGTTTATGTTCCCTTCCCTCGCTCACTTCTCTTCTTCTCCTAGACTCGGATGTGTGTCATTGCTTCGGTTGCTCGAGCGCCTCTACTGGCGGAAACTATATTAAACTATCTTACCTTCATAGATTAAGATATTTATCTTGGCTGATATTTTACAAACACTTTATCTCAACACATTTGTTTGATTTGGGATAATAAATGTAATAATAAAACATTAAAATATTATTTTTGAAATATTATTTATTTGTTACACAGCTGATATTATCATAATAGAGCATTTTTGGAAAGGCCTATATTTAAACTTAAAATAGCCGCCAAGGAAATGTTTTTGATGCTGATGATTTGAAAACAAGCTGAAGTTTAGATGCTTCCCTATTATTGATATGCCAGGAGTTAAGAAATACGGGAAGAACTTTCAAATTCACTCATTGTTTACTTGATCTATTTAAACACTACTTCAATTAATGATATTCAGTTATGTTGCATATTGGCTTGTACATAAAAACAAAACAAAAAAACAACAGGAAAATAAAGGAAAACGTAGGAAAATACATGTTCTTGTAATGCAATGAATTTAATGCAAATACTTTGAAAAGAGCTTTTATTTGCTAATCAAAATGAGTGTCATCATCAGTGGACTTGTACATGGTATTAAATGTCTTTATTCTTGCTGTGGACAAACTCTGCAATGAAATCAACTGGATCATCAGTTATTGTAAACTTTAATAAAGTGACAATTGAGTATTACCCCACAAGAAGAAATGGTGTCTGATGTTATGACTAAACCAGTGACAAAGTTTAAACTAGAGAAATTACAGAGTTTCATGTTTGGCATGTAAATGCAACACAAGAGAAAATAAGTCTGTGTTCATGTGTTCTGTTATTATAATGATATACTGTACCGTATGAGAGCAAGTGACCTGTTAATGTCTGTAATAGATGTGCGCTCAAACTGCTCACGTGTATGTGACCCGCTTTCCATAGATGGAAATATGCTAAATAAAAATGTTCCAGTCCAACAGAATACAGAGTGATGTGTGTGTTTGTTCCTCAATAAAGTTTATTTAAATTGACCAGTTATCCTTCAAGAACATGGCAGCGCCAACACTATGGGATTGAACCATATAGGGCCTTTAAAATGAAGAAAAGAGAAGTTTATTAAGAATGAGTATATAGATACTATTAGAGTTACAGGCACACAAACTTTAGAAAAATACTATCTATGGCAGTCAGACATGAAAGTTAAAAACTAGATGTATTTCTAGTTTCATCATTATTTGTTCTTCAGAAAATGTGCGGCCATCGAAAATGTGTACCAGTTTACTCATAGAGCCACATTGAGATCACTATATCTCTGGAAAGTAATCCTATTGCGCCTTAAAAATTAAGAAACTGAAAGAAAAGTTCATCTATAATGATATTAAGATGTTTTTTAATATGAGTTACAGGCCTTTTTGACACGAATGACCCAAATGTGTTTGTGTCTGAGAACCTTTTATAGATCTTTTGTACACATATTTAACTGTAGACACTGAAATGACATTTGCTGTGTTGTGCAGTAGAAATATTTTGAGAGTCCCTTGTTATCCTTTCCAGAAGTTGGCAAACGTAGATTAAGCAGCGATTCTTCATCCATGAAACCTTGAAATGACTGAGAACAAAAACAAATGCCGCCATCTAGAGTCAAATCTGTGGAACTGTAAATGTTCATTTTATACAGAAACACTGATTTATCCTGATGATGAGACACAGAATCTGCTTCAAACGAAGAGGGAGAATAAAAGCAATACAATAATTCACCTTTTTTTCAGCTTGATGAAAATGTTCATTTAGAGACCTTCAGCTTAATGCTTTTTCTCATGAGTCTTTAGATTAGATAATTGGGTGAAACTCTTCCCACATGAAGAGCACTTGTACGGTTTCTCTCCAGTATGAATTCTCTCATGAGCTTTCAGAGTTTCTGACAGAGCAAAACTCTTTCCACAGTGCGAACACTCATAAGGTTTCTCTCCAGTATGAATTCTCTCGTGTGTTTTCAGGTTTCCTGACAAAGCAAAACCCTTTCCACATGACGAGCACTTGTACGGTTTCTCTCCAGTGTGAACTCTCTGGTGTTTTTTTAAGTCACTCGATGTAGTGCAGGTCTGTCCACAGTCAGAGCACACATAAGGTCTCACACCAGTATGAACACGCTCATGATCTTTTAAACTTTGCAGTAGTGAAAAACTCTTTCCACAAAAAGAACAAAAGTGAGGCTTCACGGCAGCATGAGTTTTAATGTGTGTTCTTAAGCCTGATCCAAAAACAAATGTTTTATCACACTGATCACAGCTGAATGATCTCACTCCAGAGTGAGAGCGCAGATGATCTTTCAGAACTCTTTTTGTTGTGAAACTCTTTCCACACTGAGTGCATGTGAACGGTCTTTCTCCAGTGTGAACTCTCATGTGCTGATTTAGGTTTCCTTTGCGTATGAAACTCTTTCCACACTCAGAGCAGGTGAAAGATCCTTCAACTCCAGTTTTTCCAGCTGGTTTCTGTGTGAAATTCTTTTCAGTCTGTGAAATTATGTTTCCGTCTTTATTTCTGAAATGCTGTTTGTCTTCATTCACTTCCATCGGGTCTAAAATCAACATTAAATTTGAATTGCTCAATTGAAGACGGACCAATTAAAAACAAAATCAGGAAGGCCCATATGAGCAAAATCTAGTTTACTACTGAGTCTACTAGTATCTAGTTTCAGATGTTATATGTCAGTTTTCATCTTAATGTTCCTCATCAGCCATTAAAGAGAATGAAGGAAAACACCAACCTATTTGTTCCTCTGTATCTTCGTCTTTTATTCTGCAGGGTTCTTCCTCAATCTCCATCTTTACAATAGTATTGTCAGTAGTTTCTCCTGGAGTAATTCCTCCTGCTTGCTTCTTCTTCTCCTGTGGGAAGATGGGAATATTCCCCAGCATTTAAACTCTCATGAACGGCTGTGGGAGCTTCACTGACTGAAGGAGTGAATTGTGGTCGTTGTTGCTCATTTAGCAGATGATCATCACACTTATAATCACTCTCAATTATCCAGCTTTAAGTTTTTTGATCAAACAACTGTTTAGAAACAATTAAACTCCTCTGGCTGATTATTATGTTGCTCTTACATTGAATATTTTTAATGCATGTCAATAATTTTAAATGCATTTTTTTTTCATTAAATAAAATTAAAACACGAATAATAATCTTCACAAATTGCAATGTGAAAAAACAGTGACGAGTTTAATGTTTCACCAGCGTAATGAACAACATCAGTCGGTTCATTTCGATTAATTTCTGAGTGATTCACTAAATGAACTGACTCGTTTAGTCGTTTGTATTTAGATTTCTCCTAATAAATGATAAAATGAATGTACTCACAGTCTAAAAAACAGCAGATTAAGAGCAGTCAATGATGTTGTTTATGTTCCCTTCCCTTGCTCACTTCTCTTCTCTTCTTCTCCTAGACTCAGATGTGTGTCATTGCTTCGGTTGCTCGAGCGTCTCTTCTTCTTCTTCTTCTTCTTTTTTGGGCGTTTGGCAAACAGCTTTTAGTTCCATTACCGCCACCTTCTGAATAGGAGTGTGGGTCTGAATTCCACATCGCTAAATTCTATGTAATAATCCTGTTCCTTTCATGTACTAAAAAATACATCTAAAACATTGTTCCCCAGAATTTCTTTGAAATATATCAGTAACATTACCAGGGTGTCTACAGATATAAACAAGTTAAATTTAAGACTTTTTAAGACCTTTTTAATGCCACTTTGAATGAAATTTAAGACCAAACCTGTGATGGAAATACATATTATATTACATGCGTATTAGATTTTTAATTTGAGGGGGGAGTTTAGACTTTTTTTTTTTTATTACATGTATCTGGCCTAAATGTATGCTCACTCATTGCATTTTTACAATGGGGTAATTTTGGTCTTAAGAATTTACACAACACAAGGAAGCTTGATTTCAATATTTGAATTAAATTGAAAAAAGTAGCACAAATAAATACAATAGAATAAAGATACCAATAAATAGAAATAAAGAGAAAGGTTTTTGCTTAGGTCTAACACTAGTATTCAGAAATACTACAGAGACTGAATAAAGTAATCAAATGTAAAATAACACTGGGTAGTATTTTAGTCCTGACTAAATTAAATACATAGGCTATTAATCCTGATTCCTTAAAATGAAAGCTATGGTTTGTTGTTTTGACAACCAAATGAATGACAGACATATATGTCTGCTGTCCCTTTAAGAGCTCGTGCACGGATCCTGTGTTCATTATACGGTCACGTGCGATTTATGCTTATTTAAAACATAACCGACTGTGTTTAGACTACTAGAGGATACTCACCAAGACCGAAATTGACATCATTTTCGCATGTTTTTGACTGTTACAGCGATAAAATCCACGAAAAATAACTTTTGTTACCCACGAGATGTTTGTAAGGCGGCTTTACTCTATGTATGTGTGCAGAAAAAAAAACATCTCTCTCAGACAGCGCGCAAGTAAGTTACTGAATAGTTTCAAATCGCGTGAATGTTTAATCAGGTAAAACTTTAAAAGACGTGCAAATGGTAAAATTACTTATGATGCAATGCTGGCCCGTTTATGCAAGTGACAATTCCGTCTATCCCGACTCCCGAAACGCGAGAGTGTATTTTTACCTCAGTATGTTTCTTCTGGGAGTTTTTTTGTTTGCCGTTATGCTCATTTGTTTTGATTTCTTCCTATAAAATCTATCACAGAGACAAGCAGCGCGAGCCTCAACAGCGTTACCAGAAAAAGCCTACATTATCATTATCAATAGCTGTTTATGTAATAAAATCTGAATCATTCTCGCGATTCGATGCTTCACTGGTTATTTGATGGATATTAGGTCCGTCAGACTGGAGAAATTTTAGCGGTAACGTGACCAGAAATATTTAAGACCTATCGAATCTGAATTTAAGACATTTTAAGACTTTTTAAGGCCTTTTTTTAGGAAAACTTTATTTAAGACATTTTAAGACTTTTTAAGGACCCGCGGCCACCCTGATTACATTTTATCTTTACTTCCGCTAACTGTTCTATAAGTGTTTGTCGTTCCTGATTGTATTTAGGACAATGTTCTATAACATGTTCTATGGTTTCTTGATTACCACATTCACAGTTACCATCAGCATCTTGAAACAATATCCTCCTCCTGCTTGCTTCTACTGGTATTCCTGCTCCATCCAACATTCTTTTGAATTTTATATAGATGTCTGCCTGTGCTTTCATTGTCCCATAAATATTTCCATATACCCTTAATTTTGGCTTTAATCATGCTTTTAATTTCTGCTTTGCTATATTGTACTTGAATATTAATGCTGTCTTGCTTTGTTGCCTGTTTAGCATATTTATCTGCAACTTCATTCCCCATCATTAGTCCTACAAGGACTGGGACCCAACCCAACACAATGTTGACTGCTGACTTTATCAATCTATTCACTAAATGCACTATATCATAAACAATATCTTGCCTGGATTCAGAGTGCAGATTCTTTATACTTAGTAAAGCTGAACTTGAATCAGACCATACTCCTCCACCCATAATAAAGCCATCCATATAGCAATTAACTCAGCTGTATACACAGCATGATCATCACTAATTCTATTAGCCTTAATCAGTTTTAATTCAGGGATTGCATATGCAACCCCACTCTTTTATTTCGTTTTTGATGCATCTGTACATACCTGAATATTATTTCCATATTTTCCTCCCACATACATTTCAAATGTCCAGTTGCTCGAGCGCCTCTACTGGCGGAAACCATATTAAACTATCTAACCCTATAGATTAAGATATTGATCTGTTCTCTTGGCTGATATTAAAGGAACCGTATGTAAGAAATGTATTTCAATTAATCATAAAATGGCCCTGATATGTCACTAGACATTAAGAAATCATGTTCATTTCAAATACTTATATCACTGACAACAGTAGTCCGGCCAGGATATTGTCATTTAAAAGTGAAGTTGCAGCCCTCAACTGATGTTGATGTTGTCATGTTGTGTTTTGGCCTGATGCTCCACCCTCCACCTATCTACCAATCACGAAGTCAGTAGTGTTTCGGCATCCGGGTTGCCTGCTCTACAGTAATTTGAAAGTGATTGCAGTACCAGTTTTGTCCACAATCTTACATACGGTTCCTTTAAACAAACATTATTAATCTCGCCATGTGTTCGATTTGGGATAATATATGTAACAATAAAACATTAAAATATTATTCTAGAAATAACATTTATTGGTGACAGATGATTTACCATAAGAGCATTTTTGGTTATGACTATATTTAAACTTAAAATGACTGCCAATGAGTAAGAAAATTCTGATGCTGATGATTTGAAAACAAGCTTATAGGGCTGTTGAGAACCAGAACTAAACTGACCTGAGCCTGAGGTTTAGATGCTTCCCTATTATTGATATGCCTGGAGTTAAGGAATATGAGAAGAAATATCAAATTCACTCATTGTTTACTTGATCTATTTAAACACCACTTCAATTACTATTAAAGCAGCACTCAGTAGCTTCGGGACTTCTTCGCTGTATTCTCGCTTTTTGCCCGCAGGTTTCTCTCTAGAGCTCCCCCCACAGCTTCGGAATAGATATTTGACAACACTGTTGTAAAAACTTGTTGGTGATTCTCAGACACCAGAGGCTATAGATCAACGACATCAAAGCAGACGGGACATTCTTTAAAACATCTTCTTCATTCGGGTTCGGACAGCGTGAGGGAGCGCAATAATGACAGCATTTTAGCAGATTTCTTTTGGCCGTAAAGCAATTGTTTACATCGCGAGACCTGATATCACACGAGACTTCCTGACGCAGCGGCCGGCGGCCCGCCGGCTCAAAGTTGCAAGTGCGTATTTTCCGCTCACAGGCACCAGGGGGGTGCGAAACGACCACCATTCAACCCGAAATAAGTAATATAACCATTCCAATGACTCCGAAGCTGTTCAGTTAAGGTAAAAAAAGTTACTTAGTTCACCTTTAATTAACAGTGTTCAGTTGTGTTGCATATTGGATTGCATATAAAAAAAATAATTTGTAAATCAATTTTGACCTCACTAATGCTGCTGAGTTAGTTTCAGCGTGTGTAAATGTTGTTTTATGCTCACTTTTCTACACAGTTGTAGTTTGTTGTGTGGTTGGATTTCAGCTCTCAAAAGATCTGATCCTGAATCAGCATGACAAGAAATCTGAGCGACCAGATCTGGATTCATGATATCTGCCACCATCTAGAGTCAAATCTGTGGAATTGTAAATGTTCACTTTATACAGAAACACTGATTTATCCTGATGATGAGACACAGAATCTGCTTCAAAAGAAGAGGGAGAATAAAATAAATACAATAATTCACCTTTATTTCAGCTTGTTCAAAATGTTCATTTAGAGACCTTCAGCTCAATGCTTTTTCTCATGAGTCTTTAGATTAGATACTTGGGTGAAACTCTTCCCACATGAAGAGCACTTGTATGGTTTCTCTCCAGTATGAATTTTCTGGTGTCTTTTTAAGTCCCTCAATGTAGTAAAGGTCTTCCCACAGTGAGAGCAAACATAAGGTCTCACACCAGTATGAAGACGCTCATGCTCTTTTAAACTTTGCAACAGTGAAAAACTCTTTCTACAAAAAGAACAAACATGAGGCTTCACACCAGCATGAACTTTAAGGTGTCTGCTTAAGTGTGATGCCATAACATATGTTTTATCACACTGATCACAGCTGAATGATCTCACTCCAGAGTGAGTGTGCAGATGATCTCTGAGAATTTGTTTGGATGTGAAACTCTTTCCACACTGAGAGCATGAGAACGGTCTTTCTCCAGTGTGAATTCTCATGTGCACGTTAAGGCTTTTTTTCTGTATGAAACTCTTTCCACACTCAGAGCAGGTAAAAGATCCTTCGACTCCAGTTTTTCCAGCTGGTTTCTGTGTGGAATTCTTTTCAGTCTGTGAAATTATGTTTCCATCTTCATTTGTGAAATGCTTTTTGTCTTCATTCACTTCCATCGGGTCTAAAATCAACATCACAATCCCATGGTTCAATTGAAGACGGACAAATTAGAAACAAAATCAGGAAGCCCAAAATGAGTAAAATCTAGTTTACTACTGAGTCTACAAGTATCTAGTTTTGGATGTTATTGTTATATGTCGATTTTTTATCTTAATGTTCCTCATCAGTCATTAAAGAGAATGAAGGAAAACACCAACCTATTTGTTCCTCTGTATCTTCATCTTTTATTCTGCAGGGTTCTTCCTTAATCTCCATCTTTACAATAGTATGTCAGTAGTTTCTCCTGGAGTAATTCCTCCTGCTTGCTTCTTCTCCTCCTGTGGGAAGATGGGAATATTCCCCTGCATTTAAACTCTCATGAACGGCTGTGGGAGCTTCACTGACTGAAGGAGTGAATCGTGGTCGTTGTTGCTCATTTAGCAGATGATCATCACACTTACAATCACTCTCAGTTAACCAGCTTTGAGTGTTTTTCTCAAACAACTGTTTCAAAACAATTCAAACAATTGATTTTTATGTTGCTCTTTTTGCATTTGTTAAATAAAATGAAAACACAATTCATAATCTTCACAATTATCAATCCTTCAATTCAGTTCAGAAAGAAGCTGAAAGAATATTTATGAGGGTTTATTGCTGTAGTCAGACATCGATTAAACGTGTGAATGTGTGCAAATTAGAGACAACGGAATCGTTTGCAATTCAGAGATACAGGCATTTAACTTAAACTCCAGTTCTGTGTGTCAGATTGTTGCACAATTTACAGGAAAATAGAATGTTAGGTCAAAACTGAATTTCGAATTCGAACATTTCTTTGTTATATGTTATGTCTAAAATTAAAGTATAGAGTGGTGCAGGTATGACGTCAAAGCCCCGTCCACTGGTTCTCTCGAGATTTTTCACCAAGAACGCATGTAAATCTTCTATGTGCTTAGCTTAAAGGGATACTTCACCGTTTTTTCATATTAAACTATGTTATTCTCTTAACTAAGACAAGTTGATGCATACCTCTCTCGTCTCAGTGCGTGCACTCAATCACTCTGGCGCACGGCGACACTTTGATAGCACTTAGCTTAGCCCAGTTCATTCATTAGGGACCAAACAGAGATGAAGTTAGAATATTTGGTCGTGTAACTACTCGTATAACTGTATTTAAATAGGGAAAACGGAGGTGTTTGGTCGCTTCTAACTTCATCTCTGTTTGGTCCCTAATGAATGAACTGGGCTAAGCTGTGCTATCAAAGTGTCGCCGTGCGCCAGAGCGATTGAGTGCACGCACTGAGACGAGAGAGGTATGCATCAACTTGTCTTAGTTAAGAGAATAACATAGTTTAATATGAAAACTATGCTAGCGAGGAGAGAGACAGTGAAAAGAACAGCGGGCAGTGCTTGTTCTCGCTCGTCGCGAATAGATCCACCTCCGCCCTCCTAACCCGATCTCACAGCAATCCATACTGATTTTCAAGGTGGCTAATTCGTACGGATTCATAAGACTTCACTCGTACAAATTCGTACGTTTTTTGCTAAATAGCACATATTTTACGAGTTGCCCAATTCGTACGAATGACCTACACCTGACCCCGCCCCCAAACCTACCCATCATGTGGGTTTAGACAAATCGTACGAATTGGAATGAGTGAGGTACGAATTTGCCACCTTTTACCGACTCGTACGAATTGGTCGTGAGATAGCGTTGGCACTCCGGAAGCGGTCCAAAATCATCCATACAGACCAAGGGTAAAGCCTCCACTCTCCGTGAGGAATCCCGCTCCTCGAAAGCATGTCTGCTCGTCATGTCATTCTCGCTCGCCGCGAATAGATCCACCTCTGCCCTCCCAACCCTATCTCAAAGCACAGGGGCTAATTCATACGAATTCATACAACCTCACTCGCACGAATTCGGAAGTTTTCTGCTAAATCGTACATATTTTACGAGTTGCCCAATTCGTATTAATTTGTACGAATGACCTACACCCAGGGCCGTTTGAAGGAATTTGGGGGCCCCAAGCAAAATGGACATGGAGGCCCCCCTGCCCCCCGCACGCACGCAAAGCCTACAGGAACCACAGCATAGCCATACAGTTTAAGTTCAACCACACTTTATATAAATAAAAAAGGTTTACAGTGAGAATACTGCTGTTGCATATACTGTGCATAAATAAAAAATGTTTACAGTGCAAATACTGCTTGAAATTTTTTTTTAAATTTGAACATTTTCAACAATTGAACATTTGCAAAAAACACCACTGTACCATAAAATCAAATATACATTAAAAAAGTGCACAATAACTAAATCCAACATACTTAAACACACACACACACACACACACACACACACATACACACACACACACACACACACACACACACACACACACACACACACACACACACACACACACACTAACATTTTTCGGTTCTCACAAACATGTGCAAATTATCTAAAACTGCTGTTTGCCAGCCTTGTTTTCTGCAAAGGCAATCACAATGTCCTCCATGTCCAAAGACTGGCGAACATCACGCTCAATTGACATAAGTGCCAGTCCTGTGAGCCTTTCTTGGCCCATGGTGGACCTCATGTAATTTTTTATCAGCTTCAAAGCTGAAAAGCTCCTCTCACCAGAGGCCACTGACACAGGGAGAGTCAGGAGTAGACGCAAAGCAATGCTTAAATTACTGTACAAATCCAGTAGCTTCTCACTGTATATGTAATTAAGCATGTCAAATGGGGAAGTGGCTACATGGTCTGGAAAAGTGTAGAGAGATGAATTGATCTCAAGTGCCAAGTCATCAGCATCAATGTCATGGAGGGTTTGTTCCAATTTTTTGCATCGTTCATGAAGCTTTCCATTCTTTATTGTCTGCTTCATGTTGTCCTTTGAGAACAGAAAGTCATAAAGGTCATAAACACCCTTCAATCTTGAAAACCTGTCACTTAGGCTTCTGAGGGCTGTGTCAACCATGGGCAGAAAGAAGTCTCTTCTGAAAGTCTCGTCTGGAGTAGACTGAGTTTCCTCTGTACCTTCATATAGAGACTGTCTTTTCTTTTTACGCTGCCTTTTCTCAGGAAGGGTCATTTCCATATCCAGATTTCCTGCAATGTCTTTTGCATCAGTTTGACAGGAAGCAATCCCATTTTCCCTGAAGTCTTCAAGGTAGTCTTTTACTCCTTCTGTTTCTGATCTAAGTGTTTCCATGGAAACATTTGGACTTTGTAGCAGCTTGCTGACATGATTGATCTGGTACAAAATATTGTACCAGGTCATTGTGTAAAGCAGAAAAGACCAGGTCTTCAACTCACCATGTAAGCTTTTAGCAGTGGACATGGTCTCTGAGTCCCCCTTCTCTATAGCAAACGTCTGGAGTGCAGACAATGCATCCAGGATCTCTGGTAACTGGTATCGCACCACCTTCACGCAGTCAATCCGAGCTTCCCATCTTGTTGTTGACAAAGGTTTTAAAGTGAGCTGCTTTACATGTTCCTTTAGAACTGCCCAGCGTTGCACTGAGGAACTGAATAAGTTATAGAGTCTTTGCAACACACCAAAGAAGGAGATGGACAGCACTGAGGACTTGGCAGCATCTGCCACAACCAGGTTAAGTGTATGACTGCTGCATGGAATGTAAAATGCTTTGCTGTTCAATTGCAAAATTCTTGCCTGAACACCCTGTTTATGGCCCATCATATTGCTGCCATTGTCATAAGACTGACCACGGCAGTCAGAAAGACTCAGGCTGTGTTTCTGCAGGTGGTCAAGCAGGACTTCAGTCAGGCCCCTACCAGTTGTGTCTTCAACATCTAAAAATCCAAAGAAATGTTCTGCAATGGACACAGATGGTTCGCAATTGACAATTCTCAGAACAATGGAAAGCTGTTCCTTATGACTGACATCAGGAGTGCAATCCATAATAACAGAGTAATACTTTGCTCTGTGTACTCTTCTCAAAATCTCTTCCAGTACCTTGTTTCCAATTAGTGCAATTATTTCATTTTGAATAGTTCCACTCAAGTAATGCACTCTTGTCTCTTGGTTTTGTATCCTTTTTATGTGTTCAGTCATAACTGAATCGAACTGTGCCATCAGTTCAACTTGTGCCAGAAAAATCCCATTGTGTGGGTCATACAACTCACTTGTGGTCCCTCTTAAAGCCTGGTTGCGTTCTGCTAAGTGACAAATTATGGCAATCACTCTCCTTATGACACCTTTCCAATGCTCAATCTCGATCTGCATCAAGTCTTGTTGTGTTTGATCTATGGTTGAATTGGTTTGCAGTCTCCTCTGCAGCTCATGCCAGTTAGTCATATTGTCACAATGCCCCTTTGAATATTCGTGTTCTTTTAAATGATGAGCTAGGTTCCTCCATGTACGGAAGCCACAGTTGCTTAAGGCATTGTCACGCTTCCCAAAAACAGTGCAGGCAAAACAGAACACTGAGTCTGTGCTCATGGAATATAACATCCATGATCTAAGTATTTTCTCCCCATTTTTCATGCTTCTCATGTAATTGTCATTTGTGAATCTTCGAGGTGGATTCTCAGAATTTTGGGGGAATACAATGTTTGTGACTTTCACTGGTCCTTTTTTAACAATTTGACAGCGCACACTATCAGTCAGGACTGCTGGCCACTGCGCAGGGTCATCAGCTATAAATACAGTGCTTGTGGTACCTTGAGCTGTAGAGGTAACCTCAGTGTTGGGAAGTGGTGCAGACTCAATTTCTGTTCTGGATGCAGTGTCTTCCTCTGTGAGAGATGGTACTGACGGTGTAGCTGGGGAAAAATAATGTTTTTATTAATATAATCCATCTGTTCAGGTACAGAATGCATCACTGAGTGTCTGACACCTAGAAATTTGACAGGCACTACTGTATATTAAAAATTCTGAAATGTCCATGGGCAAAAGTGACTGGTATTTACACAGTTTGGTGGGAATTCAATAGTGATTTGCACTGTTTTTTTTCTAACAATATGACAGCACACTCAGTTTAAACTCTGGGCTGTGCAGGATATCAGCTATAATTATAGAGCTTGTGGTACCTTGTGCTATAGAGGAAACATCAGCACTGAGAAGTGATGCATCTGTTGATGTTGAGGATGAAGTTGATGGTGTAGCTGGGAAAATAATTGGAAAAAAAAATCTGAAATTACCTGTGAAGTACGTTTTACCATTTCACTGTTAGCATATTGAAAGAGGTCACTATTAACAGCTCAGCTCAGTGAGAGAAATTCGCTCTACCTTCATCAGTGGAGGTATCCTTAGGAAGAGCCTGAGGGCTGAGAAATTTAAGCAAAGCACCTTGAGGGAGAAAGAAAAGATGGTAACACTTTATAATAACAATCATTAATAGATGGTAAATTGATAGTTAATTAATCTTTAGTTAATTGTCATTTAACTGTTAGCAAACAGTATTTTTTACTTATTATAAAGTTTACCGAAAACTTAAAGATGTGTTAGCATTTCCATATTTTGATATTAGAAGGGAAGAGATGCAGCTGCTTTCACAACTACCAATGCTTAAAAACATCCCAAGCTAGTGTTTAATGCACGGAATTTATTGTGTGGTTTTCCTAACCTCCATTTGGTATAGATTATCACGGTGGAATAGTATAGCATGCTATTTGCTATGCCACTTTCATCAAAACCTATTACAAAGCTATAGCAATGTCATGTCATTAAATACGATAAACAGTGATTCTGGAACAGATCTGCGTCTTCCTTATCCCGTTAAAAAACATATTACAGTATGTAACCATATTCCGTCCGTTCGAAAAAAAAGTCGCACTAACTATTCGTTACAAGCAGCATTTGCCGTCAGGCAGACAGCTAACATAAACATATTTTTGCTAGCCTACCTGCTGCAAAATTACACCATTTGTACAAGACTGACAAGTAGAGCTATTTTATCCAGTGTAATTTATCACTTACCACTATCTTGTTTTTTCTTATCCTCCTCTTCCTTTCTCTTCTTTCCCTTCTGGCTTCCTGAAGCATAATTCCGCTTCATGACTGCCGAGGAAGTTTTGTATTTTGCCGGCAGCAGAGATCACGTGGTTGGCTGGCTGCTGTCAGCGACTACTGAGAGGGCCCCCTTGAGGGGGATCCCGATAACAGTGTCATTGCACTTTACTGCATTAACTATCAAAGGGGCGCTCACACAGTGTCGTTGCATTTTATTATTAACCAGTCGTTGTCTTGGGGCCCCAGGCCAGCTCGGGGCCCCAAGCAATTGCTTGGTTTGCTTGCCTTGTCGCGACGGGCCTGCCTACACCTGACCCCGCCCCTAAACCTACCCATCATGTGTACATGTACGACCTCACTCATACGAATTCGTACGATTTGTCTAAACCCACATGATGGGTAGGTTTAGGGGCGGGGTCAGGTGTAGGTTTTTCGTACGAATTAGCCACCTTTTACTCACTGAGTAAAGGCATGTCCGCTCCCCTGTTTAGGAGACTGGGGATATGCGCCGCTCTGATGGAGAGATGTCGTCGATCCATCCGCAACAGGAGACTCGCAACCTGCTCGAAAGGGGCTTTGGAGCTCACATCGCCATGGCGATTTATGTACGAAACCATCGACATGTTGTCGGTGCGAATCAGCTCGGTCGCAGAAAAGCCTCCAAAAGCCTTTCACTTCCAAGAGTGTTTGTGACTCTGACCACAGACCTGACATCGGTCTGCCCTCGCACACTGCACCCCAGCCCAAGGATTTTTTTTTCTTCAAGAAAGCATGATACAATATATGAAACAATCAAAAACTCATTTGCACATAGTTTAAAGTTTAATACAACAATATTAACTAAAGTTGATATGGTTACAAATTGTATATATGAAATAATGATGTTAGGTTAATTGTTCCTAGAATGTTATACATGAGAGACAGAAATTTATGTTTAAACCCTTTAAGGCAAAAGACTCTAAATAATGACAAACAAATTATGAATTTATCTTCTCAAATGTGTTGGTGTAATCAGAAATTAGCTCTAGATTTCCAGCACTGTTAAGTACGAAACCACCGACATATTGTCAGTGCGAATCAACTCGTCGCAGAAAAGCCTCCAGGACTAAGAACACGTTTTCAGTTCCAAGAGGTTTATGTGCCACTTGCTTTGTGACTCTGACCACAGCCCGATGTCGTAACTACACTGCGTCTTGTCACCAGTCCCAGGGGAACTCCCTGACTGATCATGTTTGGGTCGTGCCACCGTCTCAGAGCACTGATGCAGCTGTGCATGACCAAGATGCGAATACAACCCGAGGTCCATGCCTTCCACAGGTCTCGAGTTTTCAGCCGTAACGGCAGTGGCCGCATATACAGTAGACCCAGGTGGCAAACTGATGAGGCCGACGCTATTGGTCCCAGAAGCCTCTGAAATTCCCTCAAGGGAACAGACCGGCCCAGTCTGAAGAGATGGGATGGTCTCTAAATGCTCTCATTGCAACCCAGTCAAAACACACACCCAGATTTGTTATAGAACACTGATTCTCAAAGTGTGGTACGCAGAGGAATCACTGAATTAAATATAAATTAATGTCACGGGTTGAAGATGAAATAATGAACAGTTCAACGAAACTGCTATTGTGGCTTCAATCTGGCAAGAGAAGTGCGTATCAGGGGTGTGTTTCCCATTCAACTACATAACTTGTTGCTTAATTACCATAGTACGATGCATCTTTGAAGAAATCAATTGGCTAGTCTAGACTGTTTCCCAAAATATTATTGCCGCAAATTGGTCGTTCAACCACGTTGGTTAATGATGCCATGCACATAGCGGAGTAATAACTACTTTAATTGAATCTGTTTGAGATCGAATTAATGCTGGATGTTTTGCTATAAATTACACACATGGCATCTGAGGACTATTTCTCATTTTTCTCAGTAAGTTTGCTTTATTTCCAGGCTCGTTCTTACCTAGTAAGCACATTCACACTCTTCAAAAAAATTACGCTTTAAATCTCTTGACAAACTAAAAGACGTAAATGACATTTGTATGTATTCTAAATAAAAGACAGGTTGTACTGAATGTCAGCTTGCTTATTTGTCTCAAGATAAGGATTTATTGAGTCCACGTCACGCAAACAAGAAACTCTGCTTCTAACGACAGGTCGAGAGCATAAATGTTCGTTATAACTATGGTTTCGGGAAACACTGACTCATTGAACTTTGCTGATAACGACAGAATTTGAGACCATGTTTGGCTACTAACGAGGCTTTGGGAAAGGCACAATGAACATTCGCAAACAGCAACATTTTGAGCTGAATTGTTAGGCCTACTACTCTACTGTATTTTAATATTGCCCATTATGGTGGTACTTGGGGAGCCAAATATTTTCTGTGGTGGTACTTGGTGTAAAAAGTTTGAGAACCACTGTTATAGACAGACTCGGGGGGAACATGTTTTTCTGCATACTCAAGTGTATTGGCTAATTTTAGCCCATCGTTCAGATGATTAAGAATGCGCATACCGCTTGCTCTGAGAGGAGAAAGCACCGCATCTACACACTTTGAGAATGAGCGCTGGTCTTAAGGCGAGCCCAAACGGGAGCACTGAATACTGGTATGCTGTGCCCTTGAAAGCGAATCTCAGGAAGCACTTGGACTCTCAGAAAAATGGTACAAAAGCTGTTACTGGGATGGTACCCTTTAAAAAGGTTCTAATATGTACCATTTAAGTACTAATATGTGCACTTTTGGCACCAATATGTACTCTTTAGGTACAAATATGTACCTTTTGAAAGGGTACAGCCCAAGTGACAACTTTTGTACCTTTTTTTTTGTCTGAGTGTGCGGCGGGTCGCTAAATGAAAATGGAAGTATGCATCCTTCAGATCCACGGATGCAAACCAGTCCCCAGGACGGACTTGTGCCTGGATCTGCTTCAGGGTCGTCATCCTGAACACACTCTTGTGAAGCACTCGGTTGATGGGTCTAGGATTGGACAGGGTAGCCCATCATTCTTGGGTACCACAAAAATAGTGGCTGTAAAACCCCCTCTCCAGCTCGCTCAGAGGGACTCACTCAATCACTGCTTTTGCGAGCAGGCTGTGAACCTCGTCTCTAATTTTTTTGTTAAGTATTCGTACTCTGACACTGATGCAATCAAATTCCCCTGAGAAGTCAGAAGAGTGAAGAAAATGTGAACATTTTTTAAATGTGAAAATAACACTGTTCAACATTTAAAACCAGCTTCAAAGCACAAAACCTTTCTTGAATTGTCAAATGCAGATTGAAGTAAAATCTAATAAAGTAAATAATAATGGCCCCAGCACAGATCCTTGGGGGACTCCCTTAACAACCTTGATTAAATCTGACTGAACAATTTCCACCTGAACACATTCTCCCCTTTAAATAAGCAGTAAACCACAGAACTACATTATCAGATATTATTTAGTTTGATCGGTGGTCTCTGTAAAGGCTGATCAGAAAAGCAGATCTGATGACGCAAAACTCGCGAGGCAATTTTTCTATGCGCAGCTAAAATTACTTTACTACATTCACTGGTTTGGCAGTTCTACAAGATGGCTGAAAAGGACAATACATTTGCAATAAATCTTTGCAGAGAGCAGAGACATCAACCCAACAGCAAGAAACTAGGGCTGTGATATTTTAGTGCATTTCTTTCATCAAACTTAACGTCCAAATCATGTAGATCAGTGATTGTTGAAAAGTACAGTCTATTGTTGCTAAACTGCAGGACGTACTCGATAAAGGCAGTACCTTTAAAATAACTTATAATAACTCTTAAAAATAACGTTAAGAGTTATTAAAACTGCATTAAGCCGCAAAAGTGATACTGTTCCTCAAGTGGCTTTTGTGTGCGTGCGCTCTGAGATGGAGTTGAACATGGAGAAGCAAGTGAACATTGAGCTTTGGGATCGCACCTAAACACTTAAAAACACAGAAAAGTCTCATGATGTCGGCTTGGTGAATAATCCCTTAAACACTCATGCCTTAAGTGAACATAAACAGTGAAAAAAGTTGCATGTGTTAACAGTATATTGGAACATATTAGCAAAAGAGCTGCTACATGACTGAATTTAATAGGGGAAACTGCGAAAACACGAGCGATTGTCAGTTTAAACTAAAAGTTGGACTCAATAGTGTTCTTTACAACTTACCAAAGATCCAGTGATCCATGGATATTGACATGCAGTCAGGAATCGTGTTTCCTAACATTTATGTGTGGCTGATTTTGACGCCAGGGAAATACATAAAGATAATTTGCTTGTGAATGCTTTATATAAATACAATAAAGGTAGGTCTAAATCCGGGTAATCACTTATATCAATGTTAAATATATCGCCTAGCCCTAAAACTTGTATAGTTTTTGCCCGTGTTTATTTAAAAACATACAATTATGCACAATATAAGAGGGTAAATATTTAACTGATGAGTTTTCAATACAATATATAGGGTATGATTTTATCCCAAAATTCATAATTGACAAAATAACTGCAAATCCACTTTCACAAATCAGAATTCCCAATTAAAGGTAGGGTAGGTAATCATTTTTCTAAAAAAAAAACATTCCAAATTTGTTTAAACTGTCTTTATATACCAATACATAATTAAAATGTAAGTACTCTGAAAAAGAAAATATAAAAATCGAGTGACTGTAGACCTTTTAATCTGCAATAAACACAGCTCATTATTTCCATTCACTCCACCCCCTCCCTTCTGAGCTCCTTCCAAAGCCACGCCCCCAAAACACATGAACGCGCGACGCCAAACGCTCAGGCTGGAACAAGACGCATTTATTACCTGAGACGAGTGGAGAGGAAGGAGCGCAGTACATACAGTGACATCATGTCAGAATCACATGTAATAAAATACCTAACTTTATCACTATGAATATAAACAAATAAGATTTCTTTTAGTACTCACTATCAAGCTAGCATATCGATAATGGTAAAGTTTCATTCGGTAACGAGCTATATTTATAAGGCAAAACTAAAAACAGGTTGCATTGATACACGTTTTTCCATTACCATCAGTTACACTGTGATGAAGATGAATTTCGTGTAAGATTCATAACATATACGGTGTTTTGCATGTAAGAGTTTCCATGATGAAAACATTGTTGACTCTAATGAAGACTAACGTACACTCCGAGTCCGGAGACAAGTACCGCATCGTCGGCTCGAGGACAGGTCCGGGGTTGAGGGCGAAGCAGAGGAGGTCGTTCAAGAGCGCGGGCAGGGTCCGAGGAAGTAGTTTTTGCCTTGTTTGCCTTCGCTGACTGCATATGCAGGTGCTTTGAGCTGAATATTTCCGGGAACGGTGACATGTGATGAGTGCACGCCGGGCAGCGCGCGCAGTGGGGCTCGGGGCGGGCACGAGACATGAAGGCATCTGATTGGTTCTTTACATTCGCACCGAATGGCAGTGATTGGTCAGAGTTTTTACTGTCCTGCAGCTGCTACAGAGGTCTGATTTTTTTCATTCCTTTTTCTAAACACATAATGTATTGACTACTATCAGGATGGAAGGACCATTTCACCCAGTATAAAAAAAAGTGTTTCTGAACAGGATTACCTACCCTACCTTTAATTTTAGCAAATTATCCAGCTTTTGACATTTACATTAAATTATTTAGCAGACGCTTTTATCCAAAGCGACTCAAAAATGAGGAAAACAATAGAAGCAGTTAAACTAACAAAAGGACAAAAATATGTAAATGATACGACCCTTCCCAGTTTAGTCTTATGCAGTGTAAAAAAATTAAATAAAATTATAGAAGAGGAAAGAAAGTGTTAGTATTAATGGATCAAGTGTTGCCGAAAAAGATGTGGAAGGAGTTTCACCCAATTATCTAATCTACAGACCCAAAAGAAAAAACATTTAGATTCATCTGAATGTCAAATTATTTATTTATAAGTGTATTATTTGTAAGTGATGGATCTTAACATGAACTTTGATCATAAGACAACTTCGGGCCATGTTTTTTCTTATGAGTACGGTTTCTCTCCAGTATGAACTCTCTGGTGTGATTTTAAGACACTGGATGTGTAGTGAAGGTCTTCTCACAGTCAAAGCACACATAAGGTCTCATACCAGTATGAACACGCTCATGCACCTTTAAATGTTCCAGTTGTGAAAAACACTTTCCACAAAAAGAACAAACGTGAGGCTTTACAAAACAGTATGAGTTTTAAGGTGTGCTTTTAAGCTTGATGCCAAAACAAATGATTTCTCACACCGATCGCAGCTGAAAGATCTCACTCCAGAGTGAAAGTGCATGAGATCTTTGAGAGCACTTTTTCCACACTGGGAGCATGTGTACAGTTTTTCTTCAGCGTGAGATCTCACGTGCGCATTAAAGCGTCCCTTCCGAATGAAACTCTTTCCACACTCAGTGCATGTAAAAGGCTTCTCTCCAGTGTGAGATATCATGTGTCTCATCAGGTTTGCTTTGTGCCCGCAACTCTTTCCACAATGAGAGCATGTGAATGGTTTTTCTCCAGTGTGAATTCTAATGTGCACATTTAAGTCCTCTTTGCGAGTGAAACTTTTTCCACAGTGTGTGCATGAATAAGGCTTTTCTCCAGTGTGAACTCTCAAGTGCACCTTCAGGTGTCCTTTCTGAATGTAACTCTTTCCACACTGAATGCATACATAAGGCCTCTCTCCAGAGTGAGATGTCATGTGTGTCTTAAGGTGTGCTTCATGTATGAATCTCTTTCCACACTCAGTGCAGGGGAACGGTTTTTCTCCAGTGTGAATTACCATGTGGCTGGTAAGTTGTGATTTATATGTGAAAGTCTTTCCACAATCAGAGCAGGTAAAAGATCCTTCGACTCCAGATTTTTCAGCTTGTTTTTCTGTGATATTCTCTTCAGTCTTTGTAACGACTGCATTTCCATCTTCATTTTTGAAATGATGAGGTGTTTGAAACTGATGTTTGTCTTCATTTTTGTCTGTCAGATCTCCATCTTCAGTTGTGAAATGATGGTGTTTGACTTCATTCACTTCCATCAGGTCTAAAATGAACATATTAAATAAAATTTTAAAAAGGACAAACAAAAGTTCATTCTTAAGTCCTGTGCACACCGGGACAATTATCCTGCGCATTTTTCGTGGACATTTAGCGCCTCGTGACTAAATAAAAGGCACCAATGTGAGCATGCACACCGACGCGCAAAACGGCAGGCGTAAAAGCGTAATACTTTTTTTTTTTTTTTTTACGCCTCAGGTTGGTTATTTTGGTTTGACGAGGCGTGTTAAAAATAGTACTATAATAAATATTATGTCTGTGGTACTTGCTCAAGCAAAAAAACGGTCTTGCCGAGCACGCATTGATAGAGGACGATGACGAACAGGAAGTAAGTAAGAACGAACGAACGAACGAAAAATAAGATGCAACGAGGCAAGATGAATGTAGAGCTGCTGGTTTCTTTGGTGTCTGAAAACAAAGAACTTTATGACAAATGCCACAGCGACTAAAAAAATCTCGATAAGTGGGAGTTGTTATGGAGAGGAATTACAGATCAAATAGAATTCTGGGAGTGAATTTGCACGTTCACTTGGCGCATCGCCAGAGCCGGTACGCCCTCCCTATACGAGAGCTAAGCGGCTGCTTTGGGCTCCGTCGCCACTAGGGGGCCTCCAAACTATGGTCCAACCCTGACCGTGACCTGTAACTCGACGTACATTTGCATCACATGTTAGCGCAGCAGTAGAATTACACTCACGGGACACTGTACTTATTCGAAAGTTTACTATTTGCATTTAATTCAAACATTTAATTCGCATGCTGTTCTGACATGCATTTTTTTCTGAGCCCGTACATCCGGAGCGCATGCGCACTAAACACCTGTCAAACAGCACCCGATTACTGGACTATATCTAAATTACGTCTGATTGTGCTAATACTGTCAAATACACATAAGGTTTACATAAACACAGTTGGTTATGTCTAAAGTGCAACTAATCAGTTGCATCTGTCACTGTGTGTTAAGCCCCG
Source organism: Leuciscus leuciscus (assembly GCF_965113295.1). Taxonomy (NCBI): domain Eukaryota; kingdom Metazoa; phylum Chordata; class Actinopteri; order Cypriniformes; family Leuciscidae; genus Leuciscus; species Leuciscus leuciscus. The sequence goes on along the minus strand of NC_138740.1, from coordinate 34,805,974 downwards.
TTCACACTGCCAGCGACAAGCAGCGACAAAGCGACATGATCCCATTCATTTCAATGGAGCGCTGGCGACTTCCGGCGACACGAGCGACAGTGACTGTTGGCGACAGAATGTGGGCGTGACACGAGATGCGCGACAAAAGTTCAGAAATTTCAACTTTATGCAAATGAGAAGCGATTTTCGCGAGCGACAACCAATAGGAAAGAAGACTTTCAGAGGAGCTCAGCTCACATCACCGTCTCGAGTGCAGGCAAGACAGAAGAGTTCGAGGGCGATTTCACTGTTTTATATGATTTGACTGTAACCACATACATGGATATAATAAAATGATGATGGAAAAGAAACTGTCGACAGTCTCAGTGAGTTTAATTCACACATTTAGTTCGAGTGTTCTTTCTTTCTTTCTTTCCTTTATTTATATAGCACAAGTAAACACAACAGAAGTTGACCACTGTGCTTCACATAAATCCAACAAGATTTAAGAATAAAAAAAAAATATCATTCAGACTGCAGAACAAGACATAAATAAATTTAAATTTAGAGAAAAGCACGCTCCAAAAGATACACCTTTAGTTTGAGTTTAAACTCATATAAAGAGGATAGCGATCTCAAGGAGACCGGGAGGCTATTCCACAGCCTAGGACCGACAACAGCGAAAGCACGGTCCCCTCTAGACTTTAAGCGTGAGCGTGGCTGGGTCAGATTATAGTTACTCGTGGACCTTAGACACCGCCCAGGCACATTAACATTTACAAGTTCCGACAAATATGAAGGTGCAAGACCGTTTAAAGATTTAAAAACAAACAACAGTATTTTCATGTCAACTCTGTAACGCACCGGCAGCCAGTTAAGAGACAATAAAATCGGAGTGATATGTTCATGTTTGCGAGTCCCAGTCAGGAATCTGGCAGCTGCATTTTGGACCATTTGAAGCCTTGTAATTGAAAACTGTGGTAGTTCTACATATAAGGAATTACAATAATCCAGACGAGATAGAACGAAAGCATGTATAACTTTTTCAAGCTCTATCGGTGATAGAAAATGTTTTACTCTAGATAATAGCTTCAAGTGAAAGAAACTTGATTTAACCACTGTGTTAATGTGTTTCTCTAGCTTTAAGGAAGAATCCAAAACCACTCCCAGACTCCTGACTGTAGGTTTAAAATCACAGTACAGGTCTGCAGTATTAAAAGTATTTTTTCCATCTCCTAAAGAGGGGCCAAACACAATAGCCTCTGTTTTACTTGCGTTTAAATGTAAAAAGTTTAAGGACATCCAGGATTTTATGTCATTTAGGCACGCAGATAGGGTTTCAAGGGCCCTTGTGTCAGTGCGCTTAAAAGGCAGGTAGATTTGAGTATCATCTGCATATAAGTGGAAAGACACTCATTGTTTCCTAAAAATTGATCCCAACGGCAGCATATACAATGAAAACAAAGTAGGAGCCAGAATGGAGCCTTGCGGTACGCCATAGGTAAGAGGAGCTACGGACGAAACAGAATCTCCAATACCAACTGAAAAGGTTCTGTTTGTAAGGTAGGACTTAAACCAGCTAAGAGCATTTCCTCGGATACCCACAGACTGTTCAAGGCGTGATAGTAAAATTCTGTGGTCAACAGTGTCAAATGCTGCCCTCAGATCCAAGAGAATTAAAATGACGGAGTCCCCAGAGTCAAGAGACAACAAAATATCATTTAAAACTCTCAATAACGCAGATTCAGTACTGTGATTAGTCCTAAAACCAGACTGAAATTTCTCTATGATACTATTCTCATCAAGGAAGCTCTGTAGTTGCAATAGCACAGTTTTCTCAAGGATTTTGGATATAAAAGATAAATTTGAGATAGGTCTAAAATTTGACAAATCAGTAATGTCCGCATTTGGCTTTTTTAATATGGGTTTCACCAAGGCATGTTTGCAAAGAGCAGGGACAAAACCTGAGAGAAGGCATCTGTTTATAATAGACAAAATCCAATGCCCCACATTATAAAAAATCAGTTTGAAGAACCATGTAGGAACAGTATCAAGAGATGAGACAGTAGGCTTCAACTTAGCGACTATATCTGTTAGACCAGCCATGGTAATTGGGTCAAAAGAATTTAAAAACCTGGTGGCCGAGGGAGTGTTTACAGGGTCAGTAGTCGAAGACATTATGGACTGTCTAATTATTGCCAATTTCTCAACAAAAAAATTACGAAAATTCTCACATGTAGAAGCAGTTTCAGTAAGATGGTTGTTAATTACAGGATTAAAAACAGAGTTTAGGACCTTAATCAGGATCTTTGGATTATTTTAATTTTTGTTAATATATTAGAAAAATATTGAGACTTAGCTGTTTTAACAGCTTTTTGGTATGCCTTTAAGGAATCCCGCAGAATTTCATAGGACACCTGCAGCCTGTCCTTTTTCCATCTACGCTCCGCTCTTCTGCAAAGTTGTCTTAATTGGCGAGTGTTGCTATTCAGCCAAGGTTCAGATTTATGTTTCTGACATTTAAGTCTCAGGGGTGCAACAGTGTCAAGAGCGTTGGTACAGAGAGAATTAAATAAACTTAATTGCTCATCGATATCTACTGTATTTAGATGTTCAATAGAGAACACCTGCTCAGCATCAGAAAAAACTGCAGAGAAAGCATCGGCAGATGATGGACAGGACAGGCCTACACGTGACCATTTACTAGGTCTAACAGATGCAGTGGTGTAACAGGAAAGATCAATATTGAAAACAACAGGCCTGTGGTCAGAAAAGCTTAAGTCACCAATTTGAATATCTGAGATGGAGAAGCCATGGGATAAAACTAAATCGAGCGTATGGCCATGTACGTGGGTTGGCTGATTTACCCATTGTACAAAATCACATGCTTCAATAAGACTTAAAAAATCCTTTGCAAGTGCTGAGGAGTTAGAGCATACGTGAACATTAAAATCACCGACAAGTAAAAGTCTATCATATTTCGGAGTAATACCCCCTAAAAAGTCTGAAAACTCATTTAAAAAATCTTTGTTTGTTTTCGGAGGACGGTAGACTACAGCAATTACCAGTGAGTTTGCCTGATCTAATGATAAGAGTTGTACCTCAAAAGACGAATACAAATCAGTTTCTGGTAACCTACAACAGAAACTGTTTTTATAGACATTTGCCAGGCCTCCACCCCGGCCAGAGCGACGGGGGGTATTAAAAAAATTGTAGTTGGGGGGAGTGAGTTCCGAGAAAGAGCTAATATCACCAACAGGAAGCCAGGTCTCCGTCACAAATAAAAAGTCAATATTGCTGGCGGTTATAATGTCATTAAAAATAAATGTCTTATTTCCCAACGATCTGGAATTTACTAAAACCATCCTAATAGATACAGAGTCACTGACCGGCTGTACTGCTTGATGAGGTACCCGTTCCAAAGAGTGAAGGTGCCGCTGATCCACTCCACCATGCCGCAAAAGAGGGACGCGTCGCTGCCGTGGCTGCACTGACGAGTCCCCAGCCAAATGACATATCCATTGATAGGGCGTCTCCCGCGAGCGCTTCGCAATGTAAAATCCATGATCCCTCTCAAGGACACGAGCGTCCCGATAGGACCGACCAACCAGTCCAGACGCTAATTCCAACTTCAGCCGTACGGCCGCACCACCCCGCTTTCCTCTCCTCCTGCGGCGCTTCCTCCAGGGAAGTACAGGCGGCACACGGCGTAAGAACAGAGGCAGAGTTCTCAGGAAAGGTGGCGGCAGAAAGCTGGAGCACTCGGCCGACACACCTTTGTTATAGCCGAACTCCATAGTTGTTCTGATATTGAGTAACGACTGGCGGTCATATATAAGTGATTCAGTGACATGGTAGGCCACACTTAAATTAATAAAGGAAAAGAGATATACAACTGCAGACAGGCAGAAGGAAATCCAGAGAGACAGACGGCCAGCCAGAGACAACGGCGCCATCTTTTTCCCCTGGGCTGAAGAGTGTTGTAATTATGATGCAAGTTTAGCACTGCTGCAGTTCATTTTACAGTTTCCCCTGCATTATGTTGACTATTAGGGACAAGAAAATTTATTATTTGTCAAATTCGAATGACGTTTTAGTCATTTATGACAGTATGAGTTAATCTGTTGATTGATCGATCGTTAATCCAGTAGGCTAAATGATTTAATCCACTGAACACTGCTGTGGTAATATAAAAACACTCTCCCAACAGCATACTGTTTCTTTTGAGCCTAAATCCTAGTCAAATTAAAATGATATAGTTGTATATATCACTTGTGATGGTATTTTGTATAGATATGGCCAGACGTGCAGTCTACCAGTCACATTAGAGCGACAGCACTATGAACGCCCACAAGCGACTTAACAGTACAGAGACTAGCGACATACAGCGACAAAGTCGCTGGCGGTGTGAACGGGGCTTTAGAAGCGTGCAGGTCTTAAAGGGACAGCAGCCTATAGTAAACATGGACAGTTAATGGGATAGTTCACCCAAAAATGAAAATTCAAAACATGGAGAATGAGTAAATAATGACAGAATTTTCATGGGTGAACTACCCCTTTAAATGTTAACACATTAATTATTGTTATCTTATTAGAGGTCCATCTGATATATATTAATTTGATGTCTTATTTAAGTATTTAATTTAATATTGTCAGTTTTGTACAATTAAATGAATTTATTTTATTTTATTATAAGAAGATACTGTTTATCTAATTAAGTTATTTAGTTGATTGTACTGCACATTTGCATGTAAATTATTATTTTTTAACCAAAAGCAATTAAAGTGGTGAACTAGTTTACAGTAAATGCATTGTCTGCTGGTTTATTTAGCTACTTTCAGTACACCACATTAAAGGGGGTCGCACACCGGACGAGAAGCACAGCGTCGCGCTGCGTCTAGGACAACTCGAGGTATCGCACACCGGACGCGCACTTTCTCAGTTTATGGCCAGCAATATTGTTATGTTTAAGAACATTATGTAATTAAGATAATGCCTGTACTATGTTATGATTGTACTGTACAATTAAATACAATCGTTGCTAAGTCTGCAGTCTGAATTCACTTTACCTCAGAGCGTCCGTTAACTGAATGAATTGAGAATATCACCTGAAAATCCGATAACATCAGCAATTTTCATTCAAGCAGATGATTTCTGTAAATGAATGTAAAACTAAATGTATATTACAGCACAGGGTGCAGTCAGTATATACATTAACGACGATTTGAGACAAATATAATGTAAATTTAATATAAAACTATGTAAATGGCGCTCTGTGGCGCGGCAGGATTTTAACAAGGTCCTGAGCCGTAGCTGGGCGCCGCGGACAGACGCCGCCGGTGTGTGTACACTCATAGAGAATAATGTGTTCGAATTTTAAAGACGTGGCGCTGCGCTTCTTGTACGGTGTGCGACCCACTTAAGTATGCCACTTAATACTGTAAGACTTTGAATATTAAAGTACAAATTAACACCTGGCCACTCTTGTGGGTTGGCTACTGTTACAATTTAAAACCGTAGAAAGGTAAAAACATGCCAGGCAGACATTGATGCAAGCAACACAGCTACAACTAATAATAACATTGATAATCTGTGTGTTTTGTAGTCTGTGAATAATCAAGCATTGACAATAGTCAATCATATTGGCGGCACCATGGGCCCCCACATAAGATTCTGCTTAAGGCCCCATGTAAAGGCTTGGGCCGGCCCTGCGCATCGCCAGGGAAAATCGCTTGGTATGAGCACAAAGACGCGCCGAAAAATGTCTCCAAAAACGCTGGCGATAAGCACGCGCGATAATTGTCCCGGTGTGCATGAGGCTTTAATGTAGCACAAATCTAGTTTACTACCGAGTCTACTAGCATCTAGATTTAGATGTATAATCAGTAGTCTTCAAAGAGAAGGAAGGAAAACACCAACCTATTTGTTCCTCTGTATCTTCATCTTTTATTCTGCAGTGTTCTTCCTCAATCTCCATCTTTACAATAGTATGTCAGTAGTTTCTCCTGGAGTAATTCCTCCTGCTTGCTTCTCCTGTGGGAAAATGGGAATATTCCCCAGCATTTAAACCTGCTGACCACAGCTCTGCAACCAGCACAAAATCCCTTTCAATGACCTTTGCCTGGACTGTTCCCTGCTGCTAGATTGACCTGCCTAACTCAACCTTTTTCATCTTTTTCATCAACATATGACCCATTAATACTAAAACGTACTATTATATATATATATATATATATATAATATATATATATATATTTATTAGGATGCACACAAAAATATTGGGCTTTTTGACGGGATTCGGTTTCTGCCGAACCTTAGAATTTTTTTCCACCGAACCGAACCCTAGGCTTGCGCTACGCTGGTCGACGTCACGCCGCCGTTGATTAAGGGAAGCTGTTTACGTAGGTGAACCGTTCGAATGCAGGAGAAAGTGCTGTGAGACAGTGAAAATGGAACTCGTGAGCAGAAAAAGTGTTGTTTGGCAGAACTTTCAGTCAAAAAAAGGCGATTCAAGTCGAGCCACTGTTAAAACATTTGCGTATGAAACATCCGAAAGAATGCGAGTTGTGCATGAAGGAATCTACAGACAGCAGCCAAAATGGAGCAACTTCAGGCACAGCAAAGGAAGGACAGTCATAGCTAAAAACTTGTGTTAACCTACCAGACGACCATTACCAGCTTTGCTACAATGGTAATTGTAAAAATAGTTTTTCCCACTTGTCATCCTGGCATAATGTTGCCTATTCTTTTTTTCTTTTTTTTACAGTTAAAATTTAATTAAATGAAAAATACACTGCTGTGGACGTTGTTTCCTTCATTAATGTGTTTACTGTGTTAATGGACTAAGGATGGGAGTAGGATTCGGTATTCGGTATTCAGCCGAACCCCAAAAATCTGGAATTGGTGCATCCCTAATTTATATATATATAAAACTGGGACTACTCACAGCACTTACATATTGTTGTTACTCTAATGTTGGTTTGTTTGCTTCTATTGCTTCAATGCTTCTATTGTTCTCCTCATTTGTAAGTCGCTTTAGATAAAAGCATCTGCTAAATGATTCAATGTAAATGTATGACTGAGCACCAGACTCTCACTCTCTCTCACTCTCTCTCACTCTCTCTCTCACACACACACACACACACACACACACACACACACACACAAAATCCGTGCGTGCCAAACTACCTAAATTATGATTTAAGCGGGCACTGAAGTTTATAGTCTAATCATCAAATTAGTTCCATATGACAATAATTTTTTAGCCCCACACTTTTCAGGGCTTCAAACCTCTAACAGTGGATGGGAAAGACGAAAAGAATAGGGTGATCATTTCTGAATGGAACGCATTAACTATTTCTTTCCTCCTTAAAATTTTCTTTTTGGTGTCGGCCATAAATTATTTTATGCATTTATGTTTCAGGGTAACAGGAAGTTGAGGTAAACTGAAGAGCGCGGTCTTCCAGCGTGTGCTGATTGACAATGGCGTCCTCAGAACGCATAAGTTATGAACGGCTTTTCATAAAGCCGTTTCATCGCAGGTGCAATTTTAATGCCATGCCTGCGAATGGCATTAAAATGGCAACTGCGATGAACTGCTCAGTGGAAGAGTGCAGTTTGGACAGCATAATGTCAGCTTCTCGTATGAATAGCGATGTGTGGTGATTTTTTGAGTTAACATTGAAAAAGTGAACAGCGTGGTGCAAAACGGAGTTGCCATACAGGAGACTTTTACTCCAGAAATGCCCTTAGTTCAACCGGGAAAAACAATGTTAGGGCAGCCAAGCGTGAGCAAGTTTAAAATGTGAGTGTTATAGCAGAGGCTGTAATAAGTGATGCAAGGATGGGAAGATCAGGAATGGCAGAATGGGAAACATCACATGACATTAGGGACTTTCGCACCGGAGGAACCTTTTCATAGTTCCTAGAGCTATTGGCGGAAGTTCCCGGTTTTTGGCGTGTTCACACCGCAGGAACTAGGAACGATTTTAGTTCTAGGAACTAATTTAGCTCCTACTTCACAGTAGGATCTAAACCAGCACAATAGGAACTATCCGTGACGTTAGTGATCGCTGATTGGCCGAACACACTCGAAACACCAGATGACACATAAATGATGGGAATTTGTAGACGGAAAAGCCTTCTGACTGTATCGTTGCACACAGTGTTTCTCCCGTTTCATCTGTCTTTAAACTGGTTTAAATCACTGAGACATTTCTGTTCTTTGCTGAATTCAAGCGCTTCTCAATGGATCTCGTGACCGAGACCGATCAGAGTAAACGCATCTGCTCGCGCTGCGCTGCCATTCTGCTTTAAATGGTCCATGTGGCGCACAGTTCAAATGAGTTTTGTTACGCTTTTGCCGCATAAACATTATTGACATTTATCGAACTCTTGATATCGTTTTATCAAGAAAAAATTATATCACGATAATTATCGTTATCGTTTTATCGCCCAGCCCAAATATATTGTATTTTTTATGCTATTTTTAATAGCCTACACATAATTTTTATCGTCATTTTAATATATATATATATATATATATATATATATATTATGCTTTCATTATAACATCTTTATTTTGAAAGTATTTAAAATACAGGCCAATAGTTACCTTTTATTTAAATTTACAAACATCTGTGTGCATTATTACCTCTGTGATTGCATTCACTTTCAAAAACTCATCAAGACAACGACCCCTTACTGAATCAACACACTTTAGCGGTTCGTTATTGGTTTTAATGTTATGTAAGGGGAATGTCCTTAAACACTAATCAAAGAAATATCATAACGTCTGTCCTCTTCTATTAAAAGAACGTCAAGTGATGCGCTTGAACCATTACAATATTGAGTTCTGATTGGTCAATTCCTGTTACTTATAGTTCATTAATTAATTAATTAATTAATTAAATAATAAACCATTTGCATGATAGTTTTACATAATAGCTGGTTAATCTAATGGGGGACGGTGGGGTGTTGTGGTTTAACAGAGGGGAAGTTTTTTGTCATTAGAACCCTGCTTACATTAGATATGATTTGCATTTTGCATGCATTAAAAATGTTTAACATGTTTAATTTGCTCATCAAATAAAATGAACACACAAATCATAATCTTCACAAATTGCAATGTGAAAAACCAGTCAGTAACGAGTTCACGTTTCACGAGCGTAATGAACAACATCAGTCGGTTCATTTCTGAGTGATTCACTTAATGAACTGACTCGTTTAGTCGTTTGTATTTAGATTTCTCTGATAAAATGAATGTACTCACAGTCTGAAAAACAGCAGATTAAGAGCAGTCAATGATGTTGTTTATGTTCCCTTCCCTCGCTCACTTCTCTTCTTCTTCTTCTAGACTCGGATGTGTGTCATTGCTTCGGTTGCTCGAGCGCCTCTACTGGCGGAAACCATATTAAACTATCTAACCTTCATAGATTAAGATATTTATCTGTTATCTTGGCTTATATTAAACAAACACTGTTTATCCCGCCACATGTGTTTGATTTGGGATAATATATATAATATTAACATATTAAAATATTATTTTAGAAATAACATTTATTGGTGACAGATGATTTACCATAAGAGCATTTTTGGTTATGACTATATTTAAACTTAAAATGACCGCCAATGAGTAAGAAAATTCTGATGCTGATCATTTTAAAACAAGCTTATAGGGCTGTTGAGAACCAGAACTAAACTGACCTGAGGCTGAAGTTTAGATGCTTCCCTATTATTGATATGCATATTGCGCATCTTATGATCGTAGCCTACTCATGCTTTTCACTTTTCATATACAGTGCCCTCCACAATTATTGAACCCCCTGGTAAATATGATCAAAATTGGCTGTAAAAAATAAATCTGCATCGATTATCCTTGTGATCTTTCATTCAAAAAATGTGCAAAATTCTAACCTTTCATTGAAGTAAAAGAATTGAAAGTGGGGGGAAATCACATTATGAAATAAATGTTTTTCTCCAAAACATGTTGGCCACAATTATTGAAACCCCTAGAATTTTTTACGAGTAAAATATCTCTGAAGTATATTCCCATTAATATTTACCTTTTTTAGTACACCAGGGTGACTAGGAACATGAAACTGTCCAGCTATGACTTCGTGTTTCACAGGAGTTTAAATATGAGGAAACACAAAGGCCAAATCCCCTTAATCATCCATCACAATGAGTAAAACCACAGAATACAGTTCTGATGCGTAGCAAAAGATTGTTGAGCATCACAAACTAGAAAGTGGCTGTAAGACAATAGCTAAAGAATTGAAAATCCCCATTTTGACCATCAGGGCAATAATTAAGAAGTTATAACCAACTAAAGATGTTATGAATCTGCCAGGAAAAGGACGTGTGTCTATACTGTCTTAATGCACGGCGAGTATGAAAGTTTGAGTGGCCAAAGACTCTCCAAGGATCACAGATGGAGAATTGCAGAGATTAGTTGAGTCTTAGGGTCAGAAAGCCTAAAAAAAAAATTATCAAACAACCCCTACATCCCCACATGTTGTTTGTGAGGGTTTAAAAAAAAAACCTCCTCGCTCATCCAAAAACAAATTCCAGCAAATTTAATTGTCAGACACGACTGGATCTTCAAACAACACAGGGTTCTGTGGTCAGATGAGACTAAAACAGAGCTTTTTGGCAGCAAACACACTAGATGGGTTTGGTGAACACAAGGATAAAAAGTACCCCATGTGTACAATTTAATATACCATTGGATCTTTAATGTTGTGGGCATATTTTTCTGCTGGAGGTCCTGGACTTCTTGTTCAGATACATGGCATTGTGGATTCTATCAAATATCAACAGATAAAAAATCAAAACCTGACGCCTTCTGCTAGAAATCTTATAATGGGCCGTGGTTGGATCTTCCATCAGGACAACGATCCAAAACAAACATCAAAATCAAAACAAAAATTTGTTGTGGAGCACAAAATGAAGCTTCTGCCATGACCGTCTCAGTCCCCTGACCTGATGAGTGGGCTGAACTGAAGAGAAGAAGCACCAACATGGATCTGGGAATCTGAAGGATCTGGAGAGATTCTGTGTGGAGGAATGGTCTCTGATCTCTTGTCAGTTATTCTCCAAACTCATCAGGCATTATAGGAGAAGACTCAGAGCTGTTATCTTGGCAAAAGGAGATTGCAAAAAGTATTTAATAAAAGGGTTTCAATAATTGTGGCCAACGTGTTTTGGAGAAAAACATTTATTTCATAATGTGATTTTCCCCCCACTTTCAATTCTTTTACTTCAATGAAAGGTTAGAATTTTGCACATTTTTTGAATGAAAGATCACAAGGATAATCGATGCAGATTTATTTTTTACAGCCCATTTTGATCATATTTACCAGGGGGTTCAATAATTGTGGAGGGCACTGTAATCAACATAGATGAAATAAAAAAAACTATTATTTTATTTAAACATTAATATGAAACTAAATTGTTTTCTTTAATGACTAGGGCTACAACACATAGGCCTATTAGCCTACAGAGAAATGTAATGTCGGAGCGGGATTTGAGCGAACGCCGTCTTACAGTGAGCATGTGGAGAGGTTCGATTTTCGAACAATCATCGAATATTATTTTTCTCGATATGCCAATCCTTAATATTTGGTGTTTTAAATGCCTCTTTGAGATCTCTGTGAAAGATTTAAAGCAGTCTTTTACTGCCGCTTTCAGAGCGCTCACGTCTGTAACATTGTTTTTTCCTCATAAATGCGAACACGGAAAATAAAATAAAATGAATATTTCATGTTCTGTGGAGAGCCAAGCCTTCTTCATCCGGTGGGTATTACTTTTGGTTTGCGCAGTGTAATTCACAGAATTTCTACAAAATATTTTGCCACCTAAAAGTTAAAGATTTTTGTGTCAAGTACGTAACGTGTGTATTTCCCTCATATTAAATATAAAACACATGTGTAGACTGATACTTTATTAAGGGAGTATGGATGTATAAACAGACGTTTCAATATATTGGTATTAAATGCATTTTCTGAGAATTTATATTTCAAGTATTGACTACAAATGTCACGTCCACAACGCTGGAATTGCCCAATAGTAATTTAAAGATGTGGTAGCATTAGATCTGGACGGGAAGGATAACTGGATCTGAGTGTCACGATTTCGGTTTCGCATATCGTTACAGCCCTAATAATCATAGATGACGCCACAGGTTTTTATTTAAAAGAAAGAATGCAGCCTACGTTTGTATGTAGGCCTATAGGCAAAATATATTTACAATACTTACTAAAATATAATTCATATTATTTTATTGCATTTGTATTAGTTGTTTGAAGAGTAAAAAAAAAAAAATCGGTCGGTCTTAACGCAAGTTAAGTCGCACTAAAAGGAAGAAAAAAAAATAGGGTCGGTCCTAAATTGACAGGGTCGGTCAGGTTACGGCAAACAAGAATATTTTAAGGATGGCCTTATTGAAAATGTCTAGGCCTACCAATTTACTCATAGAGCCACATTGACAACACTATATCTCTGGAAAATAATCATACTGGCCCTTAAAATTTAAGGACAAAAAAAACCCTTTTTTTTTAAAGATATTGAAATGTTTTTAGTATGAGCTACAATTTTGACCCAAATGTGTTTATGTCTGAGAACCTTTTATAGATCTTTTATACACATACTTAACTGTAGACTGAAATGACATATATATTGTGTGTGTATGACAGTACAAATATTTTGAATGTCATGTTGAGTTGACAAACCGTTTCTTCGTCCACGGTCTTGAAATGACTGAGAATGACAAACAATGCTGCTAGCTAGAGTCAAATGTAAATGTTCACTTTATACAGAAACACTGATTGATCATGATGATGAGACACAGAATCTGCTTCAAAAGAAGAGAGAGAATAAAAGCAATACAATGATTCACCTTTATTTGAGCTTGTTGAAAATGTTCAATGCTTTTTCTCATGTCTCTGTAGACTAGATAATTGGGTGAAACTCTTCCCACATGAAGAGCACTTGTACGGTTTCTCTCCAGTATGAATTCTCTGGTGTGTTTTTAAGTTGCCCGATGTAGTGAAGGTCTTCCCACAGTCAGAGCACACATAAGGTCTCACACCAGTATGAACACTCTCATGCTCTTTTAAAGACTTCAGTCGTGAAAAACTCTTTTCACAAAAAGAACAAATGTGAGGCTTCACAGCAGCATGAACTTTAAGGTGTTGTCGTAAGCCTGATTCAAAAGCAAATGTTTTCTCACACTGATCACAGCTGAATGGCTTCACTCCAGAGTGACGGCGCAGATGATCTCTGAGAGAATGTTTCTGACTGAAACTGTTTCCACACTGAGTGCATGTGAAAGGTTTTTCTCCAGTGTGAATTCTCATGTGTATATTTAGGTGTCCTTTCTGAGCGTAACTGTTTCCACACTGAGTGCATGTATAAGGCCTTTCTCCAGTGTGAGATCTCATGTGTCTCTTAAGTTTTATTTCATATGTGAAACTCTTTCCACACTCAGAGCAGGTTAAAGATCCTTCAACTCCAGATTTTCCAGCTTGTTTCTGTGTGAAATTCTCTTCAGTCTTTGAAACGACTCTGTTTCCATCCTCATTTGTGAAATGCTGTTTGTCTTCATTCACTTCCATCGGGTCTAAAATCAGCATTAAATTCCCACAGATAAATTGAAGACGGACAAATTAGAAACAAAATCAGGAAGCCAAAAATGAACAAAATCCAGTTTACTATCAAGTCTATCTAGTTTTAGATGTATTGTTATTCACATTTAGATATCAGTTTTCATATTAAAGTGATGGTTCACCCAAAAATGAAAATTAGCCCATGATTTACTCACCCTGAGGTCATCCTAGGTGTATATGACTTTCTTCAGTTTCAGACGAATACAATCGGTGTTAGATTATAAAATGTCCTGGCTCTTCCAAGCTTTATAATGGCAGTCAATTATTGTTTCTGTTTTGAAGTCGATAAAATGAATATTTCTCTTACACAAACGCATCGCTTCACTGCAGGCGGCCTTTATTAACTAAGGACTATTAAGGACTAATTTTTTTTTTTGGCCGAACGATCCCTTTAATGTTTCTTATCAGTCATTAAAAAGAATGAAGGAAAAACACCAACCTATTTGTTCCTCTGTATCTTCATCTTTTATTCTGCAGGGTTCTTCCTTAATCTCCATCTTTACAATAGTATGTCCGTAGTTTCTCCTGGAGTAATTCCTCCTGCTTGCTTCTTCTTCTCCTGTGGGAAGATGTGAATATTCCCCAGCATTTAAACTCTCATGAACGGCTGTGGGAGCTTCACTGACTGAAGGAGTGAATTGTGGTCGTTGTTGCTCATTTAGCAGATGATCATCACACTTACGATCACTCTGTTTTTTGTTTTTTTTGCTCGAACAGTCGTTTAGAAACAATTCCATGAATTGTTTTTTTGAGAAAGCAGGAGACAATATATGAAACAAACTAAATCACGTCTTTTAAGTTTAAATGAAAAATAAATATAAAATATAACTAATAATAATATAAATGTACACATATTTAAAGCCACCGACATACATGCATATCAATGACAGAAATAAGCTCAATAGAACATCAGTCTTGACATTTAATCAAGTAGTTTGCACATCGTTTGTAAGATAACAAATATTTTAGTTTAATACAAAGTTTAATGTAATTATATTAACTAAAGTTGATATGGTTACAAATTGGATGTATGAAATAATGATGATGTTAGGTTAATTTTTCCCAGAATATTATACCTGAGAGAGATTTATGTTCAAACACTTTCTGGCAACAGACTCTAAATGTAAAACAAATAATGAATTTATCTTCTCAAAAGTGGTGTTATTATCAGAAATTAGCTCTACAGTCCCAACACTGTTCGACTATAAATACTTAAATTCAGTTCATAGAAAAGCTGAAAGAATATTGATGAGGGTTTATTGCTGTAATCAGACATCGATTGAACGTGAGATAATAAAAAATATGTAATAAACATGCTTCCAAAACACAAGATATGGTGCCGTTTTCAAGGAATCTTAACTTTCTTTGTGGCCACTGCAGCGCTTCCGGGTTCTACGTCAGAACACCGGTTCATTATTGGCTGACGCTAGTCACGTGAGCTCCGCGACACATGCGTTTGCTGCGGCAAATACATAGCCAGCATTCTGATGTAGAACCCGGAAGCGCTGCAGTGCGTTTACTAATTCAACAGCATAAAGGAGATGAAAAGGTTATCCTCGTTGCTTCATAACATTAAGGTTGAACCACTGGAGTCACATGGACTAGTTTAACAATGTCTTTACTACCTTTCTGGCCCTTGAAAGTGGTCGTTGTGTTGCTGTCTATGGAGGGTCAGAAAGCTCATGATATCAAAATATCTTAATTTGTGTTCCAAAGATGAACGAATGTCTTACAGGTTTAGAACGACATGAGCGTGAGGAAATTATGACCGTATTTTCATTTTGGGGTGCACTAACTTTTGCCTTTAACAACCTCGATTAAATCTGACTGAACACCTTTCGAACTTTCGCTCCTCCCTAAAAGCGCAAACTTAAAGCCAAACCATGTGATTGTAAAGTGTAGTGAAGTGATGTGTAGATCAGTGATTGTCGTAAAATACAGTCTACTGTCGCTAAACTAAAGGACGTACTCAATAGTAAAAAGAGTTGCTTAACTGCATTAAGAGGCGAAATAAGTTGGGAAATAAGTCACAGGTGTAACATTATATTGAATCTGTGCTTTCAGTCTTAAAGTGACATCAGCCTAATATTCCTGCTGCCGTCTATCTCATTAAAGGGATAGTTTACCCAAAAATGAAAATTCTGAACTCATTAACTCACCCTCAAGTTGTTTCAAGGCTGTATGAATTGCTTTCTTCTGCTGAACACAAAAGAAGATATTTTGAAGAATGTGGTTAACCAAATGGTTGATGGACCCCATTGACTTCTATGTATGGGAAAAAAAAATGCTATGGAAGTCAATGCCCATCAACTGTTTGGTTATTGACATTCTTCAAAATATCTTCTTTTGTGTTCAACGGAACAAAGAAATAAAAGACATTTTTGGGTTGAAGGAGAGATTAAACATGTCAACGGAGGTGAAATAAAAATCAGCTGCAGAGAAGCAATATAGTCTGGACTCAGCGATTTATTCACATCTAGTGTTGTCACGATACCAAAATTATTGTTTCGATACCGATACCAAGTCAAGTATTGCGATTTCGATACTTTTTCGATACTTTTCCTGAAAATATCATTGCTGTGCTTTATTTTAAAACCGGGACAACATTCTAATCATATAACACACTAATAAATTAACATATTAACAGCAGATATATTAAACATTTGAACAAAATATGAAATACAAAAATATAAAAAATAAATTAGAGCAATGACATTCAAGGTAAAAAAATATATAAATTTAGCAGCATTATCTCATTTATCATAAGAAACATAAAGCTTTATCTTTATCTTGAACTTTGAATAAAAATATGAACAGCGTTTATATTAAACAATGTTTAATATTGGTAACATATGATAAGCCTCATTGGTGATATATTTGACATGTGGGGAGAGAGATGTGTGGAAGGCCTATACTTCATGTTAAACATAAATATATAGCAGCAAAGACAACGTCGGCAGTGTTGACGGCAAAATAGGCTACAGAATAATTCGTTCTGTATTGAGAGGTGCAATATTTGAAAATCGATAATATTTTTTTTAAATGACATTTATTGTATTTATGTCAAAACGTTCAAACATCAAAATGTCATTTATTAATATGTATTCGTGTCAAAATGACATAGAAACATCTTTTCCTATTCTATTTTGCCTGGAAACGCTTCCAACACGCTTGCGTGTCGCGTGAAAAATAGGCGTCGGTTCTATTTGTAGCATGCACGCGTTTTCCGCGCGTCTCGAGCTGCGCCCAGACGCGTGTGTCACGCAGGCAGTTAACATGGGAGCCGAAATAAAAACGGACACGACACGCAGCCAGTGTGTCGACTCGCCGGCCTTAGGCCGGTGACACACTGGCTGCGTGGCGTGAGCGTGGCGTTTCTCTTGCGTGTCAGCTGCGTGGCGTTTTCCATGTCTTTGCACACCAGAAGCGTGTCTGACGCGGCGCTGCTGCTGCTAGGTGACATATGATAAGCCTCATTGGTGATATATTTGACATATGGGGAGAGAGTTGTGGAAGGCCTATACTTCATGTTAAACATAAATATATAGCAGAAAAGACAACGTCGGCAGTGTTGACGGCAGTATAGGCTATAGAATATTTCGTTCTGTATTGACAGGTGCAGTATTTGAAAATCAATAATATTTTTTTTAAATTGCATTTATATTTGCATTTCTGTCAAACCCTAGTCTTTCAAACATCAAAATGACATTTATTAATATGTATTCGTGTCAAAATGTCATATAAACATCTTTTCCTATTCAATTTTGCTTGGAAACGCTTCCAAGACGCTTGCGTGTCGCGTGAAAAATAGGCGTCGGTTCTATTTCTAGCATGCACGCGTTTTCCGCGCGGCTCGAGCCGCGCCTGAGACGCGCGGTACACGCGGGCAGTGTGCAAGCTCTAACCTGTTAACATGGGAGCCGAAATAAAAACGGACACGCCACGCAGCTGAGACGCTCACGCCACGCATCCAGTGTGTCACCGGCCTAACAAATCTGGAACGCAGTCATTCTTAGAAGTATCAATACTAATAAATTAAGGAATCGTGACGTTTTTAATTTCCGATTTACTTTTGAAGTATCTGTGCACCGTGCAACAGAGAAAGGTAGGCAACGTACCATATGTCACTCCTCGCGTCATCTTTTTCTACGAGTCGTGGACCACTTGTGCTCGCACATGCAGCCATCTCGCTGTAGTGTTTTGTCCATGGTTTTGTCACATGACACTGACAGCGGCAGGTTCTTTGCTGCGTGCATCAGGAAAAAAACACAGACCTCCATAGGGAGGCGTTTTTTTATTTTTTTTTATTTTTTTTTTAAGTATCGATACTGAACAATTTAGGTATCGTGACGTTTTTCATTTCCGAGTATCGCGATACTTTTGAAGTATCGGTACACCGTGCAACACTATTCACATCTAGATCTTTTTGTCACAAAATACTCTGAAACTGGTTGAGGATCCAACTGCAGTCGTTTATTACAGAAATTCAGAATCATAATCCATAAAACAGGCAACAGGTCAAAAATACAGGACAGATAATACAAAGACAACAGAGCAGAAAAACAGTCAAACGAGGAAATTCGAGAAACCAGGCAGAAAATGAAAACCAACACACGGATAACCAGAGGGAGAGCTCTCAGTAATGCAGTGTGACACTAACAAGACTTTGCAAAGAGTGAGTGAAAACACAGGGCTTATATAGAGGGTATGCACTGGACTGAGTGGCAAAAGAGCTGCTAAGCTCTTAAAGCTGTTATTAAAGCTGTAATGCAAAAAAAGTCTTTAATATCTTAACGCATCATGTCTATACATCTAAAACAAGTTATTTGAAATATAGATTATGTTTAATAGACTATTTTTGTCACTGTCTCCAGATCCCTCATATATTCTAACTATTATTTTGACCTTCCCCAAAGGTTCCCCTTGTCAAACAATCAAACTTAACAACTAATTTTATCAAATTATCCAGCTTTTGATTAATCTGAATGTCAAATTATTTACTTGTAAGTGATGGATCTGAACATGAACATTTGCTAATTAGAAAATGTCGGGCAACGGTTTTTCTCATGTTTCTGTAGAGTAGATAATTGGGTGAAACTCTTCCCACATGAAGAGCACTGGTGTGGCTTCTCTCCAGTATGAATTCTCTGGTGTGTTTTTAAATTGTTGGATGTAGTGAAGGTCTTCCCACAGTCAGGGCAACAATAAGGTTTCACACCAGAATGAACACTCTCGTGCCGTTTTAAATTCTGCAGTCGTGAAAAACCCTTTCCACAAAAAGAACAAAAGTGAGGCTTCACAGCAGCATGAGTTTTAAGGTGTGTTTTTAAGCTGGATGCCAAAACAAATGTTTTATCACACTGTTCACAGCTGAATGATCTCACTCCAGAGTGACGGCGCAGATGAGTGGTGAGAACGCTTTGGGATGTGAAACTATTTCCACACTGAGAGCATGTATAAGGCCTCTCTCCAGTGTGAATTCTCATGTGCACATTAAGGCTTCCTTTATGAGTGAAACTTTTTCGACACTGAGAGCATTTGAACAGTTTTTCTCCAGTGTGAGTCCTCATGTGCACATTAAGGCCTCCTTTATGACTGAAACTCTTTCCACACTGAGAGCAGGTGAATGGTTTTTCTCCAGTGTGTTCTCTCGTGTGTCTGTTAAGGGTTGATTTACGTGTGAAAGTCTTTCCACACTGAGAGCAAATCAACAGATTTTCTCCAGTGTGAGATTTCATGTGTTTATTAAGGTCTGATTTGTGCACGTAAAACAGTCCACACTCAGAACAAGTGAAAAATTCTTTGTCTCCAAAATGTTCAGCTTGTTTTTGTGTGAAATTCTCTTCAGTCTGTGAAACGACTGCATTTCCATCTTCACATTTGAAATGATGAGGTTTTTCAAACAGATGTTTGTCTTCATTTGTATATGTCAGTTCTCCATCTTCATTAGTGAAATGATGCCATTTGTCTTTATTCACTTCCATCGGGTCTAAAATCAACATATTAAATAATAAATTCTCCAAATTCAATCAAAGAAGGAAAATGAGAAACGAAGAAATCAAAAATTATTTTTTAATGTAGCACAAATCTAGTTTACTACTGAGTCTACTAGTATCTAGTTCTAGATGTATTGTTATATACTCCTGAGAACCAGAAATATAAGAGATTCCTTTGTGAATTTAGTTTATGTCAGTTTATTTTACTTTATGCAATATGTGTAGAATTGCCATAAATGTGTAGTCCCATTCTATACAACTTATTTAATTTGAATATGAATGTTCTTGTGGCAACATGTAATGAAAAAAATGGGAGTAATAACTTAAAAACAGTTTCATAAGAATCTCTCATATTTCATAGGAATACTGATTTAAAATTTCTTTCCCTTTTCACTTGTTGTGTCTCCCCAAAATGCCTGATAAACATGCTGTAAGTCCTGGTGTCTCTACAGAGGACATGTATGAAATCAGTGCCCTGTTTCATAATATTCGGAATATATTCAGAATATTTCGTTCATATTCTGATTGGAAACCCCATAACTTTGAGATGTTTATTTATGACAAACAATTGGAAAATTACTCAGGTATAAATAAACGTACTTGGTTACTTACGTAACCTCGGTTCCCTTAGAGATAAGGGAACGAGTACTGCGTTGCAAACGCTATGGGAAACTCCTTTCTCGAGAATTATTGAAGCCTTTATTTTAAAACGCATTGCAGCTGCACAGCTAGAGCATCATAGCTCGAGTGCTAGCGAGCTGATTGGCTGTGCTGCAGCAACTGCACGAACTTATGGCGAGTCGGCAGAGGAGAGCGGTCCAATCGGAGCGCCTGGCACCTTGCCAGCCTTGAGCGCGGCAAAATAGGCGTGGCTGAAGAGTATAAATTCAGAGAAAACTCGCCATTTGACATGTTTAAATCGCCTGAAGCGAAGCACCTGATATAAGTGAAATAGCACGGCAGGCAACGCAGTACTCGTTCCCTTATCTCTAAGGGAACCGAGTTTACGTAAGTAACCAAGTATGTTCCCTTACGAGAACGGTTCTCTCGTACTGCGTTGCAAACGCTATGGGAACCCATTTTAAAACGCCGTTCTATTCACCAGTGACTACTCTGAAGGTGTCCGGGGAGACCCGAGACTAATAACAGAGTAGTCTAAATCATAATGGACCAATGTCGGGCCCTTAGAATGATATTCACCACATAAAAGGGTATGAAGGCCACCGCGGGAGGGGACCTGGTTTATACATAGGTCTGGGTTAGACTAGCCAGAGACTTAAATTGAGAGAACTCATGCCTGCAAGGCGGGAACCTCTAGATTATATAATCTTGCAAATGTGGACGGAGCGGACAAGCCGGCCGCCGCACAAATGTCTTCGATCGGGACCAAGCCTAAGAGGAAGCCATGCCTCTTGTGGAGTGAGCTCTAACACCTATGGGACACCAGAGACCCAGAGAGGTGTAGGCTAGGAAGATGGCATCCACTATCCATCTTGACAATGTTAGTTTCGTGACCGGTAGCCCTTTGGTGCGGCCCCCAAAACAGATAAAGAGCTGTTCAGACTGTCTGAAAGAGGCAGAACGCTCCAGATATATTCTCAGGGCTCTGACAGGGCAGAGTGTGAGAGCATCGCTATCTTCTCCCGATATGGGAAGAGCTGATAGGGAAATAACCTGGGCTCTGAAGTTGAGAGCACCTTTGGTACATATCTGTGTCTTGGTTTAAGGACGACTTTGGAATCATTGGGCCCGAACTCAAGACAAGAGTGCTTGCAAGTCCCCAACTCTTTTAACTGACGCTAGTGCTAACAGCAGAGCGGTTTTAAGAGAGGGATCTTAGATCAGCCGACTGAAGTGGCTTGAAGGGAGTTCCCTTAAGAGCTCGTAGAACCAGGGAAAGGTCCCAGGCCGGCACCGAAGGTGGTCGAAGCAAGTTAAGTCTCCTGGCCCCTTTAAGGAAGCGAACGATCAGGTCGCTTTTACCCAAGGAAGAGCCAGCCACCGGTAAGTGAAAAGCTGTAATAGCTGCCACATACACTTTGAGTGTGGAGGGGAAGCGCCCCACGTCCAACAGCTCTTGGAGAAATGTAAGCACCATTGGTACTTCACAACTATGCGGGTCGAGGTTCCGCGCTTGACACCAGCTGGAGAACACTGACCATTTGTGGTGGTAGAGGCGCCTAGTGGACGGAGCTCTAGCCTCCAATATGGTATTCAGAACACTTTCTGGGAGGTCCTGGGGTACCCGTTGAGGGGCCATGCATGAAGGGCCCACAAGTCGGGACGGGGGTGCTAGATCATCCTGTTTGCCTGCGTGAGGAGGTCGCTCCTCAGCGGGATCGGCCACAGAGCTGTCGTGGACAGCTACATCAACTCTGGGAACCAAATCTGGGTTCGCCAGAGGGGGGCTACAAGAAGGACTGCGCACTCGGTGTTCCTGATCCATTCGATGACCTGAGGGAGCATTGAGACCGGAGGGAACGCATAAAGGGGGAGGCTGGGCCACTCGTGGGCCAGCGAGTCCCATTTCTTCGAAAAGAAGGTTGGGCAATGAGAGTTGTCTTCTGAGACGAAGAGGTCTACCTCTGCCTTGCCGAAGACTACCCATAACAAAAGAACCGTCCGGGGGTGGAGAGACCATTCCTCTGGGGGAACGTTGCCCCGAGATAGCATGTCTGCCCCCACGTTCATCGTGCCCGGCACGTGAGCTGCCCTGAGTGAGTGCAAGTTGGCGTGAGCCCAAGGCAGTAGCTGTTTGGCTATTGTGAACAGGCTGGGAGACCCGAGACCGTCCTGGCGATTTATGTAGGGTACCACCGCCATGTTGTCCATACGGACCAAGACGTGGTGTCCCGCCAGATATGGGAGGAAGGATTTCAGGGCTGGAAAAACTGCTCTCATTTCGAGGCAGATGATGTGTAGGCGTTTCTCCGAGCTCGACCAGAGGCCGGAGGCAGGCCTGCCCTCGTACAGGGCTCCCCGACCGAGGTTGGAAGAGTCTGTTGAGATAACCCTCTTCTCTGAAACCAGACCCATGTTCATACCCTGCTGATACCAGCTGGTGTCCTTCCAGGGGGCCAGAGCTCTGGTACAGCGCTGGTTTACTCTGATATTTACGAGGCCCGAACGCCACGCATGGCCTGGAATTTGAGGCATTAGCCACAGCTGAAGGGGGCGCATATGCAGTAGGCCTAGCTGGAGTACTGACGATGCTGAAGGCCCAAAACCCTTTGAAACGTTCTGAGGGGTACATGGGAGCCCAGTTTGAAAGACGGGACGAGCCGCTGAATTGACAGAGCCCGGCCCGGCGTGGGCCATGCTCTCATGTGAACGGAGTCGAGAACTGTTCACAGGAACGTGATCCGTTGGCTGGGGGACAGCACACTCTTGGCAAAGTTTACCCTGAGCACGAGGCTTTCGAGATGGCCAAGGAGCCAGGCTCTGTGAGTTTGGGACTCCACCTCTGACTGAGTCAGTATGAGCCAGTCGTCGATGTAGTTCAGAATACGCATTCCCCGCTGTCTCTGGGGGGAAGAGCGCCGCATCCATGCACTTCGTGAATGTACGAGACGCTAGAGCCAGTCCAAATGGTAGGACTGTATATTGATATGTCTGCCCCTCGAAGGCAATCTCAAGAATGGCCTGTGATGGGGGTTCACTTGGATGTGAAAGTAAGCGTCTCCTGGGCAGATCAGCGCTAGGATGTGTCTGGTCGTAAGCATCCTGAATGGCCGTACCATGAGGGCTCTGTTCAGGTGTCTGAGATCTAAAATGGGTCTCAGGCTGCCGTCTTTCTTCGGAACGAGAAAGTAACGGCTGTAGAAACCCGACTCGCTTTGTGATGCGGGAACTATCTCGATAGCACCTTTTGCCAGCAGATTCGATACTTCGGAGTGGAGGGCATAAGCCATAGTGCTCCCTACCGAAGTTATAGCGCGAAAGTGCGGAGGTCTGCGGGCGAATTGAAGCGAGTAACCATTCATTATGATATTCATCACCCAATCTGACACTTCGGGAATGGCCTGCCAAGCCAGAGCCCGATAAGCCAGTGGCTGGATCATATCTTAAGGCAAAGCGCCCAGACTCGGGGGCTCGACCTGACAGAGGTTTATGTGAGGAAATTTGCTCGATTTGTGCTTTGTGTGGGTCTCTGTCAAAACAGCGTTTGGGTGCAGGGGTGCGTAACAAATGACGGGCCCATGTTCTGCATTTAACACTACTCCAACCGCCTGAGCTGAAGAGGGGGCTGTGAGAGACACTCGAGCGATCTTCGGGAGTGGTCCGGCCACAGCGGGACATGAACCCCTCTTTCCCCCGGCTAGGACGGCTTCTTAGACTCGTGGTCCAGTGTGAGCTTTGGACGCGGACCTTGGCGCTTGGGGAGCGGGTAGCGCTTTGCTGGCTTGTAGCGTGGGCCGGTCTCAGCCGCTGGGCGGGGCTGGTAAACCTGCGGCGCTGGTTTCTCTGGCTACGGCGTACTCTTGGGGCGCCGTGAAGCCGAACTGTAGTGTTTCGGTAGGAAGTGCTTCATTGCACTGGAAGCTTTCTGAGCCTTGGTGAAGCATTCTGCAAAGCCGCTGACGGAAGGGCCGAAGAGACCTGTCGTGGAGACCGGTGAGTCGAGGAAGGCGGTCCTGTCCGCATCCCTGATCTCAGTTAAATTCAGCCATTAGTGGCGCTCCAGAACAACAAGGCTGGCCATGTTGCGGCCGATAGCCTGGGCAGTGGTCTTTGTGGCCCGCAGTGCAAGGTCAGTAGCGCTGCGAAGGTCCTCGAAGGTCCGTCTAGATCGGGTCCCGACTCATCCATAGCGCGGAGGAGTTTGGCTTGGAACTCCTGGAGGATCGCCATGGTGTGTACTGCAGAGGCGGCTTGACCAGCGGCGGCATAGGCGCGACCGGCCATAGCGGAAGTAGTTCTGCACGGCTTAGATGGGTGCGTCGCTTTTGTTCTACAACTGCCTGCAGTGGGAGGGCACAAATGAGTGGCGACCGCTTCCTCAAGTGGCTGGGGAGCTTCACATAACCCTTCTCTTCAGCGGCGTCAACAGATGAGAGCATGGTAGAAGCAGAAGAGCGCGTTTGCGCTGAAAAGGGCGCGTGCCAGGATTTAGTGAGCTCGTTGTGGACCTCGGGGAAAAATGGAGTGGCACGCTGACGAGGAGCCTGTTGGCGCCCCGGCAGGAACCATTCATCAAGGCGGCTTCTAGTGGGCTCTTCTGGGGAAAGCCAGTCGAGTCCCAGTTGGTCGACAGCGTGAGTGACAAC
The DNA here is from genome assembly GCF_965113295.1 of Leuciscus leuciscus. NCBI lineage: Eukaryota > Metazoa > Chordata > Actinopteri > Cypriniformes > Leuciscidae > Leuciscus > Leuciscus leuciscus. The sequence goes on along the minus strand of NC_138740.1, from coordinate 34,781,074 downwards.
GCGGAGAAGCTCGGCGTCAATACTCGCTCTGGTGTCGATTCTTTCAGTCTGAGAAGGAGGGGCGGGTGGGTCCACGGAGCTCGACCAATCCTCACACTCAGACGCCGCCACAGAAACTGCGTCATCCAGGTCCTCTTCAGATCTGCCGAAAGAGACGAGTGCACCCGCTTTGAGAGAGGGGCGTTGGTCGCTCTTTGCGAATAACACAGGAGAAGTGTCAGAAGTAGTAGGCAAGGCACGCGGGGAGGGACCCGGTGTGCAGGCACTCAGATCACCGCGCTCTTGGATCCTCTGCTCATGCCGCTTCTTCCTACGGGGCTTGATGGGCGCCAGAGACGGAAGATAGGCAGGCCCGCTCTCAGAAATAGCGAGAGCGAGCCTGGATCGAAGCGCCGAGACGGGCATGCTGTCGCATGACAGGCAGCCGCCTTTAGTGAGTGCTGCCTCGGCGTGCTCAGGACCGAGGCAGACAGCACACTGGGTGTGTAAGTCCGACACATGAAGGGGAATCCCGCAGGATTTGCAGACGGGGAGCGGCATTTGAAACATCGCGATCTGCTCTTTTAGATAGAAAGCTTGTAAAGGATATCTCGTTGGATGCCACAGGGAAACGATCAGCTTGGGGGAGGAATGCCGGGCGCTGAAGGGCTGCTCGATGGCGAGAAGGCTTCTTATCAGGAGAGGTCAGCAAAACGAGGTGAGAAACAGAGCTCGAGCTGAAGGAGATTAAATCTGTCATATGGCGAGTTTTCTCTGAATTTATACTCTTCAGCCACGCCTATTTTGCCACACTCGAGGCTGGCAAGGTGCCAGGCGCTCCGATTGGACCGCTCGCCTCTGCCGACTTGTCATAGGTTCGTGCAGTTGCTGCAGCACAGCCAATCAGCTCGCTAGCACTCGAGCTATGATGCTTTAGCTGTGCAGCTGCAATGCATTTTAAAATAAAGGCTTCAATATTTCTCGAGAAAGGAGTTTCCCATAGCGTTTGCAACGCAGTACGAGAGAACCGTTCTCATAAGGGAACTCAGACACACAAAATATTATCATATTTCCATAAGAGTGCTAAATTTGATCATTCAGTCAATGTCAGTCATTTTAAAGACCAAGGAGTTGAAGTTGTAATGGTAAAACCTCCAAACATTTGGTATCTCTGAAAAGCCCTGAATATGCTCTTTACAGGACTGTGACATGAATGATCTCAGAGAAATTCGCTAAAATATAAAGTCTTTTTATCCTTTTTCAGAGGATAAAGTCTATGCCTGGGTCTCAGGAGAAAATGTGAGCTTTCATCTTAATGTTCCCCATCAGTCATTAAAGAGAATGAAGGAAAACACCAACCTGTTTGTTCCTCTGTATCTTCATCTTTTATTCTGCAGGGTTCTTCCTCAAACTCCATCTTTACAATAGTATGTCAGTAGTTTCTCCTGGAGTAATTCCTCCTGCTTGCTGCTGCTTCTCCTGTGAGAAGATGGGAATATTTCCCAGCATTTAAACTCTCATTGTTTAGAAAAATATATATATATATTTTTTTTTTACAACAAACACAGCTATGCAGCATTAATTCAAAACATAATAATAAATAATAAAATCTGAACATTGGCTCTCAGTCTTTATTCGGCTTTGTTCTCATGGTTTCTTAATAGAATTCATAAAAATATTGAATAGAGTATCATAGCTCTAATGGGGCACACTGTAACGCAGTGTTATAACATTTCCCAGCCGCACTGAGACTTAAACCCGGCGAGATCAGCATTGATAGAACTATCTAATTTGTTAAATAAATGATTAGATATTAAAATATCAGATTTGTCTAATTTTAAATAAAAACAAAAGACAGAGATGAAAAATTAACTTGAAAGAAATTAACTTTTGCTATGGTTAAATAAATGTTCAGTGATATGTTACAAAGATTTTTACATTTTGGCGCATTTTCTTCTCTAAACAGTGACAGTGTTGATATGGCAACTAGTAAATAGACAAAGTTTATTTGCTAGAATGTGTTTTACAACCCCGCGATAGTTTCCTACATCCCCACCCCTACATTAAAAACTGTTTACCAGGTTTAATTGGTTCATTACATAAAATGAAAACACAACTCATAATCTTCACAAATTATAAAGTGAAAAACAGTCAGTAACGAATTTACGTTTCACGAGCGTATGAACAACATTAGTCGGTTCATTTCGATTAATTTCTGAGTGATTCACTAAATGAACAGACTCGTTTAGTCGTTTAAATTTCGATTTCTCCTATTAAATGATAAAATGAATGTACTCACAGTCTGAAAAACATCAGATTTAGAGCAGAATGAACGGCTGTGTTCCACTTCTCCTGTTTATGTTCCCTTCCCTCGCTCACTTCTCTTCTTCTCCTAGACTCGGATGTGTGTCATTGCTTCGGTTGCTCGAGCGCCTCTACTGGCGGAAACCATATTAAACTATCTAACCTTCATAGATTCGTTACAAGAGAACCAATATAAGATCTGTTATCTTGTTTGAGATAATGTAAACACTATTTATCCCCAAATATGTTTGATTTGGGATAAAGATTCAAATTTCAAATATCTGCAAAGGAGTTTGCAATTACCTTTTGGACATTTAATGTCATATCCAAGATAACCAATCTTACCTACCTCAACGTGACAGACAGTCAGTCTCATATATTTTCATTCTCCATTCTTGGTGCATCATGTTGTTGCTGCTGCAGCATAAACATATATCACAACAAAGTGCATCTACACACGCCTTAATTAATTTAAGAGCAGATTACATGACTGGTTAAAAAACATAGCCTACTGAAGACATTTAAAACATTTAAATGCATGACATTGAAATTCACACAAAGGAGAGAAATACAACCATAATGCCGACAACAGCACCAGCCTTAAAATATGACAGACAGCATAATGTCAGCTTCTTGTATGAATAGCGCTGAAGTGATTTTTTGAGTTAACATTGAAAAAGTGACAGCGTGGTGCAAAACAGAGTTGCAATACAGGAGACTTTTACTCCAGAAATGCCCTTAGTTCAACCAAAAAAAAAAAAAAAAAAACGTTTGGCCAGCCAAGCGTTAGCAAGTTTAAAGTGTGAGTGTTATAGCAGTGGCTACAAGTGATGCAAGGATGGGAAGATCAAAAAAAAAAAAAAAAAAAAAAAGGAATTTGCAGGGAATTGTGACTCTCACTTAATTCTTGCTGAGAAGGAGAAATAACCCCTTTTGATCCTATGTATTCTATATATATCCACATGAGAAATGTATTAACATCTAATTTTCCTTATCTAATATTCCTTATTTTTCGAATTTTCTCATGATTTTCCTTTTATGTGGTTTGGCCTATGTCGTCATTTTCTCTTCTAAACTCTTTTGGATTCATGTTTCAGACTTGCATATTTATGGCAACCAAAATCATATGTGTGGCATGTTTAGTCTCTATAAACTCCAATCTTCGTCCCCCATTTGTTAATTTACATTACATTTAGCTAAGTTTGTGATGCATTAGTATTATAAGAATCTTGAAGATTCTTTTTCTTAAACATCCAATGAAATTACAGATTCAAATGCCCTGCTAGAACACAAAGGGTCAGAAAATCTCCCTCCACATGGAAAACTTTGTATTGGCTCACACACCTCCAGAGGGTGTGACATCTTCACGTTTTAAAAATCACTGATCACAAGATCACGCCTCTTACTCTCTTAGGCCCCGTCCACACTACTGCGTTTTCGTTTAAAAACGGAGACCTTTTGCTACGTTTGCACCTCCTGTCCACACTAAAACGGCAAAAACGGAGACCCAAAACGGAGAAGTTTAGAAACGCTGCTGACCCGTTTTTCGTTTTGAATCTCCGGAGGGCGTTTTAATGTGGACGGGTCAAAACGGAGGACTTTAGAAACGATGACGTAGTAGAGGCTCACGCTCGGCTCTATGATTGGGTGTCATCAGTCATGGCGTATATCTTTGCTAGCAGCTTTTGTGCAAGTAAATTCTGCATTTTACAATGCTATAACTGCCTACATGCGCCGGAGGCAAGCTATCATTCGAGCGATCTGTGACAATTCCCGTGTGCAGCGGCGGTATCGACCGTACATGGAGCGTCGGGTTTGGGTTAACCCGGGAAGAACCAGCACATGGTGGGATAATTTTATCAATGAAGTTGTGTTTACACCGGCACGCGCATGCCCAGTGTTGGTGAATGGTCACGTGATCCGCGTTTTCAGTCGTTTTAATGTGGACGGAGATCAATTCTAATACGCAGCTAAAACACTGGTGTGGACGGAGATCGTATTCGTTTTAATTCTCGGTTTCTAAACGAAAACGCAGTAGTGTGGACGGGGCCTTAGTCCTTTTCTGAAATCCTAATGTGAAGATGATGCTGAACTAGAAGTTTTCTAAGGACCCCCAAGCTTGTACACCAGGATGCGGCCTTGTCTTTCCATTCACCAAAGATTCTCTGACTCCAACTGGTTCTCTCATCAAGACAACATCAGCAAAGATCAACAAATTGCATCAGGAAAGTTTAATTCAAATGGGTGAGACATGCAAGTATCAAACTTAGTCTCATTATTTGATACATTAAGTATCCTGACCCCTTTTAAAAGAAGGGTGTGTTAGAACTAAACTGATGGTTTGCTCAAGGCTGCTGATCTGCTGAATTTCAAACAGTGCTATAACTTCTTGCTTTCCTGTATTCTGCTTCAGCTCTCTTTCCCTTGGTAAACTGTATGCATGTGTGTATGTGTATGTTAGAGTAGTTTAAGTGTTTAGTCTAGTTAATAAAGTCTTGTTCCTGTCACACGTAAAGTTGTCTGTGTCTCAAGCTCATATACTGGAGACGCGAATCATGCAGATTTTTGGCTACATGATCTGAATGGTACTGTACAGTAAGAAAGACATTTCTCACAGCCCGGAAACATACATTTCTTAGAATTAATAAACAATTAACACAGAGTTCACGGCACAAACAGGTTAATTTATTGTAATATTAATTTTACTACACAAAGATAATTCTACTAACTGATCCAAATATTCATAATCAATTATAACAAGTTATTATTATTAATATTTCATAGAGCTTATTTGCTACACTAACATGAACAAACAACGAACAGGTGTATTTTTTATTAACTAACCTTAACAAAGATTGATAAATAGTCCTTCAGTAATAAATGTATTGCTCATGGTTAGTTAGTGGTTTATACATAAATTAATGTTAACAAATGAAACCTTATTGTAAAGTTTTACCATTATTTTATATATTGTATTTATGCCATTTAAAATAACCTACACATAATTTATCATAATTTTTATATATATATATATATTATTTTTTTTTTATTTTTTTTTTATATGATTTTATTATAACATCTTTATTTTCGAAAGAATTTAAAATACAGGCCAATAGTTACCTTTTATTTAAATTTACAACCACATGTGTTTGCATTATCACCTTTGTGATTGCATTCACTTTCAAAAACTCAAAGCAAGACAACGACCCCTTACTGAATCAACACACTTTAGCGGTTCGTTATTGGTTTTAATGTTATGTAAGGGGAATGTCCTTAAACACTAATCAAAGAAATATCATAACGTCTGTCCTCTTCTATTAAAAGAACGTCAAGTGATGCGCTTGAACCATTACAATATTGAGTTCTGATTGGTCAATTCCAGTTATTTATAGTTCGTTAATTATCATATGCATAGAATTTTAATTTTCCAATTGCATGATTAGTTTTACATAATAGCTGGTTAATCTAATGGGGGACGGTGGGGGGTTGTGGTTTAACAGAGGGGAACTTATTTGTCATTAGAACCCTGCTTACATTAGATATGATTTGCATGCATTAAAAATATGTTTAACGTTTCATTTTCTCATCAAATAAAACGAAAACACAAATCATATTCTTCAAAAATTTTAATGTGAAAAAACCAGTCAGTAGTGAGTTCACGTTTCACGAGTGTAATGAACAACATCAGTCGATTAATTTCTGAGTGATTCACTAAATGAACTGACTCGGTTAGTCGTTTGTATTTAGATTTCTTCTAATAAATGATCAAATGAATGTACTCACAGTCTGAAAAACAGCAGATTAAGCAGTCAATGTTGTTGTTTGTGTTCCCTTCCCTCACACACTTCTCTTCTTCTCCTAGACTCGGATGTGTATCATTGCTTCGGTTGCTCGAGCGCCTCTACTGGCGGAAACTATATTTAACTATCTAACCTTCATAGATTAAGTAAGATATTTATGTGTTATCTTGGCTGATATGAAATGACTCGGTTACTAACGTAATCTCGGTTCCCTGAGAAGAGGGAACAAGTATTGTGTAAGCAGCTTACGCTATGGGGAAACTCCTTTTCTCAAGGATCTTGAAGCCAAAATTTTTAAACGCAGTGCAGCAGACACATAGCAGAGCGCGTCTAGCGCGGTCATTGGCTGTGCTGCGGCAACCGCATGAACCTATGGCGAGGTGGCTCAGGCGCGCGAACCATTACGTTAGTAACCAAGTCGTTCCCTTTCGAGAGGTCTCTCATATTGCGCAAGTAGCTTTCGCTATGGGAACCCCTTTCAAAACGCTGTGCGTGCTTAAAACTTCACCCCATACTATAGCCTAGGGCCAAGCGCCCGAGGACCATAGAAGAGTAAAGTTATGAGTCCTAATAGAGGCCAGACCAGTGACGAGACTCAAAGGGAACCAAGGAATGGGTCTTAAAAAGATTATTTTGTTCCTTATTTACAATATATAAAGAACCATGGTTCGAGTTCAATCAGGACCAGATACACATCGGGCCTTATAGTTTTGGTGAATTGGCATAACACTTACTGTATTGAAAGAACCTTAGCTTGTAAAGCAGGAACTTCCAGGTTATAAAACCTCATAAATGTGGACGGCGAGGCCCAGCCGGCCGCCGCACAGATATCTTCAATAGGTATTTCACTCGACCACGCCTATGATGAGGCCATGCCTCTCGTGGAATGAGCCCTGACGCCTATGGGACAATGAAGGACCTTAGACTCATAAGCCAGCACAATAGCGTCCACTGTCCAGTGCGATAATCTTTGCTTTGTGCCCTTTGGTGCGGCCGCCAAAGCATACGAAGAGCTGTTCTGACTGGCTGAACGGGGCAGAAAGCTCCAAATAGACTCTGAGAGCCCTGACAGGGCAGAGTAGATTCGCGTCTCTTTCGTCCTCTGGCGAGGGAAGGGCTGATAGCGAAATGACCTGCACTCTGAACGGAGAGCACTTTAGGAACATACCCATGCCTTGGCTTAAGGAAAACTCTGGAGTCGTTGGGCCCGTATTCAAGGCAGGAAGCGCTTACTGAAAGCGCTTGCAAATTGCCTACTCGCTTAACTGATGCCAGTGGCAGCAAGAGAGCAGTTTTGAGCGAAAGATGCTTCAGGTCAGCGGACTGAAGCGGCTCAAATTGAGCCCCTTTCATGGCCTCCAGGACCGTGGAGAGGTCCCAAATAGGTACAGAGGGGGTCGAGGCGGGTTTAGCCTTCTGGCCCCCTTGAAGAAGTGCGCGACCAGGTCATTTCTTCCCAGTGATTGCCCGGCCACATGAGCGTGAGATGCTGCTATGGCCGCTACATATACTTTGAGTGTGGAGGGGGAACGACCCGCGTCCAAAAGCTCTTGTAAAAAGGAGAGCACTTCGCATGAGTAGGGGTCTAGGCTCCATGCTGTACACCAGCCGGAGAACACGAACCATTTTGGAGCGTAAAAGCACCTGGTCGAGGGCGCTCTTGCTTCAGTGATAGTTTTCAGCACTCCTTCTGGGAGATACCCGGATACCCGTTGAGGGGCCATACATGGAGGGCCCACAAGTCAGGATGGGGCTGCCAGATCGTCCTGTTCGCCTGTGTGAGGAGGTCTCTCCTCAGCAGAATCGGCCATGGGGCTGTTTCCAGCAGGTGAGTCAACTCAAAGAACCATAGCTGGTTCTTCCAGAGAGGAGCGCACTTTCATTTGTAGAGTTTATGACTGTTCCCAGGAAGGAAATACTCTGACTGGGAGACAGTATTGATGCTGAGACCTAGGCATTCTAGATGGCTGAGGAGCCAGGATCTGTGAGTTATTAACTGCACCTCCGATTGGGCTATAATCAGCCAATCGTCGAGGTAGTCGAACACTCGCACTCCCTGTTGTCTCAGGGGGGTGAGAGCTGCACCCATGCACTTCGTAAACGTACAGGGTGCTAGAGATAGGCTGAACGATAGGACCATGTACTGATAAGCCTGCCCCTCGAAAGCGAATCTCAAGAATAGCCTGTGATGGGGCGTTATCTGAATGTGAAAATAAGCATCTTTCAGATCCACTGAGAAAAACCAATCCCCTGGGCGAATCTGCGCGAGGATTTGTTTGGTTGTCAGCATCCTGAACGGGTGCGTCATAAGCGCTTTGTTCAGGTGTCTGAGATCTAGGATGGTCCTAAAGGGGGTCGCACACCAGACACGCAGCACAGCGTTTACTGCAATATTGACATTTCCAGTCGCCTGAACTAAAGAGTGTAAAAGGCTTTTTGGAGGTTGGACCTCAGCCGCTGGGTGGGGCAGGGAGACCGGCAGCGCTGACTTTACCTGCTGAGGAGGCGGCGCCTTCTTGTGGTAGCCCAAAGCAGAGCTGGAGCGTTTAAGGAGTAAGTGACGCATAGCCTGCGACACTTTCTGAGCTTTGTGTAACGTTCCGCGAAAGCCTTGACTGCTGGGCCGAACAGACTGGTGGTGGAGATAGGGGAGTCCAGAAAAGCTGCCCTGTCTGCATCCTTCATCTCTGTAAAGTTCAACCAAAGATGACTTTCAAGCACCGTCAAGTTCGCCATGCTCCTACCAATCGCCTGGGAGGTTGATTTGGTGGCTCGCAGAGCCAGGTCTGTGGCGCTTTGCAGGTTCCTGAAAGCTTCCGGTTCAGGTCCAGACTCGTCCATCGAGCAGAGAAGTTTGGCCTGAAAAACTTGGAGGACAGTCATGGTGTGAAGCGCTGAAGCGGCTTGGCCAACGGAGGCGTAGGCTCGGCCAGCGAGAGCTGAAGTGGCGCGTGAAGGTTTGGATGGATGTGTCGCTTTGGCTTTCCATCCCATAGCGATGGGCGGGCAAAGGTGTGCGGCCACTGCTTCTTCGAGGGGAGGAATCGCCTCTTATCCTTTCTCCACAGCGCCGTTGACAGTCAAGTTTATGAGATGGAAGGCTTTAGAAGAGCTGAATGTGGCACTTTACGCGACTTAATTAGCTCGTTGTGCACTTCGGGAAAGAAGGGAGCAGGTCTCTGCTGAGGGGCCTGCTGGCGCCCCTGCAGGAACCAGTCGTCTATCCACTCGAGCCTGAGGTCTTCAACGGCCTTAGTCAGCACACAGAGAAGCTCTGCATCAAGGCTGGTTCTCAAGTCGCTCGCGCTGGCTTGTGTTGAGGGTGCGGGGCCGGTCATGGAGCCCGCCCACTCCTCGCATTCGGATGCAGCGAGAGAAAGGCTGTCATCCTTCTCGTCATCCTCGTCTGATCCCCCAAAAGAGACGAGACCGGCCTCTCGCTGAGAGGGGCGTTGGTCCGCCTGTGTGAACAGGACCAGCGAGGGGGTTTGAGAGCTAGGCACGCGGCAACTGGGTCGGCGTGTGCTCGCTCGTATTTGTCCGCTCTGGCATCCTTTGTGTGCAGCGCTTTTTCTTGTGCGGCTCGAGCAAAGGAAAGGGGAGAGCGGGAGGCGCGGGGTCGTCGACCGCGAAGCTGGCCAGTTGAGCCCGCAGGGTGAAGAGCACCATCTCATCGCACTCCGGGCAGCCGCCCTTAAAGAGTGCAGCTTCCGCGTGGTAACGGCCCAAACAGGAAGCACAAAGGATGTGACGGTCTCCGCCGAAGAGAGGGCCTCTGCACGATGCGCAGGTGACCAGAGGCATTTGAAACAACGCCTGAAATTGCTCTTTTAGAAAAGTGAGTCGCAGCAGCGAACACACTAGCTTTAAAAGGATATAGCGCGCCGGATGGCACAGCAGAACAGCGGGCTGAAGGCGGCATCCAGTTGAAACCAGGAAGCCAGCGTCCAAAGAAACGCTTAGCAGATGGCTTGTTCCGCTGAAGGCTTTTCGGCAGCGGCGAAGGTTTCTCAATCCAGAGTTCAGCGAAGTGGAGAGTTTGCTGAAGGAGATTAAATCTGATTCTATGGCAGAAATAGGGGCTTATATAGCTATAAGCAACGCCCATTCTGGCAGGCTCTGACGCACCAGGGCGCGAAACGGCCTGATTGGTTCGCGCGTCTGAGCCACCTCGCCATAGGTTCATGCAGTTGCCGCAGCACAGCCAAATGACCGCGCTAGACGCTCTGCTATGTGTCTGCTGGGGAGCTGCACTGCGTTTTAAAAATTTGGCTTCAATATTCTCGAGAAAATGAGTTTTCCCATAGCGTAAGCAGCTTACTCAATACAAGAGTCCTCTTGAAAGGGAACAAACACTATTTATCTCGCCACATGTATTTGATTTGGGATAATATATATTATAATAAAACATTAAAATATTACAATAGAAATAACATTTATTGAGGACAGTTGATTTACCATAAGATCATTTTTGGTTATAACTATATTTAAACTTAAATTAACCACCAATGAGTAGGCTTGGGTATCGAGTATCGACTGGAACCGGGACTAGCTTTGCGATTTTCCCGGAATCGTTCAAAAGTTTAAATTTCGATTCCTAGTTTCGATTCACAGTCCGCCGACCGGAAGAAGAAACCACTGTCTAAGTCATTTCTAGCCCTATTCTGAACTGAAGTAACTACATAATCGATTTCAAACTGCCAAATGTTAACTTTCTGACACTTTAGTTAAACATTTGTAACGTACACACGGCATGGTAAATGCGTGTACTACAGGTGTAAGCGTATATTTATGCTAAACTGCGAACCAATACATTTTATGAGACGCTGTGTGAGTTACCTTATTAACTCACACAGCATCTCATACAATTTATTCAGAGCAAACAACCCTGAAGTTAAACCTTAAAAACCTACTTATATGATGTTTTCTTATTCTTCGGTATCTTGCAAGTTGCAACCCTATTCTCTCGTCCTCTGCTCGTCCGTTTGAAAACTGCGCGCGATGCCGGCGAACGTAAAAAAAAATAAAAAATATTCATGAAAACACATTTACACATGCAGAGCTGCCAACTCTCACGCATTTACCGTGAGACACACGCAATTGAGACTTTTCACACGCTCTCACGCCACACATCCATTTTCTCACGCACAATAAAATCGCGAAGCAAAGAGGACACGGAGACCGACAGACTTAGACAGAGCAGTTACTTTATGATATAGGCTACAAAAAAATCTCAGCTCTCAGATTCTGTCAATTTTATTACAAAATTCAAACAATAAATACCGTTTTGGCGCTTGTAAATGTGACGTGACAGATCCCTACTAGCAGCTAATAGTAAAAAAACACGAACACTGTTGAAATATACAGTAGGCTACAACTTACCTAAATGTATATTCCTCATACATAATATCGATCAATCAGTGTTTTTTATCAGCGTGAAGAGGTCAATAACACAGCTGGAGAACAATTATGTCATATTTACCTCAGGAAAGCCATTTAATGAACATATAGGCTATAGCACAGTTGGCAAGAAAAAAAGAGCTATAGAGAGTATTTTGCTAAATATGTGTACTATATTACATATTTATTGTATTTGTACTTATATCATTAAATAAAGTTGTTATTATAATTTAAAAAACGCATTATATTTAATTTAAAACCTTAAATAATACTGCCAGCTGATAGGGCTCTCTGTATGTTAGGTGAGTTGTTTTTTTCTTGAGAAAAATTAACGCCTATCTTGAGTACCTAATATTTATCCAAATGAGTCAATATTAAATCAAATCACAATAACTGAATTGAAATGAAATAATAAAAAAGCGTAGCTTACCAGAAATTGTACCATGTAAACATTGTAACATGTTGTCACTAAACCTAATAAAATTCAGTTTAGTTACTAAAATGCTAGTGACAATCACAATACAATACACTTATTGTGATGCAAATTTTTTTATATTTCAATTGATGGGGAAGGTCAGACTATTTCCTTCAGAAAGACCGTTGGTTAGCTAGCTCATTTAAAATGTCCTAAAAAAGTTGTTTAAAATAGATTTGATATTTATATTGTAGTTGAAAACAGCCCTGTGAGATATTCATAGTAAATTTCATAAAAAGTAAAAAGTTCATAGAATTAAAATTGATCTAAACTTTTTTGACCCTGCCTCTTAAAAGAATCGGAATCGAGAATCGTTAGGAACCGGAATCGAAACAAGGAATCGGAATCGTTCAAATTCAAACGATACCCAACCCTACCAATGAGTAAGAAAATTCTGATGCTGATGATTTTAAAACAAGCTCATAGGGCTGTTGAGAACCAGAACTAAACTGACCTGAGCCTGAAGTTTAGATGCTTCCCTATTATTGATATGCCTGGAGTTAAGGAATACGAGAGGAATTTTCATTTTTGGGTTGAAGGAGAGATTAAACAGAGAAGAGAAGCAATATAGTCTGGACTCAGCGATTTATTCACATCTAGATCTTTTTGGTCACAAAATACTCTGAACCTGGTTGAGGATCCAACTGCAGTCGTTTATTACAGAAATTCGGAATCATAATCCATAAAACAGGCAACAGGTCAAAAATACAGGACAGATAATACAAAGAGACAACAGAGCAGAAAAACAGTCAAACAAGGAAATCCGAGAAACAAGGCAGAAAATGAAAACCAAAACACGGATAACCAGAGGGAGGGCTCTCAGAAATGCAGTGTGACACTAACAAGACTTTGCAAAGAGTCAGTAAAAACACAGGGCTTATATAGAGGGTATGCACTGGACTGAGTGTCAAAAGAGCTGCTAAGCTCTTAAAGCTGTTATTAAAGCTGTAATGCAAAAAAGTATTTAATATCTTAATGCATCATGTCTATACATCTAAAACAAGTTATTTGAAATATAGATTATGATTTAATGGACTATTGTTGCCAGTTTTACCCAAATCCCTCATATATTCTAACTATTACTTTGACCTTCCCCAAAGGTTCCCCTTGTCAAACAATCAAACTTCACTACAAATTTTAGCAAATTATCCAGCTTTTGATTAATCTAAATGTCAAATTATTTACTTGTAAGTGATAGATCTGAACATGAACATTTGCTAATTAGAAAATGTCGGACAACGGTTTTTCTCATGTTTCTGTAGAGTAGATAATTGGGTGAAACTCTTCCCACATGAAGAGCACTGGTGTGGCTTCTCTCCAGTATGAATTCTCTGGTGTGTTTTTAAATTGTTGGATGTAGTGAAGGTCTTCCCACAGTCAGAGCACACATGAGGTCTCACACCAGTATGAACACTCTTGTGCCATTTTAAATTCTGCAGTCGTGAAAAACCCTTTCCACAAAAAGAACAAAAGTGAGGCTTCACAGCAGCAGGAGTTTTAAGGTGTGTTTTTAAGCTTGATGCCAAAACAAATGTTTTATCACACTGATCACAGCTGAATGATCTCACTCCAGAGTGACGGCGCAGATGAGTGGTGAGAAAGCTTTGGGATGTGAAACTATTTCCACACTGAGAGCATGTATAAGGCCTCTCTCCAGTGTGAATTCTCATGTGCACATTAAGGACTCCTTTACGACTGAAACTCTTTCCACACTGAGAGCAGGTGAATGTTTTTTCTCCAGTGTGTTCTCTCGTGTGTCTGTTAAGGTTTGATTTGCGAATGAAACTCTTTCCACACTGAGAGCAGGTGAATGTTTTTTCTCCAGTGTGTTCTCTCGTGTGTCTGTTAAGGGTTGATTTACGTGTGAAACTCTTTCCACACTGACAGCATTTGAACAGTTTTTCTCCAGTGTGAATCCTCAAGTGCACTTTAACGTCCCCTTTGCGGCTGAAACTCTTTCCACACTGAGAGCAGGTGAATGGCTTTTCTCCAGTGTGTTCTCTCGTGTGTCTGTTAAGGGTTGATTTACGTGTGAAACTCTTTCCACACTGAGAGCAGGTGAACAGATTTTCTCCAGTGTGAGATTTCATGTGTTTATTAAGGTCTGATTTGTGCACGTAAAACAGTCCACACTCAGAACAGGTGAAAAATTCTTTGTCTCCAAAATGTTCAGCTTGTTTTTGTGTGAAATTCTCTTCAGTCTGTGAAACAACTGCATTTCCATCTTCGCTTTTGAAATGATGAGGTTTTTCAAACAGATGTTTGTCTTCATTTGTATATGTCAGTTCTCCATCTTCATTAGTGAAATTATGCCATTTGTCTTTATTCACTTCCATCGGGTCTAAAATCAACATATTAAATAATAAATTCCCCAAATTCAATCAAAGAAGGAAAATGAGAAACAAAGAAATCAAAAATGATTTTTAAATGTAGCACAAATCTAGTTTACTACTGAGTCTACTAGTATCTAGTTCTAGATGTATTGTTATATACTCCTTTGTGAATTTAGTTTATATCAGTTTATTTTACTTTATGCAATGTGTGTAGAATTGCCATAAATGTGTAGTCCCATTCTATACAACTTATTTAATTTGAACATGAATGTGTTCTTGTGGCAACATGTAATGAAAACAATAACTTAAAAACAGTTTCATAAGAATATCTCATATTTCATAGGAATACTGATTTAAAATTTCTTTCCCTTTTCACTTGTTGTGTCTCCCAAAATGCCTGATAAACATGCTGTATGTCCTGTATGTCCCCATGTATGAAATCAGTGCCCCGTTTCATAATATTCTGAATAGATTCTGAATATTTCGTTCATAGTCTGATTGGAAATCCCATAACGTTGAGATGTTTATTTATTTTACTATTTATTAAAATTACTCAGGTATAAATAAACATACTTGGTTACTTACGTAACCTCGGTTCCCTTAGAGATAAGGGAACGAGTACTGCGTTGCAAACGCTATGGGAAACTCCTTTCTCGAGAATTATTGAAGCCTTTATTTTAAAACGCATTGCAGCTGCACAGCTAGAGCATCATAGCTCAAGTGCCTCGAGCTGATTGGCTGTGCTGCAGCAACTGCACGCACCTATGGTGAGTCGGCAGAGGAGAGCGGTCCAATCGGAGCACTTGGCACCGTGCCAGCCTCGAGCGCGGCAAAATAGGCGTGGCTGAAGAGTATAAATTCAGAGAAAACTCGCCACAGATTTAAATCGACTGAAGCGAAGCACCTGCTATAAGCGAAATAGCACGGCAGGCAATGCAGTACTCGTTCCCTTATCTCTAAGGGAACCGAGGTTACGCAAGTAACCAAGTATGTTCCCTCACGAGAACGGTTCTCTCGTACTGCGTTGCAAACTCTATGGGATCCCATTTTAAAACGCCATTCTATTCGCCAGTGACTACTCTGAAGGTGTCCGGGGAGACCCGAGACTAATAACAGAGTAGTCTAAATCATAATGGACCAGAATGTCAGGCCCTTAGAATGATATTCACCACATAAAAGGGTATGAAG
This sequence comes from Leuciscus leuciscus, assembly GCF_965113295.1. Taxonomy (NCBI): domain Eukaryota; kingdom Metazoa; phylum Chordata; class Actinopteri; order Cypriniformes; family Leuciscidae; genus Leuciscus; species Leuciscus leuciscus. The sequence continues at coordinate 34,765,595 of NC_138740.1, read as the reverse complement.
GCCACCGCGGGAAGGGACCTGGTTCATACATAGGTCAGGGTTAGACTAGCCAGAGACTTAAATAGAGAGAACTCGTGCCTGCAAGGCGGGAACCTCTAGATTATAGAATCTTGCAAATGTGGATGGAGCGGACAAGCCGGCCGCCGCACAAATGTATTCGATCGGGACTCCATTGGACCAAGCCTAAGAGGAAGTCATGCCTCTTGTTGAGTGAGCTCTAACACCTATGGAGCACGAGAGACCCAGAGAGGTGTAGGCTAGGAAGATGGCACTCACTATACATCTTGACAGTGTTAGTTTCGTGACCGGTAGCCCTTTGGTGCGGCCCCCGAAACAGATAAAGAGCTGTTCAGACTGTCCGAAAGATGCAGAATGCTCCAGATAGATTCTCAGGGCTCTGACAGGGCAGAGCGTGAGAGCATCGCTATCTTCTCCCGATATGGAAAGAGCTGATAGGGAAATAACCTGGGCTCTGAAGTTGAGAGCACCTTTGGTACATATCCGGGTCTTGGTTTAAGGATGACTTTGGAGTCATTGGGCCCGAACTCAAGACAAGAAGCGCTCGTGGAGAGTGCTTGCAAGTCCCCAACTCTTTTAACTGACACTAGTGCTAACAGCAGAGCGGTCTTAAGAGAGAGGGATCTTAGATCAGCCGACTGTGGCTCGAAGGGAGGCCCCTTAAAGGACAAGTTCTGTATTTTACACTTAAAGCCCTGTTTTCAGATCGTTCCTGATGAAATAGAACAGTTAAGATTGAAATTCGGACAAATGCTGCTGGCCCGAGAATTTTGGTTTTTGTGGTAGCCCCCCCCCCCACCTCCACAATGGCTGCATAGGTGCACAGAACAATCCTTCCTAAGACGCATTAAACTTTTGTTTACAAAGACGTGAAACTCACCGAGTGGTCAGGGGTGTTCACTGATATGCTCACACAAAAATCGCTGCAAAAGATGCTTTCCAACAGGTGTTTTACCATTCGTTGTAAAACTGTGGACCTATTTTTCCAAACGCCTCACACCCGTACATTCTTCCGTTGAGAGCTTGAATAATAGACACTCCAGCCCAGCGGAGTAATACCGTACCTCACAGCACATCCAATACAAGTCAATGGAGTGGGGGGGGTGCTACCACAAAAACTGAAAATTCTCGGGCCAGCAGCATGTGTCCAAATTTCAATCTTAACCGTTCTATTTCATCAGAAACGATCTGAAAACAGGGCTTGAAGTGTAAAATACCGAACTTGTCCTTTAAGAGCCCGTAGAACCAGGGAAAGGTCCCAGGCCAGCACCGAAGGCGGTCGAGGCAGGTTAAGTCTCCTGCCCCCTTAAGGAAGCGAACGATGAGGTCGCTTTTACCCAAGGAAGAGCCAGCCACCAGTAAGTGAAAAGCTGTAATAGCTGCCACATACACTTTGAGCGTGAAGGGGAAGCGCCCCGCGTCCAACAGCTCTTGGAGAAATATAAGCACCATTGGTACTTCACAACTATGTGGGTCAAGGTTCCGAGCTTGACACCAGCTGGAGAACACTGACCATTTGTGGTGGTAGAGGCGCCTAGTGGACGGAGCTCTAGCCTCCAATATGGTATTCAGGACACCTTCTGGGACGTCCTGGGGTACCAGTTGAGGGGCCATGCATGAAGGGCCCACAAGTCGGGACGGGGGTGCTAGATCGTCCTGTTTGCCTGCGTGAGGAGGTCGCTCCTCAGCGGGATTGGCCACGGAGCTGTCGTGGACAGCTGCATCAACTCTGGGAACCAAATCTGGGTTCGCCAGAGGGGGGGCTACAAGAAGGACTGCGCACTCGGTGTTCCTGATCCGTTCGATGACCTGAGGGAGCATCGAGACTGGAGGGAACGCATAAAGGGGGAGAGTTCTTCGAAAAGAAGGTTGGGCAATGAGAGTTGTCTTCTGAGGCACACGACACACATGCATTATATAATTGCATTGCATATAATGTGTGCTGGTCAACTAGTCTAAAATTAAGAAACACCTAGAACACAGAAAAAAATATATATATAAAAAAAGCTAAAAACATAGGAACATTGTGTACAATTTAGATAGGCTAATTAATTTATTTTCCAATATCCAAATATGATACTAAATTACCACAGGGAAAAGTGCTTCTATTCGTGACGTGCTGTCTTTGCATTTAAAGGAACACTCCACCGTTTTTTGAAATAGGGCTTATTCACCTTCTTTCCCACATTTAGATAGGTGGGCAAATGCATTTTTGTCTCAGTGCATGCATTGTTTTAGTTTGACAGGGTCGGCGTGAGCTTAGCTTAGCATAATGAATGGAATCCTTTGTTGCCAGCTAGCATGTCCTGAATAAAAGTGATATAAAAAAAAAAACCCTACCTAATTACTTCTTGTGGCCTGCGTATTCACAACAAGAACAAATAGCGATGCAGATAGGCGATTTCCTAAGCAGATATTGACTTATATATTAAGGACTATATTAGGGGGAAGCACAGGCGAAGCACTGCTACTTGGGCGTGATATCTCTGCGCCCAAGTAGCAGTGCTTCGCCTGTGCTTCCCCCTAATATAGTCCCAAGTCAAAATCTGCATAGGAAATCGCCTAGTGTTAATCTGCATCGCTATTTGTTCTTGTTGTGAATACGCAGGCCACAAGAAGTAATTAGGTGGGTTTTTTTTTTTTTTATATCACTTTTACTCAGGACATGCTAGCTGGCAACAAAGGATTCCATTCATTATGCTAAGCTAAGCTAGCGCCAACCCTGTCAAACTATAACAATGCATGCACTGAGACAAAAATGCATTTGCCCACCTATCTAAATGTAGGAAAGAAGGTGAATAAGCCCTATTTCAAAAAACGGTGGAGTGTTCCTTTAAACATTGCACATTTTAAACAGGACACACATTAGCTGAATAAATGTTAGCCAATACAAACATATTTATATAAAACAGTTGACAATGAATAGACAGGAGTCCAATAATAGCATAACAATCCGAAATATAATGAGGGCTGTGTTAACAGTAAAACGTCCGTCATTTAACGAATTTTAAAAGCAGGGATGGATAATACAAAATGCTTTTTGACAAAAAAATCAAGCAAGAACAAAATTTAAACTTAGCCCGTCAATTTTCATTTTACAATGATCTTCTCTCTCTGTGTGCGCGCGTCGTGTTTATGAGAGAGCTCGCGCAGCACTGATACAACGGTACTTTTTAATCAATAAGTAACTAACGCGCTAGTTTTCATACAAAATAAATATGTAACATAATTAACACAATAACGTAACACATACGTTTCTCAACACTGAGAATGAATGAATAAATAAATAAATAAACGCCTGTTTCTCCAGACTCGCGCTTATCAGTAGGCTAATCCACAAATCACAGCACTTTCATAATCACTAAGCCATAGCGATAGTTCAGCATTACTTGAGCATTTTATTATTTGCATGACTGAATGATGTCTTCCTCTTTTCTGAGTGACCATGAATAACTTAACTGAGTATTTTAAGATAATCCATGCAATCTGTGTGATCATCGAATCCATAAGATTAAGTTAACTCAACAATCAACTTTCCATATCGACCCCAGGCCGTTTACCTTGTGATGGATTTTAATTAATCAACTAACATTTGTTTTTCTTGCAGGAACAACATTCATATGCTTTTAATGTTTCCAAACTCTTTGGGGAAAACTTGTGACTGACTGTATGTGTATAAAGGGGAAATGAAACTAGACAGTCTGTTAGAATCTTGTGATTAACAAATTAAGTCATCATTAAAACAGTTTGCTTTACCTAGTAACAGAGGGGTTTGCATATGAAGAACCAATCAAATAGTGGGGAAATTATGTAATGCAGCCTGACATTTATGCCATACCTCTATACTATGAAAACTGTTGTATATGTGTTTTACGGTGGGATTCTCAATGGAATTTGTCTGAGATCCTCCGGCCTTGCTTCTTGGGAGAGATTCCCTGAGAACTGCTCGGGAAGATCTCCTGGCCATGATTAAAGCATTTAAAGGACATTTGCAGGTCTGTTTGTCGATTTATTGCTGCGCAGGAAGCTAGTTAAGGGAAGCAAGTTAGTTAGAAACTCGGCCAGTTGTCGACTGAAGACGCAAGAGCTAGAGTATAAAGGTATTGGGTGTCGATTAGTAGACGCCCCAGTTTAAGGAATTGGGTGTCGATTTGTAGACGCCCCAAGATAAAGGTATTGGTGTCGATTTGGAGACGCCACAGATATTAAGATCGATTGGGTGTCGATTTGGAGACGCCCCAGATAGTTAGGTATAGGGAAAAATCCACTACAACCTTAAGGAGTCAGAAGTACCGTACCTTACTGTCCTCGCTTATGAAATCAGTCAGATGTCGGCCGCGGGAGTGGAAGGGGGATCGAGCGGGAATCTTTATTGGTGTCGATTTTCAGTCTCTTTTTAATGATAGGCCTTACGCATCTGTCAATCATCCCCGCTTGCTATTTGGGGAATGAACCCAGCGCTATGATTGGTCGAGCTCTTCTTCTTTTGCTGTAGCTTGATTTGAGGACAGTGCGTGCACAGAGGCATCACCAGGTTTTTGCGTAGTTTAGAGTGACAAACCGTACCAGCGTACTTTGAAGTCAAAATGCGTATCCGCTACGCAAAATGCGTACAGGTTGGCAGGTCTGACGATGCTGAAGCCATAAGGCCCAGTTTGAACGACGGGACGAGCCGCTGAATTGACAGAGCCCAGCCCGGCGTGGGCCATGCTCTCATGTGAACGGAGTCGAGAACTGTTCCCAGGAACGTGATCCGTTGGCTGGGGGACAGCACACTCTTGGCAAAGTTTACCCCAAGCCAGAGGCTTTCGAGATGGCCAAGGAGCCAGGCTCTGTGAGTATGGGACTCCGCCTCTGACTGAGTCAGTATGAGCCAGTCGTCGAGGTAGTTCAGAATACGCATTCCCCACTGTCTCAAGGGGGAGAGCGCTGCATCCATGCACTTCGTGAATGTACAAGGTGCTAGAGCCAGTCCAAATGGTAGGACTGTATATTGATATGTCTGCCCCTCGAAGGCAATCTCAAGAATGGCCTGTGATGGGGGTTCACTTGGATGTGAAAGTAAGCGTCTTTTAGACCTACTGAGAAGAACCAGTCTCCTGGGCGGATCAGCACCAGGATGTGTCTGGTTGTAAGCATCCTGAATGACCGTACCATGAGGGCCCTGTTCAGGTGTCTGAGATCTAAAATGGGTCTCAGGCCGCAGTCTTTCTTCGGAACGAGAAAGTAACGGCTGTAGAAGCCCAACTCGTTTTGTGATGCGGGAACTATCTCAATAGCCCCTTTGGCCAGCAGATTCGATACTTCGGAACGGAGGACATAAGCCATAGTGCTCCCTACCGAAGTGTAAGTTATAGCATGAAAGTGCGGAGGTCTGCGGGTGAATTAAAGCGAGTAACCGTTCATTATGATATTCATCACCCAATCTGACACTTCGGGAATGGCCTGCCAAGCCAGAGCCTGATAAGCAAGTGGTTGGATCATATCTGAAGGTGAAGCGCCCAGACTCGGGGGCTCGACCTGACAGAGGTTTATGTGAGGAAATTTGCACGATTTGTGCTTTGTGTGGGTCGCTGTTAAAACAGCGTTTGGGTGCAGGGGTGCGTGACAAATGACGGGCCCATGTTCTGCATTTAACACTACTCCACCCGACTGAGCTGAAGAGGGGGCTGTGAGAGACACTCGAGCGATCTTCGGGAGAGGTCCGGCCGCAGCGGGACATGAACCCCTCTTTCCCCCGGCTAGGACGGCTTCTTAGGCTCGTGGTCCAGTGTGAGCTTTGGACGAGGACCTTGGCGCTTGGGGAGCGGGTAGTGCAGCTGCAATGCGTTTTAAAATAAAGGCTTCAATATTTCTCGAGAAAGGAGTTTCCCATAGCATTTGCAACGCATTACGAGAGAACCGTTCTCATAAGGGAACTCAGACACACAAAATATTATCATATTTCCATAAGAGTGCTAAATTTGATCATTCAGTCAATGTTAGTAATTTTTAAAGACCAAGGAGTTGAAGTTGTAATGGTAAAACCTCCAAACATTTTGTATCTCTGAAAAACCCTGAATATGCTCTTTACAGGACTGTGACATGAATGATCTCAGAGAAATTCGCTAAAATATAATGTCCTCTACAGAGGATAAAGTCTATGCCTGGGTCTCAGGAGGATTTGTGAGTTTTCATCTTAATGTTCCTCATCAGTCATTAAAGAGAATGAAGGAAAACACCAACCTATTTGTTCCTCTGTATCTTCATCTTTTATTCTGCAGGGTTCTTCCTTAATCTCCATCTTTACAATAGTATGTCAGTAGTTTCTCCTGGAGTAATTGCTCCTGCTTGCTTTTTCTTCTCCTGTGGGAAGATGGGAATATTTCCCAGCATTTAAACTCTGATTGTTTAGAAACATTTTTATATATTTTTTTTTACAACAAACACACCGCAAAACACAGCTATGCAGCATAATTCAAAACATAATAATAAATAATAAAATCTGAACATTGGCTCTCAGTCTTTATTCGGCTTTGTTCTCTTGGTTTCTAAATAGAATTCATAAAAATATTGAATACAGTATCATAGCTCTAATAGGGGCACACTGTAACGCAGTGTTATAACATTTCCCAGCCGCACAACTGAGACTTAAACCCGGCGAGATCAGCATTAAAGAACTATCTAATTTGTTAAATAAATGATTGGAGATTAAAATAATATCAGATTTGTCTAATTTTAAATAAACACAAAAGACCGAGATGAAAAATTTACTTGGAAGAAATTTACTTTTGCTATGGTTAAATACATTTTCAGTGATATGTTACAAAGATTTTTACATTTTGGCGCATTTTCTACTCTATACAGTGACAGTGTTGATATGGCAACTAGTAAATACACAAAGTTTATTTGCTAGCATGTGTTTTACCCCGCGATAGTTCCCTATATCCCCACCCCTACATTAAAAACTGTTTTACCAGGTTTAATTTGTTCATTAGCCTACATAAAATGAAAACACAACTCATAATCTTCACAAATTATAATGTGAAAAACAGTCAGTAACTTGTTTACGTTTCACGAGCGTATGAACAACGTCATCAGTCGGTTCATTTCGATTAATTTCTGAGTGATTCACTAAATGAAGACTCGTTTAGTCGTTTAAATTTCGATTTCTCCTATTAAATGACCAAATGAATGTACTCACAGTCTGAAAACAGCAGATTTAGAGCAGAATGAACGGCTGTGGTCCACTTCTCCTGTTTATGTTCCCTTCCCTCGCTCACTTCTCTTCTTCTAGACTCGGATGTGTGTCATTGCTTCGGTTGCTCGAGCGCCTCTACTGGCGGAAACCGTATTAAACTATCTAACCTTCATAGATTCGATACAAAACAACCCAGGGATTATACAAACACTATTTATCTCCTCAAATATGTTTGATTGGAATAAAGATTCAAACTTCAAATATCTGCCTAATTTGCTACACTAACATGAATGAACAAACAACAAACAGTTGTATTTTTTATTAACTAACCTTAAGAAAGATTGATAAATAGTCCTTCAGTAATAAATGTATTGCTCATGGTTAGTTCAGGTTAGGTAATACATCAATTAATGTTAACAAATGAAACCTTATTGTAAAGTTTTACCATTATTTTATATATTGTATTTATGCTATTTTAAATAACCTACACATAATTTTATTATAATTGTAATAAAATAAATAAAATTATACATATATATATATTATATATATATATATGATTTTATTATAACATCTTTATTTCGAAAGTATTTAAAATACAGGCCTAGGCCCTATGGTTACTTTTTATTTAAATTTACAACCATATGTGTGCACTCTCTCTCATCACTTGCTGTTGTCTCTCTCTCTCATCACTTGCTGTTGTCTCTCTCTCTCTCATCACTTGCTGTTGTCTCTCTCTCTTCACTTGCTGTTGTCTCTCTCTCATCACTTGCTGTTGTCTCTCTCTCTCTTCACTTGCTGTTGTCTCTCTCTCTCTCATCACTTGCTGTTGTCTCTCTCTCTTCACTTGCTGTTGTCTCTCTCTCTCTTCACTTGCTGTTGTCTCTCTCTTCACTTGCTGTTGTCTCTCTCTCTCTTCACTTGCTGTTGTCTCTCTCTCTCTTCACTTGCTGTCGTCTCTCTCTCTTCACTTGCTGTTGTCTCTCTCTCTTCACTTGCTGTTGTCTCTCTCTCTCTTCACTTGCTGTTGTCTCTCTCTCTCTTCACTCGCTGTTGTCTCTCTCTCGCTTCACTTGCTGTTGTCTCTCTCTCTCTCATCACTTGCTGTTGTCTCTCTCTCTCTCATCACTTGCTGTTGTCTCTCTCTTCACTTGCTGTTGTCTCTCTCTCATCACTTGCTGTTGTCTCTCTCTCTCTTCACTTGCTGTTGTCTCTCTCTCTCTCTCATCACTTGCTGTTGTCTCTCTCTCATCACTTGCTGTTATATATATTTTTTTAATATGTTCTAATTTTGTCAAGAATTATAAAAAATCGGCAATAAGCTCATAATTTGTGCTAAAATAGTCTAAATATTAGTTTAAAATTGTTTGTTTTTTTAAAGCTGGTTATGTCTAACCTGTCTTTGATGTTTCTGCGCAAGTTCAGCAGACAGTGGTTCGGGTTTGTTCCGATCAGAGCATGTGAGCGGAGAGCGCATTTCTGAATATTCCGCTTGCTCATTCCGCTCAGGGTCGCTCGCTCAACCCAGAATGGCCTGCAAATATGTGGAATAAGGGCTGCCTCCGACTAAAGTTTTTTTCTAGTCGACTAGTAGTTGTTCATTTAAGCCTTTCGTGGACAAATCGCCCCTTTATATTAATTTAATTACTTAGGCTATATACCAGATAGATGAGCGTTTACATAATATAGCCGCACTCAAGCGCACGACCACAAGGAGACATTTAATAATTATTTATTAATAAACTGGTGTTTTCTGTGTCGCAGTAAAGATGAAGTTGATGATGTGGTCTCGCCATGAACGCCAAATAGAAATGCACATTTCATATTACATATTCAGAGAGTAGGCTAGCCTATTTATTTTAGTTTTTAATATTTTCGTTTAAAAGTAGACATTTCAAACTTTCTATAATAGATAGCCTATATTTCTCAAATCTGTGAGGCACAAGCTGAGTTTCGGCGCCCTCCAGTTCACATGCAATGCAAGTGATCGTGTCGGCGCCTTATTACACTGTCTGCTATATATTTGCTTGTTATTTAATAAATACAGGCAAATTGTTGATAAAACATTGATCAAAATTAAGATACAATTTATACAAAACGAAAATCTTTTAAAAAAGAGACTACAAAACAAAACTTAATGAAGTGGTCAAAATGTTTTACCCATGTCTCCAGACATATTGCACATCTCATGATGTATCATATCTTTCTCATGCTGCATGCTCACTGAGACCCACATCATCACCTACATCTTCGTCTCTGCCACCCCAGGATGCTAGCGCGACCAGCGCCATTGCTAGGAGGGCGCCAGCGCCTCTGCCTCTTAGCGCCTCTGCCTCGCGAGTGGATGATAGCCCTGAAGACGCCTAGCAATGGTTTAACCTTTAGTTAAGTTATACCTTAAGAGTCTTCGTAGCGCGCTAAGAGACAGCGAGCGTTATCGGGAAACGCAGCCCAGGAATGATGCTTATGATGCGTAATGGAGATTCCAAAGCGCTCTTCTTTGGTCAGAACCACGGAGAGCGATCGCGGATAGGTCCGTCCTATGCACCGAAACTTTTTTACAATGCAACAAAGCTATTAAAATCTGTATAATCACAGATAATTTAACAGTATATTAGTCAGTAATTTTTATTAGGTTAAACAGTGATTAGATAAGGTTTTTTATTTAACGTTCTGGCCCATCCAAACTGGAATCCCCCCCCCCCCAAAAAAAAAAAAAATGTCTGGCCATTCCGAGGCCCCCTGAACACGTGGGGCCCCTAGGCTGCAGCCTATGTAAGCCTGTGCATTAATCCGCGCCAGGTAAGGGGAATGTCCTTAAACACTAATCAAAGAAATATCATAACGTCTGTCCTCTTCTTTTAAAAGAACGTCAAGTGATGTGCTTGAACCATTACAATATTGAGTTCTGATTGGTCAATTCCTGTTATTTATAGTTCGTTAATTATCATATGCATAGAATTTTAATATTCCAATAGCATTATTAGGATAACTATAATGTATGGCGGTTGGTTCTAATGACAGAAGTGAGAGGGAGAGGATTTTTCAAGCATGACTTTTTACTGTGCAGAAAACAAAAGGATTTTTTCCAGAGAAAAAAATACATAAATCTCTCATCTCAGGGGGATATGAGGGTGGAAAGCATCTAATTTATTCCACTCGACCATGCCTATGACGTGGAATGAGCCCTGACGCCTATGGGACAATGAAGGCCCTAAAGGTGCGTTCACACCAAACGCGAATAGAGCGTCTGGTGCGAGTGATTTCAATGTTATGTCAATGCAAATACGCGTTTACGCACGTCTGGAGGTCCTGCGGTGCGAATGAGGCGTTTAGTGCGGCGGACACGTGCATTTTGTGCATTCACGTGTTTGACGCGAATTTGCGTCTGACGCCCGACTTGAAAAATCTGAACTTTGGCATCAGTTCGCACCGCGTTAACCAATCAGGAGCCTGCTTGCTGCTGACACGTGGTGAAGTAAAAACAAAGTAAATATTTTATCACATAAAAACTTGATTTCAATATGAGACATATTCATTTTGTATTGAATGCTATTTATTCCATATCTAAATCCAGATTATATGAAACATTATTATTGTAATGTAAAGACAACCAATATATTTTGTGTATAAGAACATAGTTCGTGTCTGGACAGTGTTGTGTGAGAGAAAAAAAAAGAAAAAAAACACAGGAGAGGTCAATTACTTTTGGAGGCTGGCTCTATTTATCATCAATACAAAAATAAATTACAGATTATGTGGGTGAGGGCGAGGGTGATCCTCGCTCCGATGCGGGACAACAGGTCATCAAACTGGGCCCGGGACAGGCGGAAGCACCGCTGATAGCGGCCGTCATCCAGGCGCAGCTGCTGGAGCAAATGGTTAAACTCGCCAAACTGGGTACGCCTCCAGAGGGTCTCGGTGGACCCAAGTACGGCGACGATGACCCCTATGCCGCTGTTCTGCTTTCCAAAGCAAATACAGAGCAGTAACTCTCTCGAGGAATGCTCGATCAATATCAGCCATTTACAACACAAACAGACAACCGCCTAGCACTTGCCCCGCCCACAAGAAGCTTATTTCGCCTCAGACGTGCGTCAATTTCGCTTCAAACTTTTGCGCGCGTCAATTTCGCTCTGGACACGCGAATGGATTCAAAATGTTCAAGCGTTCAACTACACGCGGTAGATGCGAATTTGACGCGCTATTCGCGTTTGGTGTGAACGCACAGTTAGACTCATAAGCCAGCACGATAGTGTCCACTGTCCAGTGCGATAATCTTTGCTTTGTGCCCTTTGGTGCGGCCGCCAAAGCATACGAAGAGCTGTTCTGACTGGCTGAACGGGGCAGAACGCTCCAAATAGACTCTGAGAGCCCTGACAGGACAGAGTAGATTCGCGTCTCTTTCGTCCTCTGGCGAGGGAAGGGCTGATAGCGAAATGACCTGCACTCTGAACAGAGAGCACTTTAGGAACATACCCATGCCTTGGCTTAAGGACGACTCTGGAGTAGTTGGGCCTGTATTCAAGGCAGGAAGTGCTTACAAATTGCCTACTCGCTTAACTGATGCCAGTGGCAGCAAGAGAGCAATTTTGAGCAAAAGAGGCTTCAGGTCAGCGGACTGAAGCGGCTCAAATGGGGCCCCTTTCATGGCCTCCAGGAACATGGAGAGGTCCCAGATAGGTACAGAGGGGGGTCGAGGCGGGTTTAGCCTTCTGGCCCCCTTGAAGAAGTGCACAACCAGGTAATTTCCTCCCAGTGACTGCCCGGCCACATAAGCGTGAGATGCTGCTATGGCCGCTACATATACTTTGAGTGTGGAGGGGGAACGACCCGCGTCCAAAAGCTCTTGTAAAAAGGAGAGCACCATTGGCACTTCGCATGAGCAGGGGTCTAGGCTCCATGCTGTACACCAGCCAGAGAACACTGACCATTCTGGAGCGTAAAGGCGCCTGGTCGAGGGCGCTCTTGCTTCAGTGATGGTTTTCAGCACTCCTTCTGGGAGAAACCCGGATACCCATTGAGGGGCCATACATGGAGGGCCCACAAGTCAGGACGGGGGTGCCAGATCATCCCATTCGCCGGTGTGAGGAGGTCTCTCCTCAGCAGAATCGGCCATGGGGCTGTTTCCAGCAGGTGAGTCAACTCGGAGAACCATAGCTGGTTCTTCCAGAGAGGAGCTACCAAAAGCACTGGACACTTGCTCTCCCTGATCCGTTAGATTACCTGAGGTAGCATCATGACTGGAACATTGTCTCTTGATAGCATATTTGCACCCTGGTTCAGAATGCCTGGCACTGACGTAAGCCGCACTCTCATTTGTATAGAGTTTATGACTGTTCCCAGGAAGGAAATACTCTGACTGGGAGACAGTATTGATCCTGAGACCTAGGCATTCTAGATGTAGCCTGGCTAATGTCAGACCTCTTTCTCATTGAGACGTGGTCTGGGAACCACACGTTCCTTTTCTCGTATTTGAGGCGTGGTTTACGAATGCCCAGAGCCGTTTATTGGGCGCTACGAATGTCTATCAAATGCGCCTGTACGTAGCTCATAGCCAATCGTTTCAATTAGTCAGTGGTCGTGGTCAGTGGACGAGGTGCAGACGTTCCTCTCGTTGGTTGCCGAGGAGCGGATGGGGAAACACGGAATGAAAAATTCGCATTTAATATGATGATGTCATGGCAGTAGAGACAGCAACTATAACGATCAGTCCCACCCACTTTGAAGCGGTACTAACTGCAGTGGAAAAGCAACCGAGCTAAAGCGAACCGAACCGTGCCGTACCGAGCCATACCACGCAGTGGAAAAGCGAAGCGAGCCGAACCGTTCCGCGCCGAGTCGAACCATACAGTGGAAAAGCGCCATATGGCTGCATCGAAGGGTAACTTTGCGTCTGATGCCATGTTGGATCCATAGATATAAACAAACTGCTTCAGTGTGACGCATAGACGTCATCATCGTCTTACTGCTCCCTCCCCGTTCTGTGATTGGTTCCCTTTTTGAGGGGAAAATCTGGTCCATGGTGTCCAGGGGAAACCCAGGCTATCCTAGATGGCTGAGGAGCCTATGGAAGTAGAATAATGTCAAATGTTTTTGAAATAAAAAGCCTGTTGAATTGCACTACTTGAAAAAAAATAGGCATTGCTTTAACCATGCTTCCATTTTAATGCATTGTATTTTTAGTGCTTACATTTTTATGGGCTGAAATTCAACATGCTTGAATATTTAAGATGTGAATATTTCAATTAAAAACATTTCAAACACCTTTTCATTATTAAAAATTCAATAATCCATATTCACCTTTCATATTTCACTTCCAAAATATTCAAACTGTTTAAAAATACAACCAATAATATTCAACCGGCAATTTTCGGTCCATTTTATTTCGCTTTGCAAATTCGCTTCCACAAATTCAGTGGTTCAAATTCGACAGTAAATTCAACATTGAAGTCCAGGAACTGCAGGAAAAGCAGTAGATTGCCGAGCATACTCTCCATCTGCTGTTAGTCTACCTCACCAGCAGATGGTGCAAAAGCGCTTGTTGAAGACCAGCAACAGTTAGAACAAGTCATTCATTCATAAAACTCATTTACAGCAATGTAAGTGTATTTGTGATTATTATGACGGCTGTTTTATGTTAAATTCAGTGTCTTCACGGTTACTTTTCCTGTGTAGCCTACATGCATCTTTCTCTACCGTGAACGAGATTATAATGTTATTCCCCGATGCGGATATACAGATCCAATGTTAAATTTTTGAGGTTGACATATATTTCTATTGGTTGTTTAGTTGCCTTAACTTTATATTGTGGCGATGTGCTGCATGCAGGCTATTAGGGTTTCCCTCAATACTTAAGGATTCCCCTGCTGGACATATGCTTAACGTAGCTTAATGGACTACAGTGATGTAAAAGAACAAACTCGCAGGCAAGCAGATGGACTCAGAATAACGCGCAAAGCTTAATGCTGAGCGTTTCCCAGTGATAGACTGGCATAAAGTTGGCTTGATGTTGGACATTCGCACATTTAGGGACCGTCTCTAAAGTGTATACGACTTTGGTATACACGTTTCTAACTCCGATAGTATTTGAATAGAACGACTTACAGTCATAAAACCAACTGTAAAGTGTTCATTTAGTGTCAGGCATAACGCGCACCCTTTGGATTTTTGATATTTATTCAAATAAATTTAAGTTTGCTATTGAAGTTAGAAACGTGTATGCCAATGTTGTATGCAACTTTAGAGACGGTCCCTAAATGTGCGAATGTCCAATATCAAGCCAATTTTACATTTAGTCATTTAGCAGACGCTTTTATCCAAAGCGATTTACAGTTAAACTAACAATAGGAGGACAATATGCAAGTGCTGTGACAGTTTAAGCTAATGCAATACACGTATGCATACTATATATATATATATATATATATATATATATATATATATATATATGTGTGTGTGTGTGTATGTGTTGATTTTATGCCAGTAGGCCTATATCACGAAATGCTCAGCATGAAACTTTGCGCGTTAAGTTCATATTCTGAGTCCATCTTCTTGCCTGTAGCCTATATAATAGCCTACAGCCTACTTCCCTAATAAGGTGCAAGATTGGTCTTTCATATCACTGTATCAACGGAAGGGAAATCCTTGAGTATTAGGGTATTGAGGGAAACCGATTATAATCCTGTTCATGGTAGAGAAAGCTGATGACATGTAGAATACACAGGGAAAGTAACAATGAAGTTATTGAATGAAACATAAACACAGCTTTTGTGTGTTTATCATCTTTTCCGCATATACTGACACAGATAATCATTTTCATTTTATGAATGAATGTCTTCGTCAACAACAAGCGCTTTTGCACCATCTGATGGTGAGGTAGACTAACAGCAGATGGAGAGTATGCTCGGCAATCTACTGCTTTTCCTGCAGTTCCTGGAGGTCAATGTTGAATTTACTGTCAAATTTGAACCACTGAATTTGTGGAAGCGAATTTGCAAAGCGAAATAAAATGGACCGAAAATTGCCTGTTGAATATTATTGGTTGTATTTTTAAACAGTTTGAATATTTTGGAAGTGAAATATGAAAGGTGAATATGGATTATTGAATTTTTAATAATGAAAAGGTGTTTGAAATGTTTTTAATTGAAATATTCACAGCTTAAATATTCAAGCATGTTGAATTTCAGCCCATAAAAATGTAAGCACTAAAAATACAATGCATTAAAATGCAAGCATGGTTAATGCAATGCCTATTTTTTTTCAAGTAGTGCAATTCAACAGGCTTTTTATTTCAAAAACATTTGACATTATTCTACTTCCATAGGAGCCAGGATCTGTGAGTTATTAACTGATTGGGCTATAACCAGCCAATCATCGAGGTAGTTTAACACTCGCACTCCCTGTTGTCTCTGGTGGGTGAGAGCTGCACCCATGCACTTCGTAAATGTACGGGGTGCTAGAGATAGGCCGAACGATAGGACCGTGTACTGATAAGCCTGCCCCTCGAAAGCGAATCTCAAGAATGGCCTGTGATGGGGCGTTATCTGAATGTGAAAATAAGCATCTTTCAGATCCACTGAGAAAAAACAATCCCCTGGGCCAGGGGTCGGCAACCCAAAATGTTTAAAGAGCCATATTGTACCAAAAAAAAAAAAAAAAAAATCTGTCTGGAGCCGCAAAAAATTAAAGCCTTATGTAAGCCTTATAATGAAGGCAACACGCTGTAAGTGTCTATATTAGCTTTATTAGCCCCCTAGTATCAAAGTGATAAGTAGCCTAGGCTACAAATACATAATGAGCATTCATGATTAAATGTTTATTTTCCCTGCAGCGCATCCTGGAGAGAATGACGCACCACGTGACTACTCTACGATGGTGCTTTAAGTTTAACTTCCATTATAATTTTAATGTATTACGTTTTATTTATTTGTGTATTATTTTTACAACGTTGAAAAACTTTAACCCTTTCACACGTAAGTTTAAAATATTCTGACTGACCCCCCCAGCGTGAGTTTTTCAAGGTGACCGTTATTTAGAATGTGTCACTTTATCGTTTCCAAGGTGACGCGTCATTGCGTGTCACGTGACACACCGCAGCAACAACAGAGCTGAATGAATGATGATCTGCTTTTATGTCATTTTTCCTTTTTATTCAAAATATTCACACATTTGTTAGATATGGCATGAAATATCTGATATTCCGATTGTCAATTATATGCAAGTGGAAGTGTTTTGTTGTTTAAACACCTTTATAACGATCGCGTTAGTTGAGCTGTATGCGCTGCCATCTTAGTTTGTGCCGCAGACGCAGTTCAGAGAATCGGATCTGTTGGATTTACAACACGTGAATTCATCCACTTCTCCCGAAATACATCAAAGTAAGTGGCAGGTGAACTGGGAGAAGAATAGAGTAAACTTTAAAGTTACTTACACAATGTATATCTGATATGAATAAAACGTGTCTAATTATAATGGAAAGGATTATTGCCTCTTCCTTTAACATCAGTGTGTATTTTACAAACTCTAAATGTATTGTTTTTTTAGTACTTATATGTCTGAAACCTAAAATAAACATTATGTGGTTGAAAACACTGAAAAGTTGTGATATATGACAGCTCTGAGCGCGCCTGTCTCTGGCTCAGCGCCAGCCAACGCGCGAAAGCACATTTGAATTTAGCAGTTGATCACGTCATGCACTGACTGTTCTGA
The DNA here is from genome assembly GCF_965113295.1 of Leuciscus leuciscus. NCBI lineage: Eukaryota > Metazoa > Chordata > Actinopteri > Cypriniformes > Leuciscidae > Leuciscus > Leuciscus leuciscus. The sequence continues at coordinate 34,748,686 of NC_138740.1, read as the reverse complement.
TCACACCGATGCGATCGTACGTGCGAAAGGGTTAAGAATGTTTGTCATGTTTTTCCTCCTACAGAAATTATATTAAAACAAAAAATATTTTTTCCATTTTCATATTTTTTAAAAAGCTCCAGGGAGCCACTAGGGCGGCGCTTAAGAGCCGCATGTGGCTCTAGAGCCGCGGGTTGCCGACCCCCGCCCTGGGCGAATCTGCGCGAGGATTTGTTTGGTTGTCAGCATCCTAAACGGGTGCGTTATAAGCGCTTTGTTAAGGTGTCTGAGATCTAGGATGGGCCTGAGGCCGCCATCCTTCTTTGGAACGAGGAAGTAGCGACTGTAAAAGCCTTGTTTTGTGATAAAGGGACTGGCTTTACAGTTCAAACTTAAAGCCGCTCGATGAGAGGGGCGCTGGTCCACCTCTGTGAACAGGACCAGCGAGGGGGTTTGAGAGCGAGGTAGGTGGGGTCTAGGCCGGCGTGTGCTTACTCGTATTCGTCCACTCTGGCATCCTTTGTGCGCAACGCTTTTTCTTGCGCGGCTCGAGAAAAGTAAAGGGGAGAGCGGGAGGCTCTGAGTCGTCGTCGGCGAAGCTGGCCAGTTGAGGGTGGAGAGCGCCATCTCATCGCACTCCGGGAAGCCGCCCTTAGAGAGTGCAGCTTCCGTGTGGTAACGGCCCAACAGGAAGCACAAAGGATTTGACGGTCTCCGCCGAAGAGACGGCCTCTGCACGAAGCGCAGGTGTCCAGAGGCATTTGAAACAACGCCTGAAATTGCTCTTTTAGAAAAGTGAGTTGCAGCGGCGAACACACTACCTTTAAAAGGATACAGCGCGCCGGATGGCACAACAGAACAGCGGGCTGAAGGCGGCATCCAGTTGAAACCAGGAAGCCGGCGTCCTCAGAACCGCTTAGCAGATGGCATGTTCCGCTGAAGGCTTTTCGGCAGCGACGAAGAAGGTTTCTCAATCCAGAGTTCAGCGAAGTGGAGAGTTCGCTGAAGGAGATTAAATCTGATTCTATGCCAGAAATAGGGGCTTATATAGCTATAAGCCACGCCCATTCTGGCGGCCTGATTGGTCTGAGCCACCTCGCTATAGGATCATGCAGTTGCCGCAGCACAGCCAATGACTGCGCTAGACGCTCTGCTATGTGTCTGCTGTGGAGCTGCACTGCATTTTAAAAATTTGGCTACAATATTCTCGAGAAAAGGAGTGTTCCCATAGTGTAAGCCAAGAGACCTCTTGAAGGGAAACAAACACTATTTATCTCGCCACATGCGTTTGATTTGGGATAATATATATTATAATAAAACATTAAAATATTATTTTAGAAATAACATTTATTGAGGACAGTTGATTTACTATAAAGATAATTTTTGGTTATGACTACATTTAAGCTTAAAATAACCACCAATGAGTAAGAAAATTCAGATCCTGATTAATTTAAAACAAGCCTATAGGGCTGTTGAGAACCAGAACTAAACTGACCTGAGCCTGAAGTTTAGATGCTTCCCTATTATTGATAAGCCTGGAGTTAAGGAATACGAGAAGAATTTTCATTTTTGGGTTGAAGGAGAGATTAAACAGAGAAGAGAAGCAATATAGTCTGGACCCAGCGATTTATTCACATCTAGATCTTTTTGTCACAAAATACTCTGAAACTGGTTGAGGATCCAAATGCAGTCGTTTATTACAGAAATTCGGAATCATAATCCATAAAACAGGCAACAGGTCAAAAATACAGGACAGATAATACAAAGAGACAACAGAGCAGAAAAACAGTAAAACAAGGACATCCGAGAAACCAGGCAGAAAATGAAAACCAAAACATGGATAACCAGAGGGAGGGCTCTCAGAAATGCAGTGTGACACTAACAAGACTTTGCAAAGAGTCAGTGAAAACACAGGGCTTACATAGAGGGTATGCACAGGACTGAGTGGCAAAAGAGCTGCTACATGACTGAATTTAATAGAGGAAAACGCGAAAACATGAGCGATGATCAGTTTAAACTAAAAGTTGGACTCGATAGTGTTCTTTACAACTCATCAAAGATCCAGTGCTGCGTGGATATTGACATGCACCCAGGAATTGTGTTTCCTAAACACTTATGTCAATGTTAAATATATTGTCCAGCCCTAAAACTTGTATAGTTTTTGCTAGTGTTTATTGAAAAACATACAATTATGCAGAATATAAGACAGTAAATATTTAATTGATGAGTTTTCAATACAATATATATAGGGTATGATTTTAAATTGAAGACTTGTACAATTTATAACAATACAATATATAGGATATGATTTTATCACTCAGTGGGCTAAACAGCAGTCACTCCGGTCAACGGTGATGTAAGACTGAAAATACTGTTTGAGGCCTGGTCTATGGACCTCCCCCATACAACCTCCCTTCCTCTCAGAAAACAACAAAGAACTCTCACAAGAACATGGTTTAATGTGAATGTTTACCATTGACTTATGTTTTTGGTGTCATTTGAAATGTCTCAAAGTGAGTGGTATAGATATCTCATATCCAGATAGATAAAATGAAAGGTAATAAGGTTTAGAGAAGTTTAGAGAAAACTGGTTAAGCCATTTGAGGGTGGTCTCCCCCATCCCCCATGTCACCTGGTCAGGAGGATAAAGCAAGGTGTGCTCCGGCTCTCGGGGCTCTTCTTGGCTGGACACGAATGGAATAGGTGATTTCGCTCTTTTTCTCTCTCTATCTGTCTCTCTCTCTCTATCTCAGGTACAAGCTGGGTAAGATTTAACGAGTAATTAACGAGTAAATACATATGATCAATGTATTACAAATTTAACCAACCAATACTTTGCATGAGTGAGGACAGAACACGTGATACCTTCCCCGTGTATTGGCGAACCGAGATTGGACCAATATAGCGGGCCTTACAGTGACGTCATGTGCATATCCTCTATCGGCAGAGCTTTACAGGATAACGATGCACAGTTGGAAGTAATCAAGCATAATGAGTGCAGGCATTATGCATAAACTCAGCATAATGAGTTGTTGGTTTTTTTGTCAAAAAACAAAACAAAAATTTGATTCATTTATTGCTTTAGGAGAGGAAGAATTTTGCAAACTCGTTAATTCATCTAAAACGACAACATGTATGTTAGACCCTATACCGACTAAGCTACTGAAAGAGATGCTCCCAGAGGTCATAGATCCTCTTCTTAAAATCATTAATTCATCTTTGTCACTAGGATATGTACCAAAAACCTTTAAGCTGGCTATGATTAAACCGCTTGTTAAAAAACTGCAACTTGATCCTACAGAATTAGTCAATTACAGGCCGATCTCGAATCTACCTTTTCTGTCAAAGATATTAGAAAAAGCAGTATCCTCACAACTGTGTTCCTTTCTTGAAAGAAATGATATCTGTAAGGATTTCCAGTCAGGATTTAGACCGTACCATAGTACTGAGACAGCTCTCATTAGAGTTACAAATGATTTGCTCTTATCATCCGATCGTGGTTGTATCTCTCTATTAGTGTTACTCGATCTTAGTGCTGCATTTGATACTATCGATCACAACATTCTTTTAAATAGACTAGAAAACTATGTTGGCATTAGTGGAATTGCATTAGCATGGTTTAAATCATACTTATCTGACCGTTATCAGTTTGTAGCAGTAAATGAAGAGATTCCTCATCGATCACAAGTTCAGTATGGCGTACCACAAGGCTCAGTACTAGGACCGTTACTGTTCACTCTGTACATGCTACCCTTAGGAGATATCATTAGGAAACATGGAATTAGCTTTCACTGTTATGCCGACGATACTCAGCGGTATATTTCTTCAAAACCTAACGAAACTTACCAACTCACAAAACTAACGGGATGTATAGCTGATATAAAAAATTGGATGACTCGTAATTTCCTACTATTAAATTCTGAAAAAAACAGATTCTAATTATTGGACAAAAAACATCCTCACGTAATAACCTAGAACACTGTCTAACACTTGATGGCTGCTCTGTTAAGTCTTCGTCGTCGGTTAGGAACCTGGGTGTGCTCTTTGATACCAACCTTTCATTTGAAAGTCACGTATCTAGTATCTGTAAAACCGCATTTTTCCATCTTAAAAATATATCTAAATTATGCCATATGCTCTCAATGACAAATGCGGAACAATTAGTTCATGCGTTCATGACATCAAGGCTAGATTATTGTAATGCTCTAATGGGTGGTTGCCCTGCACGCTTAATAAACAAACTAAAGCTGGTTCAAAATGCAGCAGCTCGAGTTCTTACCAGAACCAGGAAGTATGACCATATTAGCCCGGTTCTGTCCACACTGCAATGGCTCCCTATTAAACATCGTATACATTTTTAAAAATTGCTGATTACTTACAAAGCACTAAATGGTTTAGCTCCGCAGTACTTGAGCGAGCTCTTAACGCACTATAGTCCTTCACGTCTATTGCGATCTCAAAATTCCGGCCAGTTGATAATACCTAAAATATCAAAATCGACTGCTGGCGGTAGATCCTTCTCCTATTTAGCACCAAAACTTTGGAACAGTCTTCCTACCATTGTCCGGGAAGCAGACACACTCTGTCAGTTCAAAGCAAGATTAAAGACACATCTCTTTGACCTAACATACACATAACACATTATAGACTTCTTTAATTCAATGTTAGGCTGCATAGATTAGGTCAGCCGGAACCGGGAACTCTTCCCATAAATCCTGATGTACTCGTTACATCATAAAAGAATGGCATCTACGCTAATTTTAGTGTCTTTGTTTTTCCCGAGGTTTTCCCGCAGCCTGCCGGATCCAGGCCGTATCCAGATCTGACGAAGGACCTTCGCCTGGACCCGATGTCAACGCAGTGCTGAAGTGCCAACTAGTCTCTTCCTATGGAGGATCCCTTTACCACTCCAGGTAAAGCGTTGTCGGGAAATTCGTTTCGCGTACCTACCCCCGAAGTGACAAAATTAAATTAAATTCTGTATCAAAATTTATAAGGAAAGACCAGTACTTTGTTTAGGCTTAGTTTGTAGGGAATTCCAAACCTGCGCAAATATATTCAAATGCACATAACTATAGAACCAATTCTTAATGCGCATGTGAACACCATCAGCGTTTATCACGGGTTCGGTTTGAAATTCTGTGTAGAGAGAATGGTGTCGTCTTAAGCCGAGTTCAGACTGCACGATTTTAGCCCCGATTTTGGCTCGCCGACAGGTTTTGAGAAATCACAGACAAATGCCCGAAATCACAGGCAAATCGGTGCTCGTTCAAGCGAGTGACAATCACGCAGTGTGAATAAGCAAAGATGCGATCTGAGAGAATCGCCGACGCCCGTGAGATATTTGGCATGCTAAATATCTGGACCTGTCGGCGATTCAAAATCCTGCTGTGTGAAAGTGTTCTGACTTTAAACTACATCGATGACCGACAGCCAATGAGAGACCAATATACAGAGCAGCGGGGAGTTCGGGGAGGAGTTATAGGCCACAATATCAGTATTTTAATAGATAAATTTACAATTATATCAAACAGAAACAAAGCACAAACATTTGCTTGACCAGCAGCAACAGCAGCACATTGCAAAATTATTTATTTACCCACAACTCTCTTTGCAGAACACACAGTCCTTGCTCCCCTCGTCTTCCTAACCATTTCCTCCTGCATAAACTGTTTATTTTTCTCCTTTTTTCTGCAAATCAGCAGACAGACAATTTGGATCGCAATCTTCTTGCAGGCTATCATTTTTAATAACAATTTCAGTCTTGCGAGAGCTCCGGTCTCACGCATGCGTGATCTTGCGTTATTTCCTTATCACTTCTTGCGTGTGTTTGGTTGTCAAACGTAGTTTGCGGATTAGACAGAAGTTGTCGGCGATTCTTTCTTTTGTAAAGTCATGCAGTGTGAACCTCCTGCCACTGATCCATCATGCAGTGTGAACACACCAGCAACTGAATGTTACCCCAGATAGTCATGCAGTGTGAAAAGAACAGTGACCCGACTACTTTGAAAACCGTGCAGTGTGAACTTGGCATTAGCGGCCCCTAATTTAATAACAAATGATCGTTGCGACGGAAGCGAATCAATCAAAACTAACTTTAGCTGGAAAATAACTTTATTAAAGAACCGCTATAAAGCCAAAACAATCTCTGTTACCTTAAATTATACGTTTATCTCTGTAAAGCTGCTTTGAAACAACCTAGATTGTTAAAAGCGCTATATAAATGAAGATGACTTGACTTGACAGGCAATGTGTTATGGGAAATATAGTTCATGATATGATCAAGGAAACAGGAGTGCCCTTTGATGGCTATCGGCACTCCAGCTAAAAGGAGTGACACTTTTACAGACATCTGAATAGAACATGTTCAAAAGCGAACTCTCCAGTCCATAGACGGCGTTCTGCATTAAGAAATTACAAATTTAAGTTGGCAAAATTATTTATTTTGAATGTAGACCCTAATGAAATAATATGACTTAAAGCTGTTAAGCATTTGCTGTTTGTCTGCAATTTCATTCAAATCTTTTTCAATGCAAAAAAAGTCTTTAATATCTTAACGCATCATGTCTATACGTCTAAAACAAGTTATTTGAAATATAGATTATGATTTAATGGACTATTGATGCCAGTTTTACCCAAATCCCTCATATATTCTAACTATTATTTTGACCTTCCCCAAAGGTTCCCGTTGTCAAAAAATCAAACTTCACTACAAAATTTAGCAAATTATCCAGCTTTTGATTAATCTAAATGTCAAATTATTTACTTGTAAGTGATGAGTCTGAACATGAACATTGGCTAATTAGAAACTGTCGGACAACGGTTTTTCTCATGTTTCTGTAGATTAGATAATTGGATGAAACTCTTCCCACATGAAGAACACTGGTGCGGCTTCTCTCCAGTATGAATTCTCTGGTGTGTTTTTAAATTGTTGGATGTAGTGAAGGTCTTCCCACAGTCAGAGCAACAATGAGGTCTCACACCAGTATGAACACTCTCATGCTGTTTTAAATTCAACAGTCGTGAAAAACTCTTTCCACAAAAAGAACAAAAGTGAGGCTTCACACCAGCATGAGTTTTAAGGTGTGCTTTTAAGCTTGATGCCAAAACAAAAGTTTTATCACACTGATCACAGCTGAATGATCTCACTCCAGAGTGACGACGCAGATGAGTGGTGAGAACGCTTTGGCATTTGAAACTATTTCCACACTGAGAGCATGTATAAGGCCTCTCTCTAGTGTGAGTCCTCATGTGCACTTTAAGGCCTCCTTTATGACTGAAACTCTTTCCACACTGAGAGCAGGTGAATGGTTTTTCTCCAGTGTGTTTTATCGTGTGTCTGTTGAGGTTTGATTTACGTGTGAAACTCTTTCCACACTGACAGCATATGAACATATTTTCTCCAGTATGAGATTTCATGTGTTTATTGAGGTCTGATTTGTGCACATAAAACAGTCCACACTCAGAACAGGTGAAAAATTCTTTGTCTCCAGATTTTTCAGCTTGTTTTTGTGAGAAATTCTCTTCCGTCTGTGAAACGACTGCATTTCCATCTTCATTTTTAAGATGAGGTTTTTCAAACAGATGTTTGTCTTCATTTTTATATGTCAGTTCTCCATCTTCATTAGTAAAATGATGCCATTTGTCTTTATTCACTTCCATCGGGTCTAAAATCAACATATTAAATAATAAATTACCCAAATTCAATCAATCAAAGGAGGAAAAATGAGAAACAAAGAAATCAAAAATTAAGTTTTAATGTAGCACAAATCTAGTTTACTACTGAGTCTACTAGTATCTAGTTCTAGATGTATGGTTATATACTCCCGAGAACCAGAAATATAAGAGATTCCTTTGGGAATTTAGTTTATGTAAGTTTATTTTACTTAATGCAATGTGTGTAAAATTGCCATAAATGTGTAGTCCCATTCTATACAATAGAATATTTAATTTGAACATGAATGTGTTCTTGTGGCAACATGTAATGAAAAAAAAGAAAAAATGGGAGTAATAACTTAAAACAGTTTCATAATATCTCATATTTCATAGGAATACTGATTTAAAGTTTATTTCCCTTTTCACTTGTGAACCTGATAAACATGCTGTAAGTCCTGCTGTCTCTACAGAGGACATGAATGAGATCAGTGCCCTGTTTCATAATATTCTGAATATATTCAGAATTTTTGGTTAATATTCTGATTGGAAAACCCATATTGTTGATATTTTTATTTATGACAAACAATCGGAAAATTAATCGAGTATAAATAAACTCAAACACAAAATATTATCATATTTCCATAAGAGTGCTAAATTTGATCATTCAGTCAATATCAGTCATTTTTAAAAAACAAGAAGTTAAAGTTGTAATGGTAAAACCTCCAAACATTTGGTATCTCTGAAAAGCCCTGAATATGCTCTTTACAGGACTCTGACATGAATGATCTCAGAGAAATTCTCTAAAATATAATGTCCTTTACAGAGGATAAAGTCTATGCCTGGGTCTCAGGAGTAAATGTGAGCTTTCATCTTAATATTCCTCATCAGTCATTAAAGAGAATGAAGGAAAACACCAACCTATTTGTTCCTCTGTATCTTCATCTTTTATTCTGCAGGGTTCTTCCTTAATCTCCATCTTTACCATAGTATGTCAGTAGTTTCTCCTGGAGTAATTCCTCCTGCTTGCTTTTTCTTCTCCTGTGGGAAGATGGGAATATTTTATGAAGGTATTTTTGGTGCAAATCAACTGAACGCCTGTTCAGAAAAGTTTTGCTCATCCGCAAAACAGTATGTGAATTCATCCAATGAGAGTTGCGCATTTGTAGAATATTTTCTCATAAATGTCTTGTATATTTTTCTAGCACAAACACAAGTATATAACTACAACTGCTTGAATCTGCTGCGACGAATCTCACACAGTTTTTTGCTTTCAAGTGACAAGTTTCACGCACTCTCCCTTTTGCACCATTGATCTATGTGAAATGTGGTGCAAAAGTGAGTTGTGCATCTGTAGAGGCAGTGGGCGGAGCCTATATGAATATTCATGAGTTTCCCAGGTATGCGTGCAGATCTGATCATTTTAGTTCACGCTCTTTGTTTCTCAGCACGAGTCAGCCTGGTTTAATGGATTATTTCAAAAAAACATATATAGTTTTAGCGCGAACTTAAAATACAATTGTGTATTATTTCATAAAGTTTATAATGTTTTTAATAGTTTGCACGTTTTGTGCATTCATCAATGACTAAATGATTGCTGGCATTCACTTTGTGTAGGCCTATATAAAGCACAGCAAACTGCAACTCGTTCATTTCGTTGTGCTTTCCCTTTGTACATTGCAATGCTTTAAAACTGTCTTTTGTTATCATTTGTTGAATGTCACTGCAATAAAAAATATTATAATTTTTTACAAACAAAATATAAATTTACAAAAAAATATCACAAGGTTAAGGTTCCACTTTTACAGTAAAACCAAAAATTCCAGAACACCTAAATGATTACAGCTACACTTATTTCCAACAGAAGAGCAGATATAGAATATTCCTAATACATGAATCATTACCATATAATTTATTTATTGCTCTTCTGATACCATACCTTATATTAAGTTTTAAAACTGTGTCATCTCCGGCAATAATCTCTGGGAAATAACTCCACAACCATATTAGTGTCCGAGTAAACATTTTGGACCCTGCACTGATGTTTCTCTTTGTCATGTTTTTTCTTTGACCTTATGTGTTGCACTGTGTGCCTGGATGATACACAATGATGATCATTGATACAAATGCATGATCTATTTTGTTGCACAACAAACACTCATTCAACATTTTTTTTAAAGTCATAAAGTTCTATAAACATGTACTGTATGTTATTAATTGGGCTTCAATTAGAGGCTGATTAAGAATTCTGAATTTAACTCTTGAAAAATGAAACTTAAGATTTGCATGACAAAAGTTTGGAATCACTATGATTTAAGAAATTATATACTTTTATAGCAGGCAAGCAAGGATGCCTTAAATTAATCACAAATGACAGCAAAGGCATTTATAATGTTACAAAAAATATATATAATTTTAAAGAAATGTTGTTCTTTTGTACTTGCTATTCATATACAATCCTGAAAACATATATTCTCCATAAAGGGATAGTTCACCCAAAAATGAAAATTCTGTCATCATTTACTCTCCCTCAAGTTGTTTCAAACCTGTATGAATTTCTTTTTTCTGCTGAACACAAAAGAAGATATTTTGAAAAATGTCTGTAACCAAACAGTTGATGGACCCCAATGACTTCCATAGTAGAAAAGAAAAATACTATGGAAGTCAATTGGGTCCATCAACTGTTTGGTTACAGACATTTTTCAAAATATCTTCTTTTGTGTTCAGCAGAAAAAAGAAATTCATACAGGTTTGAAACAACTTGAGGGTGAGTAAATTGTCCAGGACCAGCGACAAGCATACTAGAGGCACAGCTAGAACGCGCAAGTGTTTTTGCCAGAATACTGTTCACCCTGTTATTTCATTGTTGTTTTTTAGTCAAGGTAAGCCTATCTTCGATCCTTTTGTTACTTTGTATTTTTAACTTCACATAATTCTGTATTTTAGAGAGACGCGTTGGCACAATTAACAACAGCCGCGAGTGAAAATTAAAATTATTGTTACATTTGCACTTAAGCCTTTGCTCCTAGCAGGTTGGAATTGCCACATTTTCGCGTTATTTACACTTAATTGCCCGACCGAAACAGCTGTACTCACTCAAGCGGTGAAAGCATTATCCGTATATCTGTGTAATTTGCGCGCTGTCGCGGAAGCGTCAGCGGAAGCGTTCAGCTCTCGTGTTCAGCCTCCTCGTGTGAAGACCGACTCGGGAAAAGACCAGCGACTCTACCTGCGCGACTCCACCGAGCAAGGACACCAGAAAGGCACTTAAGTATCTCCTCTTCCCTTTCTCTTCCCTCTACTTACCTTATTGTTCACCTTAATCAACATGTGCTTTCAATACATTCCTGTTATCTCTCGGCACCGTCCTTTCATCACGCGCAATACTGCCAATCTGCGTCCCATCCTCACATCCTCACATACTCCTCTCTCTCTTTCCGTGGGTCTATGGAATTGTCAGTCAGCAGTCAATAAAGCTGACTTCATTCCAGCCTTTGCATCTCATTCTACTCTTAGTATCTTGGGGCTGACTGAGACCTGGATTCGTCCAGAAGACTCAGCAACCCCTGCTGCTCTCTCTAGCAATTTCTCCTTCTCCCACTCCCCTCGCCAGTCTGGGAGAGGTGGCAGGCACGGATTTAGAAAGCAGAGGCCCCTGGGCACAAAATCTTGGAGGCCCCCCTCCCCCCTCGTAGCCCAAACTAACACAGCATCTTAATTTTTAGAAACAGTAAAAGGAAGCTGTGGGTTTTTCTTTAGTTTAAATCAAAACCACTTTCTCCAACTCCATTTCTTGTGATGTTAACTGTGACAGCAAAGGAGATCTATAAATATCTATAAAACAAAAGACAAAAAGGAAACTATCACAGAACAAAATCAGAAAAAAGTTTGTGTGTTTTAACATGTGTGTGTTTGGGTAGTGTGTGTGTGCATCCACACATGCACAGGTCCAAGGGCTTGATGTTTGCAAGCACACATGTATGTACACGAACATAATGAACATGCTCCTGAAAACTATTTTTTTCTCTTATTTTCAATCACTCCAATTCACTTTAAATGGTCGCCAGTTTTTTAACCAAAATGAGAAGCCTACTCTCAGATAGATGAGGCCTACGATTAATCAGATGCAAATAGAAATATAAAACTGGTCCTAATTTAAAGAAAACAAGCTGACAAAAAGATTGAATCCAATATTGGGTGATGATATAGCATAACAAGTGCAAGTTTTTATAATAATGAAAGTTTTTATAGGCTGGCCATTTTTAACCGGGAACATCAAAAGTGTTATAGGGTTTTGAGCACAACCTGAGGATTAAAAAAAAAACTGTAAAACGGGGTGAGGGGGGCCAAGTTGCATGTGTGCTTGCCGTTGTTTCACATTGTACACATGTATTCATAACGGTGCGCGTGCGGCGCGTCCACTGTGTTTGTGTGTGCGTGTGTGTAAAGAAATGCGCTTGTGAACTCAAACTGCGTCGGACATGGATCTACACAAAATAGTAGGCTAGCTTTTTACTTTTATCTGGGCTTTCAACAAAAGGAAATTCTACACAGGTGCCATGAGGCTACACACCGTGAGTAATGAATTGGAAACACGCGCTCTGCGCTAGTGGACGCGCACTGTTATGAATGCTCACGCAACTTCTTCTGTATTCTCGAAATGTTTCGACTTTAATCTCGAAATACTATGTGTATATATATATATATATATATTTTTTTTTTTTTTTTTTTTACGTTGCGGTTCAGGGCTTCCGTACTTCTCTGCAGTGAACTGACGGAAAAAGGTGAAAGATAGGCTACTTTTAAAATGTGAAATATTAATTGAAAGAAGCCTAACGTTACCCTCAACTAGAGAACGAGTCCCACATATTATGCATTGATAAGCCTAGAACGGGTATCTGGTCATAAAAATGAACCGTCAACATTAATACAACAATGTTACATGATTTAAAAAGCAACAGGGACAAGAGGGGTGGTGTGGGTGCTGGGCTCTAGCTAAATCAGAATTATTTATTTGGGATCGGCGGTGGACGCAGATTTAGGCTTCTTCGCCGATCCGGGCATCTAAAAATCAGGGTTTTTAATTAGGGAAAAAGTAATAGATAGGCCTACATTTTGAGGCTGTCAAACTGGTAATGTACGTCACCGCCGGTGTGGTTAACAATCGACTCCGGTTGAAGAGATGAGTCCGAGTCGACTTTTGAAAAAAGTGGAGATGGTTGAAATATTACTCCAAATTAAATTCTCTCTGCTATCCTTCTCCCCTTTAGCTTTGCGTTTTGTGGCTCCACTGTTTTTTATCCATGTTGTTGTATTTTTTCTTGCCGCTATCAACAGTTTTCGCGGTAAGTTGGCTCGTCATCATCAGACACAGCCGACACAGCCAAAAAACTGATCATCATACTTTTTTGTGTGCAAATAAATTATTGTTAACACACATACACACAAACTCATTAATTAATTTTCTTTTAATTGAATAAAAAACAAACAAAAAAATAAATAAAAAAAAGGTCACACAGTAGTGGGGTCTTGGAGGCCCCCTAGAGGTCGGAGGCCCCCGGGCACCGGCCCAATCGGCCCGGTGGTAAATCCGGCCTTGAGAGGTGGGGGTACAGGGCTTCTCGTTTCTAACAATTGCAAATACTCCACGCTCTCTTCTCTATGCAACAACAACTCATTTGAATATCATGCTATTACACTTACAACCCCCATTAAAATCCATATTGTAGTCATTTATCGCCCCCCAGGTCAGCTGGGTAACTTTGTAGATGAGCTGGATGTGCTGCTGTCCACTTTCCCTGAGGACGGCACCCCACTTCTAGTCTTCGGTGACTTCAACATTCATCTCGAAAAGCCACATGCAACAGACTTCACCTCTCTCCTAGCCTCTTTCGATCTCAAACGACTCATCACCACAGCTACTCACAAATCAGGCAACCAACTGGACCTGGTTTACACACGCAACTGCACCACAGAAAACATCCTGGTGACACCTCTCCACGTTTCAGATCATTTCCTCATTACTTTCAGTCTACAACTCTCTACCCCTGCACCCCCACCCCCACCACCAGTCACTTTCAGACGAAACCTGCGCTCACTTTCCCCCTCCCATCTCTCCTCTGCCGTGTCATCCTCTCTTCCCCCACCCTCACAATTCTCATCTCTGGATGTGAATACCGCAACGGACACCTTATGCTCCATTCTAATCTCTTCTCTAGACATTATCTGCCCTCTCTCCTCCAGGCCAGCACGCACTACTCCCTCTAACCCCTGGTTATCTGAGGTTCTTCGGGAACACCGGACCAAACTCAGGGCAGCGGAGAGGAAATGGCACAAATCAAAAGACGCATCTGACCTGAGTATGTATCAATCTCTCCTCTCCTCCTTTTCTGTTGATGTTCATGCTGCAAAATCTTCATACTTCCACAACAAGATCAACAGCTCCTCCAACACACGATTACTCTTCAAGACATTCAACTCTCTCCTCTGTCCACCTCCACCACCTCCCGCCTCCTCCTTAACTGCTGACGATTTTGCGACCTTCTTCACCAACAAAACAACAGCTATCAGCAGTCAGTTCTCAGCTCCACACACACAGGAACCCAGACCGACCCCTTCCACAGCCAATACCCCTCTGTCCTCCTTTTCTTCGCTAACCGAGGAAGAAGTATCTACACTTCTCCTCTCCAGTCACCCTACCACCTGCACGCTTGACCCCATCCCCTCACACCTTCTACAAGCCATCTCTCCCACACTTCTACCATCACTCACACACATCATCAACTCATCCCTCCACACTGGCACCTTCCCTACAGCATTCAAGCAGGCTCGGGTTACTCCACTGCTCAAAAAACCAACGCTAAACACATCATTGGTAGAGAATTACAGACCTATCTCTCTCCTACCATTCATTGCGAAGACACTTGAAAGAGCTGTCTTCAACCAACTAACATCCTTCTTGTCTCTAAACAACCAGCTGGATGTCAACCAATCTGGCTTCAAGAAAGGACATTCAACTGAGACTGCATTACTGTCAGTCACAGAAGCCCTACGGATCGCAAAAGCTGCTTCCAAATCTTCAGTCCTCATTCTCCTGGATCTGTCTGCTGCCTTCGACACGGTGAATCATCAGATCCTTCTGTCCACCCTCTCATCACTGGGCATCACAGGAACTTCACTCCACTGGTTTGAGTCCTATCTCACAGGTAGGTCCTTCAAGGTCGCATGGAGAGGCGAGATATCCAGAGCACATCAGCTGACCACAGGGGTTCCCCAGGGTTCAGTTCTTGGTCCCCTCCTCTTCTCCATCTACACCACATCACTGGGACACATCATACAGGCACACGGTTTTTCCTACCACTGCTATGCTGATGACACACAGCTCTTCCTCTCCTTTCAACCAGATGATCCCACAGTAGCTGCACGGGTCTCAAGCTGTCTGGCGGACATCTCCACATGGATGAAGGAACACCACCTGCAGCTCAACCTGGCAAAGACTGAGCTTCTCGTCCTCCCTGCCAATCCGTCTCTACAGCACGACTTCACCATCCAGCTAGAGTCATCATTAATCACCCCATCAAGATCGGTCAGAAATCTTGGAGTAACGTTTGATGACCAGCTGACCTTCACAGATCACATTTCAAAGACAGCTCGATCATGCAGGTTTGCACTGCACAACATCAGGAAGATCAGGCCTTTCCTAACTGAGCATGCAACACAACTTATCGTCCAGGCCCTGGTCATCTCTAGGCTTGACTACTGCAATGCCCTTCTGGCTGGACTCCCAGCATGTGCGACCAAACCCCTACAGATGATCCAGAATGCTGCAGCTCGTCTTGTCTTCAACGAGCCCAAGAGGGCCCACGTCACTCCTCTGTTCATCTCTCTGCACTGGCTACCTCTAGCTGCTCGCATCAAGTTCAAGGCACTGACGCTTGCTTACAGAACTATCACAGGCTCAGCTCCCTCCTACTTTCACTCACTCCTACGAGTCTACATCCCTACCAGACACCTACGATCGGTCAACGAGCGACGTCTCGTGGTTCCATCACAGAAAGCCACAAAATCACTTTCCAGAACATTCTCATTTACAGTTCCATGCTGGTGGAACGCTCTCCCCACCCTCATCCGGAATGCAGAATCCCTGACAACATTCAAAAAACAGCTGAAAACCAATCTCTTCCGCGAGCACTTAACCTTATAGAAAAAAAAAAAAAAAAAAAAAAAATCCCTTCCCTTTGAAACATCACTTATCAGGCTTATGCTACTCTGAATAATACCTGAACTTCGTATTTTGAGCACTTCCTGCGTTGTTGTTGCTTTTGCCTCTTTATGATGACTCGCTGAACTTAGTCCTAATTTGTAAGTCGCTTTGGATAAGGGCGTCTGCTAAATGACTAAATGTAAATGTAAATGTAGTAAATTATGACAGAATTTTCATTTTTGGGTGAACTATCCCTTTAAGCAGCACAACCATTTTCAACTGTGATCATAATCAGAAATGTTTCTTGAGCAGCAAATCAGGATTAGAATGATTTCTGAAGGGTCATGTGACACTGAAATCTAGAGTAATGAGCTTTGGCATCACAATATATATTTTTTAAAAACATTAAAATAGAAAACCGTTGATAAGAATATTTCGCAATATTACTGTTTTTCAGATAAATGTAGTCTTGGTACCTTAGAGGAACCTTACTAATATCAAACTTTTGAACAGTAGTGTATATATTAGGCTATATCAAAACCAGCACAAGCACATCTTGCAATCAAAACATAAATATATACACACACACATATATATATATATATATATATATATATATATATAAATATATACACATATATGACTGTTTTCGGGTTGGATGGTGGTCTTCTCGCACCCCTCGAGCGCCTGTGAGACGAAAAACCACCCTTGCAACTTTGGGCCAGCGGGCCGCCGGCCGCAGCATCAGGAAGTATCGCGTGATATCAGGTCTCGCAATGTAACAAACTGCTTTACGGCACTGCACTCATATACTATCTAAACATGTACAGTGAGGAAAATAAGTATTTGAACACCCTGCTATTTTGCAAGTTCTCCCACTTGGAAATCATGGAGGGATCTGAAATTGTCATCGTAGGTGCATGTCCACTGTGAGAGACATAATCTAAAAAAAAAAAAAATCCAGAAATCACAATATATGGTTTTTAACTATTTATTTGTATGATACAGCTGCAAATAAGTATTTGAACACCTGTCTATCAGCTAGAATTCTGACCCTCAAAGACCTGTTAGTCTACCTTTAAAATGTCCACCTCCACCCCATTTATTATCCTAAATTAGATGCACCTGTTTGAGGTCGTTAGCTGCATAAAGACACCTGTCCACCCCATACAATCAGTAAGAATCCAACTACTAACATGGCCAAGACCAGTGTTGTTTTTGGCAGCCCTTTTAGTTTTAGTCTTATGGACGAAAATGCTTTTTAGTTTTAGTCACATTTTAGTCACTTTTTTAGTCGACGAAAACACAAAAAGGTTTTAGTCAAGTTGTCAATTTTAGTAAAAAAATAAAATAAAAAAAATTGTCTTTAACAAATTAATTTAGGTTAAAAAGTATTGGAAATGGGCTTAGGTTTGACAGGTTGTAGCAAGTGTTGCAATTCGAGTGTTGTAACTCAATTCAATTTGAGCTACTACAACATTACACACAGATAAAGTGGTAACAGTGGAATCACTGTTTTACTCCAAAAAAAGCCAGGAATAAAAACATTCTTTCTTTGCCAATTGTGGCTTTATTATATAATTAGTTAAATAATCATTTATGTTATAATTTATGTTATAATCTAAGTTATATAATAATTATATATTACTTTGTACCAATTAGCCTACTAAACTAATGCTCGGACACACTCGGTCTCTCTCGCTCGCAGACACACTCGGTCTCTCTCACGTACACTCGGTCTCTCTCCTGCGCAGACACACTCAGTCTCTCTCGCGCACTGTCGCCCGCTCGCGCAGTTCGTTTCGCTTTTGTCCAGTCCGGCACCTCATATCGAAGATGTGTGGCAAGTGACTAGCCGCAGGCGCAGGTGTGTTGTTGTTGTGTGTAATCTGGTGCGCGGCATGGCGGCAGCCGGGTGGTGGGCGTACCCAAAACAAGGATAGGAAGCGGCAGTATTGCTGATACTTTTTTTTTAGCTCAAAACAGACAGATTTCACGCAAAATAGGCAGAAATGAAATGCATTGTGAACGTCAGAATTATAATCATTTTCGTTCCGTCTAGTCAACAAAAACTCGAAAACGTCTCGTCATGTTTTAGTCACCTTAGAGCCTTTTTTAGCTAGTCAACGTTGCGTTATCGTCATAAAAAAAAAGATGCGTCAGCAAAATAATTTCGTTATCGTCATCGTTGACGAAAACAACATTGGCCAAGACCAAAGAGCTGTCCAAAGACACTAGAGACAAAATTGTACACCTCCACAAGGCTGGAAAGGGCTACGGGGAAATTGCCAAGCAGCTTGGTGAAAAAAGGTCCACTGTTGGAGCAATCATTAGAAAATGGAAGAAGCTAAACATCACTGTCAATCTCCCTCGGACTGGGGCTCCATGCAAGATCTCACCTCGTGGGGTCTCAATGATCCTAAGAAAGGTGAGAAATCAGCCCAGAACTACACGGGAGGAGCTGGTCAATGACCTGAAAAGAGCTGGGACCACCGTTTCCAAGGTTACTGTTGGTAATACACTAAGACGTCATGGTTTGAAATCATGCATGGCACGGAAGGTTCCCCTGCTTAAACCAGCACGTCAAGGCCGTCTTAAGTTTGCCAATGACCATTTGGATGATCCAGAGAAGTCATGGGAGAAACTCATGTGGTCAGATGAGACCAAAATATAACTTTTTGGTCATAATTCCACTAAACGTGTTTGGATGAAGAAGAATGATGAGTACCATCCCAAGAACACAATCCCTACTGTGAAGCATGGGGGTGGTAGCATCATGCTTTGGGGGTGTTTTTCTGCACATGGGACAGGGCGACTGCACTGTATTGAGGAGAGGATGACCGGGGCCATGTATTGCGAGATTTTGGGGAACAACCTCCTTCCCTCAGTTAGAGCATTGAAGATGGGTCGAGGCTGGGTCTTCCAACATGACAATGACCCGAAGCACACAGCCAGGATAACCAAGGAGTGGCTCTGTAAGAAGCATATCAAGGTTCTGGCGTGGCCTAGCCAGTCTCCAGACCTAAACCCAATAGAGAATCTTTGGAGGGAGCTCAAACTCCGTGTTTCTCAGCGACAGCCCAGAAACCTGACTGATCTAGAGAAGATCTGTGTGGAGGAGTGGGCCAAAATCCCTCCTGCAGTGTATGCAAACCTGGTGAAAAACTACAGGAAACGTTTGACCTCTGTAATTGCAAACAAAGGCTACTGTACCAAATATTAACATTGATTTTCTCAGGTGTTCAAATACTTATTTGCAGCTGTATCATACAAATAAATAGTTAAAAAATCATACATTGTGATTTCTAGATTATGTCTCTCACAGTGGACATGCACCTACGATGACAATTTCAGACCCCTCCATGATTTCAAAGTGGGAGAACTTGCAAAATAGCAGGGTGTTCAACTACTTATTTTCCTCACTGTATGCTAGCCTTCTGTGTATTATACATACCTCAGTGGACATGGCTCCGTGCGTTCGCTGGGTTCTTTGAAAACAAATGCACATGACCAGCGGGAGAAGATGGGACGAGCCAACAAGTTTTGACGACAGTGTTATATTCTATTCTATATCTATTCCGAAGCTGTAGGGGGAGCTCTATAGAGAAACCCACGAGCAAAAAGCGAGAAAACAGCGAAGAAATCGGCAAAGCTGCATAATGCAGCTTTAAAGCAACACATTCATACTTGTGTATGGTCTTAAATGATTTGGCTTAGGCTATATATTATACAGCCCACAGATACATTTATGAGGTTTTAATTTATTGCAATCAGCAAATGATAACAATTAATAAAATACAGTTTTAAAGCTTTGCAAGATGCAATTTATTTTTAGAGTTGCAGTTTGCTATGTTTTATATAGGCCTACACGAAGTGAATGCCTGCAATCATTCAGTCATTGATGAATGCACAAAACGTGCAAATTAATAAAAACATTATAAACTTTAAGAAATGATACACAATTGTAGTTTAAGTTCGCGCTGAAACTATATTTACCTTTTTTGAAATAATCCATTAAACCTGCTGAGAAACGAAGAGCGTGAACTAAAATTATCAGATCTGCACGCATGCCCGGGAAACTCATGAATATTCATATAGGCTCCGCCCACTGCCTCTACAGATGCACAACTCACTTTTGCACCACATTTTACATAGATCAATGATGCAAAAGGGAGAGTGCGCGAAACTTGTCACTTGAAAACAAAACAACAGTATTTGAGATTTGTCGCAGCAGATTCAAGCAGTTGTAGTTATATACTTGTGTTTGTGCTAGAAAAATATAAAAGACATTTGTGAGAAAATATTCCACAAGTGCACAACTCTCATTGGATGAATTCACATACTGATTTGCGGATGAGCAAAACTTCTCCGTGACTTCACATTTTTTGATGCAGGTGTGTAAATGCGTTTTGCACCATATTCACTGCAGAAATAGTAGCAAAAATGTGAGCGTACGAGTTTCTTAATTTGTGATTTGTAGAATAGGATTTGTCCACCTGCAATGAAGAATTTGAGAAGGTGTAGGCCTAACTGTTGTGTTGTGTTTGTGGAAGAGAAAAAAAAGTTTACAAGTTTGCAACTCTTAAAATATTTATCTCTGACTTCAAATTTACCGATACACATGTGTGGCTATTCTCTACAACTACAAATTTCACTGTCACTGGCGTTCAGTTGATTTGCACCAAAAATACCTTCATAATATTTCCCAGCATTTAAACTCTCATTGTTTAGAAACATTTTTATTTTTTTATTTTTTTACAACAAACACACCGCAAAACACAGCAATGCAGCATAATTCAAAACATAATAATAAATGATCAAATCTGAACATTGGCTTTATTCGGCTTTGTTCTCTTGGTTTCTAAATAGAATTCATAAAAATATTGAATAGAGTATCATAGCTCTAATAGGGGCACACTGTAACGCAGTGTTATAACTTTCCCAGCCGCACAACTGAGACTTAAACCCGGCGAGATCAGCATTAAAGAACTGTCTAATTTGTTAAATAACAGATTGGAGATTAAAATAATATCAGATTTGTCTTTTTAGTGTCTTTTTGTCTTTTAAATATCAGATTTGCCAATTTTAAATAAACACAAGAAGACAGAGATGAAAAATTAACTTGGAAGAAATTTACTTTCGCTATGGTTAAATAAATGTTCAGTGATATGTTACAAGATTTTTACATTTTGGCGCATTTTCTTCTCTATACAGTGACAGTGTTGATATGGCAACTAGTAAATAAATACACAAAGTTTATTTGCTAGCATGTGTTTTACAACCCCGCGATAGTTCCCTATATCCCCACCCCTACATTAAAAACTGTTTACCAGGTTTAATTTGTTCATTACATAAAATGAAAACACAACTCATAATCTTCAAATTATAATGTGAAAAACAGTCAGTAATGAGTTTACGTTTCACGAGCGTATGAACAACATCAGTCGGTTCATTTCGATTCATTTCTGAGTGATTCACTAAATGAACAGACTCGTTTAGTCGTTTGGATTTAGATGTCTACTGATAAATGATTAAATGAATGTACTCACAGTCTGAAACAGCAGATTTAGAGCAGAATGAACGGCTGTGTTCCACTTTTCCTGTTTATGTTCCCTTCCCTCGCTCACTTCTCTTCTTCTTCTAGACTCGGATGTGTGTCATTGCTTCGGTTGCTCGAGCGCCTCTACTGGCGGAAACCATTTAAAACTATATAACCTTCATAGATTCGATACAAAACAACCCAGGGATTATACAAACACTATTTATCTCTACAAATATGTTTGATTGGAATAAAGATTCAAACTTCAAATATCTGCCTAATTTGCTACACTAACATGAACAAACAACAAACAGTTGTATTTTTTATTAACTAACCTTAACAAAGATTGATAAATAGTCCTTCAGTAATAAATGTATTGCTCATGGTTAGTTCAGGTTAGGTAATACATCAATTAATGTTAACAAATGAAACCTTATTGTAAAGTTTTACCATTATTTTATATATTGTATTTATGCTATTTTAAATAACCTACACATACATTTTAATCATAATTTTAATATATATTTATATTAATACGATTTTATTATAACATCTTTATTTCAAAAGTATTTAAAATACAGGCCTAGGCCCAATGGTTACCTTTTATTTAAATTTACAACCATATGTGTGCATTATCACCTTTGTGATTGCATTCACTTTCAAAAACTCAAAGCAAGACAACGACCCCTTACTGAATCAACACACTTTAGCGGTTCGTTATTGGTTTTAATGTTATGTAAGGGGAATGTCCTTAAACACTAATCAAAGAAATATCATAACGTCTGTCCTCTTCTTTTAAAAGAACGTCAAGTGATGCGCTTGAACCATTACAATATTGAGTTCTGATTGGTCAATTCCTGTTATTTATAGTTCGTTAATTATCATATGCATAGAATTTTTATATTCCAAATAGCATGATTAGTTTTACATAATAGCTGGTTAATCTAATGGGGGACGGTGGGGGGTTGTGGTTTAACAGAGGGGAACTTATTTGTCATTAGAACCCTGCTTACATTAGATATGATTTGCATGCATTAAAAATGTTTAACGTTTCATTTTCTCATCAAATAAAATAAAAACACAAATCATAATCTTCACAAATTGTAATAACCAGTCAGTAGCGAGTTCACGTTTCACGAGCGTAATGAACAATATCAGTCGATTCATTTCTGAGTGATTCACTTAAAGGGATACTTCACCTCTGGAAAGAAGAATGTGTATTTAAAATGTGTCATTTATGTAGAAGAAATGTGAAATTATTTTTGAATTTGGAGCTTTCTAGACTAAGAAAAGCCAGAAAATGTATTTTTGGCTTATGTGGATGAAAGACAACATCTCCCAGAATGCACTTGCTTCGCTGCCTTAGGAGGCCACTCCCAAGCCACGCCTACCGGTAAGAGAGCGCAGGCTAGGCTACTAGCGAGTCTCCATGACGAGTCTGCCCGGGATTTCAAGATCGCCGAAAATGTCCGGGATTCGGCTTTTGCGTTCTACAGTCGCCATTCATTATGTTTACTGTGGCAAGCAGGACGAGGCTGAGGGCCGTGGGAGAACGGCGCGAGGCCGGTGGCGTGATTACTGAGACGCACCGGTCTCGTATCACTCACGGAGGAGCGGGAATGTTCTTAGCAATGTTAAAATGCACATCAACCGATCACTTGTTTAGCGTTCATGTAAACACTACATGCAGATTCACCAATCGGTAGATTGTAGAAAGCAAAAGCTGAATCCCGGACATTTTGAACAATCTCGACGGCCAAACATGTCCGGGAAAAAGAGGATGGTAACCCCTGCTACTCAGCTTTCTCCACAGAACAAGAGCCTGCTAGCTTAGCTTCCAAAGAAAGACGGCTGACACTGTGTGTACATTCTGTGAGTGAGATCCCACCCTCTATGGGCGGGTTAAAAACATGCGGGACAGCCCCTCCTACTGGCTGTAGTCTTTAGCCTCTGGCCAAAAAATCCTCCGATGACGCAAAATGACGATTATAGCGTCATCGGAGGATTTTTTCCAGACAAAAAATACATAAGTCTCTCGTCTCAGGGGGATATGAGGGAGGAAAGCACGGTAATTCGAAAATACTACAGGTTTTCTACTAATACAAAGCTTAATGCTAAATCCTTAAAGTGTAAGTTGCAGGTTAACCACCACAGCCAATTAATGTGTAAATTAAAGTGCTCTATATGTATATATTTAATATTTCTGTCTTAAAATGCGTTAAAATAACATTTATTGGGGTTTCTTCAAAGGTAGCGTGTTTTTTCAGTAACTGGTGATGACGTCATAAGAGGAACTCGCAACCTATACTCTGCTAGATTCTTACTGTATTATGGCTATTTGATGGAAACCATCAAATTCTTTATGGACCACAGCCCTACAATGTTATTAATGCTTGGTGTGAGGAGAATGAGTGGAGGGTTGGCCAGGTGTCCTGGTGAGTAGCTACGTTAGAGCTAGTCTAGGCTAGCCTGGTGCAAACTTAACCCGGATAATATAAGGGAACAAGCCAGTCTTTTCAAAAGTTTGCCGTCATGTAGAATAGCAAGGAGGGACAACGACTGAAGACATTATTTACTTACATGGTGTCAGTCCAAATCAGAGCTGTAGAGATTGGATATGGATTTTATCCATAATTTTTTTTATCAAATAAAACATACAACAAACTTTTCTGTAGTTATGCAAGGCATCTATAGCTATGACTATGCCGGTAACTCTACTAGTGAGTTCTTCTTATGACGTCACGCCCCATCTAGTGGGCGGGAGCGGTTAAAACCACTGTTAAAAGTGCCAACTTTTCATATTATATTCAGCATTTTGGTATAAAAAACAATGGTGGGCGGTTCTTATCTTTGTGTTTAATAAACACATTGCATTATCTTCGTGAAAAATTTTACCTGCAATTTACACTTTAAGTATCCCTCATTTAGTCGTTTGTATTTAGATTTTTCCGAATAAATGATAAAATGAATGTACTCACAGTCTGAAAAACAGCAGATTAAGAGCAGTCAATGATGTTGTTTGTGTTCCCTTCCCTCGCTCACTTCTCTTCTTCTCCTAGACTCGTGTGTCATTGCTTCGGTTGCTCGAGCGCCTCTACTGGCGGAAACCATATTAAACTATCTAACCTTCATAGATTAAGTAAGCTATTTATGTGTTATCTTGGCTGATATAAATCGACTCAGTTACTAAGGTAACATCGGTTCCCTGAGAAGAGGGAACGAGTATTGTGTAAGCAGCTTACACTATGGGGAAACTCCTTTTCTCGAGAATATTGAAGCCAAAATTTTAAAACGCAGTGCAGCTGCACAGCAGACACATAGCAGAGCGTCTAGCGCGGTCATTGGCTGTGCTGCGGCAACTGCACGAACCTATGGCGAGGTGGCTCAGGCGTGCGAACCAATCAGGCCGCTTTGCACATCATCTAATCCTGGTTACGTTAGCAACCGAGTCGTTCCCTTTCGAGAGGTCTCTTATATTGGTATTCCACTCGACCATTCCTATGACGAGGCCATGCCTCTCGTGGAATGAGCCCTGACGCCTATGGGACAATGAAGGCCCAAAGGTGCGTCCACACCAAATGCGAATAGAGCGTCTGGCGCGAGTGATTTCAATGTTACTTCAATGCAAAGACACGTTTACGCACGTCTGGAGGTCCTGCGGCGCGAATGAGGCGTTTAGCGTGGTGCGATGTTCACGAATTCGCCTAATTCGTGCGTCCAGTTCGCGCGAATGAAGCAAATAGTTAAACTCGCCAAACTGGGTACGCCTCCGGAGGGTCTCGGTAGACCCAAGTACGGCGACGTTGACCCCTATGCCGCTGTTCTGCTTTCCAAAGCAAATACAGAGCGGTAACTCTCTCGAGGAATGCTCGATCATCATCAGCCATTTACAACACAAACAGACAACCGCCTAGCACTTGCCCCGCCCACAAGAAGCGGATTTCGCCTGACGTGCGTCAAACTTTTGCTTCAAACTTTTCGTTTTTAGGCGCATCAATTTCGCTCTGGACGCACGAATCAAAATGTTCAAGCGTCCAACTAGACGCGGTGGATGCGAATTTGACGCGCTATTCGCGTTTGGTGTGAACGCGCAGTTAGACTCATAGGCCAGCACGATAGCGTCCACTGTCCAGTGCGATAATCTTTGCTTTGTGCCCTTTGGTGCGGCTGCTAAAGCATACGAAGAGCTGTTCTGACTGGCTGAACGGGGCAGAACGCTCCAAATAGACTCTGAGAGCCCTGACAGGGCAGAGTAGATTTGCGTCTCTTTCGTCCTCTGGCGAGGGAAGGGCTGATAGCGAAATGACCTGCACTCTGAACGGAGAGCACTTTAGGAACATACCCATGCCTTGGCTTATGGACGACTCTGGAGTCGTTGGGCCCATATTCAAGGCAGAAAGCGCTTACTAAAAGCGCTTGCAAATTGCCTACTCGCTTAACTGATGCCAGTGGCAGCAAAAATTTGGCTTCAATATTCTCGAGAAAAGGAGTTTTCCCATAGCGTAAGCTGCTTACCCAATACAAGTGACCTCTTAAAAGGGAACACACACTATTTATCTCGCGACATGCGTTTGATTTGGGATAATATATATTATAATAAACATTAAAATATTATATTAGAAATAACATTTATTGAGGACAGTTGATTTACCATAAGATCATTTTTGGTTATGACTATATTTAAACTTAAAATAACCACCAATGAGTAAGAAAATTCTGATGCTGATGATTTTAAAACAAGCTTATAGGGCTGTTGAGAACCAGAACTAAACTGACCTGAGGCTGAAGTTTAGATGCTTCCTTATAATTGATATGCCTGGAGTTAAGGAATACGAGAAGAATTTTCATTTTTGGGTTGAAGGAGAGATTAAACAGAGAAGAGAAGCAATATGGTCTGGACCCAGCGATTTATTCACATCTAGATCTTTTTGTCACAAAATACTCTGAAACTGGTTGAGGATCCAACTGCAGTCGTTTATTACAGAAATTCGGAATCATAATCCATAAAACAGGCAACAGGTCAAAAATACAGGACAGATAATACAAAGAGACATCAGAGCAGAAAATGAAAACCAAAACACGGATAACCAGAGGGAGGGCTCTCAGAAATGCAGTGTGACACTAACAAGACTTTACAAAGAGTGAGTGAAAACACAGGGCTTATATAGAGGGTATGCCCAGGACTGAGTGGCAAAAGAGCTGCTAAGCTCTTAAAGCTGTTATTAAAGCTGTAATGCAAAAAAGTCTTTAATATCTTAACGCATCATGTCTATACGTCTAAAACAAGTTATTTGAAATATATATTATAATTTAATGGACTATTGTTGCCAGTTTTACCCAAAGGTTTTGACCTTCCCCAAAGGTTCCCCTTGTCAAACAATCAAACTTCACTACAAATTTTAGCAAATTATCCAGCTTTTGATTAATCTAAATGTCAAATTATTTACTTGTAAGTGATGGATCTGAACATGAACATTTGCTAATTAGAAAATGTCTGGCAACGGTTTCTCTCATGTTTCTGTAGACTAGATAATTGGGTGAAACTCTTCCCATATGAAGAGCACTGGTGCAGCTTCTCTCCAGTATGAATTCTCTGGTGTGTTTTTAAATTGTTGGATGTAGTGAAGGTCTTCCCACAGTCAGAGCACACATGAGGTTTCACACCAGTATGAACACTCTCGTGCCATTTTAAATTCTGCAGTTGTGAAAAACCCTTTCCACAAAAAAAACAAAAGTGAGGCTTCACACCAGCATGAGTTTTAAGGTGTGCTTTTAAGCTTGATGCCAAAACAAATGTTTTATCACACTGATCACAGCTGAATGATCTCACTCCAGAGTGACGGCGCAGATGAGTGGTGAGAACGCTTTGGGATGTGAAACTATTTCCACACTGAGAGCATGTATAAGGCCTCTCTCCAGTGTGAATCCTCATGTGCACATTAACGTCCCCTTTGCGACTGAATCTCTTTCCACACTGAGAGCAGGTGAACAGATTTTCTCCCGTGTGAATCCTCATGTGCACATTAACGTCCTCTTTGCGACTGAAACTCTTTCCACACTGAGAGCAGGTGAATGTTTTTTCTCCAGTGTGTTCTCTCGTGTGTCTGTTAAGGGTTGATTTACGTGTGAAACTCTTTCCACACTGACAGCATTTGAACAGATTTTCTCCAGTGTGAATCCTCATGTGCACATTAACGTCCTCTTTGCGACTGAAACTCTTTCCACACTGAGAGCAGGTGAATGTTTTTTCTCCAGTGTGTTCTCTCGTGTGTCTGTTAAGGGTTGATATATGTGTGAAACTCTTTCCACACTGACAGCACATGAACAGATTTTCTCCAGTGTGAGATTTCATGTGTTTATTAAGGTCTGATTTGTGCACGTAAAACAGTCCACACTCAGAACAGGTGAAAAATTCTTTGTCTCCAAAATGTTCAGCTTGTTTTTGTGTGAAATTCTCTTCAGTCTGTGAAACGACTGCATTTCCATCTTCACTTTTGAAATGATGAGGTTTTTCAAACAGATGTTTGTCTTCATTTGTATATGTCAGTTCTCCATCTTCATTAGTAAAATGATGCCATTTGTCTTTATTCACTTCCATCGGGTCTAAAATCAACATATTAAATAATAAATTCCCCAAATTCAATCAAAGGAAAATGAGAAACGAAGAAATCAAAAAATTATTTTTAATGTAGCACAAATCTAGTTTACCACTGAGTCTATTAGTATCTAGTTCTAGATGTATTGTTATATACTCCCGAGAACCAGAAATAGAAGAGATTTCTTTGTGAATTTAGTTTGTCAGATTATTTTACTTTATGCAATGTGTGTAGAATTGCCATAAATGTGTAGTCCCATTCTATACAACTTATTTAATTTGAATATGAATGTGTTCTTGTGGCAACATGTAATAAAAAAAAAGGGAGTAATAACTTAAAATTTCTTTCCCTTTTCACTTGTTGTGTCTCCCCAGAATGCCTGATAAACATGCTGTAAGTCCTGCTGTCTCTACAGAGGACATGTATGAGATCAGTGCCCTGTTTCATAATATTCTGAATATATTCTGAATATTTCGTTCATATTCTGATTGGAAACCCCATAACGTTGAGATGTTTATTTATGACAAACAATTAGAAAATTACTCTGGTATAAATAAACTCAGACACACAAAATATTATCATATTTCCATAAGAGTGCTAAATTTGATCATTCAGTCAATGTCAGTCATTTTTAAAGACCAAGGATTGAAATTGTAATGGTAAAACCTCCAAACATTTGGTATCTCTGAAAAGCCCTGAATGTGCTCTTTACAGGACTGTGACAAGTTATGAAGATCTCAGAGAAATTCGCTAAAATATAATGTCCTCTACAGAGGATAAAGTCTATGCCTGGGTCTCAGGAGAATTTGTGAGTTTTCATCTTAATGTTCCCCATCAGTCATTAAAGAGAATGAAGGAAAACACCAACCTATTTGTTCCTCTGTATCTTCATCTTTTATTCTGCAGGGTTCTTCCTTAATCTCCATCTTTACAATAGTATGTCAGTAGTTTCTCCTGGAGTAATTCCTCCTGCTTGCTTCTTCTTCTCCTGTGGGAAGATGGGTATATTTCCCAGCATTTAAACTCTCATTGTTTAGAAACATTTAGATTTTTGAATTTTTTTACAACAAACACACCGCAAAACACAGCTATGCAGCATAATTCAAAACATAATAAATAATAAAATCTGAACATTGGCTTTCAGTCTTTATTCGGCTTTGCTCTCATTGTTTCTTAATAGAATTCATAAAAATATTGAATTGAGTATCATAGCTCTAATAGGGGCACACTGTAACGCAGTGTTATTATAACATTTCCCACAGCCGCACAACTGAGACTTAAACCCGGCGAGATCAGCATTGAAGAACTATCTAATTTGTTAAATAACAGATTAGAGATTAAAATAATATCAGATTTGTCTAATTTTAAATAAACACAAAAGACAGAGATGAAAAATTAACTTTGAAGAAATTTACTGTTGCTATGGTTAAATAAATGTTCAGTGATATGTTACAAAGATTTTTACATTTTGGCGCATTTTCTTCTCTATACAGTGACAGTATTGATATGGCAACTAGTAAATACACAAAGTTTATTTGCTAGCATGTGTTTTACCCCGCGATAGTTCCCTATATCCCCACCCCTACATTAAAAACTGTTTACCAGGTTTAATTTGTTCATTACATAAAATGAAAACACAACTCATAATCTTCACAAATCAGAATGTGAAAAACAGTCAGTAACGAGTTTACGTTTCACGAGCGTATGAACAACATCAGTCAGTTCATTTCGATTAATTTCTGAGTGATTCACTAAATGAACAGACTCGTTTAGTCGTTTAAATTTCGATTTCTCCTATTAAATGACCAAATGAATGTACTCACAGTCTGAAAAACAGCAGATTTAGAGCAGAATGAACGGCTGTGTTCCACTTCTCCTGTTTATGTCCCCTTCCCTCGCTCACTTCTCTTCTTCTCCTAGATTCGGATGTGTGTCATTGCTTCGGTTGCTCGAGCGCCTCTACTGGCGGAAACCATATTAAACTAGGGGTGCGCCGATCCGATATTCGGTATCGGTATTAGTCCGATACTGGCCAAAATCACTGGATCGGACATTGCATGAATCGCGGGAGTATAACCCGATCCGATACGATCACGTCCCTTAGTCCTAAATTGTCATACAAATGCTTAACAACACCTGAGAGACATGCCGTAAAGAGAGATGAGCAACACGCGTCACGCAGCGTTGCCAGATTTTCACATACAAATCCCGTCCAATTGCTTCTTAAAAATAGCCAATCGCGTTTCGGGGTGGGAGAGACCGCGGACTTGGCAACACTGGCATCACGTGAACGGTAGCTAGAGGTGAGTGAGGTAAGCCCTCTCAGCAATTAAGTTATCATGTCAGCTGTGTGGAGTTATTTAAAATAAGACGCGATACGTTCATAATTAATAAACTACAGAACAGCGCGAGCAGGAAGCGGCGCGCCTCACGCGGGCACGGCTTATGCTCCGAGAACGGATTACTGCACTAGTGATATAAAACGCATCTTCCCCATGAACAACACAAAGTAAATACACTCGCACGTAACACACACACACACACACACACACACACACACACACACACACACACACACACACACACACACACACAGGTCTGTTAACTTAAGCAATACTTTTAATAAGGTAGTCTAATATTTTTCTGACTAACAAATTACTGACACAGTAAAGGGTAGATTTAAATAAATAAAAACGAAATTTAAATAAAGAAAAACGAAATTTAATTAAAGAAAAAAACGAATTTAAATAAAGAAAAACGAAATTAAGTTAAATTAAAAATGAGATTAATTTAGATTGATAATAAGGGGTAAAAAGCTTAATACATTTTGTTTCTATTGTTCTATTTTCCACAATGTCAAAGCAACGCAGCTTAACCCAAAATACAAGCTCGCAGGCATGCACTTCTGTCCTTACAAACTCCGCTGTTCTGCGCTCTAGCCAGAGAATACTACCGTTGCAGGAACACTTTAGTAGGCCAACTCAAGAAGCATCAAATAACGAGGTTGGGTTCCTTCAACTGTCCATCCTATTAAAAATGGCTAGGCCTTATAAGATAGTTGTAAAAAAGAGTTCTCGGAGCATATAAGCCCTGCCCGCGTGAGGCGCGCCGCTTCCCACTCGCGCTGTTCTGTAGTTTATTCAAAGTTTATTCATTCTGAACGTGTCTCGTCTCGTGTGTCTATCTATATTTCGTCAGATTTTATAGTGTTGAACATATTCAAGCGCGAATGAGAACCATTTCGAGGGGGATGCCAGGTGTAAAAAAAAACAAACAAAAAAAAACGAATATTCGAATGTCAAATTCTCAAATCGAATACCAACCCACCGAACGAATATTCGAATAGTCGGGTACAGCCCTATGACTACATAAGAGTTTTGTGTTACATCCAGTTTTTGGCACTGGAATTATAATTTTTGGTTTATTTGCACAGTTGCACTTTAAATTTCATTAATTGAATGGTGCTGAATAATTAAAAATGCTGCTACAAGTTCTGTTTAAAAATTGTTTTAATAAAAATTAAGCAGCAGTATTGCACAACTGAGTCATGTTGTGGGCTACTTATATAGAACATTTATTGCACTGTTTGAGCATGATGCTTTTTAGATGGCTAGGTTAAGCAGTGCATCCTCCTGACAAATGTGTTATTAACAGCTTAATTAAGAAAAAAATATATGGTATTGTATCGGTATCGACAGATACTCAATTGTGTGTTATCGGTATCGGTATCGGACATGAAAAAGTGGTATCGAGCCACCCCTATATTAAACCATCTAACCTTCATAGATTAAGGAAACGACTCAGTTACTAAAGCCGCGTTTCCACCGCAGGAACTTTCCCCAGGAACTAGGAACTTTGGGCTGGAACCAGGGTCTAAATGAAGTTCCGGGTAAATATTTCCCCCTCCAATAGTCCCTGCTCATGAGGTAGTACTTTTTCAAAGTTCAGGAACTTTCAGGGGTGGGACTTGTGCGCTGCACAAGCTGATTGGTTGTGTTCACGCCGCATTTTGGTTGGATGACTCCACGCAGCATTTATTTATTTTTAACCTCCCTTTTTAAAAAATCTATTGCGGTTCGTGTCGTGGCTTCATGCAGTAAGAGTTGTCTGTCTGCAAATATGGAATTTAATTAAAAAAAACTGGTGGACTGGCGACGAGTTTCAGGCTTTATTAAGGGTATTTGTGGAAGAGGAAACTTTCTGCGCGGTCGTCCCAGCCATCTCACGGTCAATGTCCGCAATAGCTGATAACATACAAATTTTATATCTAACGTTAGCATTACGAGCTTACTGAACACGCTTTATCAGTGCTCGTCTCTTTTCTGCCACAGCTTTTATTATTAAGTCATTATGTTTACACATTGTCATCTATTGCAAGGCACTCCAAACCATGTTACAAATTTACTATAACAGGATTGAAATAGCGCTTTGAGGTTAGTAACAAACAACTATTTACAAGACTGTCACTATTTATGATTGATAGACAGGGTTCAGGCTTTTTTTAAGCATATTTGCGAAAGAGGAAATTTGTGCGCGTTCGTCCCAGGCATCTCACAATAACTGATAACATACGTTGTCTAATTTTATACGCATACGAGCTTTCTGAACACGCTTTAGTATCAGTGCTCGTCTATTTTGTTTTGTTAATTACCTCGTTAGTAAACCAATACATAACTGCAGCACAGTTTGAATCTCCTCCATACTTATTATAAATGTGGCGCTCAAAACTGATTACAGTTGCACGCAGTTTACCTTCCCGGTACTATAGACCGAGGTGTAAACGCAGAAAGCAACCGGTCTGGGGCAAAAAAAGTTCCTGGGACAAATTGTTCCGGGTAATTTCGGTGGAAACGCGGCTTAACGTAACCTCGGTTCCCTGAGAAGAGGGAACGAGTATTGCGTAAGTAGCTTACACTATGGGGAAATTCCTTTTCTCGAGGATCTTGAAGCCAAATTTTTAAAACGTAGTGCAGCTGCACAGCAGACACATAGCACAGCGTCTAGCGCGGTCATTGGCTGTGCTGCGGCAACTGCACGAACCTATGGCGAGGTGGCTCAAGTGCGCGAACCAATCAGGCCGCTTTGCACATCATCTAATCCCCTGATCTAAGCACGATAGCTATAATCAGCCAATCGTCGAGGTAGATTAACACTCGCACACCCTGTTGTCTCAGAGGGGTGAGAGCTGCACCCACGCACTTCGTAAATGTATGGGGTGCTAGAGATAGGCCGAACAATAGGACCATGTACTGATAAGCCTGCCCCTCGAAAGCGAATCTCAAGAATGGCCTGTGATGGGGCGTTATCTGAATGTGAAAATAAGCACTGAGAAAAACCAATCCCCTGGGCGAATCTGCGCGAGGATTTGTTTGATTGTCAGCATCCTGAACGGGTGCGTCATAAGCGCTTTGTTCAGGTGTCTGAGATCTAGGATGGGCCTGAGGCCGCCATCCTTCTTTGGAACGAGGAAGTAGCGACTGTAAAAGCCTTGTTTTGTGATAAAGGGACTGGCTTTACAGTCCCTTTTGCTAACAGTTTCGACACTTCGGTGTCAAGGACTTGAGCCATGTCGCTTCTCACTGTTGTCTCGACCACGGCTAGAAAGCGTGGAGGTCTGCGAGCAAACTGTAGCGAGTAGCCTCGTTTTATTATGTTCAACACCCATTCTGATATACCGGGGATGGCCACCCAGGCCTTGGCCCGCATACATTTATTACACCTCCAGCGCGAGCTGGAGGGAAAACTGATACTGTGGGAACAGTGTTTATGTGCAGGGGTGCGTACTTCATAGTGGGCACACAGCCTACATTTATCACACTTCCAGCGCGAGCCGGAGGGAAATCTGATACTGTGGGGACAGTGCTTATGTGCAGAGTAGCGTACTTTATAGTGGGCACACAACCTACATTTATTACACCTCCAGCCACGCCGGAGGGGGAACAGACAGAAAAGTGCTTTTTTCATGCTTTATTTGAGTCGCTGTAAAAACAGCATTTGTTTGCAGGTGTGCATGTTTCAGAACAGACTCCTTTACTGCAATATTGACATTTCCAGTCGCCTGAACTAAAGAGGGGACTGGGAAATGTGTAAAAGGCTTTTTGGAGGTTGGACCTCAGCCGCTGGGCGGGGCTGGGAGACCGGCGGCGCTGA
The DNA here is from genome assembly GCF_965113295.1 of Leuciscus leuciscus. Lineage (NCBI taxonomy): Eukaryota > Metazoa > Chordata > Actinopteri > Cypriniformes > Leuciscidae > Leuciscus > Leuciscus leuciscus. The sequence goes on along the minus strand of NC_138740.1, from coordinate 34,714,566 downwards.
CTTTACCTGCTGAGGCGCCTTCTTATGGCGGCCCAAAGCAGAGCTGGAGCGTTTAGGGAGTAAGTGACACATAGCCTGCGATGCTTTCTGAGCTTCAGTGTAACGTTCCGCGAAAGCCTTGACTGCTGGGCCGAACAGACCGGTGGTGGAGATAGGGGAGTCCAGAAAAGCTGCTCTGTCTGCAACCTTCATCTCTGGTAAGTTCAACGAAAGATGACTTTCAAGCACCGTCAACTTCGCCATGCTCCTACCAATCGCCTGGGAGGTTGATTTGGTGGCTCGCAGGGCCAGGTCTTTGGCGCTGCGCAGGTTCCTGAAAGCTTCCGGTTCAGGTCCAGACTCGTCCATCGAGCGGAGAAGTTTGGCCTGAAAAACTTGGAGGACAGCCATGGTGTGAAGTGCTGAAGCGGCTTGGCCAGCGAGAGCTGAAGTGATGCGGCAAGATTTGGATGGATGTGTCACTTTGGCTTTCCATCCCATAGCGGTGGGCAGGCAAAGGTGTGCGGCCACCGCTTTTCCGAGGGGAGGAATCGCCTCTTCCCCTTTCTCCACAGCGCCGTTTACAGTCGAGAGCGTTTAGGAGATGGAAGGCTTTAGACGAGCTGAATGTGGCACTTTCCGCGACTTAGTTAGCTCGTTGTGCACGTCGGGAAAGAAGGGAGCAGGTCTCTGCTGAGGGGCCTGCCGGCGCTCCTGCAGGAATAATTCGTCTAGCCACTCGAGCCTGAGATCTTCAATGGCTTTAGTCAGCACACGGAGAAGATCTGCATCAAGGCTGGTTCTCAAGTCACTCGCGCTGGCTTGTGTTGAGGGTGCGGGGCCGGTCATGGAGCCCGCCCACTCCTCGCATTCGGATGCAGCGTGAGAAAGGCTGTCATCCTTCTCGTCATCCTTGTCTGATCCCCCAAAAGAGACGAGACTGGCCGCTCGCTGAGAGGGGGTTTGAGAGCGAGGCACGCGGGGACTGGGCCGGCGTGTGCTTGCTCGTATTCGTCCGCTCTGGCATCCTTTGTGCGCAGCACTTTTTCTTGTGCAGCTCGAGAAAAGGAGAGGGGAGAGCGGGAGGCGTGGGACCGTGGATTTTGTGAACCATGCCACCCCATCTGCTGCACTGTGTTTTAAAAATTTGCCGTTTTCCCATAGCGTAAGCTGCTTACGCAATACAAGAGACCTCTTGAAAGGGAACAAACACTATTTATCTCGCCACATGCGTTTGATTTGGGATAATATATATTATAATAAAACATTAAAATATTATTTTAGAAATAACATTTGAGGACAGTTGATTTACCATAAGATCATTTTTGGTTATGACTATATTTAAACTTAAAATAACCACCAATGAGTAAGAAAATTCTGATGCTGATGATTTTAAAACAAGCTTATAGGGCTGTTGAGAACCAGAACTAAACTGACCTGAGCCTGAAGTTTAGATGCTTCCCTATTATTGATATGCCTGGAGTTAAAGGGATACTTCAGGATAGGGGTGTCGCCATATACCGGTTTTGACGATAATCGTGATATTCAAAGCATTAAATATCGACATCGTGTTAATTTAGAGTGTGACAATATACCGGTATTGCCGATAACCACAATGTTTAAAATTAATAGGACTCTTATGATAACATGACACGTAAATACTGCAGCGCCAGTACCTGGCTGACCTCTCTGGACGAGAAGCGCAGCGCCAGCGTCTTTAAAATTCGAACACATCTCTATACACACACCGGCGGTGCCGTTCGGCTCTGTCCGCGGCACCCAGCAACGGCTCAGGACCTTGTTCAAAATCCTGCCGCGACACAGAGCGCCATTTACATCGTTTTAAATTTACATTATATTTGTCTCAAATCATCGTAAATGACTTCACCCTGTGCTGCAGTATACATTTAATTTTACATTCATTTACAGAAATCAGCTGCTTGAATGAAAATTGCTGATGTTATCGGATTTTCAGGTGATATTCTCAATTCATTCAGTTAACGGATGCTCTGAGGTAAACAGTGTTCAGATCGCAGACTCTGCAACTATTGTATTTAATTGTAACAGTACAATCATAACATTTTACAGACTTTATCTTAATTTCATAATGTCCTTAAGCATTAGAATATTGCTGGCCATAAACTGAGAAAGTGCGTGTGCGATACTTTGAGTTGTCCTACACACGACGTGACGCTGCAGAATGTGTAGCCTCCGTGTCCATCACCCTGCGGATTACGCCATTTTACAGAGAGTAAAGTGCTATTATTTTATTAGTCATGGAATGGGAAAAGTGACATTAACCTGTTAACAGTGGGTTTCTGTGTTCATATATTTAATAAAGGGTGATTATTAAGAACCCCGTTTTCTTTACTCATCTTATTTTTGTATTTGTATTTGCACTTGATTTTTTTATATTTTTTTTTATCTGCTATCTGCATAACTTTATTGGGACAGGATACACAACAATAGGTTTAAGAGCTTTTCAGGAAACCTTCAGACAGTGTTTCGCTTCAGTTTGAAACCAGATAAACTTCAGATGAGTAGTAGGGGTTACCATCCTCTTTTTCCCGGACATGTTCGGCCGTCGAGATCGTCCAAAATGTCCGGGATTCGGCTTTTGCTTTCTGCAGTCGCCATTCATTGTTTACATGCACACCTTTTGTTTCAATCTAACTGAATTCATTCCGATCGGTGAATCTGAATGTAGCGTTTATATAATGTGATTGCAGAATTATTAGGCACGTTGATTTTCTGATAATTTTTTATTCCCAGGCACAATTTGCCAATTCCAAACCATATTAATCTTAATGACTACTATTAGTTTTGTATTTAATCAATAAATGTATTTAATCATATTTAATCAATTATCACAATTTTTTTTTCTGTCCCGCTCCCACAAGGTTCTATTCAGCAACCGCTTAAAATACACTCGGTGTTCACCCGCTTTATTTCCCGACCTGACAGTTCCGCAAAATTTAGATCTCGTTTCCATAATCTCACATTCAAATGTCTCTAACGGCAAGAATGAGATTAGTAGCCTATAATAAATGCTATACAAAAATTGTGTTTGTGTCAATATAAATATTAGGCTATTTTAACATTGTACTGTCAGCAGAGAAAAAAAATGCCACAGAAAAAAATTATGAAATATAAATAGCCTAACATAAATTAAATAGGACAAAGCCTATCACTCAAATTTCTAAGCAACATAAACGAAAATCATATTGCCCTACTGACAAATGAAGTAGGCTATTTTCTGCCGAACTATTTCAAACATCCTTGCAAAAAAAGAATGTTGTTGACTGACAATGGTTTCAGTACCAAACAGCTCCTCAGAGATAGGTGTACAGGTGGTCAGAATTAAGTGCGGATACGCTGTCAAAAGATGTCGGGAGTGGGCTATTGTCAGTCAGACCGCCCGCTCCGTCCAAAGTACACCAGAGTTCTGACCGCTACCGTCTTTTGACGCGCGAATGGACACAAAGTGGTCAAGCGTATAACTAGACGCGGCAGGCGCGAATTTGACGCGCTATTCGCGTCCGGTGTGAACGCACAGTTATACTTTAAAATGTAATCCCGCGCCGCATGATTCCCTATGGGTGTTTCACACAGTATGCGGCGGTGAAATCGCCGCGCGACTACGGCTTTTCTCAAGTAGTGGAAGAGTTTTGTGCAGCATTTAGGACTTCCAAAATAATCCGGCGGGCCAGAAAATATTGCTGGCGGGCCAGTTTTGGCCCGCGGGCCGCCAGTTGTCGTTCCCTGCCTTAAGGAATACGAGAAGAATTTTCATTTTTGGGTTGAAGGAGAGATTAAACATAAAGGGGAAGCAATACGGTCTGGACCCAGTGATTTATTCACATCTAGATCTTTTTGTCACAAAATACTCTAAAACTGGTACGACTGCAAATTCGGAATCATAATCCATAAAACAGGCAACAGGTAAAAAATACAGGACAGACAATACAAAGAGACAACAGAGCAGAAAAACAGTCAAACGAGGAAATCCGAGAAACCAGGCAGAAAATGAAAACCAAAACACGGATAACCAGAGGGAGAGCTCTCAGAAATGCAGTGTGACACTACCAAGACTTTGCAAAGAGTGAGTGAAAACACAGGGCTTATATAGAAGGTATGCCCAGGACTGAGTGGCAAAAGAGCTGCTAAGCTCTTAAAGCTGTTATTAAAGCTGTAATGCAAAAAAGTCTTTAATATCTTAACGCATCATGTCTATACATCTAAAACAAGTTATTTGAAATATAAGTTATTACTTTGACCTTCCCCAAAGGTTCCCCTTGTCAAACAATCAAACTTAACAACAAATTTTAGCAAATTATCCAGCTTTTGATTAATCTAAATGTCAAATTATTTACTTGTAAGTGATAGATATAAACATGAACAATTGCTAATTAGAAAATGTCGGACAACGTTTTTTCTCATGTTTCTGTAGAGTAGATAATTGGGTGAAACTCTTCCCACATGAAGAGCACTGGTGCGGCTTCTCTCCAGTATTAACTCTCTGGTGTGTTTTTAAATTGTTGGATGTAGTGAAGGTCTTCCCACAGTCAGAGCACACGAGGTCTCACATCAGTATGAACACTCTCATGCCGTTTTAAATTCTGCAGTCGTGAAAAACCCTTTACACAAAAAGAACAAAAGTGAGGCTTCACACCAGCATGAGTTTTAAGGTGTGCTTTTAAGCTTGATGCCCAAACAAATGTTTTATCACACTGTTCACAGCTGAATGATCTCACTCCAGAGTGACGGTGCAGATGAGTGGTGAGAACGCTTTGGGATGTGAAACTATTTCCACACTGAGAGCATGTATAAGGCCTCTCTCCTGTGTGAATTCTCATGTGCACATTAAGGCCTCCTTTATGAGTGAAACTCTTTCCACACTGAGAGCAGGTGAATGTTTTTTCTCCAGTGTGTTCTCTCGTGTGTCTGTTAAGGGTTGATTTACGTGTGAAACTCTTTCCACACTGAGAGCATTTGAACAGTTTTTCTCCAGTGTGAATCCTCATGTGCACTTTAACATCCCCTTTGCGACAGAAACACTTTCCACACTGAGAGCAGGTGAATGTTTTTTCTCCAGTGTGTTCTCTCGTGTGTCTGTTAAGGGTTGATTTACGTGTGAAACTCTTTCCACACTGAGAGCATTTGAACAGTTTTTCTCCAGTGTGAATCCTCATGTGCATATTAACGTCCCCTTTGCGACTGAAACACTTTCCACACTGAGAGCAGGTGAACAGATTTTCTCCAGTGTGAGATTTCATGTGTTTATTAAGGTCTGATTTGTGCACGTAAAACAGTCCACACTCAGAACAAGTGAAAAATGCTGTTTCTCCAGATTTTTCAGCTTGTTTTTGTGTGAAATTTTCTTCAGTCTGTGAAACAACTGCGATTCCATCTTCATTTTTGAAATGATGAGGTTTTTCAAACAGATGTTTGTCTTCATTTTTATATGTCAGTTCTCCATCTTCATTAGTGAAATTATGCCAGGTGTCTGTATTCACTTCCATCGGGTCTAAAATCAACATATTAAATAATAAATTTCCCAAATTCAATCAAAGAAGGAAAATAAGAAACGAAGAAATCAAAATTTAAGTTTTAATGTAGCACAAATCTAGTTTACTACTGAGTCTACTAGTATCTAGTTCTAGATGTATTGTTATATACTCCCGAGAACCAAAAATATAAGAGATTCCTTTGTGAATTTAGTTTGTCAGTTTATTTTACTTTATGCAATGTGTAGAATTGCCCTAAATGTGTAGTCCCATTCTATACAACTTGAATGTTCTTGTGGCAACATGTAATAAAAAATTAAAAAAGAGAGTAATAACTTAAAAACAGTTTCATAAGAATATCTCATATTTCATAGGAATACTGATTTAAAATTTCTTTCCCTTTTCACTTGTGTCTCCCCAAAATGCCTGATAAACATTCTGTAAGTCCTGCTGTCTCTACAGAGGACATGTATGAAATCATTGCCCTGTTTCATAATATTCTGAATATATTCAGAATATTTCGTTCATATTCTGATTGGAAACCCCATAACGTTGAGATGTTTATTTATGACAAACAATTGGAAAATTACTCAGGTATAAATAAACGTACTTGGTTACTTCCCTTAGAGATAAGGGAAAGAGTACTGCGTTGCAAACACTATGGGAAACTCCTTTCTCAGGAATTATTGAAGCTTTTATTTTAAAATGCGTTGCAGCTGCACAGCTAGATCATCATAGCTCGAGTGCTAGCGAGCTGATTGGCTGTGCTGCAGCAACTGCACGAACCTATGGCGAGTCAGTAGAGGCGAGCGGTCCAATCGGAGCGCCTGGCACCTTGCCAGCCTCGAGCGCGGCAAAATAGGCATGAAAATAGGCGTGGCTGAAGAATATAAATTCAGAGAAAACTCGCCATATGACTGAAGCGAAGCACAGTACGCAGTACTCGTTCCCTAATAGGGAACTGAGGTTACGCAAGTAACAAAGTATGTTACCTCACGAGAACGGTTCTCTCGTACTGTGTTGCAAACGCTATGGGAACCCATTTTAAAACGCTGTGCTATTCGCCAGTGACTACTCTGAAGGTGTCCGGGGAGACCCGAGACTAATAACAGAGTATTCTAAATCATAATTGACCAGAATGTCAGGCCCTTAGAATGATATTCACCACATAAAAGGGTATGAAGGCCACCGCGGGAGGGGACCTGGTTCATACATAGGTCTGGGTTAGACTAGCCAGAGACTTAAATAGAGAGAACTCGTGCCTGCAAGGCAGGAACCTCTAGATTATAGAATCTTGCAAATGTGGACAGAGTGGACCAGCCGGCCACCGCACAAATGTCTTCGATCGGGACTCCATTGGACCAAGCCCAAGATGAAGCCATGCCTCTTGTGGAGTGAGCTCTAACACCTATGGGGCACGAGAGACCCAGAGAGGTGTAGGCTAGGGAGATGGCATCCACTATCCATCTTGGCATTGTTAGTTTTGTGACCGGTAGCCCTTTGGTGCAGCCCCCGAAACAGATAAAGAGCTGTTCAGACTGTCTGAAAGAGGCAGAACGCTCCAGATATATTCTCAGGGCTCTGACAGGGCAGAGCGTGAGAGCATCGCTATCTTCTCCCGATATGGGAAGAGCTGATAGGGGAAAAAACCTGGGCTCTGAACGGAGTTGAGAGCACCTTTGGTACATATCCGTGTCTTGGTTTAAGGACGACTTTGGAGTCATTGGGCCCAAACTCAAGATAGGAAGCGCTCGTGGAGAGTGCTTACAAGTCCCCAACTCTTTTAACTGACGCTAGTGCTAACAGCAGAGCGGTTTTAAGAGAGAGGGATCTTAGATCAGCCGACTGAAGTGGCTCGAAGGGAGGTCCCTTAAGAGCTCATACAACCAGGGAAAGGTCCCAGGCCGGCACCGAAGGTGGTCGAGGCGAGTTAAGTCTCCTGCCCCCTTTAAGGAAGCGAACGATGAGGTCACTTTTACCCAAGGAAGAGCCAGCGACCGGCAAGTGAAAAGCTGCAATAGCTGCCACATACACTTTGAGCGTGGAGGGGGAGCGCCGCGCGTCCAACAGTTCTTGGAGAAATGTAAGCACCATTGGTACTTCACAACAATGCGGGTCGAGGTCCCAAGCTAGACACCAGCTGGAGAACACTGACCATTTGTGGTGGTAGAGGCGCCTAGTGGACAGAGCTCTAGCCTCCAATATGGTATTCAGGACACCTACTGCGCAATGGATAAGACACATGCCTTTGGTGTGAGAGACCCGGGTTCGAATCCACTGTGAGACACCAATGTGTCCCTGAGCAAGACACTTAACCCCTAGTTGCTCCAGAGGCGTGCAACCTCTGACATATATAGCAATTGTAAGTCGCTTTGGATAAAAGCGTCAGCTAAATGAATAAATGTAAATGTAAATATGGGAGGAAGAATTTCAGGGCTAGAAAAACTGCTCTCATTTCGAGGCAGTTGATGTGTAGGTGTTTCTCCGAGCTCGACCAGAGGCCGGAGGCAGGCCTGCCCTCGTACAGGGCTCCCCAACCGAGGTTGGAATCGTCTGTTGAGATAACCCTGCTCTCTGAAACCAGACCCATGTTCACACCCTGCTGACACCAGCTGGTATCCTTCCAGGGGGCCAGAGCTCTGGTACAGAGCTGGTTTATCCTTATATTTTCGAGGCTTGGACGCCACGCATGGGCTGGAATTTGAGGCATTAGCCACAGCTGAAGTGGGCGCATATGCAGTAGGCCTAGCTGGAGTACTGACGATGCTGAAGCCATAAGGCCCTAAACCATGGGTCACCAAACTAAGGCCCGCGGGCCGACTCAGGCCCGCCACCCCCCTTTGACTGGCCCCCCAGCCCATCTGCCCCCCACTACTTGAAACTCGAATTTTCCGAATTTTCGTCACCTGACATGCTCGAGATCAAGCAGTGACAGACAACGCACGCGCAGAGAACTGTCAGATAACTGTCAGTGTTCAGGACAGCAAAATGGTAATCTCTACTACACAATGAGGCCTGCTGGTGGTCATTTTGGTCTGGGTCATACAATTCTATGTTATATAGCTGACCCGTCCCCGGCCCCCCCATCACAGTCAGGAACGATAATGTGGCCCCCAGAGAAAAAAAGTTTGGTGACCCCTGCCCTAAACCCTTTGAAACATTCTGAGGTGTACACGGGAGCCCACTTTGAATGACGTGGCGAGCCGCTGAATTGACAGAGCCCGGCCCGGCGTGGGCCATGCTCTCATGTGAACGGAGTCGAGAACTGTTCCCAGGAACGTGATCCGTTGGCTGGGGGACAGCACACTCTTGGCAAAGTTTACCCTGAGCCCGAGGCTTTCGAGATGGCCAAGGAGCCAGGCTCTTTGAGAATGGGACTCCGCCTCTGACTGAGTCAGTATGAGCCAGTCGTCGAGGTAGTTCAGAATACGCATTGCCTGCTCTCTCAGGGGGGAGAGAGCCACATCCATGCACTTCGTGAATGTATGAGGCGCTAGAGCGAGTCCAAATGGTAGGACTGTATATTGATATGTCTGCCCCTCAAAGGCGAATCTCAGGAATGGCCTGTGATGGGGGTTCACTTGAATGTCAAAGTAAGCATCTTTTAGATCTACTGAGAAGAACCAGTCTCCTGGCCAGATCTACGCCAGGATGTGTCTGGTCGTAAGCATCCTGAATGGCCGTACCATTAGGGCACGAGAAAGTAACGGCTGTAGAAGCCCGACTCGCTTTGTGATGCGGGAACTCTCTCAATAGCCCCTTTTGCAAGCAGATTCGAAACTTCGGAGCTGAGGACATGAGCCATAGTGCTCCCTAACGAAGTGTAAGTTATAGCACGAAAGCGCAGAGGTCTGCGGGCGAATTGAAGCGAGTAACCGTTCATTATGATATTCATCACCCAATCTGACATTTCGGGAATGGCCTGCCAAGCCAGAGCCCATTAAGCCGGTGGCTGGATCATATCTGAAGGCGAAGCGCCCAGACTCGGGGGCTCGACCTGACAGAGGTTTGTGTCAGGAAATTTGCTCGATTTGTGCTTTGTGTGGGTCGCTGTCAAAACAGCAAATGGGTGCAGGGGTGCCTGACAAATGATGGGCCCATGTTCTGCATTTAACACTACTCCAACCGCCCGAACGTAAGAGGGGGCTGTGAGAGACACTCGAGCGATCTTCGGGGGTGGTCCGGCCGCAGCGGGACATGAACCCCTCTTTCCCCCGGCTAGGACGGCTTCTTAGGCTCGTGGTCCAGTGTGAGCTTTGGACGAGGACCTTGGCGCTTGGGTAGCTGGTAAAGGTAGCGTGGGCAGGTCTCAACCGCTGGGCGGGGCTGGTAAACCGGCGGCGCTGGTTTCTCTGGCTGCGGCGTATTCTTGGGGTGCTGTGAAGCCAAACTGGAGCGCTTCGGTAGGAAGTGCTTCATTGCACTGGAAGCTTTCTGAGCCTCGGTGAAGCACTCTACAAAGCTGCTGACGGAAGGGTCGTGGAGACCGGTGAGTCGAGGAAGGCGGTCCTGTCCGTGTCTCTGATCTCAGTTAAATTCAGCCATAAGTGGTGCTAAAGAACAACAAGGCTGGCCATGTTGCGGCCGATAGCCTGGCAGTGGTCTTTCTGGCCCGCAGTGCAAGGTCAGTAGCGCTGCAAAGGTCCTTGAAGGCATCTGGATCGGGTCCCGACTCGTCCATAGCGTGGAGGAGTTTGACTTGGAACACCTGGAGGATCACCATGGTGTGTACTGCAGAGGCGGCTTGACCAGCGGCGGCATAGGCGCGACTGGCCATAGTGGAAGTAGTTCTGCACGGCTTAGACAGGTGCGTCGCTTTTGTTCTCCAACTGCCTGCAGTGGGAGGGCACAAATGAGCGGCGACCGCTTCCTCAAGTGGCGGGAGCTTCACATAGCCCTTCTCTTCAGCGCCGTCAACATATGACAGCGTGGTAGAAGCATAAGAGCACGTTCGCACTGAAAAGAGCGCGCGCCAGGATTTAGTGAGCTCGTTGTGGACCTCGGGGAAAAATGGAGCGGCACGCTGGCGAGGAGCCTGTTGGCGCCCCGGCAGTAACCATTCATCAAGGCGGCTTCTAGCGGTCCCTTCTGGTGAAAGCCGGTCGTGTCCCAGTTGGTCGACAGCGCGAGTGACAACGCGGAGATGCTCGGTGTCAATACTCGCTCTGGTGTCGATTCTTTCAGTCTGAGAAGGAAGGACGGGGTCCACGGAGCCCGATCAATCCTCACAGTGACGCCGCCACAGAAACTGCGTCATCCAGGTCCTCTGCAGATTCGCCGAAAGTGACGAGTGCAGCCACTTCAAGAGAGGGGCGTTGGTCGCTCTTTGCGAATAACACAGGAGATGTGTTAGAAGGTGTAGGCGAGGCACACGGGGAGGGACCCGGTGTGCAGGCGCTCAAATCACCACGCTCGTGGATCCTCTGCTCGCGCCGCTTCTTCCTACGGGGCTCGATGGGCGCCAACGACGGAAGATGGGCGGGCCCGCTCTCTGAAGTAACGAGAGCGCGCCTGGATCAAAGCGCAGAGACGGGCATGCTGTTGCATGAAAGGCAGCCGCCTTTAGTGAGTGCTGCCTCTGCGTGCTCAGGACCGAGGCAGACAGCACACTGGGTGTGTCGGTCTGACACATGAAGGGGAATCCCGCAGGATTCCCAGACGGGGAGCGGCATTTGAAACAACGTGCTCTGCTCTTTTAGATAGAAAGCTTGTAAAGGATATCTCGTCGGATGCCACAGGGAAACGATCAGCTTGGGCGCTGAAGCTGTTCCGCTGAAGGGCTGCTCGACGGCGAGAAGGCTTCTTATCCGGAGAGGTCAGTGAAACGAGGTGAGAAACAGAGCTCGAGCTGAAGGAGATTAAAACTGTCATATGGCGAGTTTTCTCTGAATTTATACTCTTCAGCCATGCCTATTTTGGCGCGCTCAAGGCTGGCAAGGTGCCAGGCGCTCCGATTGGACCGCTCGCCTCTGGCGACTCGCCATAGGTTCGTGCAGTTGCTGCACCACAGCCAATCAGCTCGCTAGCACTCGAGCTGTCTTGCTGTGCAGCTGCAATGCGTTTTAAAATAAAGGCTTCAATAATTCTCGAGAAAGGAGTTTCCAATAGCGTTTGCAGCGCAGTACGAGAGAACCGTTCTCGTAAGGGAACTCAGACACACAAAATATTATCATATTTCCATAAGAGTGCTAAATTTGATCATTCAGTCAATATCAGCCATTTTTTAAAAACAAGGAGTTGAAGTTGTAATGGTAAAACCTCCAAACATTTCGTATCTCGGAAAAGCCCCGAATATGCTCTTTACAGGACTGTGACATGAATGATCTCAGAGAAATTCGCTAAAATATAATGTCCTCGACAGAGGATAAAGTCTATGCCTGGGTCTCAGGAGGAAATGTGATTTTTCATCTTAATGTTCCTCATCAGTCATTAAAGAGAATGAAGGAAAACACCAACCTGTTTGTTCCTCTGTATCTTCATCTTTTATTCTGCAGGGTTCTTCCTTAATCTCCATCTTTACAATAGTATGTCCGTAGTTTCTCCTGGAGTAATTCCTCCTGCTTGCTTCTTGTCCTGTGGGAAGATGGGAATATTTCCCAGCATTTAAACTCTCATTGTTTAGAAAGGTTGTTTTTTTTTGTTTTTTTTAAGATATGCAGCATAATTCAAAACATAATAATAAATAATAAAATCTGAACATTGGCTCTCAAGTCTTTATTCGGCTTTGTTCTCATGGTTTCTTAATGGGTACACTTACTCTATAACATTTCCCAGCCGCACAACTGAGACTTTAAACCCGGCGAGATCAGCATTAAAGAACTAATTTGTTAAATAACAGATTGGAGATTAAAATAATATCAGATTTGCCGAATTTTAAATAAACACAAAAGACAGAGATGAAAAATTAACTATGGTTAAATAAATGTTCAGTGATAGCCTGTGTTACAAAGATTTTTACATTTTGGCGCATTTTCTTCTCTAAACAGTGACAGTGTTGATATGGCAACTAGATACACAAAGTTTATTTGCTAGCATGTGTTTTACCCCGCGATAGTTCCCTATATCCCCACCCCTACATTAAAAACTGTTTACCAGGTTTAATTTTCAGTACATAAAATGAAAACACAACTCATAATCTTCACAAATTATAATGTGAAAAACAGTCAGTAACGAGTTTACGTTTCAAGAGCGTATGAACAACATCAGTCGGTTCATTTAGTGATTCACTAAATTAACAGACTCGTTTAGTCCTATTAAAGGATAAAATGATTGTACTCACAGTCTGAAAATTAGCAGATTTTGAGCAGAATGAACGGCTGTGTTCCACTTTTCCTGTTTATGTCCCCTTCCCTCGCTCACTTCTCTTCTTCTCCTAGACTCGGATGTGTGTCATTGCTTCGGTTGCTCGAGCGCCTCTACTGGTGGAAACCATTTAAAACTATATCCTCCTGAGACCCAGAAAAAAAAAGTTTTTTGAATTTAGTTTTTTTCCATGTCATCACACTGTTTAGAGCACAATAAACAAATGGTAAAAAAACATTTTTGCAAAATAATATTTTATTCATACGTTATGCTATGTCCTCTGTAGTGGACGCCAGGACTAAGTTGTTTAAAAAATAAAATGACAAGAAATTATATGTATAGGCAAAAACAATACCAATACATTTTGGGGTTTCAGGATTTTTTCAACCAAAATTTATATAAAGATTATTCTCAACTATGTTATGAAAGAAATAACGGAATGAATTGATACACCATTTTACTTTATGCAATATGTGGGTAAAATGGCCGTAAATTAATATTCCCATTCAATGCAATGTATCTATACACTGTATCTAATTTGCACATTAAAGTGTTCTTGGAGCAACATTTAATGAAAAAAGAAGTGTAATAATTGGAGTAATAATTGGCAACATTTTAATAATAATATCTAATATTTCATAGGAATATTGATGTATAATTTATTTCCATATTCACTTGTTGTGTCTCCTAAAATGCCTGATAAACATGATTTAAGTCCTGATGTCCTTTACAGTGGACACGTTTGAAATCAATGCCCTGTTCTGTAACAGAAAGTATTTTTTTTATTTGAAACCCCATAACATTTTCCTGAGATGTTGTTTTATGAAATACAATTTGAAAAGTAGTCCAATTTAAATTATAATTACAATATATTATCATATTTCCATAAGAATGCTACATTTGATCACTAAATTAATGTCAGACATTTTTAAAGACCAAGGAGAAGTTGTTTTCATGGTGAAACCTCCAAACATTTGGTATCTCTGAAAAGCCCTGAATGTGCTCTTTACAGGACACCCAGGTTGTGTCATGTGACATGTATGATGTCAGAGAAATTCACTAAAATATAATGTCCACTACAGTGGACAAAAGTCTATTCTTGGGTCCCAGGAGGATATAATCTTCATAGATTCGTTACATTACAAGACAACCAATGTAAGATGGTTTACCTTGTTTGAGATCATGTAAACACTATTTATCCCCAAATATATTTGAATTGCGATAAAGATTCAAACTTCAAATATCTGCAAAGGAGTTTGCAATTACCTTTTGGACATTTAATGGCATATCCAAGATATACAATCTTACTACCTCGATGTGACAGACAGTCTCATATATTTTCATTCATCCATTCCTGACCAGTGGAGTAGGCAGAAATTGTATTTTGGGCGGGCCAGTGAAAAAGTGAGTGGGCCTATAGTTTTTCCTAGAAAAAAATGACTTAAATAATAATTAAACCTTAGAGAGTAGAACAAAGAATAGACAAACTGCAAAAACAGTTGCACCTTTATTTTGCAATATTCGGCTAAGGCAATAACAAAACACTGTCTAATCATCATGTTCAACCAACAGAGCTCAAGAAAGGCTGGACAAACCAGCATAGACAATAACCTGTCTGTTTTATTCAGGCTAGTCAGCAGTGCAAAGAAAGTTCACCCGAAAATAAAGTAGGCTAAAAGTACAAGAAATTCAAATAATGAAAACTATCAGCAGAGCACGGGTTCAAATAAATAACAACACACTCCTTAATTTCTGTTAAATCAACCATATACAATGCAATCAGCCTGGTGGAAATTAAGCTTTTGTGCCAAAAAAATAGCGACTAATTTAAACTAAACAATGTAGGCTAGCCTATAAGGCATTCAGCTATACACAACACACCACTAACTTAAGGCGAGACACTACAGGTGAATAGGGTAACATTTTAAAATAACAGATATTACCATAAAATTTCCTCAGTTGATTACTTACACAAGTATCCTATTCCTATATATAAAAAATGTATTACAAGGTTTTGAAATTTTTATCTTTAATTATGCAAATTAGGCATTATCTCATTAAACATGCACGATTGTGCATAGGCCTATATTTTCGGTAGATAGATCTGAACATTATGATAAAGCCAGGTGCAAAATTCTTTTTTCATTTTGTTTACACACAAGATAAAAAAATAAAATAAAATAAAAATCAGCGGGATTTCAGGATATATGCTTTTATTACCTAGGAAAACAAAATATACTGTCTATAGCCTTAAAACAATTATTTTTGCCATTTTTTTTTTTATTAAAATGTCACATAAATCAGGTCAGGAATGATTTATTAACAAATCCCTCTGAAAATATCTTCAGAATACTGCTAAGTGTATAACTGGAGAGTGTGGTGTACACAGGTGCTACATAGGCTAAGATGTTTGTACCGGAGAATGACAAAAAAAATATTTTGAGAAAACGCCATTTAAAGATTTGTAATGTAAAAAATCATACTTTTTTAGTAGAAACAACTATTTACAGACACAATATCTTATCAAATCATCAGCTATACAATAATACAAACCACCTAAAACACATAAAAACTTATAACACAGCATTTATGGCCTTCAACTGAACAGAACCCCAGTCAAAAACACACATCAAACATGCTACACTAACACTAACAAACTACACTAACATGAACAAACAACAAACAGTTGTATTTTTTATTAACTAACCTTAACAAAGATTGATAAATAGTCCTTCAGTAATAAATGTATTTCTCATGGTTAGTTCAGGTTAGGTAATACATCAATTAATGTTAACAAATGAAACCTTATTGTAAAGTTTTACCATTATTTTATATATTGTATTTATGCTATTTTAAATAACCTACACATATTTTTTATCATAATATATATATATATATATATATATATATATATATATATATATATATATATATATATATATATATATATATATATATATATACACAGTATATATGATTTTATTATATATATATATATATGATTTTATTATAACATCTTTATTTTGAAAGTATTTAAAATACAGGCCTAGGCCCTATGGTTACCTTTTACTTAAATTTACAACCATATGTGTGCATTATCACCTTTGTGAATGCATTCACTTTCAAAAACTCAAAGCAAGACAAAGACCCCTTACTGAATCAACACACTTTAGCGGTTCGTTATTGGTTTTAATGTTATGTAAGGGGAATGTCCTTAAACACTTATCAAAGAAATATCATATCGTCTGTCCTCTTCTTTTAAAAGAGCATCAAGTGATGCGCTTGAACCATTACAATATTGAGTTCTGATTGGTCAATCCCTGTTATTTATAGTTCGTTAATTATCATATGCATAGAATTTTAATATTCCAATAGCATGATTAGTTTTACATAATAGCTGGTTAATCTAATGGGGGACGGTGGGGTGTTGTGGTTTAACAGAGGGGAACTTATTTGTCATTAGAACCCTGCGTAATTTAGATATGATTTGCATGCATTAAAAATATGTTTAACGTTTCATTTTCTCACCAAATAAAATGAAAACACAAACCATAATCTTCACAAAATGTAATGTGAAAAACCAGTCAGTAGCGAGTTCACGTTTCACGAGCGTAATGAACAACATCAGTCTATTAATTTGAGTGATTCACTTAATGAACAGTCGTTTGTATTTAGATTTCTCCTAATAAATGATAAAATGAATGTACTCACAATCTGAAAAACAGCAGATTAAGAGCAGTCAATGATGTTGTTTGTGTTCCCTTCCCTCGCTCACTTCTCTTCTTTTCCTAGACTCGTATGTGTGTCATTGCTTTGGTTGCTCGAGCGCCTCTACTGGCGGAAACCATATTAAACTATCTAACCTTCATAGATTAAGTAAGATATTTATGTGTTATCTTGGCTGATATGAAACGACTCGGTTACTAACGTAACCTCGGTTCCCTGAGAAGAGGGAACGAGTATTGTGTAAGTAGCTTACGCTATGGGCAACCTCCTTTTCTCAAGGATCTTGAAGCCAAATTTTTTAAACGCAGTGCAGCTGCACAGCAGACACATAGCAGAGCGGCTAGCGCGGTCATTGGCTGTGCTGCGGCAACTGCAACAACCCGCGTCCAAAAGGAGAGCACCATTGACACTTTGCATGGGTAGGGGTCCAGGCTCCATGCTGAACACCAGCCGGAGAACACTGACCATTTTGGAGCGTAAAGGCGTGGAAAAATGCATCAACCAAAAATGAAAAAATGGCTCTTTGGTCAAAAAAGGTTCCCCACCCCTGCCCTGGGAGAACATTGTCTCTTGATAGCATATTCGCACCTTGGTTCAGAATGCCTGACACTGACGTAAGCCGCACTCTCATTTGTATAGAGTTTATGACTGTTCCTAGGAAGGAAATACTCTGACTGGGAGACAGTATTGATGCTGAGACCGAGGCATTCTAGATGGCTGAGGAGCCAGGATCTGTGAGTTATTAACTGCGCCTCCGATTGGGCTATAATCAGCCAATCGTCGAGGAAGTTTTACACTTGCACTCCCTGTTGTCTCAGGGGGGTGAGAGCTGCACCCATGCACTTCGTAAATGTACGGGGTGCTAGAGATAGGCCGAACGATAGGACCGTGTACTGATAAGCCTGCCCCTTGAAAGCGAATTTCAAGAATGGCCTGTGATGGGGCGTTATCTGAATGTGAAAATAAGCATCTTTCAGATCCACTGAGAAAGACCAATCCCCTGGGCGAATCTGCGCGAGGATTTGTTTGGTTGTCAGCATCCTGAACGGGTGCATCATAAGCGCTTTGTTCAGGTGTCTGAGATCTAGGATGGGCCTGAGGCCGCCATCCTTCTTTGGAACGAGGAAGTAGCGACTGTAAAAGCCTTGTTTTGTGATAAAGGGACTGGCTTTACAGTCCATTTTGCGGACATTTTCGACACTTCGGTGCGAAGGACTTGAGCCACGTCGCTTCTCACTGTTGTCTCGACCACGGCTAGAAAGCGTGGAGGTCTGCAAGCAAACTGTAGCGAGTAGCCTCGTTTTATTATGTTCAACACCCATTCTGATATCCCGGGGTTGGCCTCCCAGGCCTTGGCCCGCATACATTACACCTCCAGCACGAGCCGGAGGGAAAACTGATACTGTGGGAACAGTGTTTATGTGCCGGGGTGCGTACTTCATAGTGGGCACACAGCCTACATTTATCACACTTCCAACGGTGAGCCGGAGGGAAATCTGATACTGTGGGGACAGTGCTTATGTGCAGAGTAGCGTACTTTATAGTAGGCACACAACCTACATTTATTACACCTCCAGCACGAGCCTGAGGGGGAACAGACAAAAAAGTTATCTTTTCGTGCTTTATTTGAGTCGCCGTAAAAACGGCCTTTGTTTGCAGGTGTGCATGTTTCAGAACAGACTTGTTTACTGCAATATTTACATTTCCAGTCGCCTGAAATAAAGAGGGGACTGGGAAATGTGTAAAAGGCTTTTTGGAGGTTGGACCTCAGCCGCTGGGACCTATCGAGCGAGGCCTAGCGTGACGTCAAACCCAATGAGGGTGCTTCGCGCCCACTGCGTCACGTCCCGCCGAAACGGGCGTGGCTTAGGCCTATAAATACAGCTCGCAGGCAGCTGATATCTGATTTTTCATCTCTTCAGCGAAGCACATGCATCGCTGGATCCGGAGAGAAGCCGCGCCGTCTGAGGAAGCACTTGCAGCGGGACGAGTCGTCACTGAAGTCGCTGGCCGCGCCGCCTTCAATCGCCTTCCTGCTGCGCTATCCGGCGCCTATATCCTTTACACTCTCTTTTGTGTGTGTGTTCGCCGCCGCGACACACACTGTCTAAAAGAGCTTGCGTCTTTTTAAAGATGCCTTCCTCCGGCTCGTGCAGAGCCACACTCAGCGACGGGGACCGCCAACTTGTCTGCGTTTCCTGCCTGGGTGAGGATCATGCAGCTCTCGCGCTCGCTGACGGCGGCTGCCATCACTGTGAGCTACTGCCTATGGCGACTCTGAGGACTCGCCTGGCATATTTCACTGAGACTGCACCTCCGCCCGCTGTAGTGCCACGCCGTAAAAAGCGCCGTGCTCAGCGGGTCCCGGAACCTTCTCCCACCCGTCAAAGCTCGCCGGTTCGCCCGCCAGCTTCACCGGCTTCGTCAGTGTCTCTTCCTGACGGACAGCGGCCACCGTCTGCCGCCGCTTCCGTCGATGACGCTGATGAAAAAGCCGCATTGGGGGAGGATGATTCCTGCTTTCTCCTGGCATCGAGCAGTGAGGATTGGGCGAGCACTGTGGATCTCGCGCCCTCTGTCCGCGCATCGTCAGGCAAAAGAGCTAGCATCGAGTCAGAGCTGATCCGCATACTCGCACAGGCCGCGGCGAGCCTTGGCCTCGAGTGGTCTACGCCTGAACAGCCTGCTCACAACCGGCTGGATGGATATTTTCTTCCCGGGGAGCGCGCTTTGCCTGCGTCCAGACCAGCGCCCTTTCTTCCTGAGTTACACGAAGAAGTCGCTAAGTCTTGGAACGCCCCCTTCTCAGCTAGAATGCGCTCTTCTGTTTCGCTAGCATTCTCCGCTGTTGACGATGCTAAAAACAAAGGTTACCATTCGCTGCCGCCGGTCGAAGAAGCGATAGCAGCCCACCTTTGCCCGCCCTCCGCTGGACGGCGCGCTAAGCTGGCTCTGCCTTCAAAAGCTTGCCGCATGACGTCAACCCTGCTCGGTCGCGCTTTCTCCGCCGCTTGGCAGGCTGCGTCAGCGCTGCATACTATGGCCACACTGCAAATTTTCCAGGCCGATCTCCTCCGAAAGCTGGACGAGAAAGGACCAGATGCAATTTGCGTGCCAGACTTGAGAAGTGCTACGGCGCTCTCCGCGCTACTAAGTCTGCTGCACAGGCCATAGGACGGAGCATGGCCTCTCTCACTGTGACTGAGAGACACCTATGGCTAACGCTCTCTGAGATGTCTGAGTCTGAGCGCGCCGTGTTCCTCGACGCTCCGCTTTCTCCTGCTGGCCTCTTCGGAACTTCGCCGAGGTACAGAAAGCGTCACAGGCTATGAAGCACTTCCTGCCGAAGCGCTACAGTTCTGCAGCAGGCCGTGCGAAACCGTCTGCTCAGAGCTCACAGCCTCAGCCTCCGCCCACCGCCGCCACTTCGCAGCTCATCTGGCCGCCGCCCCGCCCCGCGTGGGCCGCGGCCCAGGATTGCGGTAAAGCCAGAGGCCCCGAAGTCATCCTAGCACGCCTAGGGAAATGACGGTGTCCAAGTCCCGCTGCGGCCGGACTTTCACCAAAACTCATCGCTCGTTCAGTTCCAAGAAATGTGATTGTTCCAGTGTATTTTGCAGTCAACAAGGCGGTTCCACTGCCCGCTTGCCTGCACACAAATGCCGTTTTTACGGCTACCCAGATAAATCCCATAAAGAGTGTATTTTCTGGTGTCCCGGCCATGGCCGATGGTGTTATGAGTGTAGACAAAATGCCCACTGCCCAGTGCCCATTCCTACACACAAGCACAGCCCGTCACACAGGGCTCGCGCACATAAAATCGACCCAGTTCGATTGCGCATTAAACGTAGCAGATGTGCCCACAATCACTACGTCCTGCATGTCTCGAGGTTTCTGTAAAAACGAAACCAACGTGCATTCGCTCTGCTCAGGCGGACAATGCTCTCGGTGTGGTAAATGTGCCCGCTATCCCGCGCCCACATCCACACATAGACATGACAAGTCCTACGGGACTCGCCCAGCCCTCCCCTCTCGGTTAACCACCGCAGAGGAGCCGAGCGCGGGCAATCTGCCCGCTGTTATCAGCGCACCCTCTGCCTCGAATGTCATAAGCTCGACGCTTGTGTTACAGCACACCGAAGCCCCTCTGTCGCTGAGCGACCAGAGCGCGCTTCGCATTCAACCCCTAGCCATTCATGCAGATGCATGGGCGAGGCTACCCGGGGTTTCGAAGTGGGTGCTACACATTATAAAAAGAGGCTATTCGCTACAGTTTCGCCGGCGCCCTCGTCGCTATGCGACGCGTGTCGAGACCACGGTAAAAACAGAAGTAGCACACCTACTTCGAGCCGAAATTTTGAAACTATTGAGCAAAGGGGCCATAGAGCCGTTATCTCTAGCTCAGAGCGAAGGAGGGCTATACAGCAGATACTTCCTGGTACCGAAAAAAGACGGGGGTCTCAGACCCATACTAGATCTAAGGCAACTGAACAGAGTGCTTGTTCAGAATGCTCACGACCAGAAAAATCCTCGCACAGATTCGCCGAGGAGATTGGTTTGTGTCAATAGATCTGAAAGACGCGTATTTTCAAATACAGATAGCGTCACGTCACAGGTGATATGTGAGATTCGCCTTCGAGGGTCCTACCGTTCGGCTTGTCCCTAGCACCCCGTACATTTACGATGTGCATGGACGCAGCGCTCGCACCCCTCAGGCTACAGGGCATGCGAGTATTGAACTACTTGGACGATTGGCTGATTCTAGCTCAATCTCACTCGATGCTCATAGAGCACAGGACCATTTTACCCGATCACCTCGAGAATCTGGGTCTCAGAGTCAATTGGGCGAAGAGTTCTCTGTCCCCCAGACAGATAATATATTTTCTGGGCACAGAACTGAACTCGCTGTCTATGATAGCGCGACTGTCACCACAGCGCGTGCTAGACATTCAGCGCGCAGCGAACTCTTTCCGCTGTGGCGCATCGGTCCCGCTCAAGAAATTTCAGAGGATTGTAGGTCTCATGGCCTCAGCATCATCAGTTCTTCAGCTGGGCTTGCTTCGCATGCGCCCGCTACAGTTCTGGCTGAAAGCACGAGTGCCGCACCGAGCGTGGGCTTCCGGTCTGCTTCGTCTCAAGGTCAATCAGAAATGCATCGCAGCTCTGAAACCTTGGAAAGCAAACGACTGGTACCAATCAGGTGTAAGCCTGGGGACTTCCTCGAGTGTGAAGGTGGTGTCTACGGACGCATCCACCTCGGGATGGGGAGCGCTGCTCGAGGGCAGACCGTTCTTCGGCCAATGGTCGGAACGGGAGAAGCTTCTGCACATAAACTGCCTCGAAATGCTGGCAGTAGACAACGCGCTGACGCGTTTTTGTCCCCAAATACGAGGACACACGTCCTGGTCCGTTCGGACAACATGTCAGTGGTGTCCTACATAAATCGCCAGGGCGGCCTCAGGTCCCGAAACCTGCACAGGCTGACAGAACGCCTCCTGGTGTGGGCTCAGCGCAACCTGCTCTCGCTGAGAGCAGCGCATGTGCCAGGGCTCCTAAACGTAGGACCGGATAGACTGTCCAGGAACAATGTTCCGACAGGCGAGTGGTCTCTACACCCACAGACAGTCCAGCTGCTGTGGAAGAAATTCGGCAGAGCGGAAGTAGACCTGTTCGCGTCTCAAGAAAACGCTCACTGTCTGGAATTTTTCTCCAAGAGCAGGGACGCGCTGGCTCATGTATGGCCCCGCCGCCCTCTCTATGCTTTTCCTCCCGTCTCTCTCCTGCCTCAGGTGATAGAGCGGATCAGGGAAGAAGGATGCTCAGTGCTACTCGTAGCGCCGTTCTGGAAAAACCAACCCTGGTTCCCAGTTCTGATGCAGCTAGCGAGCACTGCCCCATGGCCAGTGCCAGTGAGGAGGGACCTCCTCTCTCAGGCCAAGGGCTCGATTTGGCATCCGTGCCCAGAGCTGTGGTCCCTTCATGTTTGGGCCATCAACGGGTACCCGCTGACCGCCCAAGCGGAGTGTTAAACACGATCACGCAGGCCAGAGCTCCGTCTACGCGACGTCTCTATTCCTCGAAATGGTCAATGTTCTCCAGCTGGTGCACAGCTCGTGGCGTGTCGCCCCCAGACTGTGGGGTGACGGAGGTTCTCTCCTTCCTACAAGAGCTGTTGGACAAGGGCAGGTCCCCTTCCACGCTCAAAGTTTATGTGGCGGCCATAGCAGCGTTCTCAAAAACAACGCTTGGTCAGTCAATAGGAAGGAACGATTTAGTCATCCGCTTCCTTAGAGGAGCTAAGAGACTGAATCCACCCAGACCTCCCTCAGTCCCTGTATGGGACCTTTCTGTGGTACTGGAGGCCATGAAAGGTGACCCATTCGAGCCTTTACAGACGATTGATCTTAAGCACCTGTTTTTCAAGACAGTGTTTCTTCTGGCTCTCGCTTCGGTGAAGCGCATAGGGGACTTACACGCGCTCTCAGTCAGAGCGACGTGCATGGAGTTTGGGCCTAATGACTCAAGAGTTATACTCAAACCTAAGCACGGTTATGTTCCAAAATCCCTCAACACACCGTTTAGGGCGCAGGTCATTTCTCTGGTGAGGAAGGAGACGCGAGCTTCCTTTGTCCAGTCAGGGCATTAAGAGCTTATGTGTCTCGCTCATCTGTCTTCAGACAGACGGAGCAGCTCTTCGTTTCGTTCAGCGGACGTTCCAAGGGACTAGCCGCGTCGAAACAGATGGACAGTTGACGCCATTGCGCTGGCGTACACTTCCAAGGGTATGCAGTGCCCGTTGGGTGTCAGAGCGCACTCCACGAGAAGCATGGCTTCGTCGTGGGCCTGGTCAAATGGGATTGCCTTGCAAGATATATGTATGGCGGCAGGCTGGGCCTCCCCGTCTACATTTATAAGGTTTTATAACCTAGAGGTTCCCGCCTTACAGGCCAGGCTGTTGTCGGTCTAAATATACCAGTACTGTCTGTTCTGATGCTATCGGTTCAGAATACTGTGTCTGCTGAGCACTGCTCGATGAGCACTGCTCGTTGATCGACCGCAAAATGCTTATTTATTTGCCCATAAGACCCACAATTTTCCATCAGCTCAGGCCGTACTCCGCCCTGTCTGTATGATGTAATTTGCGTCTAAGGGACGCTGCTATATGTGGAAGAGCGCGGCTCCGCCCCTCCCTCTTCCCGGACTCCCTGTGAGTTCCCCTGGTGATGATGCACTATATGAACCCCGGGCTTTCGCCCTTGGGTCTTTGGTGTCAGATCCCAGCACGCAAGGCGTTTTACATTGGGTTCCCTAGCGTAAGATACTTACGCAGTACGAGAGACCTCTCGTAAGAGAACGTACTCGGTTACTAACGTAACCTCGGTTCTCTCTAGAAGAGGGAACGAGTACTGCGTATCTTGCCGTGCATGCACACGCTCTGGTTAGCTTCGGCGATGAAAAACCAGATATCAGCTGCCTGCGAGCTGTATTTATAGGCCTAAGCCACGACAGTTTCGGCGGGACGTGACACAGTGGGCGCGAAGCACCCTCATTGGGTCTGACGTCACGCTAGGCCTCGCTCGATAGGCTGCTGCAGTTGCCGCAGAACTGCCAATAGGCACACGAGCCGTCTTGCCTATGTCTGTATGCTGCCGCAACGCGTTTTACATTAATACAAAATTAAGGATAATTTTTTGGCTTCAATATCTCGCGGAAAAGGGATTTTCCCCCTAGCGTAAGATACTTACGCAGTACTCGTTCCCTCTTCTAGAGACAACCGAGGTTACGTTAGTAACCGAGTACGTTTTCCCATAGCATAAGCTGCTTACGCAATACAAGAGATCTCCTGAAAGGGAACAAACACTATTTATCTCACCACATGTGTTTGATTTGGGATAATATATATTATAATAAAACATTAAAATATTATTTTAGAAATAACATTTATTGAGGACAGTTGATTTACCATAAGACAATTTTTGGTTATGACTATATTTAAACTTAACCACCAATGAGTAAGGAAATTCTGATGCTGATGATTTTAAAACAAGCTTATAGGGCCGTTGAGAACCAGAACTAAACTGACCTGAGCCTGAAGTTTAGATGCTTCCCTATTATTGATATGCCTGGAGTTAAGGAATACGAGAAGAATTTTCATTTTTGGGTTGAAGGAGAGATTAAACAGAGAAGAGAAGCAATATGGTCTGGACTCAGCGATTTATTCACATCTAGATCTTTTTGTCACAAAATACTCTGAAACTGGTTGAGGATCCAACTGCAGTCGTTTATTACAGAAATTCGGAATCATAATCCATAAAACAGGCAACAGGTAAAAAATACAGGACAGATAATACAAAGAGACATCAGAGCATAAAAACAGTAAAACAAGGACATCCGAGAAACCAGGCAGAAAATGAAAACCAAAACACGGATAACCAGAGGGAGGGCTCTCAGAAATGCAGTGTGACACTAACAAGACTTTGCAAAAAGTCAGTGAAAACACAGGGCTTACATAGAGGGTATGCACTGGACTGAGTGGCAAAAGAGCTGCTACATGACTGAATTTAATAGAGGAAAATGCGAAAACACAAGCGAATATCAGTTTAAACTAAAAGTTGGACTCGATAGTGTTCAACTCATCAAAGATCCAGTGATCCATGGATACTGACATGCAGCCAGGAATCGTGTTTCCTAATCACTTATGTCAATCTTAAATATATTGTCCATCCCTAAAACTTGTATAGTTTTTGCTAGTGTTTATTTAAAAACATACAATTATGCAGAATATAAGATGGTAAATATTTAATTGATGAGTTAACAACACAATATATAGGATATGATTTTATCACTCAGTGGGCTTAACAGCAGTCACTCCGGTCGACGGTGACGTCATGTGCATATCCTCTATCGGCAGAGCTTTACAGGATAGCGATGCACAGTTGGAAGTAATCAAGCATAATGAGTGCAGGCATGTGTTATGGGAAATATAATTCATGATATGATCAAGGAAACAGGAATGACTTATAGAGACATCAGAACAGAACATGTTCAAAAGCAAACTCTCCAGTCCATAGACGGCGTTCTGCATCAAGAAATTACGAATTTAAGTTAATAAAATTATTTATTTTGAATGTTGACCCAAATGCAATAATATGACTATTAAAGCTGTTAAGCATTTGCTGTTTGTCTGCAATTTTATTCAATCTTTTTCAATGCAAAATTTGTTTTAATATCTTAACGCATCATGTCTATACATCTAAAACAAGTTATTTGAAATATAGATTATGATTTCATGGACTATTGTTGCCAGTTTTACCCAAATCCCTCATATATTCTAACTAGTGCTGTCAAACGATTAAAATTTTTTATTGCGACTAATCGCATTAATGTCATAGTTAACTCGCAGTTAATCGCACATTTTTATCTATTCTAAATGTCCATTGATTTATTTTTGTCCCATTCTTTTTTTCATTTTAATGCTCTTATCGACATGGAAAAGTGGATTGGCTTGCTTTGTGCAAATGTTTTTTTTATTGAAAACAACATTGGCATATACTGTAGTGTTCAATTTCACACTAACATTCTCACTTGGAGCAAATAATCGCATCAGAGAATTCACATTCGCGTCAAGTGGTATTTCAGACTGGACGTGCTGCGATGATAGCTCAGTTCACAATGACAAAACACACAGATCACTTTGGTCTTGTCAATGGAACCATTTGGCAACTTTTTAAAAGTAAACTTTCCATTCAGAATCTTATTGGCATCCATTTTGTCGTCTCGCGCTCGCCATCCACTCAAAACGTAGCGTTAAGGGTGGGGGGGGGGGGGGGTCGCACACCGGACGAGAAGCGCAGCGCGTCGCATCGCGTCCAGAACAACTCGAGGTATCGCACACCGGACGCGCACTTTCTCAGTTTATGGCAAGCAATATTGTTATGTTTAAGGACATTGTTGAATCAAGATAATGTCTGTATGTTATGATTGTACTGTACAGTTAAATACAATCATTACTAAGTCTGCAGTCTGAACACTTTACCTCAAGAGCGTCCGTTAACTGAATGAATTGAGAATATCTCCTGAAAATCCCATTACATCTGCAGTTTTCATTCAAGCAGCTGATTTCTAGGGATGTCCCGATACCACTTTTTCACTTCCGATACCGATACCGATGCCGCAGCTTTGGCTATTTGCCGATACCGATATCAATCCGATATTTTTATTTTATTCTTGAACGAATACTACTAATAATATAATATATGGAAGCACTTTGCACAATTAGCCACATAAAAACATCTCACTCAAATGGAGAACAAATACTTCTCCATATAGTCCACAACAGCAGTTGATAATGAAAGACTGCCACCCTTTATTCAAAAGGCCTTGAGATATGTTTGGTAACCTGAATGAATTTAAAATTAATTTGCTATATTTCAGATCAATATATTTGTTTCCTTAAAATTGTAATTAACTTTAACTTTATTCTCATCTGAATTATAAATAATTTATTTCTGTGTAAAATAATACTACCATTAAAAACATGATTTGATTTTCTGTTTTATTCAATGTAGAATGTGTAAATAAAAAATAAACAGATTTGTGCTGTTTTAGGACAAGAAATGAAAACCAATGCAATATGATGAATGTCCAAAAGATGAGATCATTGTGTGTGTGTGTGTGTGTGTGTGTGTGTGTGTGTGTGTGTGTGTGTGTGTGTGTGTGTGTGTGTGTGTGTGTGTGTGTGTGTGTGTGTGATTTTGGGTGACAGTCAGTTTGACAAGAGTTTACAGTTTGACAAAAGCACAATGTTGTGTTTTACACAAATATAAGTAGGCTAAACACTTTTTGCAGTTTTAATGATGTCCTGTATGAAAATGACGGAGTATGTTTTTATGTTTCCACTGTTCGATCGCGCCCGTGCCTCTCTCTCTCTGACACACACACACCAGCATTGCAATCTTGACATCGCAGCCTGTTCATTTTGCTGCGTTCACACCAAACGCGAATAGAACGTCAAAGTCGTGTCTATCGCGTCTAGTTCGATGCTTGAACAGTTTGAATCCATTCGCGCGTCCAAAGCGAATAGGACGCGCCGCGCGCGTATAATGATAAAGTGAACGTTTGAAGCGATATAGACGCGCGTTCAGAGCTAAGGCGGGGCTACAGATTAGGTGTCCCTAAAGAACCCGCATATGCGCGTATCTAACAGTTAGTTCCGTATTACATTGATTAATGTGCACGCGAGTTTTATTTATTTTTATACCGTGTATTCTCTGTGTAAATCCATGCACCGAACGTACGTTCAGTACGAATACGTACCGTTCCACCCCTAATGGGTATCGGATCATAGGTATCGGATAATTTTTTTTTCTCCCCTCCGATATCCGATCTAGCGTTTTGGGCCAGTATCGGCACGATACCGATGCCGTGGATCGGATCGGGACATCCCTACTGATTTCTATAAATGAATGTAAAACTAAATGTATATTGCAGCACAGGGTGAAGTCAGTATATACATTAACGACGATTTGAGACAAATAAATGTAAATTTAATATAAACTATGTAAATGGCGCTCTGTGGCACGGCAGGATTTTGAACAAGGTCCTGAGCCATAGCTGGGCGCCGCGGACAGACGCCGAATGGCGCCGCCGGTGTGTGTACACTCATAGAGAATAATGTGTTCGAATTTTAAAGACGCGGCGCAGCGCTTCTCGTCCGGTGTGCGACCCCCTCGGTGTCCGTCCTTTGGATGAGACGTAAAACCGAGGTCCTGACTCTCTGTGGTCATTAAAAATCCCATGGCATTTCTCGTAAAGAGTAGGGGTGTAACCCCGGTGTCCTGGCCACATTTCCACCCATTGGCCCTTACCAATCATGGCCTCCTAATAATCCCCTTACATTGAATTGGCGCTATCACTCTCCTCTCTCCACCTATAGCTGGTGTGTGGTGAGCGCACTGGCGCCGTTGTACTGTGGCTGCCGTCGCATCATCCAAGTGGTGGTGGTTGAGGAGAGATCCCCATATATGATTGTAAAGCGCTTTGGGTGTACAGTAGAACATATGAAAGCGCTATACAAATGCCTCATTCATTCTCATTCTATTCTATTTAGCCTACTACTCTTTGGCCAGCTCGCAAACCCAAACAAGTGTGTGCTGCGTGCCTGTTGTTTTGTTTCCGGTCTAGCTAGATCCGGTGTGGTGTAGTTTTTCTAACGTTACTAGTTGTTGCAACAGCATGTGAAAAAAACTACAAAGTTTGCTAGGCAAAAAGAACGTTAATATCGCAAAAAAATAAATAAATAACGCCGTTAATAACGCGTTTAACTGACAGCACTAATTCTAACTATTATTTTGACCTTCCCCAAAGGTTCCCCTTGTCAAACAATCAAACTTCACTAGAAATTTTAGCAAATTATCCAGCTTTTGATTCATCTAAATGTCAAATTATTTACTTGTAAGTGATGGATCTGAACATGAACATTGGCTAATTAGAAAATGTCGGACAACGGTTTTTCTCATGTTTCTGTAGAGTAGATAATTGGGTGAAACTCTTCCCACATGAAGAGCACTGGTGCGGCTTCTCTCCAGTATGAATTCTCTGGTGTGTTTTTAAATTGTTGGATGTAGTGAAGGTCTTCCCACAGTCAGGGCAACAATGAGGTCTCACACCAGTATGAACACTCTCATGCTGTTTTAAATTCTGCAGGCGTGAAAAACCCTTTCCACAAAAAGAACAAAAGTGAGGCTTCACACCAGCATGAGTTTTAAGGTGTGTTTTTAAGCTGGATGCCAAAACAAATGTTTTATCACACTGATCACAGCTGAATGATCTCACTCCAGAGTGACGGCGCAGATGAGTGGTGAGAACGCTTTGAGATGTGAAACTATTTCCACACTGAGAGCATGTATAAGGCCTCTCTCCTGTGTGAATTCTCATGTGCACATTAAGGCCTCCTTTATGAGTGAAACTCTTTCCACACTGGGAGCATTTGAACAGTTTTTCTCCAGTGTGAATCCTCATGTGCACATTAACGTCCTCTTTGCGACTGAAACTCTTTCCACACTGAGAGCAGGGGAATGGTTTTTCTCCAGTGTGTTCTCTCGTGTGTCTGTTAAGGGTTGATTTACGTGTGAAACTCTTACCACACTGACAGCATATGAACAGATTTTCTCCAGTGTGAGATTTCATGTGTTTATTAAGGTCTGATTTGTGCACGTAAAACAGTCCACACTCAGAACAGGTGAAAAATTCTTTGTCTCCGGATTTTCCAGCTTGTTTTTGTGTGAAATTTTCTTCAGTCTGTGAAACGACAGCATTTCCATCTTCATTTTTGAAATGATGAGGTTTTTCAAACAGATGTTTGTCTTCATTTTTATATGTCAGTTCTCCATCTTCATTAGTGAAATGATGCCATTTGTCTTTATTCACTTCCATCGGGTCTAAAAATCAACATATTAAATAATAAATTCCCCAAATTAAATCAGAGAAGGAAAATGAGAAACAAAGCAATCAAGAAATAATTTTAAATGTAGCACAAATCTACTACTGAGGCTACTAGTATCTAGTTCTAGATGTATTGTTATATACTCCTGAGAACCAGAAATATAAGAGATTTCTTTGTGAATTTAGTTTATATCATTACATTGTTTGTGGCATGAGAAATCATTGGAGGATTTTTTATTTTATTCATGTTTTATGCTGTCTGTAGAGGACACGTTATTAAGAAAATAAAATGGCATGATAAGAAATGTATAAGCGAAAACAATGTTTTCCTTTTTTCACTTACCAATAAATGTTTAGGTTTCGGGCCATTTTAACCAAACTTTGTATAAAGGTGATTCTCAACTATGTTATGAAATATATAACAGTATGATTTGATCAACTATTTTACTTGATGCCATATGTGTAAAATTGCCATAAATTGGTAGTCCCATTCTATACAACATACAGTGGGGAGAACAAGTATTTGATAACCTGCAAAATCGGCAGTGTTTCCCACTTACAAAGCATGTAGAGGTCTGTAATTTTTATCATAGGTACACTTCAACTGTGAGAGACTGAATCTAAAACAAAAATCCAGAAAATCACATTGTATGATTTTTAAGTAATTAATTTGCATTTAATTGCATGACATAAGTATTTGATCACCTACCAGAAGAAGTCTGAGACTTCCTGCTCAGCTCAGCTACCGTTCGGACGCTCTTGCTTACTGCTCCGCGCTTTGCTCTATCACTTTTATATTTTATCTTCTATATTTTTATATTTTAGCTCCTTTTATCACCTAATTTTAACTTCAGCAAATCAGCACAGTGCTCAAACGACAAAGTTTGGATTACCACAAAAACGCAGAATTCTTCTACCCGACCAGCTTACATGACCAGCTTACATTCCGGGGAAAGGAAAACACAACTGCCTACAAGGATAAGAGAGAAATGCCTCTTCTGGAATCTACTTGCTGCACTAACTGCCACAGACTTTTACAAAGGATTGCAGTTCTTGAAACAAAGTTATTTACGGGACCACCAAACCAGACGGAACACACAACAGAGCTTCGTCATGGACACCCTCAGCATATAGCCGGTGAGTCCCATGAAACTAGTGCTCCTCGACAGGTAGAGAAACAAGCCGATCGACTTACAAATCGATGGCACAAACAGGGAGCGAGACCCAAAGGCACTCGAGACATCAGATTGTCACGAGCCCCACATATTGCCGCAGTAGCATCCTCTACCCCAGATACAGCTCTGACAAGGATTGCAAACACTGGTCTCCCACCAACACCTATACATCTTGAGAACAGATTTGAAGTACTAATGAATGTAAATGAGGAATCCCCAAACGTGATGAATGTGATCGAACACAGACTGTATCAGCCAGTAGCTAACACTGATGCTAACTGGCGCTCAAGGTCGAGCAGACAGCGGCACTCAGCTCAGAACACAGCCGAGCCCAGGACTCTGATAGTGGGGGACTCCATAATCAGAAACATTAGCAGCAGGGATACAACTACATGCTGCCTTCCAAAAGCAACAACTTCTGATATAAACAGGGAACTTCAGAACATTCTGATGAAACATAAGACTGCAAATCGACTCATAATTCATGTGGGGAAGAATGATATCATTAAAAAGCAGTCAGAACTCCTTAAGAAGGATTTCAATGAACTTTTTGAAACACTTAAAAGACTGAAAGTTCAAACATTCATCAGTGGACCACTCCCAAGTGGAGGGGCAAGAGGAACAAACAGGTTTTCTCGGCTGCTTGGGATTAATACATGGCTGCAAAAAACCTGCAATATAAAAGGAGTAAACTTCATTGACAACTTCAATCTTTTCTGGAGTCAGAGACAACTATTTCATCGGGATGGCCATCACCCAAACAAACTTGGTTCAAGAGTGTTAAAGGACAATATCGACTTCTCCCTCAATCATCCTTCTGCAGTGTGTGTCAATCTGAACGACACACACACACACCTGGAAACAGTATGAATGAACACGGGACTTCACTTCAGCAACAAAATGGACATGCGGTTGACATATCACACAAGGACAATGATAACACCACTGAGCCACAACAACCTCTGCTCACGGACACAATCTCAGCTGAGCCATGCCCACAGAGCTCACCACAGACAGACATATTAGAACTGCTCCAAGATTCAGCACCCAAGGACGACTTCCTGGAAAACAGCCAGGGAAGCCAGGACAGCATATCACAGCCTCCTATAACACCTGAGCAACAGCCCCTTTCACCAGATACTTTCTCACTCTCGCCAGCAACTCCACTTCTGTGCTTCTCACAGAAAATGGAAGAACTAGTGCATGCTGGAACCAGACTATCCCACTCTTTTGCTGCAAGCGCCCAGATACCAACCAAAAATCGTCAGGCACCTCAAACACCGAAGCCTGCGCGCCGAGCTCGCCCGCCCCCTCCTGTGAGAGCTCTTCGGCCTCTTCGGCCAAAACGCCAGGGCCCACACCCTCCTCCATCTGCTCGAGGTGAACCAAAAACAACTGATACCAGCTCTCAGTGATGTATGTCGGGTCCCCGCTTTGATAACAGTAACTTTCTCAAATGTTTACAGAACAAGCGGGAACCCAGTGTGCCTGTATCTTTCTCTATTGCTGTTCTATTACAAGATAGAAAGTCTAAGGCCTTCAATAGCCGTATAGCAAACCCAACTAATCTGGTGCCTATTACATGTCAAACTAAGATTGCTGTGGGGACAAAAAGTAAGACTGTTAAGTTAGCACTTTTAAACATTCGCTCACTTAAAAATAAATCACTTCTAGTCAACGACTTAATAACCACAAACAACCTGGGCCCGTATTCATAAAGATTCTAAGAATCCTCTCAGAAAACTCTTAATTTAGCTTAAAAACTTTTACGTAGGAGTCTTAGCTTAAAAGCGATTCGGGACCGATCTGAGAGCAACTCTGAGTAAGGAAAAGACAAAAACTTTCATCTTAGTAAGGAGGCGGGGCTGACCCCGTTGCTATGTATGACACAATCTTTTGAAGACTGTGATTGGTTGGTTGTCCAAAAAAAAAAAAAAAAGTGATTTTAAGTATAGGGGCTATTCTAAGCCTTCACTTTGAAATTACATGCGTACTTTTTCCTATTTGACCGTTCTCACACACACACACATTATATATGTGTATATAAATCCTTTTTCTTTTTTTTCTTTTTTTTACCATGCTGTTAATTTCCTATAAGGTATTTGCTTGGCTTAGAATGATAAAAATTGTTCCAATCTTTCCAATTACACTAATTGCTGGCATGTCTATTTAAGTGGTGGTTTGAATGTTGGTTTTAATGTATCAAACATGGAATTTTCCCAGTTGGCAAATATCGTAATGTAGTGATTACTTTCATTTCTGGCGCTATGGCATATGCGCTGTATCGGAGATATTAGCGTGTCTCTAATAAGATCAGTCACAAACATGATCCCTGCACGATCTAATCTATAGCGTCTTATTAACTCACTGTTATTCATTGTCTTCAACACATTTCTTCTCCCTCTTCGTCTTTCTGCCATTTTCTCCTCTGCTAAAGAAACTCTTAAGCCTCTTAAAAGTCCTCGTCCGTGCTCCTAACAATTTTGACCTTAAGACCTCTTTTAAGGGTTAAGATGCTTTCTGAATTACTCTTTTCTTTACTAGGATTTTTTCTTTAATTTTAAGAGTAAACGCCCACATTTCTAAGAATTTTCTTAGAATTTTGTCACTAGGAGCTACTCTTTGCATTAAGATTCTTTATGAATACGGGCCCTGGACTTTATGTTTCTAAATGAAACCTGGCTAGAAGACAGCTGCAGTGCAACAATCCTCAATGAAACAGCCCCTCCTAACTTTACTTTTATGAGTGTCTGCAGAGCTGTTAAGAGAGGTGGGGGTCTAGCTGCTCTTTTTAAAGATATCTATCAATGTAAGCAAATATCATTTGGGAATTACCCGTCTTTCGAATATCTGGGTACTGTGTTAAAAGGTGCTCCTCGCATTTTACTTATCATTATTTACAGGCCTCCAAAATATTCTCCAGCCTTTGCTGAGGACTTTACAGAACTGTTATCAACAATTACCTCAGAGTTTGACTGTTTTGCCATTGCTGGAGATTTTAACATTCACATAGGCCTAGATAATGCAGAAAACAATATGGCAAAAGAAATCAAAACTGTTTTAAAAACTTTTGATCTGACTCAGCATGTACATGGACCCACACACAATCATGGACACACTCTAGATTTACTTATCAGTAAGGGTCTAAACATTTCATCGATTTTTATTAAGGATGTAGCACTGTCTGATCATTTCTGTATTTTCTTTGATATATTGATCTCTCCTGCCACTGAAGCTAGATCTGTGTCTGTCAAGAAGAGATGCTTAAATGAGAACACTAGTGTACTATTTATGAAGGCTATATCCTTAACACCAAGCATATCTGCTGACTCTGTTGATTTTCTCCTTGATTCTTTTAACTCAAAAGTTAAAAATATAATTGATGATATTGCTCCTGTTAAAGTCAGGAAGAAGAGTGGCAGACAAAAAGCACCTTGGAGAAACTCAACAGCAGTGCAACATATGAAAAGACAATGCAGAAAAGCAGAGCGCATGTGGCGGAAGACAAAACTTGTAGTCCATTATAACATCTACAAAGACAGCCTGCATGCTTTCAATATGGAACTAGGCAAAGCTAGACAGACTTTCTTCTCAAATATTATAAACAGCAATTTAAACAACACACGCACTCTTTTTGCTACTGTAGAGAGACTGACAAACCCCCCAAGCCAGATTCCTAGTGAAATGCTCTCAAACAGCAAGTGCAGTGAGTTTGCTTCTTTCTTCTCTGAGAAAATCAATAATATCAGAAAGGTGATCAGCACATCCTTGAGTTGCACTGGGGTCAGACAGATCAGACCACCTGAGAAAGTAGTTACTATGTCTGACTTCAAAGAAATTGATGGCAAAATTTTGGAAGAAACCGTACAACACCTTAAAACATCAACATGCGCCCTTGACACACTTCCCACATCTTTTTTCAAAAGTGTGCTAAACAGTTTAGAAGCAGATCTTCTAGAAGTGGTAAATGCCTCACTTCTCTCTGGGAGTTTTCCAAACTCCCTGAAAACTGCAGTTGTCAAGCCCCTCCTGAAAAAGAGCAATCTGGATAAGACCATATTAAGCAACTATAGACCGATCTCAAATCTTCCTTTCATAGGCAAGATCATTGAAAAAGTTGTCTTCAATCAGCTGAACAAATTCTTAAGCTCGAATGGATACTTTGACAATTTTCAATCTGGTTTCCGACCGCACCACAGCACAGAGACAGCGCTCATAAAGATAATAAACGATATCCGCTTAAATACTGATTCAGGAAAATTATCAGTGCTGGTACTACTCGACCTCAGTGCTGCATTTGACACTGTCGATCATAACATACTTCTTCACAGGCTGGAAAACTGGGTGGGGCTTTCTGGGATAGTCCTAAAATGGTTCAGGTCATACTTAGATGGGAGAGGTTATTATGTGAGTATAGGAGACCATAAGTCTGAGTGGACATCCATGACATGCGGAGTCCCTCAAGGCTCAATTCTTGCGCCACTCCTGTTCAACCTGTATATGCTCCCAATGAGCCAAATAATGAGAAATAACCAAATTGCTTACCACAGCTATGCAGACGACACACAGCTGTACTTAGCCCTATCGCCTAACGATTACAGCCCCATTGACTCCCTGTGCCGATGCATTGACGAAGTCAACAGCTGGATGTGTCAAAACTTTCTTCAATTAAACAAAGACAAAACTGAAGTTATTGCGTTTGGAAACAAAGATGAAGTTCTCAAAGTGAACGCATACCTTCACTCTAGGGGTCAAACAACTAAACATCAAGTCAGGAATCTTGGTGTGACACTAGAGTCAGACCTTAGTTTCAGTAGTCATGTCAAAGAAATAACTAAATCAGCATACTATCATCTAAAAAATATTGCAAGAATTAGATGCTTTGTTTCCAGACAAGACTTAGAGAAACTTGTGCATGCTTTCATCACCAGCAGGGTGGATTATTGTAATGGACTCCTCACTGGCCTTCCCAAAAAGACCATAAGACAGTTGCAGCTCATACAGAACGCTGCCGCCAGGATTCTGAGCAGAACCAGAAAATATGAACATATCACACCAGTCCTCAGGTCTTTACACTGGCTCCCAGTTAGATTTAGGATTGATTTTAAAGTATTATTACTGGTATATAAATCATTCAATGGCCTAGGACCTCAATACATTGCAGATATGCTCACTGAATATAAACCCAACAGATCACTCAGATCATTAGGATCATATCAGCTAGAAATACCAAGGGTTCACTCTAAACATGGTGAGTCTGCTTTTAGCTATTATGCCAGCCACAGCTGGAACCAGCTTCCAGAAGAGATCAGATGTGCTCCTACAGTGGTCACATTCAAATCCAGACTCAAAACACTTCTGTTTAGCTGTGCATTTACTGAATGAGCACTGTGCCGCTGTTCGTCCAACTGTTTGTACTGTACTGTATTTTACTCTATTTTTCTAAACTGTTTTAATTATTCTTATTTCTTTTAATTATTTTAATTTCTCCTATGTCAGCAGGACATTTAGCCCGAAACTGTAAATGCCCACTTAGAAGGTGATAATGTGAAAGTGACGTGTATTAATGTGGGTTTGAAAGTAGAACAGTATTTAAATGACGATATTAAAGTTTTCGTCTGAGAAAGAATGTGAACGCAGTGCTAAAGTGCTAAAGAAAGTGAAAAGAACGTGTGAGTAAATGAGGGAGAAAAGAAAGTTAAAGGAAAGTTGATAGATGGAAGTCGTAAGAAGATTTAAGTCTTAAGGGAATCCTTTGAAAGAAAGATCTATAATAATATTCTTTTTTTATTTTTTAAAAGTACTGTATTTTATTTTTCTAAACTGTTTTAATTATTCTTATTTCTTTTCATTATTTTAATTTCTTCTATGTAAAGCACTTTGAATTGCCATTGTGTATGAAATGTGCTATATAAATAAACTTGCCTTGCCTTGCCTTGCCTACCAACCAGTAAGAATTCCGTCTCTCAAAGACCTGTTAGTTTTTCTTTAAGAAGCCCTCCTGTTCTCCACTCATTACCTGTTTTAACTGCATCTGTTTGAAATCGTTACCTGTATAAAAGACACCTGTCCACATACTCAATCAAACAGACTCCAACCTCTCCACAATGGCCAAGACCAGAGAGCTGTGTAAGGACACCAGGGATAAAATTGTAGACCTGCACAAGGTTGGGATGGGCTACAGGACAATAGGCAAGCAGCTTGGTGAGAAGGCAACAACTGTTGGCGCAATTATTAGAAAATGGAAGAAGTTCAAGATGACGGTCAATCTCCCTCGGTCTGGGGCACCATGCAAGATCTCACCTCGTGGGGCACCAATGATCATGAGGAAGGTGAGGGATCAGCCCAGAACTACACGGCAGGACCTGGTCAATGACCTGAAGAGAGCTGGGACCACAGTCTCAAAGAAAACCATTAGTAACACACTACGCCGTCATGGATTAAAATCCTGCAGCGCACGCAAGGTCCCCCTGCTCAAGCCAGCGCATGTCCATGCCCGTCTGAAGTTTGCCAATGACCATCTGGATGATCCAGAGGAGGAATGGGAGAAGGTCATGTGGTCTGATGAGACAAAAATATAGCTTTTTGGTCTAAACTCCACTCGCCTTGTTTGGAGGAAGAAGAAGGATGAGTACAACTCCAAGAACACCATCCCAACCGTGAAGCATGGAGGTGGAAACATTCTCTGGGGATGCTTTTCTGCAAAGGGGACAGGACGACTGCACCGTATTGAGGGGAGGATGGATGGGGCCATGTATCGCGAAATCTTGGCCAACAACCTCCTTCCCTCAGTAAGAGCATTTAAGATGGATCGTGGCTGGGTCTTCCAGCATGACAACGACCCGAAACACACAGCCAGGGCAACTAAGGAGTGGCTCCGTAAGAAGCATCTTCTCCAGGTTCTCCAGACCTGAACCCAATAGAATATCTTTGGAGGGAGCTGAAAGTCCGTAATGCCCAGCGACAGCCCCGAAACCTGAAGGATCTGGAGAAGGTCTGTATGGAGGAGTGGGTCAAAATTCCTGCTGCAGTGTGTGCAAACCTGGTCAAGAACTACAGGAAACGTATGATCTCTGTAATTGCAAACAAAGGTTTCTGTACCAAATATTAAGTTCTGCTTTTCTGGTGTATCAAATACTTATGTCATGCAATAAAATGCCAATTAATTACTTAAAAATCATACAATGTGATTTTCTGGATTTTTGTTTTAGATTCCGTCACTCACAGTTGAAGAGTACCTATGATAAAAATTACAGACTTCTACATGCTTTGTAAGTGGGAAAACCTGCAAAATCGGCAGTGTATCAAATACTTGTTCTCCCCACTCTATTTCATTTGAATATGAATGTGTTCTTGTGGCAACATGTAATGAAAAAAAAAAGGGAGTAATAACTTGAAAACAGTTTCATAAGAATATCTCATATTTCATAGGAATACAGGATGAATCCTGAAAGAAATCTTTCCCTTTTCACTTGTTGTGTCTCCCCAAAATGCCTGATAAACATGCTGTAAGTCCTGGTGTCTCTACAGAGGACATGTATGAAATC
Organism: Leuciscus leuciscus; assembly: GCF_965113295.1. NCBI lineage: Eukaryota > Metazoa > Chordata > Actinopteri > Cypriniformes > Leuciscidae > Leuciscus > Leuciscus leuciscus. The sequence continues at coordinate 34,675,887 of NC_138740.1, read as the reverse complement.
AGTGCCCTGTTTCATAATATTCTGAGTATAATCAGAATATTTCGTTCATATTCTGATTGGAAACCCCATAACGTTGAGATGTTTAATTATGACAAACAATTACTCATCATAAATAAACTCAGACATAGAACATAATCATATTTCCATAAGAGTGCTAAATTTGATCATTCAGTCAATGTCAGTCATGTTTAAAGTCCAAGTTGAGGGAGTTTTAATGGTGAATCCTACAAAACATTTGGTATCTCTGAAAAGCCCTGAATGTGCTCTTTACAGGACTGTGACATGTATGAAGATTTCAGAGAAATTCGCTAAAATATAATGTCCTCTATAGTAGAAAAAAGTCTATGCCTGGGTCTCAGGAGGATATGTGAGTTTTAATCTTAATGTTCCTCATCAGTCATTAAAGAGAATGAAGGAAAACACCAACCTATTTGTTCCTCTGTATCTTCATCTTTTATTCTGCAGGGTTCTTCCTCAAACTCCATCTTTACAATAGTATGTCAGTATGTCAGCTTCTTCTCCTGTGGGAAGATGGGAATATTCCCCAGCATTTAAACTCTCATTGTTTAGAAACATTTTTCTCATGATTTTTATTTTATTTTATTTTATTTTTTACAACAAACACACCGCAAAACACAGCTTTGTAGCATAGTTCAAAACATAATAATTTCACATGTTTTTTTAATAGAATTCATAAAAATATTGATTAGAATATCATAGCTCTAATACAGGGGCACACTGTAACGCAGTGTTATAACATTTCCCAGCCGCACAACTGAGATTTAAACCCGGCGAGTGTGTTCCACTAGTTAGCGAAGCATTAAATAACTATATAATCTGTTAAATAACAGATTGGAGATTAAAATAATATCAGATTTGTCTAATTTTAAATAAACACAAAAGACCAGAGACGAAAAAATAACTTGGAAGAAATTTTACATTTGCCAAGTGTTTTTTCTCAGTGTTGATATGGCAACTAGTAAATTATACACAAAGTTTCGTCATGCTAGCATGTGTTTTACAACTAGCCCTGCGATAGTTTCCTACATCCCCACCCCACAAAAACTATTAACCAGGTTTAATTTGTTCATTACATAAAATGAAAACACAACTCATAATCTTCACAAATTATAATGTGAAAAACAGTCGGTAACGAGTTTACGTTTCACGAGCGTATGAACAACATTAGTCGATTCCTTTCGATTCATTTCCGAGTGATTCACTAAATGAACAGACTCGTTTAGTCGTTTGGATTTAGATTTATCCTAATACATGATAAAATGAATGTACTCACAGTCTGATAAACAGCAGATTTAGAGCAAAATGAACGGCTGTGTTCCACTTCTCATGTTTATGTTCCCTTCCCTCGCTCACTTCTCTTCTTCTCCTAGACTCGGATGTGTGTCATTGCTTCGGTTGCTCGAGCGCCTCTACTGGCGGAAACCAATCCCTATTAAACTGTATATAACCTTCATAGATTTGATACAAGACAACCAATATAAGATCTGTAATCTTGTTGACATTATACAAACACTATTTATCTCCCCTGATATGTTGATATGTAGGAATGGGATAAAGATTAAAACTTCAAATATCTGCTAAGGAGTTTGCAATTGTCTTTTGGACGTTTAATGGCATATGAAAGATATCCAATCTTACCACGACGTGACAGACAGTCTCATATATTTTCATTCATTCATCCATTCCTAATCCTAACGCATCATGTTGCTGCTGTAGCATAAACAAATATTAATTAATTAATTTAATTAATTTAAGAGCATATTACATGACTGGTTCAAAAACATAGGCCTTCAAAAGCCATTTAAAAAATTGAAATGCATAACATTGAAATTCACACAAAGGTATTAGAGCGATAGCAGAGAGAAATACAACCATAATGCCGACAACAGCACCAGCCTTAAAATGCGACAATTGCATGTGCGGCACATATAATTCGTCTTGTGTAGACCTAACGGGCGGGGCGATCTTTGGTGCCATGAATCTATAATTTGTTCCCTGGCCAATCGTTTTGGCTTAGGGCTAGGTGAAGTTTCATAACTTTATATATTTAGGCTATTTAACTTTACCGTTGTAACATTAGACTAGTGCGCTGACTTTGTATGTTTGACTGCATTGTTTGCTTTCTTTCTTATTGTATAGCTTCTTGTACCTTTCACTTATACTTTTATAATATTATTGATAAAACAGAAATTTAACCAAAAGAGACAGGGTTGAGTTTCGTCATTTTTTATTTTATTACAGTGAAAATGATCAGAGTACAAATGCACATATTGCCTGAACCATATTAATTAGTTTAATATTAAAAAAATGTAAACGAAGAGGCAGGGTTGTGTTTAATATTTCATTTTGTTATAAATAGGCTAACGTTATGCATGCAGTGAATATAATCAATGGGCCAAAGCTTGCCTTAACTACATTTGTGTGGCTAATGTTTAAGATTTTTTTAAATGAAAACGAAAAGAGGCAGTGTGGTGTTTTATAACATATTTCGTTTTATTGTTGCCTAAAATGTACATACAGAGATAACCGGAGTAGCAGAGTGAGCTGAGCGACGCTTTCAAGAACGCGCTGTTCCGTTTGCAGAATTACCGGACTCGTGTCCTTGGGAGTCATTCTCCTGAGTCAGACTTGGCAAGTCTGAACTTTGTGTACTTGCTATTGAGAAACGCCTAACATCGGCGCTTGGCTTCTTGTGACAAACAGCGCCTATCAAGTATGGTAGCCTACTATTGGCGGTGGAAACGCAAGCCGGATCAGGGTTTATCGTACTGTAGGCTACTCTACCGTAGGGCGTAGGCTTCCGTTCCGTACCGCTCGGTGGAAACGATCCATAAATGAGCATAAACCTTATTTCATAAATAGATAGCAGCTGTAAAACAAGTAGCCTATGTCAATTTTATCTTCTCTCAGTGATGTGTTTGTCCATAATATGAGAGGAATCGCCTCTTTAAATATAATTAGAAAAACAATTGGTGCCATTTTTTGGTGCCACAAGACCATTAGCATCTCTCTCAAAAAAATGACCAAAGAGTTTCGATATTTTTCCTATTTAAAACTTGACTCTTCTGTAGTCGTGTACTAAGACCGACGGAAAAATATCGAAACTCTTTGGTCATTTTTTTGAGAGAGATGCTAATGGTCCTGTCCGATTCAATGCTCTATGCTAAGCTAGGCTAAAAGTGGTACCGCTAGACCCGGAGTTCGGCTGAATGGATTCGAAAACGGTAAAACTCACCTGTCTAACTCTGAGGGAGTTGTAAAATGAGCCTATTTCCAAAAAAAAAAGTGGAGTATCCCTTTAAAACTTTCACAGAGACCTCAAACAGGCATTTACATCAAACATCAAATATTAAGGATTGGCATATCAAGCAAAATAATATTCGATGATTGTTCGAAAATTTTACCTGCTCACTGTAAGACGGCGTTCGCTCAAATCCCGCTACGACATAAAATGTATCTGTACTGTAGGCTAATAGGACTACGTGTTGTAGACATTAAAGAAAACAATTTAGTTTCATATAATGTTTAAATAATTTATTTTTTTATTTCATCTATGTTGATTATATGAAAAGTGAAAAGCATTAATAATCGGGAGACAAATGGAGTGGGCAGACATGATTTTGACCACTTCATTAAATTAGTTTTTGTAGAAAGCCTTTCTTTAAAGTGAATTTCATTTTGTATCTTAATTTTAATCAATGGTTCATCAACCAGTTGCCTGGATTTAATAAATAAGAAGTAAATAGCAGGCAATATAATCAGGACATGGGGTGGCGCTAGGGCTAAGGGGCTTAAGCCCCGAATGTTTTTTAGTAAAGCCGCTTTCTCATAGAGCAAAACAATTAATCAGAAAAACAAATGTGGATAAGATTACAGCAGCCGCAATTACCTAATCATGAAAAGTGCATATTACAGTTTTATTTATATTTTTCCCTTTGCATTAAAGGTACTTACAACGTGCTTTTTCAGCATTGAGCATTATAAACGGCCAATCAGAGGCGTTTAAATGAGTCGCTGTGCTGAAGATGCGCAAGCTCACCGAGTTCTATACTTTCGCAAACCTGTCATTATTACTGGCAATAAACTTAAGATGCAAATAAGAGATACACTGCAATATATTTGATATTCTTGATGCTGCTCTGATGCACTCCATACGCACCGCACTGTTTGTTGTTAGGATGACTAAAAGCTCAGCGGTCTAGCTTATCAATGTCAAAATGATTAAATAAGTGAACGAATGCCTGGTAAAATGTAAGTAGATAAACATTTAACATTTGACTGTTTTACAATAGAAATGTTCAACTACCGACAGTATCCGGTGATGCAAATTACTCAACTTTGTTTATTTATTTATTAGATTTTGCCTTTTTTAATTGAAAATATGCTATAATTTCCTTGAATCATTTAGAGAGAATGCATGCATAATTAAAAAATATATATATTATTTGCAAATAGTTAAAATTATTTATTTTTCTTTATTCCCTTAAATCACTTTTATAATTAATTCATTCCTTTAAATAAAAATACCCAATTTTAGTTTGGCCCAAAGCCCCGAATATCCACTGACCTTAGAACCGCCCCTGATCAGGACTAATCAGCTGCGCGCTTGCAATAGTCACAAGCTTCACATGGTAGGCTATGTGACAGAGGCTGGTAGCAGAGCAATCAATTCTGTGAATTACACTTCGCAAACCAAAAGTATTATTACCCACCGAATGAAGAAGGGTTGGCTCTCCACAGAACATAAAATATTATTTTTATTTTTATTTTTCGTGTGCGCATAAATGAGCAAAAAACAATGTTACGGACGGGACCGCTCTGAAGGCGGCACTAAAACACTGCTTTAAAACTTTCAGAGAGACCAAATTTCATAGAAACAGGCATTTAAAACACCAAATATAAAGGATTGGCATATTACCTAGATTTAATAAATAAGAGGTAAATATAGCAGCCAATATAATCAGGACCTCTCAGGAGGCTCCGCACCTGCGCGTGAAGTGGAGCTCGTCTCATTTAAATGAACCAAAACTCAGCGCATAAGCTGGCCTACTTGCTTCACAGACCTGAGAAATATATAGAAAGCTTGAAATATGTACTTTTAAACAAAACAATTAAATACGAAAGAAAACCGACTACTCTTATGTAATCCGTATGAAATGTGTATTTCTCTCTGGCACTACTGTGAAGATCGCGAGTCAGCATCGTCAACTTGCAGCCAATACTGACACAGAAAACACTTGTTTATTAATAAACAACTGAAATGTCTCCTTGCTATATTTGACATATTCATAATCATTACTTTTGCTGGTTCTTTGTGACATTTTTCATGAACGCGTCACCACAGTTAATATTGTTCTTTGGTGTTCAGTTTATACAGGTTTTTCAAATGTTATTTAATAAATCTCTTTTTTTCTCTCTAGTTTTTCAATAAGTAGAGTTCATAGTAGAACTTTATGTAGGCCAACACATTTAGGAACAGATATTGGGTTCTGCCCAAAGTCAAGCAACATAAAAGTAACGTGTAACGTAAAAAGTTACTTTCCATAGGGGGTAACTAAGTAGGGCTGTACTGTCCTAGTCGACTAGTCGATTAGTTGGTCGATACGTTCTGGTTCGACCAAAATTCTGATTGGTCGATTTTCTGCCGCGTTTATTTCATCAGTTTTGCCGCGCTGAGGCGCGCTCATTTCATCAGGTGGAAAGCACTAACTGCTAATGGGGGTGTTTTCAGAATACCCTTGTTTCACTGTAACAGTCTGTCTTCAAAACACCCCCCTTGTTTTCACCTTTTTTGGATTAGTCCAACCCAAGAGAGAGCGTCGAGCGTAGTAGGTTTGATGCTGAATATTATTTATTTAATTGTGAGAGCGTTTAATAGTCAGTCCTCTTCTAACATGTCAACAACAAAGAAATCGACAGTGTGGCAGCATTTTGTTAAAATTGATAACAGGAAAAAGGTTGAATGCAAAGTTTGCAAGCAACAGTTTTCCACAGCTTGACGACAAACATGACATATCATCTACTGTAAAAGTGGTAAGCTCACTTGTCTGCGTTAGCTTGCCCTGTCTGTTTTGAGTAAGCTATGAACATATCAGAATTTGCATATTTCAATGTTTTAGTGTGATAACCTAACTTTTTTATTTTTTATTTGGAGCCTAATGCGCAATTGCGCTGTGCTGTTGGTTGTTAGTTTTGAGCCTAGGATGCTTTATTTTTCAGTTATGCACTTTATTTCGTTTCTGCTCTTGATCTGGTTTGTTTAATAAATATAATTTTTTTATTAAAGTGGACGTGCCTTTTGTGTTTATTAAGAGTAAAAGCTTTAAGTTAATAGTCTATTCGTGTCTCAGCTGCGAAGCTAACGTTAAGCTCATCAGCCTCGCTCGGTGCGAGGACATGCACGGTGAAATGATAGTGTCTGACTAATAATAACTTATTATTATAACATATGACAAAAATAATTGTCTAAATTATGTTGTATATTCCTCAACAGTTCTTGTGATGATATCACTAGTTGACAACATAGTACTATTTTCGGAAATCATAAGCTATGATATTGCGCAGGTGATGCAGCGCTGTCAGAGCTGACAGACTCAAGTGTCAGACTCATTTCAGTGCAAAATAATTAGGTCAAAAACGATTTAATATACTGCAAATAGCCTACTAGTTGTTTGTTTATTTATAATTCATTTAGGCGGACAACAAGGCTACCAAGTACTGCGCACAGTACACATCTAATTAATTTAACGTTTTTTTTTTCTAACGTCATTTTTAGTCGATTTTAGTCGATTTTTAGTCGAAAATTTCAGGACTTCAGTCGACCAAGATTTTCTTTGGTTGAGTACAGCCCTATAACTAAGTAAAGTAACGGATTACTTTTTTAAGAAGTAACGAGTAACGAGCAAACACTAATTTTTAAAAGTAACTTCCCCAACACTGCATCTGTATGAGATGACCATGCACTGCTTGAGCGATGACACTGACACAAGTATTTTCACATTGTTGCTTTACTGCTTAGTTCATCTTGTATACAGGTAACACTCAGTGTTTACTGCTGTTAGGGGGTAACAGTTTAGGACCCAAGGACCAGATGTTTGAAAGAAGACCCGGAGTCAGAATTATAAAAAACTGAAGAAAAGTTTTACTGAAGATAGTTTGCAGTTTCATCAGCAGAAGTTCAGCTTCAAGACTCACACAGGAGTTTGTAGACCTCCCCGCTTACAGTTACAAAGATCACAGCAGTTATACCCTACACCACACACACACACAGCAGTTATACCCTACACCACACACACAGCAGTTATACCCTACACCACACACACACGCACGCACGCACACACGCACACAGACACAGACACAGACACACACACACACACACACACACACACACACACACAGCAGTTTTACCATTTCCAAGGTCTAAGCTACCTCATTGCTTACAGGTTGAATGATTCTCATTGGCTAAGAAATAGATAAACATAGTAATTTTCCACACATATACAGATAGACTGAAGCATATCTCCATCTGATTATGCAGCTGACACTCGGACCCTGAAGTTAGGCACGTCGTGACCTTCCAGGTCGCAGATTTGGGTTGCTGGGCGCCAACATGTCCCGAACAACAACTCAGTCAATCTCCAGTGGTTCCTTAACCTGTAACCAAGACGACTAACACACACACACACACACCGACACACAGCTTTTCCAAGGTTGGATTTGGCCAGGCTCTAACCAAGCGTGCCGCACAAGCCCTGAAAAGTGAAGCCAAAACGTCTCAATCGCCCCCCGGTGACTGGTCCTAGTATAGGTCATAAACCCCGCCTCCCCGTGTTATTCAACGGGACTTGAGACCAACAAAACAATTTACTTACACTTCAAATATCTTTTTTCCGAAGGTGGTTTCTGTCATTTACTGTCGTTTTTATCACGCTGATGTAAATTCAAGGGTTTGTTTTTAAAATAAGTTTGTTTTTAGTTAGTTATTTGATGCTATATAAACGGTGGTGTGACGTCATGATTGACAGCTGTGATTGACAGGTTCTCTGAGCGAAGTAGTCACTGAAGCACCAACAGACTTTTTTTCGGGATCTTCAGAGGACTGAGGAGATTGGAGCTTTAAATGTATTATCTAAATTTCTATAATTAATTATTTTACACCGAGAGTGAGGGCGGGGCCTTGATTTTGCGGCTTTACTTCCTGCTCACTAGTGCGCAGGTCTGGCCCCGAGATCGCTACTACGCAGGTCTGGTCCCGAGATCGCTACTGCGCAGACTCAAGCCCCAAGATGTCAGCGCCATATCGGGACACTGGCGGCTTCACTTCTCAACAATGGAAGAGAGCGAAGGGACGTCGTCAATATTTTTTTACAGTCAATGGCTCTAACTATAAACAGGAGAGTCATCTCAAAAAACATCAAGATAATGCGTTCTTTCTCTCAAGGAGAACTACACTTAGTCTAAATGGTGAATATAGGCTTTAACTGAGAAATGGTCCCTTAAACTATAGACCCCTATATGTTTTAACACGTTGAAGACCTTTCTCAAACACAACACATGTCCCCATTTCATTTCTGGAAGCCGGGCTAAATAAGCAAGCACTGTTACTGCATTCAGATATCAAATACTGACAATAAAGAATACATGAACATTTCAGTAATAACACTGGTAACTTCTATAACAAAGTAAAATCTCCAGAGAAGTCATTCAACTCATTTGATATTTAGAATGAAAAATATTTATTAATATCTTGATTATAATCACTCATTACATGCAGCAGTGGATTCCAATCCACCCCTTCACTGCAAATGTGCAACACAACAGAGAAATGCTTTTTCTTATCAATCCAGGTGTCGGAAGAACAAAACATGCAACACTTAGAATGCAATTCACCATGTTAACCGGTTCCCCTTATCAAACAATCAAACTTCAATACTAATTTTAGATTAAATTACTGTATTAAAGGTTATTCCATCTTTTGCTTACACCTTCGGGCAATGCGTTTTCTTATGTTTCAGTAGAGTAGATAAATGACTGAAACTCTTCCCACATGAAGAGCAATTGTACGGCTTCTCTCCAGTATGAACTCTCTGGTGTGTTTTTAAATTGTTGGATGTAGTGAAGGTCTTCCCACAGTCAGAGCAACAATGAGGTCTCACACCAGTATGAACACTCTCGTGCTCTTTTAAATTCTGTAGTCGTGAAAAACTCTTTCCACAAAAAGAACAAAAGTGAGTCTTCACAGCAGCATGAGTTTTAAGGTGTGATTTTAAGCTTGATGCCAAAACAAATGTTTTATCACACTGATCACAGCTGAATGATCTCACTCCAGAGTGACGGCGCAGATGAGTGGTGAGAACGCTTTGGGATGTGAAACTATTTCCACACTGAGAGCATGTATAAGGCCTCTCTCCTGTGTGAATTCTCATGTGCACATTAAAGCCTCCTTTATGAGTGAAACTCTTTCCACACTGAGAGCATTTGAACAGTTTTTCTCCAGTGTGAATCCTCATGTCCACATTAACGTCCTCTTTGCGACTGAAACTCTTTCCACACTGAGAGCAGGTGAATGGTTTTTCTCCAGTGTGTTCTCTCGTGTGTCTGTTAAGGGTTGATTTACGTGTGAAACTCTTTCCACACTGACAGCATATGAACAGATTTTCTCCAGTGTGAGATTTCATGTGTTTATTAAGGTCTGATTTGTGCACGTAAAACAGTCCACACTCAGAACAGGTGAAAAATTCTTTGTCTCCAGATTTTCCAGCTTGTTTTTGTGTGTAATTTTCTTCAGTCTGTGAAACAACTGCGATTCCATCTTCATTTTTGAAATGATGAGGTTTTTCAAACAGATGTTTGTCTTCATTTGTATATGTCAGTTCTCCATCTTCATTAGTGAAATGATGCCATTTGTCTTTATTCACTTCCATCGGGTCTAAAATCAACATATTAAATAATAAATTCCCCAAATTCAATCAAAGAAGGAAAATTTGTAAATTTTCAATGAAACAAAGAAATTAAGAATTAATTTTTAATGTAGCACAAATCTACTACTGAGTCTACAAGTATCTAGTTAAAGATGTATTGTTATATACTCCCGAGAACCATAAATATAAGAGATTTCTTTGTGAATTTAGTTTATATCATTACATTGTTTGTGGCAACATCAAAATCATTGGAGATTTTTAAAATTATTCTTGTTTTATGCTATGTCTGTAGAGGACACGTTATTAAAGGGATACTCCACCATTTTGTTCATATTAAACTATGTTATTCCCTTAACTAAGACGAGTTGATACATACCTCTCTCATCTCAGTGCGTGCACTCAATCGCTCTGGCACGCGGCGACACTTTGATAGCACTTAGCTTAGCCCAGTATATTCAGTGGTATCTAACAGCAATGAATTTAGAGGTGACCAAACACATCAACGTTTTCCCTATTTAAAAACAGTTACATGAGTAGTTATACGACCAAGTAGGGTGACACAAAATAAAACGTGGCGCTTTTCTAAGCGGGTTAAAAAGGATAACTATAATGTATGGCGGAATAGCACTTTTGGGAGTACTTCGACTCGGCGCAGTAAAAAGTCACGCCTGATCGTCTTCCCACTATTGACAGAAGTGAGAGGAAGAGGATCAGGCGTGACTTTTTACTGCGCCGGGTCGAAGTACTCCCAAAAGTGCTATTCCTATTAAACATAGTTTAATATGAAAAAACGGTGGAGTATCCCTTTAAGAAATTAAAATGTCATGATAAAACATGTATAGGCGAAAACAATGTTTTATTTTTTTCATTTACCAATACATGTTTAGGTTTCAGGCCATTTTAACCAAAATTTGTATAAAGATGATTCTCAACTATGTTATAAAATATATAACAGTATGAATTGATCAACTATTTTACTTGATGCCATATGTGTAAAATTGCCATAAATGTGTAGTCCCATTCTATACAACATATTTAATTTGAATATGAATGTGTTCTTGTGGCAACATGTAATGAAAAAAAAAAAAATGGGAGTAATAACTTGAAAACAGATTCATAAGAATATCTCATATTTCATAGGAATACTGGATGAATACTGAAAGAAAGAAAAAATCTTTCCCTTTTCACTTGTTGTGTTTCCCCAAAATGCCTGATAAACATGTTGTAAGTCCTGGTGTCTCTACAGAGGACATGTATGAGATCAGTGCCCTGTTTCATAATATTCTGAGTATAATCAGAATATTTCGTTCATATTCTGATTGGAAACCCCATAACGTTGAGATGTTTATTTATGACAAACAATTACTCATTATAAATAAACTAACTCAGACATAAAACAATCATATTTCCATAAGACTGCTAAATTTGAACATTCAGTCAATGTCAGTCATGTTTAAAGTCCAAGTTGAGGGAGTTTTAATAGTGAAACCTACAAAACATTTGGTATCTCTGAAAAGCCCTGAATGTGCTCTTTACAGGACTGTGACATGTATGAAGATCTCAGAGAAATTCACTAAAATATAATGTCCTCTATAGTATAAAAAAAGTCTATGCCTGGGTCTCAGGAGGATATGTGAGTTTTCATCTTAATGTTCATCATCAGTCATTAAAGAGAATGAAGGAAAACACCAACCTATTTGTTCCTCTGTATCTTCATCTTTTATTCTGCAGGGTTCTTCCTCAAACTCCATCTTTACAATAGTATGTCCGTAGTTTCTCCAGGAGTAATTCCTCCTGCTTGCTTCTTCTTCTCCTGTGGGAAGATGGGAATATTCCCCAGAATTTAAACTCTCATTGTTTAGAAACATTTTTCTCATTGATTTATTTTCTTGGAAGAAATGCGCATTTTTTTCTCAGTGTTGATATGGCAACTAGTAAATTATACACAAAGTTTCGTCATGCTAGCATGTGTTTTACAACTAGCCCTGCGATAGTTCCCTACATCCCCACCCCTATATTAAAAACAATTTACCAGGTTTCATTTGTTCATTACATAAAATGAAAACACAACTCATAAACTTCACAAATTGTAATGTTAAAAACAGTCAGTAACGAATTTACGTTTCACGAGCGTATGAACAACATCAGTCGATTCATTTCTGAGTGATTCACTAAATGAACAGACTCGTTTAGTCGTTAAGATTTAGATTTATCCTAATAAATGATAAAATGAATGTACTCACAGTCTGATAAACAGCAGATTTAGAGCAGAATGAATGGCTGTGTTCCACTTCTCATGTTTATGTTCCCTTCCCTCGCTCACTTCTCTTCTTCTCCTAGACTCGGATGTGTGTCATTGCTTCGGTTGCTCGAGCGCCTCTACTGGCGGAAACAAATCCCTATTAAACTATATAACCTTCATAGATTCGATACAAGACAACCAATATAAGATCTGTTATCTTGTTTGACATTATACAAACACTATTTATCTCCCCTGATATGTTTGATTTGGGAATGGGATAAAGATTAAAACTTCAAATATCTGCTAAGGAGTTTGCAATTGCCTTTTGGACATTTAATGGCATTTCCAAGACATCCAATCTTACCACGACGTGACAGACAGTCTCATATATTTTCATTCATCCATTCCTAATCCTAGGCATCATGTTGCTGCTGCAGCATAAACAAATATGAATTAATTAATTAATTAATTAATTAAAGACTGGTTCAAAAACATAGGCCTACTAAAGCCATTTAAAAAATTGAAATGCATAACTTTGAAATTCACACAAAGGTATTAGAGCGATAGCAGAGAGAAATACAACCATAATCCCGACAACAGCACCAGCCTTAAAATACGACAATTGCATGTGTGGCGCCGGCACATCCAACGATGAATCATATAGCTTTGTTCATATCATAACCCAGCAAATTAGACAGTTAGTCTCTGTATAGACAGCTCTTATATAAATGAGAAAAAATATATATCATTGCAGCTTAGTAGAAGAAGCCTACCTACTTCTGTTGTTCAGACAATACATAATTTTGAAAATGTCATTTTCTTTACTTTCTCAGTTTGTGCAGACACTTGAGGTTCAGAGTATTTATTTTTTCCTGCATTCATTTCTTCTGTCTAGTACAATTATGTGGTTTTGTTTCATTATACAGTGTATTTTTTTTTTCTTCTTGATTTACCCCGAAAGAATGGAAGTGAAATGTGACAACATGCCCCATAGGGGTAGGCTACATTGTATGACAGCTTAAATTTGTATCTGATTTAATAAAAAAATATACAAGACAAACTAAAATATTTCCTAAAAAAAAAAAAAAAAAAAAAAGAAGATTTTTAAGTTTTTCATATAAAACAATATACTAATTTTTGAGTTTGACAACTAACACACAGCAAAACATTGAATGTATGTTTAACAGCTGTTTAGTACGCTGTTAAATCAGACTTCACAGCTTCTCAGACGCCATAGACTTTCATGCTACATGGTTTTCTGTGTCATCATTTGTGGACATGATGTTACCATTCCTTGTCGTATAACAGTTATGGTTCTGAAAGAACTATTACACTAACATAAATCTAGGACAGGACACAGAATAAGTGTTTGTGCCGTAACTTTTTTAAGTCACATGACTGCAACAAACATGACTGCCAACAAACAGGTATAGAATGGACTTAAGAAGGTAAACATTTGTATTATGGAAGAGTTATTAAACTCTCAAAGGGGGATTACAAATGTAAGAATCTGTTTACGATCTGCCGATTCTACATAAAATCACATAAAAATTTGAGATGAAGCACATTGTATTTAGTTAAAAGATTTTCTGTGTAACAAGGAGTCAAAAAACAAAGTTCACCGCAGTCGATCGGAAACATTCTCTTCTTCCATCACAGGCTAGATAAAAAGGATTCATCATTTAATTCATTCATTAAATATGTAAAATATTTTTTTGTATTATTTATTTTCTTTTTGATATTTGTTAATCAGCTAGGCTACATAAACGCCTGTGATATCTACGTTTTTTTTTTATTTCCTATTTATTTAAAATTGAATTTGTAACACTGATATAATATATATATAGGCCTATATATAAACACACACATACACACACACACACACACATAAAAGATCAATTCAAGCACAGACCACAGAAATAAAAAAATAAAAAACTGTATGTATGCTTGTCTTGACTTGAAAATCACTAAAATAAAATTCCATACTTGCCCAAATTGTGTAGAAACCCTGAGAAAATCGAACTATTTATCTGAAAGGGATGGATTAAAACATGAACTTTGCTCACTTAGACACCCTCGGCCAATGCTTTTTCTCATGAGGCTGTATATTCGATAAATGACTGAAACTCTTCCCACATGAAGAGCACTTTTACGGTTTCTCTCCATAATGAATTCTCTCATGAGCTTTCAGGTTTCCTGACCAAGCAAAACCCTTCCCACAAGGTTTCTCTCCAGTGTGAATTCTCTGGTGTGTTTTTAAGTCACCTGATGAAGTGAAGGTCTCACACCAGTATGAATACGCTCATGCTCTTTAAATTCTTCAGTCGTGAAAAACTCTTTCCACATAAAGAACAGAAGTTCTCAGTCCTCCTGCTTGCTTCTTCTTCTCCTGTGGGAAGATGTGAATATTCCCCTGCATTTAAACTCTCATGAACGGCTGTGGGAGCTTCACTGACTGAAGGAGTGAATTGTGGTCGTTGTTGCTCATTTAGCAGATGATCATCACACTTACAATCACCCTCAATTATTCACGGTTTAAGTGATCAAACAATTGTTTAGAAACAATTCAACTCTTCTAGCAGATATTTATGTTGCTCTTGCATATGATACATGCATTAAAAACTCTGTTTACCAGGTTTAATTTGTTCATTACATAAATTGTCCAAGCACAGTGGCTTGTATAGATGATATAGTTACACAATGGACATGTCTCTTTATGAAAGTATTATTATATATACTAGAGTCTCTTCTTCAATAGGACATACAGTACTGGTCAGAATTATTTGCCCCATTGGTAAATATGATCAAAGATGGCTAATTGTTCCCAACGTGTTTTGGAGAAAAACATTTCAGAATGTGATTTTTCTCCCACTTTCAATTCTTTTACTTCAATGAAAGGTTCGATTTTTGCTAATATTTTTAATAAAATATCAAAAGGTTGTTTAATAAAATATCAAAGGTTTAATAAAATATCAAAAACGTCCCACGCCGAATGGACCAAATGGACAGCTGTCCACAGAGTAAGTGATTATTAACATGAGGGGGATTTCATGTGTTGCATGATATCTCTGCGCCCAAGTAACGTTAGCAGTGCTTCGCCTGTGCTTCGCCTGTGCTTCCCCCTAATATAGTCCCAAGTCAATATCTGCCTTGGAAATCGCCTAGTGTTAATCTGCATCACTATTTGTACTCGTTGTGAATACGCAGGCCACAAGAAGTAATTAGTTTTTTTTTTGTTTTTTTTTAATGATCACTTTTACTCAGGACATGCTAGCTGGCAACAAAGGATTCCATTCATTGAGCTAAGCTAAGCTAGCGCCAACCCTGTCAAACTAAAACAATGCATGCACTGAGACAAAAATGCATTTGCCCACCTATCTGAAGGTAGGAAAGAAGGTGAATAAGCCCTATTTCAAAAAACGGTGGAGCAAGTGTACCTTTAACTGATTTAGTTCACTCTGTTTATCAGACTGTGATTTTATTTTATTTTATCTAAATCAGACAACTTGCATCGATCTGCTTGGACAGAACTGGAGTTATGTAGTTTTTTTTTAATGCAAAGTAAGACAAGTTTATTTATATAGCACATTTCATACACTTTGGCAATTCAAAGTGCACTACAGAAAGGAATTAAAATAATCATAAAATAAAAGCAAGGAAAATTAAAACAGTTATAAAAGAGATTAAAAGAGATACATATGATACAGGTAAATCTTTTGATCTCTTAATAACTCCCAATTTTTTATTAATAAAACTTGTATCATCTAACTTTAAAATGAAATTAAGATTTATATTAAAATCCACAACAATAGTAGCCTAACAATCAACAAGTTGAAAGAGTCCAGAAGGTAAATACATTTGCAAACTCCTTAGCAGATATTTGAATCTGAATATAGATTATACTATACTATTTGAATATAGTTTGAATCTTTATTTCAATCAAACATATTTGAGGAGATAGTGTTTGTATATTCCCTGGGTTGTTTTGTATCGGATCTATGAAGGTTAGAATGGTTTCCGCCAGTAGAGGCGCTCGAGCAACCGAAGCAATGACACACACCCGAGTCTAGGAGAAGAAGAGAAGTGAGCGAGGGAAGGGAACATAAACACGAGAAGTGGAACACAGCCGTTCATTCTGCTCTAAATCTTCTGTTTTTCAGACTGTGAGTACATTCAGTTTATCATTTTATTAGGAGAAATCTAAATCCAAACAACTAAACGAGTCTGTTCATTTAGTGAATCACTCAGAAATGAATCGAAATGAACCGACTGATGTTGTTCATCACGTTCGAGAAACGTAAACTCGTCACTGACTGTTTTTTCACATTACAATTTGTGAAAATTATGAGTTGTGTTTTCATTTTATGTTATGAAACCTGGTAAACAGTTTTTAGTGCATGTTAATCATTTATAAAGTAAGAGCAACATAAGAGTCATTCTAGAATTGGGGAACATTTCGAGTCTCCTAGATAACCCTTCTTTTATAAAAAAAAAAAGGTTTTTGAATCATTTTTGAATAATAACACAAATTATAGTACAATATCACTAAAGCTGATGCTTTATGTATATTTAGGAAGAAAAATGAATGGGAAATATTATTGACTGTCTATGCCTCCTGATTCATACATTCAACTTGAATTATCATGAAACAATTAGCCTAAGTCTAATAAAAAAAAAAATGTGTTTACTCTATTAAGTTATTGCATTCTATAAACAATTGCATAGAATATATATTTTCTGTATTATTTGTAATTTAATTAATAAAAAAATTGATTTTGTGTCTGTCCCTACGTTCTGGTCAACTCTGTTACAAAACAACAACAACAACAAAAAATCTCCAAAGCATTTGTAGAAAAAGCATGTGACTTGCACCAAGGGATGTCACTTCCTCTGGAGGGAAATGGAGGGGATGTCATTATTCTTCTCTCAATAATTTGTACAAAATGTTTAGGATACACCAATAGTAGATTAATTATTTGTCAAATGTATTATTGTGATATTGCATTGAATCTCTCATTCACTTTTTAAAAAAAAAACGATAATATGGCGAAAACCCATAAAATTCAGTTTTTAGACATACCATGTGGTATCTGGTTTTTAGGTTAGCATTTTGAGCTAAAGCGCAAAATGGTGGAAAATGTCAACTCTGTTATCGTCAACCCAATTTGTCTATAACAGAGTTGACAGTATTAATATTTTAAATCTATTCTATGAAAATAACAAAGTTTAACAGAAAAAAACCCCAGAAAAAAATCCTATTTTTTTGTTTTCTTTCTCTACTTGAAATGTACCCGCAATTCTGGAATAGAGGAGTTAAATTGTTTCTGAACAGCTGTTTGATCAAAACACTTAAACCGTGAATAATTGAGAGTGATTGTAAGTGTGATGATCATCTGCTAAATGAGCAACAACGACCACAATTCACTCCTTCAGACAGTCAGTGAAGCTCCCACAGCCGTTCATGAGAGTTTAAATGCTGGGGAATATTCCCATCTTCCCACAGGAGAAGAAGAAGCAAGCAGGAGGAATTACTCCAGGAGAAACTACGGACATACTATTGTAAAGATGGAGATTAAGGAAGAACCCTGCAGAATAAAAGATGAAGATACAGAGGAACAAATAGGTTGGTGTTTTCCTTCATTCTCTTTAATGACTGATGAGGAACATTAAGATGAAAACTCACTTTTCCTCCTGAGACCCAGGCTTAGACTTTATCCTCTGTAGAGGACATTATATTTTAGCGAATTTCTCTAAGATCATTCATGTCACAGTCCTGTAAAGAGCATATTCAGGGCTTTTCAGAGATACCAAATGTTTGAAGGTTTCACAATTAAAACTCCCTCTATTTGTTGAGGAGGAATGACTGAATGATTTAAACAGTATTTGTAATTGTTTGTCGTAAATAAAAATGTCAGAAAAAAACGTTATGAGGTTTCAAATCAGAATATGACTTTCTTTTACAAAACAGGGCATCAATTTCATACATGTCCTCTGTAGAAGACATCAAAAATTATACATTAATTATACATTAATATAATCCTATGAATTATGAAAATGTTGTATTACACTTCTTTTTTCATTACATGTTGCCACAAGAACACATTAATATGCAAACAATTACATTGTTTAGAATGGGACTACACATTTATGGCAATTTTACAAAAATTGCTTAAAGTAAAATAGTGTATCAAATCATTGTTGTCTTTCATAACATAGTTGAGAATCATCTTTATACAAAGTTTGGTTAAAAATAGCCTGAAACCTAAAAATGTATTGGTAAATGAAAAAAAAAAAAAAAGAAACAATGTTTTTGCATATACATGTATTATCACGACATTTTATTTTTCTTAATATTAAGAAATATAAATATTATTTTATCTTAATATTATATTATTTTTCTTAATCTGAGTCCAGGGGTCCGTTCTTTGTAGCTGTTAGCCAGCATCTCCGCTTAAAAAAAAGAAAATCCCCAGAAATGGCATACCCAAACTAAAACAGTTCATGAACCCTTTGCACTAAAAGCATTATTACGGTCTCATTTGAAAGCAGACACTTGGCAGTTTATTATAAATGCATTTTTGTTGTTAAAATAAAATGTTATAAATAGCTTCAAAGTTTTGTAAAGTTATTAGAAATGTCTTTTTTATAAAATATCTTTATGAAAATAAAATTGAAGTTGGCATCTAGAAATGCACTGCAGCTAAAGCCACATGCCTGACCATGTTATATTTCAAATCTGAAGATAAGTCTAAATGAGTTTTATGAAATGTTTGTAAACACCATGTCATGTGATTATATTTTGAGAAGACTCTAAAATGCTAAATGGTGTTTATTGCCGTTTTCTAAGCATCCATTCAGTGTATTGTCTCTATTGTTTTGTGGTGCAAACGAGTCCCATTCAGTTTCAGTCTCCCATGCACACATTCACATTCTCCGGGCTCGTTATGGCTCTTAATTATTATTTTCTTTTGTCTTCGTTATAATTACTGATGACTTGCTAGTCACACTTTTTAATTCCCTAATTTCTTTGATCAAACTTCTCACTTCAGCTTCTTTGAAACTGTATCAAATGCCCTTCTTGAAATAGTTTTACTATTCAAAATTATTCATAAAAAAAGGGACGGGTGTATCTTAGGGCTAGCTAGCATGTTATCTTAGCACACCATCAATACACAACAATTTATGAGATTAAAACCATGTTTTTGCTCGTAACTAAAGCATGTCGAGTGTTTTAAATAACCTTCTGTGATCTGATTTGGCTTCGGATAAATAAAAAAAACAGACATAAAATATATTTTTTTTTTATAGTATTCTGCATAATGATGCTAAAGGCTATGTCAGTAAGCATTGCATTATTAATATAATCTATTATGAAAATACCCGACATGGCATGAAGAACACAGATAAACCATACATCATCGTAATCGTTTATTGCATGTTATAGTGATCTCTGGAAGCCTTTTTTATGTAAAAGAGTTCCAGCAATGTCACATGATATGCCTCTTTATCACGTGTGCCATTAGTGGCCTAAATGTGCATAGAGCCCCCTCAGGCTGCCCGTATGCATTGAAAACACAGTACATTAGAATATCCCAGTGCTCATAATGATTACATCAGCGCATTTTGTGTAAAAATGTAATAAATATTACTCCTGTAAATTTGAAATAAACATATGAGAATCTATCAATATTTCTCCAAATGTGCATGCTTTTGAACTAAAAGCCCTGAGGGACGTTGTTTTGTCAAGCATTTTCATGATGACGTACAGAGATTTTTATTCTGAATGGGAGCGGCTGATGCTCATGTTATAAACAAAAGGTATCGACTCCGTTTTTCATATTTGTATCTCCTGACACATATTAACAAATTACGGTCACTATAAAATTTTGAGAGCAAGACAGGTGTCAAAATTTGAAACTTGAATCTTAGATCTTTATAATGATGTATAGTTTGCCAAGGGAGTTACATTACATCTAACTGTAACTTTGAGCTCATTTAAACAAAGAACGCTTCAGTGTGCCGGCGTCCACATGAAAGTTAACAGGTTACTACATCTGAGATGATTTGACAGACGCCAGATTTTCTAATAGTGATAACTGATCTCTGCCTAATTTGGTTCTTTAAACGAATTTGCGGATTTGATTAACATATCTGGATTAAGTTGTCTGAGATTACTGCGTGTTCTTGTCCATTGGAAAGGCCAGATATATCGATACTTGAAACCATCAACAGCAATCCGGTAATTGGCTGGCGGCAAGACAGCAACTTATTGACATTAAAAAAGAACATCCCGCACATGACAAAAAACTTTAATTTCTGGACCTTAACAAGGAAACAACCAAGCCACCTACTGACATAAAAGTTGTAACATATACTGTAAATGAAATGCTTACAGGCTTTACATTATTATTTAAATGCTGCAATTAGCAATTAATTACATTGTTCCTGTGAAGCAGATTTGTTACATGACAGCAGTAATGAGTTTTTTAAGGGTGGTCCTAAGATATTGTTGGTCATTCAGTGTTTCTGTAAAAAGAAAAAAAGATAATAGTAATAATTATTAAAAGACAATAATACTACTGCTAATTCTACTACTAATATTAACAATATGCATTGCACAAAGAATTGATGAGCTTCTGAATTCATGAATATTAATCACGTTGTCAGCGTTCGCTCGAACTGATTTGCTGAAATTAAAACAGTGATGAGCGCCAGCCAATGGGATTGCCGTTTGCACATTAGTTGCAACCAATACCGGAGAAACCGGCATATCCTCTGTTTATTCTTAAAATCTGAAAAACTCCAAATGAACTCCGTTTTTTTGTTGTTTCACAACCAAACACGCAAAAAAGTGATAAGGAAATAACGCAAGATTATTGATTAATTGTTGTTAAAAATGATAGCCCACCAGAAACTTGCGATCCAAATTGTTGTGCGTTAAAAAGGAGAAAAAGAAAAAAGATTATGGAGGAGGAATGATTGGGGAGTCATGGGGAGCAAGGATTGTGTGTTCTTCAAAGAGAGTTGGGGGTAAATAAATAATTTTGCAATGTTCTGCTGCTGCGGCTGGTTAAGCAAATGTTTGTGGTTTGTTTCTGTTTGGTATAATTGTAAATATGTGTATTAAAATACTGATATTCTGGTCTATACCTCCTCCCCAGACTTCCCGCTGCCCTGTATCTTGCTCTCTCATTGGCTGTAGGTCATCGCCGATGTAATTTTCAGTCAGAACACATTTCACATATCAGGATTTTGAATTTAGGACGGGTCCAGATATTTAGCATGCCAAATATCTCACGGGGTTCGGCGACTCATCTGCGATTCTCTCAGATTGCGTCTTTGATAATTCACACTGTGTGATTGTCACTCTTGTGAAAGAGTACCGATTTGGCTCTGATTTTGACCATTTGTCGGCGATTTTGCAAAACCTGTCGGCGAGTGAAGATGGGGGCTAAAATTGTGCAGTGTGAACTCGGCATAACTCTCTCTCTCTCTCTCTCTCTCTCTCTCTCTTGTTGCGTGTGTGTGAGAAACAGTGATCTCAGCAAAGCAACGGCGAGCAGCACGCCTTCACACTACAGTCAAATACTGTTACTATGCGCATACGTTGAGCTGAATTGAAATATGACGGAGAGTGAAACTCTCAAGTGCTCAGACAGTGTTCAGCAAGTAAATATATATATATATTAGGGGTGTAACAGTTCACAAAATTCACGGTTCGGTTCGATACGATACACTTGTGTCACGGTTCGGTACGGTTCGGTACGTTTTCCATAGGCTACAGCAAAAATAAATAAATACCAGAGAAATTTCCTTGAATTATTATTATTTTTTAATTATTATTTTATTTAATGAAACTAACATCATAACGTATGTTTTTTGTTTTGGGGTTTTTTTTGTTGCTTTTTTACTGAGCAATAATGGAGCTATACTTGACTCTTCTTATTAGCATATAAAACAAAACAGCTCCTTGGACAAAATGAAATACAATATTGTAGTAGTAGGCTAGTTATAAACAAAGGTTTATTTTAGTTCAGATTAACATTTGAGGGCAGCAATTGTATTCATAATATCAAAATAAAACAGACGTAATGTTACCTGAAAGCATTATAGCCCACTATTCCTGCCAAACTTCCATACCTTGCAGTTAGTGTTACTACAGCAAATCCATTCCACGGTGAATGTTGCTGATCTGTGGACACCGGCCAGTTCATTCATGGCACGATGTTTCTTCCTGGTTTCCACGTCAGCGCTGTTTGATCCGTTAATAACAGAGAAATGTGCATGTTTCTCACTACATCCCGCAGCGATGTTATTACTTCAGTGGCGAATTCAAAAAGCATTTGAAATTCAAATGCTTTCTTTTCTGGTCTGGATCTCTTAGCGCTGTGTGGTGTTGCTTGATCAGGCTCGCGCATAGGGCTCGCGAGTCCCGCTTCACAGGTCAAAACTGATAAACGGTCCACACGAACACAATAAGAGTAGCTCAGTTTCGTTCCTTACATTGCATTTGCCAGATGATGTTGTGGTCGCGCCAGCCTCTATGAGCGCGCTTGCCACCCGCGACGCGCCTTCATTTGAAATAACGAAATTTTGGTCGGCAGAAAAAATGGTCCAACGAACCGTTCGGTACGTAATGCGTACCGTAAACCGAACCGAAAGCCTCGTACCGAACGGTTCGATATGAATACGCGTATCGTTACACCCCTAATATATATATATATATATATATATATATGCTAAACTCATACTTAGCCACTAGTGTTGCACGGTGTACCGATACTTCAAAAGTATCGCGATACTCGGAAATGAAAAACGTCACGATACCTAAATTTATCAGTATCGATACTTAATTTTTTTTTAAAAACGCCTCCCTATGGACGTCTGTGTTTTTTTCCTGACGCACGCAGCAAAGAACCTGCCACTGTCAGTGTCATGTGACAAAACACTACAGCGAGATGGCTGCATGTGCGAGCACAAGTGGTCCACGACTCGTAGAAAAATATGACACGAGGAGTGACATATGGAAGTACGTTGCCTACCCTGCTCTGTTGCACGGTGCACCGATACTTCAAAAGTAAATCGGAAATGAAAAACGTCACGATTCCTTAATTTATTAGTATCGATACTTCTAAGAATGACCGCGTTCCAGATTTGTAAGGCCGGCGACACACTGGCTGCGTGTCGTGTCCGTTTTTATTTCGGCTCCCATGTTAACTGCCTGCGTGACACACGCATCTGGGCGCAGCTCGAGACGCGCGGAAAACGCGTGTATGCTAGAAATAGAACCGACGCCTATTTTTCACGCGACACGCAAGTGTGTTGGAAGCGTTTCCAGGCCAAATAAAATAGGAAAATATGTTTCTATGTCATTTTGACACGAATACATATTAA
Organism: Leuciscus leuciscus; assembly: GCF_965113295.1. Taxonomy (NCBI): domain Eukaryota; kingdom Metazoa; phylum Chordata; class Actinopteri; order Cypriniformes; family Leuciscidae; genus Leuciscus; species Leuciscus leuciscus. The sequence goes on along the minus strand of NC_138740.1, from coordinate 34,652,310 downwards.
TAAATGACATTTTGATGTTTGAAAGTTTTGACATAAATACAATATAAATGTAATTAAAAAAAATATTATCGATTTTCAAATATTGCACCTCTCAATACACAACATGACATCATGACTTTGCGTAAACATACACGCCACTTTCAAGTCAAGTGGCGTGTTATCTATACGCATTTTGAGCTATCCGCGTGTATGTCCACGCCGTCATCTTCCGCGTGTATGTCTACGCCGTTAAATGTCCGAGTGATTCCGCGTGTATGTCTACGCCGTTAAATCTCCGAGCGAAACGAAGCAAAATGTATATCTACATCTGGGGAGCGATATTTTTTTACTAGGATGGTAGGGGAAGACTCATAAATGGTATTAACCCCAGTGACGGGTAGGTTTAGGGACGGGGTTGGGGTAAATCATATATATTTATATAGAGAGTAATGTAACGTTAAGTCAACGGCGTTGATAAACACGCTGAAAAGCGATTATGCGTGTTGATAGCACGCCAAAAATGGAAATACGAATTGGCGTGTCATACATACGCCATTTCATGAGATCAGTCTGCAATACAGAACAAATTATTCTGTAGCCTATTTTGCCGTCAACACTGCCGACGTTGTCTTTGCTGCTATATATTTATGTTTAACATGAAGTATAGGCCTTCCACAACTCTCTCCCCACATGTCAAATATATCACCAATGAGGCTTATCATATGTTACCAATATTAAACATTGTTTAATATAATCGCTGTTCATATTTTTATTCAAAGTTCAGAATCAAGATAAAGCTCTTATGTTTCTTATGATAAATGAGATAATGCTGCTAAATTTATTAAAATTTTTACCTTGAATGTCATTGCTCTAATTTATTTTTTATATTTTTATATTTCATATTTCATATTTTGTTCAAATGTTTAATATATCTGCTGTTCATATGTTCATTCATTAGTGTGTTATATGATTAGAATGTTGTCCCGGTTTTAAAATAAAGCACAGCAATGATATTTGAGAGTGTTTCTCACTTTTCAGGAAAAGTATCGAAAAAGTATCGAAATCGCAATACTTGACTTGGTATCGGTATCGAAACAATAATTTTGGTATCGTGACAACACTATTAGCCACACACACACACCGGCGAGTATCTAAGTATTTCTTAGGCAGTGGTAATGATAGACATGATTTAGTCGCTCAGAGTGAAGATTTAGTTGCATATGCGACTGATTTATTCGCATTGTAGAGGGTTGATCATGGGAGGGTCACCAATGAAATCCAGCTAATTGAGTAATCCATGTACGAAGAATGGGCCCCTGGTGTCCACTACAGAGGACATAGCATAAAATATGAATAAAAAAAATTTTCTCCAAAAAACTAAGTTCTCACACAAAAAAGTTCTGGTCCTCAGGAAGATATAACAATACATCAAAAAGTAGATACTAGAAGGCTCAGTAGTAAACTAGATTTGTTCCAAATTAAGAATGAAATTTATTTCTTTGTTGCTCTTCTGACCTTTTTTAATTTAATTTTGGGAATTTAATGTTGATTTTAGACCCAATAGAAGTGAATGAAGACAAACATCTGTTTCAAAAATCTCATCATTTCAAAAGTGAAGATGGAAATGCGGTCGTTTCAAAGACTGAAGAGAATTTCGCACAAAAACAAGCTGGAAAATCTGGAGTCAAAGGATCTTTCACCTGCTCTGAGTGTGGAAAGAGTTACATGTATAAACCAGACCTTAAGAGGCACATGAGAATTCACACTGGAGAAAATCGGTTTGCATGCACTCAGTGTGGAAAGAGTTTTATACATAAAAGAAACTTAAATGACCACATGAGAATTCACACCGGAGAAAAACCTTTCACCTGCTCTCAGTGTGGAAAGAGTTTCACTTACAAAAGAAATCTCAATGATCATCTGCACACTCACTCTGGAGTGAGATCATTCAGCTGTGATCAGTGTGATAAAACATTTGTTGTGGCATCAGGCTTAAAAACACACCTTAAAGTTCATGCTGGTGCGAAGCCTCATGTTTGCTCTTTTTGTGGAAATAGTTTTTCGCTACTGAAAAATTTACAAGTTCACCAGCGTATTCATACTGGTGTGAGACCTCATGTCTGCTTTGACTGTGGGAAGAGCTATAGTACATCAAGCAACTTAAAAACACACCAGAGAATTCATACTGGAGAGAAACCATACAAGTGCTCACACTGTGGAAAGAGTTTCTCTCAGTCAGGAGTCATGAAAGCTCATGAGAGAGTTCATACTGGAGAGAAGCCGCACCAGTGCTCTACATGTGGGAAGAGTTTCACCTTCTCTTCTAATCTACTGAAACATAAGAAAAAGCTTTGTTGTCTAAGTGAGCGAAAACACTTGTGAGACAATGGCAGCGTCAGTCCATTAAAACTCTGAATGTTTCATGAGCTGTTCAATCATTGCTGCTTTACACTTGGTATTAACATGCGATCACCGTGTGCCAATTAGCCAATCAGGACAGGGACAAGCCGGTTTCTCAGGCCGGGAGGCGGTCCCAGTTTCCCAGCATAGATGTCCCTTTACTGGTCGGTGTGACGTCCACCTGTGAATGCAGACACGATGGCTAGATTGCGTTTACATTACACTGAGATCCGATCACAGTGCGTCCTCAACTAGCTCCGAACCTGGACACGCTGATTAGAAGCACGTTAACACTTATCTTTTCAATGTGTATGTAGACAACATCCGGATACAGGTCGCATGTTAATGCCAAGTGTAAACGCAGCAGATGTTAAGAAACTCACTCTTGAAGTGTGGATGGAAAATATATTGAAATCAGTCAAGTTTGGTCATGGGTAGTTTATGGTCGAATGGGGTTTATATGGCCAGTAATGTTGTATGTAATGTACTTATTTCTGTGAGAAATAAAAAGGAACAGAAAATGACTTAATGAATAAATTAACTTTTGTTTACATGTAACCAAAAGGGTTTTGACATTGTATACTACACTGTTAAATAACTATTGCAGACTTTGTCAATGTTGATTAGGTTAAAAATAAATTCTTGCAAAAGAAAAAATTCCTTATTAATAACAGAACAGGCAAGTTGAGTGATTTGTAAAAAACAAATCAGTACACTCATAAACAGACAGTCTAGACAGCCCTATTCCAACAAGCTCTCTCACCCTGAACACAAATTTGCTTTCTTTCGTAATATGGGCTCATATGCTTTTCTGTACATAGCATGCTTTAATAGTAAGGTGTTTACTGAGTTTGGTCTTTTAATATCACTGTCTTAGTACTTAAGCCACATGCCACGTTAAGCATTAACAGTTTTCTATGGGAGGAAAACGCTTAACATGTAATCTTAAACGCATTGCATTGATATTCTGGACTAATATGCTTTTCTGTTCGTAGTATGCTTTATTAGTATGGTGTTTACTGAGTTAGGTATTTAATATCACTGATTGAAGTAAAAACATAATTCACGCAAATGAGAACTCAAGACACGCACATACATTTGAACATCTGACCTCTCTTATTATATTTCTTAATATTCCATATTTGGTAGGGGTTGATCTTTGAGTGCTATGATAAGATGGACTGGACATTGTGGATAATTCTGCTTTATCGTTTGTATAAATATGACCTTTCTTCCCTAATAAACTTGAAAATGTTTTGGTACTACACTATCTCTGCGTCTGCTTGATCATTCTCCTGAGATCTCGCATTGCTGCTGCCACACATCACATGTGTCTATTTCCAACTGATGACTGATAGCTTTGAGGCTGCAGATAGTCTACCTAAAAGTAATCTAACAGATCTGGGGACTCGTCCGGGATATTCCCAAGAAACATGGGACTGAAAATCATCCTCCATCACAGGTAAGTTGTTTTTAAAGTTTTCCTGTGGTGGTAGGATTGATTGTATTAGGTAGACGACTATGTAAGCCTTTGGAGGTTTGGATATCCCGTCCAACTGATGATTTGGATTCAGCTTTCACAATCCGTAGGCCTACAATGACCGAAAGTAATGCATTCTTTTTTTTAAACCAGATAGGTTGGCGTCCAAAAGAGGAAAGATGATACCTGGTTGAAAACAACTAATTCAAGTGTTTTTTTTATGAATGGTGGGAGAGAGACAGGGTTATAACTGTCTACAAGTGACTTGTTTAATGTGGGTTTTTAAGAAGTGGGGATACCCGAGCCTGTTTGAATGCGGTAGGAAAAACGCCAGAGCTGAGGGATGAGTTGATGATAGTGCTGGTATAAGAGTAGGAGAGATGGCTTGTAGAAAGTGTGAGGGGATCTAGAGGGCAGGTGGTGGGATGACTGGAGAGAAGTTTAGACACTCTTGCCTCAGTGAGAGTAGAGAAAGGGGAAAGAGGATGTCATGCTGTGGATGTGGTTGATTGAGTTCCGGTGTGTGTGCAGCTGAGAACTGACTACTGATGGTTGTAGTTTTGTCAGTGAAGAAATGAGCAAAATCATCAGCAGTTTAAGAGGTGGTAGTGGAGAGGGACACAGGAGCGAGGTGAATGTTTTGAAAAGTGTTCATGTGTTAAAAGCGCTGTTGATCGTGTTGTGGAAATATGATTCAACAGTTAAAGGAACACTCCACTGTTTTTTGAAATAGGGCTTATTCACCTTCTTTCCCACATTTAGATAGGTGGGCAAATGCATTTTTGTCTCAGTGCATGCATTGTTTTAGTTTGACAGGGTCGGCGTGAGCTTAGCTTAGCATACTGAATGGAATCCTTTGTTGCCAGCTAGCATGTCCTGAATAAAAGTGATAAAAAAAACTTAAAAAAAACTACCTAATTACTTCTTGTGGCCTGCGTATTCACAACAAGTACAAATAGCGATGCAGATTAACACTAGGCGATTTCCTAGGCAGATATTGACTTATATATTAAGGACTATATTAGGGGGAAGCACAGGCGAAGCACTGCTACTTGGGCGTGATATCTCTGCGCCCAAGTAGCAGTGCTTCGCCTGTGCTTCCCCCTAATATAGTCCCAAGTCAAAATCTGCATAGGAAATCGCCTAGTGTTAATCTGCATCGCTATTTCTACTCGTTGTGAATACGCAGGCCACAAGAAGTAATTAGGTGTTTTTTTTTTGTTTTTTTTATATCACTTTTACTCAGGACATGCTAGCTGGCAACAAAGGATTCCATTCATTATGCTAAGCTAAGCTAGCGCCAACCCTGTCAAACTAAAACAATGCCTGCACTGAGACAAAAATGCATTTGCCCACCTATCTAAATGTAGGAAAGAAGGTGAATAAGCCCTATTTCAAAAAACAGTGGAGTGTTCCTTTAAAGGATAAGAGCAGAGATTTATACATACTAAGTAAGATGGGTCTTTTTATTTGTGCCATTTCTCTTTGCTGCCCTGAGTTTGGTCCGGTGTTCATGAAGAACATCAGATAACCAGGGATTAGAGGGAGTAGCGTGTGCTGGCCTAGAGGAGAGGGGACAGATATAATGTCCTCTGTTCGTTGCTGTATTCACATCCAGAGATGTGCATTGTGAGGGTGAGGGAAGAGACAATGACACAGCAGAGGAAAGATGGGAGGGAGAAAGTGAGCGCATGTGCCTTTAATGACTGATTTGTGAGTGTGGCACTTTGGTTTAGATGGGTGTATGTTTAGGTGGCCAACGCCCCCTTTATCACACCTGGTGATGATCATTATTAATGGCTTCATTGCTCATTCTCTCCAAGGACTCTGATGAAGATGTAACTACATCGAAACGTTAGTCAAGTCATTGTTATGCACCTTAAATAAAAATTTTATTAAGTAGACATCTGTGCTGCACCGCCGATTCCCTTTTTTTTTAGCGCATGTTTCATTTGAATGTAACTGGTGGAGGGGTTGGTGGTGCACAAGTAGTAAGTTGCAGATTTTAGGTAAAGAAGAAATGATCCGAAATGTGCAGAGGTTTCACTGAAATGTTGTCTGTGATGCAGTTGCATACATAGGTCAAGTTGGTTGCCTGATTTGTGAGTGCCTATGGTGAGGAGCCGTTTGATATGGAATGAGGCAAGGAGAGATAAGAAGACTAGCATAAGGCTTCTCTAGATGAGAAGCTAGTTAATATCACCAAAAACTAGTGGACTGCCATCCTCAGAGAATGAAGACAGCAGCACATCCATAGTGTGCTCCTCTACACAGGTACCCAGTTGACCTGGGGGCGATAAATTACTACAATATGGATTGGTATTGCATAGAGAAGAGTGAGTTGAGTATTTCCAATAGTTAGAAATGAGAAGGCCTGTGCCCCCACCCCTCCCAGGCTGGCAAGGGGTGTGAGAGAAAGAGAAGTTGTTAGAGCGAAAAGCGGGGGTTGCTGAGTCCTATGGACGAATCCAGGTCTCAATCAAGCCCAAGATATTGATAGTATATTGAGTTGCAAAGGTTGGAATAAAGTCAGCTTTGTTGACTGCTGACTGACAGTTCCAGAGACCCACAGAAAAAGAGAGAGGTGCATTAGATGAGAAGAAAATGGGACACAGATTAACAGTATTGCGCTGCCTTCTGCATTAGATGGTTGAGCGGTGTTGAGAGACAACAGGAATGTACTGAAAGCAAATGTTGTGAATGGGAAAAAGTTGGAGAGAAGGGGAAAAGAAAGATACTTAAGTGCCTTACCGGTGTCCTTGCCCGGTGGAGTCGCAGGTCTTTACCAGAGTTGGAATTGAAAGAAGTTTTCGCTCTTAACATTAATATTCTAACTATTTTAATTGAATCACACTATAACAAACCATATACACTATATTGGCAAAAGTTTTGGGACGTCTGCCTTTACATGCACTTATGGAGTTGGCCCACACTTTGCAGCTTCAACTCATCTGGGAAGGCTTTCCACAAGGTTTAGGAGTGTGTTTATGGGAATGTTTTACCATTCTTCTAGAAGTGCATTTGTCAGGTCAGGCACTCAAGTTGAATGAGAAGGCCTGGCTCGCAGTCTCGCTCTACTTCATGGACTCTCCAGGTCAGGACTCTGCAGGCCAGTCAAGTTTCTCCAAACCAAACTCGCTCATCCATGTCTTTATGGATCTTGCTTTGTGCACTAGTCCGCAGTCATGTTGGAACAGGAAAGGACCATCCCCAAACTGTTCCCACAAAGTTGGGAGCATGAAATTGTCCAAAATGTCTTGGTATGCTGAAGCATTAAGAGTTCCTTTCACTGGACCTAAAGGGCCAAGCCCAACCCCCTGAAAAACAACCCCACACCATAATCCCCCCTCCACCAAACTTTACACTTGGCACAATGCAGTCAGGCAAGTACCGTTCTCCTGGCAACCGCCAAACCCAGACTCGTTCATCGGATTGCCAGACAGAGAAGTGTGATTCATTACTCCAGAGAACACGTCTCCAGAGTCCAGTGGCGGTGTGCTTTACAACACTGCATCCCACGCTTTGCATTGCACTGGATGCAGCTTCTCGGCCATGGAAACCCATTCCATGATGCTCTTTAGACACTGTTCTTGAGCTAATCTGAAGGCCATGTGAAGTTTGAAGGTCTGTAGCTATTGACTCTGCAGAAAGTTGGCGACTTCTGCGCACTCTGCACCTCAGCATGCGCTGACTCCGCTCTGTGATTTTATGTGGCCTACCACTTTGTTACCGAGTTGCTGTTGTTCCCAATTGCTTCCACTTTGTTATAAAACCACTAAACTATAATTGACTGTGGAATATTTAATAGTGATGAAATTTCACAAATGGACTTATGGCACAGGTGGCAACCTATCACGGTACCACACTTGAATACACTGAGCTCCTGAGAGCAACCCATTCTTTCACAAATGTTTGTAGAAGCGTCTGCATGCCTAGGTGCTTGATTTTATACAACTGTGGCCATGGAAGGGATTGGAACACCTGTATTCAATGATCTGGATGGGTTTCCCTATACTTGGCAATATAGTGCATCATGTAAGAGCAATACAAAAATCCGCTAGATGAGAAAAACTGACAATTTGATCACTTTGACACTCAAAGATGTATAATTAGGGGTTGATTGTGTTTGAATATTTCCTTTTGTGCTTCATTCTTAGTCCCTTGATTGACAGTTGAATGGATATTTTCCCAGCTTGGGGAGAAGTTTGAGCTCAAAGTTTTATTATTTCAAGGGTCCTTAATGTTATCATTAAGGTACAGGGATTCATCCAATAAGAAATATACATTACATCATATAGAAATGTGATACAGAGAATGTCAAGTCCAGTATATGTCAAATTTCTGGAACAAAAAGCAATATTCTTTCCGTCTTTGCCTTGCACTCCTGCAAGTGCACACAGCAACCTTCTCTATAGACAAAGAAGAATAATGAAATACATACAGTGTGAGAGAGAGATGGCAGGTTCCAAGCTGAATTATGCAAACAATTCTAAGCTCACTGATTGTAAGTGAGATGATCATCTGCTAAATGAGCAACAACGACCACAATTCACACCCTTAGTCAATGAAGCAGCCGTTCATGAGAGTTTAAATGCTGGGGAATATTCCCATCTTCCCACAGGAGAAAAAGAAGCAAGCAGGAGGAATCACTCCAGGAGAAACTACGGACATACTATTGTAAAGATGGAGATAAAGGAAGAACCCTGCAGAATAAAAGATGAAGATACAGAGGAACAAATAGGTTGGTGTTTTCCTTCATTCTCTTTAATGACTGATGAGGAACATTAAGATGAAAACTGACATATATCAATACATCTGAAACTGACTCAGTAGTAAACTAGATTTGTGCTAAATTAAGAGTGAACTTTATTTCTTTGTTTCTCAATATGTTGATTTTAGAACCCATTGAGGTGAATGAAGTAAAACACCACCAGTTCCGGTTCATAAATGAAGATGGAGAGCTGAGATTTAAAAATGAAGACAAACATCTGTTTGAAAAACCTCATCATTTCAAAAATGAAAACACTGTCGTTTCAAAGACTGAAGAGAATTTCACACAAAAACAAGCTGAAAAATCTGGAGACAAAGGATATTTAACCTGTTCTGAGTGTGGAAAGAGTTTCATATATAAATCACATCTTGAAAGACACATGAAAATTCACACTGGAGAAAAACCATTCACATGCTCTCAGTGTGGAAAGAGTTTCATATATAAATCACATCTTGAAAGACACATGAAAATTCACACTGGAGAAAAATGTTTCACATGCTCTCAGTGTGGAAAGAGTTTCAGTCAGAATAGCTCTCTCAAAGATCATCTGCGCTCTCACACTGGAGTGAGATCATTCAACTGTGATCAGTGTGATAAAACATATGTTTCTGAATCAAACTTTAGAAGACACCTTAAAGTTCATACTGCTGTGAAGCCTCACTTTTGTTCTTTTTGTGAAAAGAGTTTTTCACGAATGCAACATTTAAAAGTGCATGAGCGTATTCATACTGGTGTGAGACCTCATGTGTGCCCTGACTGTGGACAGAGGTTTAATACAACCAGTGCCGTAAACTCACACCAGAGAATTCATACTGGAGTGAAACCGTACAAGTGTTCACACTGTGGAAAGAGTTTCTCTCAAATGAAATCCTTGAAAGTTCATGAGAGAGCTCATACTGGAGAGAAACCGTACAAGTGCTCTTCGTGTGGGAAGAGTTTCGTCCAAATATCTAACGTACAGACTCATAAGAAAATGCATTGCCCGAAGTTGCCTAAATGAGCAAATGCGCATCTTCAGATCCATCATTCACAAATAATACACCTACAAGTAATAATTTGACATTCAGATTCAGCAAAAGATGGAATTTGTTTCAATAGAGTGATTTATTCTAAGAGGGTAATTTGCTCAAATTAGTTTGATCATTTGTGAAATTAATTTTTGTCAGGGTCAGCAATAGTTCATGAAACTGGTGTTGCTGTAAAATTGTGATTTATGAAGTGATTTATTTATGTTTTGATTCTTTAAGGAGTTCAATTACTTTCATTAATTGTGCTTGAAGACAAATATAAATTCTGCATTGAGAACATATTGAATAGACTTCCTTGCATTTAAATCTTTTTTTTACATTTAAAGAAATGATCTGTACATTTTGAGACAGAGAAATAAAAAGGAACAGAACTTGTGACAATTAATAAATGTACTCACAATTAAGGGGGTAAACATTGTGCAACATTTACAAAGTGTGTATTAATAAATCATACTTTATGCAGTTATGTATTCAACAGGTGTTTTTATCCAAAGAGACTTGCATTGCATTAAAGGTTCACATGATCAGTTCATGCATTCGCTGGGATTCAAATCCAAGACATTGGCTTTGCTAGTGTCATATTCTACTGTTTGAGCTACAAGAAGGCTAATAAAACTAAAACTGCACCATATGTATTTCAATTCATATAAGCAGACATTAACAATGGAAATTAGTTATGAACCCTGAATTAAATGCACATGCTCGGCATCTAGTGGCAAAGAGAGTGAACTTTTAATATTCATTGGTTTAAAGGGGACCTATTATGCCCCTTTTCACAAGATGTAAAATAAGTCTCTGATGTCCTCAGAGTGTGTATGTGAAGTTTTAGCTCAAAATACCCAACAGATCATTTTTTACAGCATGTTTAAATTGTCATTTTTGGGGGCTCAGAAAAACGCGCTGTTTTAGTGTGTGCCCTTTAAATGCAAATAAGCTGCTGCTGCACGGCACAGGGGGGCGGAGCTTCATGAGCTCGCGCTCAGTCTCTCAGGACAATTTCATCTCACGGAATGATGATAATATCAGAAACTCTCAGTAACGGTGTTCATTTTGACCCGGAGTCGGACAATAATGCCTACAGAGTCAGAGTGCTGTATGGAGATGGAACAGGTATAGTTTAGTAGTTTAATTACGGTTATAACATATTTGTCATCTGGTTGTATGTATCCACTATTAATAGCCTACAAGTCTGCTGTTTCGGACCAGGGCCGAATGATGATCAAACATATACTGATGAGTTTATATGAAGGTTTATTGTACATAACACAAAAGATGAAGCGTCAGTTTTACTCCAGAAAATCACCGTAAGAGCGGAGTAAACACAGTATAAGAAGTGCGCAAGTACATAAATGAATTTCGGTAGAGTTGAGGGAGCATTTTCTTTAAAAACAAAATAATTCCACCTCGTCTTCAGCGGCTGCCTCAGATTTCGGGAGTAAATAGAGAGAGCTATGTGGATTAATACATCCAGCCACACAACACCTACAACGCTTGGGAGACATTCTCCTCAGTGCAGCAGCACTCGTCAACACTCGTGGGCGGGGCCTGTGCTGTAGTGACGTCACTAAAACAGCATTCTGAAAACAGGTCGTTGGGAGACACTACTGATGATTTATGGGGATTAATAAAAAAGGAGTGAGTGGATTTGTATCACTATTGGGTGGTTGTGTACACACACTGCCAACACACATTTATGTCCAAACAGCATGCAAAAGTGAATTTTGTATAATAGGTCCCCTTTAAGTAAAAAGTTAATTGTTTTATTGCCTTGATTCTCCATCTTTTTTTTTTTTTTTGGTTCACGCTGCAGGATTGCTGAATGTCTAAAGAAACGTTATCAGCATGATGATGTAAAACTACATTTCTTGTCTATTACCACCAACACCATCATTTACTACCAATGATGAAAAAAAGCGCAGTTAAGGCCAATTCACACCAAGAACGATAACTAAAGTTATATTTGCATCCACACCAACGAATAATAACGGTCTGTTTATTATAAGCTTGCACGGTGCGGTTTCAAATTGTGTACAACATGTCACTGAACATGTTTTTGCTGTTCTTGTTGCGTTTACACAATTTTAACCAGCAGATGTCCACAGCAGGCTATTTTTCAAGTGAATATAGTGTAATCAATCTAATCTAATAGTGGAGTAAAAACAAGTCTTTTTCACTGCAACAAAGGAATTAAGACAATGTTGCTGATACCTGAGGTAATTTTATGTTTCACTGTTTGCTAGCCTGGCATAATGATCTCATCTCCATTAATACTTCTCAATATTTTTTCAGATTGTAGACAAAAAAAAAAAAAAACATTCTGAAAGTGATTCCAATTATATAGTGCCTCTATATCGTTATCGTTATAGTTGTGGTGGTGTGAATTCTACTAGTCTATCTCTATCGTTAACTGTATAGTGTAAGTGTACCCTTTAAGCCCACTTTCAACTCTGAAGTCAAATTAAAAAAAGAGAAAATAATATTTTATGCTGCCCATTATTTTACCCATCCAGTGATTTGTTACTTCCCTGGCATTTTTTATTCCATACCAATCACATTTGGCAATGTTGAGTTAACCCCACCCATGTGCACGCTGTCTCTGGGGACTCACACAGAGTCACCCCAAAACTCTGGTGTTTCAGGACCCTTCAGAAATCAACACATTTCTGCAATTTTCAGCCATTTCTTTGGTAACTACATTGATATTATGTTAAATAAGAGATACATGTATTGTTTTTTGTGTATGAACAAATAGTACTTTATCATTTTATATCATTTTCCTTTAAATGGAAAGACGAGTTTTATGAGCTTGAGTTCAAAGCTAATCTCTAGATCAGACTGCCAAAGAATTGAGCATGTGAACTGCAAACAATAAATGTTTTGTGATACATTTTACATCAATTTACAAATAAATACATCATAAATTGTTTTGTAAAGAAGATTATTTTCATAAATTAACTTTTTTTTTTAAATATAGGCTTAAATGGTACAGTGCCACAAAACACATGCAAACTATAGCCAACACAAGCTAACTTTGAATGAAAACATTTCTCAATGTGGGCACAATGAAAATTACTTTGATACTTAGTCCACAGTATATTTAAGCTCCATGCATGTATTTGTAAACATATCTTACATTTTTAAAGGAAACATTGTCTTTTTTCACCATTACTCACTGTGAGTATTTAAGCTATTTTTTTTTTGTGAAAATGACTCGTTTTGCGAGATAAGACCCTAATTTCTCGACTGGGATCGTGTCGAGACTTTAAAGCTGCACTGAGACGGACATTTGAACCTTCTTTGAACATTTGAATAGTTGGTTGCCATTGAAGTCCATTCTGTGTAGAAAATTCCTCAAAAACCTTAATTTCTTTTCGACTGAAGAAAGAAAGACATGGACATCTTGGATGACATCGGGGTGAGTAAATTATCAGCAAAAAAATCTTTTGAAAGTGAACTAATCCTTTAAGGCTCCATACTCCAAGCTGACTTAAGGCTCCAGACCATCGGCCACTAACACCTACTCATCCTACCCAGGGCTCTAATCAAACTTTAGTAAAAGGATTTTTATTTTATACTTCCCTGTCACTGAATAAATATATTGATGTTTTACTTCTTTAAAATCAATACATTTTTATATTTTGTGAATCAATGACAATCAATAACATCTAAAACTAGATACTAGTAGACTGAATAATAACCTGTATTTTGCTAATTTGGGAATCCCTGATTTTGTTTTTAATTTGTACATCTTCAGTTGAACAATTCAAATCATAATGATTTTTACAATGGGAATAAAACATCACTGAACTTACTTAAGCTGGAACATGAGGGACAAAGTCAAAATAAGGTAACTTTACAATAAAATATACAATTTACAGATCAAGACTCAGACAGCAACATCGGCCCAGATCCGGCCCAGATGTGGTAGACCTGGAGTCCACACGGCCAAGATGTGGACCGGATCTGGGCCGACACCATGTTGCTGTCCGGGGAATCATAAGAAAAACACTCTCTCAATACAAAACGCCAACAGCATCTCTCTTCCACATCAGCATCCACGCTGTATCTCAAAGAACGCCAATCCTCGAGGCTTTTTCTTCGTAACATAAATTCTATACCAATTCAAGATGCAATGAATGACAATAATTGTGCATCACCGCGTAACAGCCAAATTCCATGATTACTGAATTTAAACTTTGGGCTTGATATGAAGCTCAAAGTGTAAATTCAGTAATCCTGGAATTGTTTCTAAACGACTATTTGCACCTGAATAATTGAGAGTGATTGTAAGTGTGATGATCATCTGCTAAATGAGCAACAACGACCACAATTCACTCCTTCAGTCAGTGAAGCTCCCACAGCCGTTCATGAGAGTTTAAATGCTGGGGAATATTCCCATCTTCCCACAGGAGAAGAAGAAGCAAGCAGGAGGAATTACTCCAGGAGAAACTACTGACATACTATTGTAAAGATGGAGATTAAGGAAGAATCCTGCAGAATAAAAGATGAAGATACAGAGGAACAAATAGGTTGGTGTTTTCCTTCATTCTCTTTAATCACTGATGAAGAACATTAAGATGAAAACTGACATAAAAATAACATTTAAAACTAGATACTAGTAGACTCAGTAGTAAATTGTATTTGTGCTTAATTGAGATTTTGAACAATGTTTATTTTTGTTTCTCATTTATCCTTTTATTAAATTATGGGAATTTTTTTATTTTATTTTAGACCTGATGGAAGTGAATGAAGACAAACTGCATCAGTTTCAAAAACCTCATTATTTCACAAATGAAAATGGAAATGCAGTCGTTTCAAAGACTGAAGAGAATTTCACACAGAAACAAGCTGGAAAATCTGGAGTCGAAGGATCTTTAACCTGCTCTGAGTGTGGAAAGAGTTTCATATATAAATCATATCTGAACAGACACATGAAGATTCACACTGGAGAAAGGCCTTATACATGCACTCAGTGTGGAAAGAGTTTCACTTATAAACATACTCTAAATGATCATCTGGTCTCTCACTCTGGATTGAGACGATTCAGCTGTGATCAGTGTGATAAAACATTTGTCGTGGCATCAGCCTTACAAAAACACCTTAAAGTTCATGCTGGTGTGAAGCCTCACTTTTGTTCTGTATGTGGAAAGAGTTTTTCACAACTGGAACATTTAAAAGTGCATGAGCGTATTCATACTGGTGTGAAACCTTATGTGTGCTTTGACTGTGGAAAGAGCTGCACTTCATCCAGCAACTTAATACAACACCAGAGAATTCATACTGGAGAGAAACCGTACAAGTGCTCACACTGTGGAAGGTGTTTCGCTCGGTCAGATTCCTTGAAAGCTCATGAGATGGTTCACACTGGAGAGAAACAGTACAAGTGTTCACACTGTGGAAAGAGTTTCGCTCGGTCAGGAAACATGAAAGATCATGAAAAAGTTCATACTGGAGAGAAACCGCACCAGTGCTCTTCATGTGAGAAGAGTTTCAACCACTTATCAAATCTACAGAAACATAAGAAAAAGCATTGCCCGAAGGTGTGTAAGTGATCAAAGTTTAGATCCATGACTTGTAATTAATTTGATATTCAGACTAAGCAAAAGATGGAATTACCTTTAATACAGTAATTTAATCTAAAATTAGTAGGAAGGTTAAAATGGAAGATGGAAATGCAGTCGTTTCAAAGACTGAAGAGAATTTCACACAGTAACAAGCTGGAAAATCTGGAGTCGAAGGATCTTTAACCTGCTCTGAGTGTGGAAAGAGTTTTATCCAATTATGTACTCTACTGAAACATAAGAAAAAGCATTGCCCGAAGGTGTTTAAGTGAGCAAAGTTCACTTCCATAACTTGTAAATAAGCAAAAGATGGAATTACATTTAATGCAGTACTTTAATCTAAAATTAGTATTGAAGTTTGATTGTTCGATAAGGGGAACTGGTTAAAATGGTTGTGAATTGTATTCTAAGTGTTGCATGTTTTGATCTTCCGACACCCGTATTGATCCTCTGTTGTGTTGCACATGCGCAGTAAACACTGAGTGTTACCTGTATACAAGATTAACTGAACAGTAAAGCAACAATGTGAAAATACTTGTGTCAGTGTCATCGCTCAAGCAGTGCATGGTCATCTCATACAGATGTACAAGAATAATAGTTCAGAAAACTAGTGTGTTGCTATAAAACACTATAATTTCTGAACAGATGTGTTTTGTTTCTTTGTGGTTTAATTATTTTCATTTTTGTAAGTATCATTCATATCACAAACAACTTGTTTTTAGTCTCGCTGTTTATAGGTAATGCATTGAGAACATATTGAAGACTTTATTTGATTGAATCACTCTCTGCATATTGTTAAAATGTAAGAAATAAAAAATGACCAGAACTTGTGATTTATTTAGGTATAATGAATAGATTTAATTTAGTTTTCATTAAATCAAGGGGTTTAACATTGTATTCAGCATTGCTAATGAACCAGTAGTAGTAAACACTTGGCACCAATTGTTTTTTTATGTATATTTGAAGAGGCGATTCCTCTCATAATATGGACTCGACAAACACATCACTGAGGAGAAGATGAAATTGATACTTGTTCTACAGCTGCTATCTATTTATGAAATAAGGTTTAACACTAGAAGTGCCATGGCAGTCATTTTGACCATTTTGAATTTTATATCTGCAATAACTTTGTAAAAAAAAAAAAAAAAAATCCTGCTGGTACCTGACTTTTCCTAAAAGTGTCTGTATTTTCATTTAAAATGTTTTTCATATAAATTACACATAAGGCAAAAAACAAATGAACATATTTACCTATTTCATCCATAGACGGTCATATTGACCGCACTGACTTTCGCGGTATTATTATACATAAACCAATGTACACAACAAGAATATGTGGTAAAAAATACAAAAAACATATTCCACAACAAATCATTTAAATGTAATGATATTCAGAACAGAACAAGAAAAGAAAAAAAAAACTATAAACAAGCCAAAATTAAATACTTTATAAGCGAAAGTGAAAGTAAGCGGCGTTGGGCTCACGTAACTCTCTAATTAGAATCAAAATGTTTCAACATTTGCGATGTATTTGGATGGTAAACTATTCTTTATTATAGGCTTTGTACTTCACTCACGTTCCAATATCGACGGAAAAAATCGCCCTCTTCACATGCGCAAAATGGTACAAACTGTACTAGGCTACTGACTATATAAACAGAGCAGTGGAATTTTTATATGTTAGGTTGACTATTTTATTATTATATTTTATTATGGCTATAATGAACAGGCTGCAATGTCAAGATTGCAATACTGGAATATGGGGTGTGTGTGTGTGTAAGGCGCGGGCGCGATCGAACAGTGGAAACATGAAAACATATAGGCTACTCCGTCATTTTGTTCAGGACATCTACGGATATTATTTATTTATAAATGTATAATTAAACTGGTTTAAATGTACAGTTTTGTGTTGTTTTGTTTTTAAAAGATATCCTAATACAATAAATGCATTAATCTCTCAATTGGGTATTTATCATTAAAGGAACCGTATGTAAGATTGTGGCTAAAACTGGTACTGCAATCACTTTCAAATTACTGTAGAGCGGTGTATCCCCTCCCCCTCCCCCCTGACTCGAGGTTGCCAGTTAGGCTGCAGGATCCAGCAGGAACGTAGGCTGCTACAAGGAGCTTCCAATGGCAAGTGACAAGTCCTACACAGTACGTTTTTTTTCTTACTTTATCACAACGTATTTCGGATTCATAACGAGGTCTTTTAGGTTTTGTAACATTAGACATTTTTTATCCGACATGTTTGTAGCTGCAGCTGTGGTAACTAGAGCAGAGCTGGCAACCCGGATGCCGAAACACTACTGACTTCGTGATTGATAGATAGGTGGAGGGTGGAGCATCAGGCCAAAACACAACATGACAACATCAACATCAGTTGAGGGCTGCAACTTCACTTTTAAATGACAATATCCTGGCCGGACTACTGTTGTCAGTGATATAAGTATTTGAAATGAACATGATTTCTTAATGTCTAGTGACATATCAGGGCCATTTTATGATTAATTGAAATACATTTCTTACATACGGTTCCTTTAAAGATATAGAGTTTGGAATCTAGCGGTCAAAATGGCCGCTTGCGGCAGTTCTAGTAGTTATGGAATTCTGGCACTTCTAGTGTTAAGGTATTTTAGGCTCTTACATTAACTATATGGTTATATATGTTATATTTTGACAAACAATTATGTCCAAAAAAGTAATGAAAATTAATTTATTTTGAGCAGATTTTGTGTACAAGTGAATCGAACTATGGCATAAAGTTTTTTTTTTTTTTTTTGGCCCATTCCTTGGTTCCCTATACGAAGCCAATCTAGCGGTCAAAATGGCCGCTTGCGGCAGTTCTAGTAGTTATGGAATTCTGGCACTTCTAGTGTTAAGGTATTTTAGGCTCTTACATTAGCTATATGGTTATATATGTTATATTTTGACAAACAATTTTGTCCAAAAAAGTAATGAAAATTAACTTATTTTGAGCAGATTTTGTGTACAAGTGAATCGAACTATGGCATAAAGTTTTTTTTTTTTTTTTTTGGCCCATTCCTTGGTTCCCTATACGAAGCCCGTAACTGGACTGGCTTCTATTAGGATTCTTAACTTTACTCTTCTATGAGCCTCAGGCATCCTGCCCTGGGCTATAGTGTGGAGCAAAGTTTTAAGCACGCACAGCATTTTGAAGGGGGTTCCCATAGCGTAAGCTAGCCTTACGCAATACGAGAGACCTCTCAAAAAAGAATGTCTTGGTTACTAACGTAACCTCGGTTCCCTGAGATGAGGGAACGAGTATTGCATAACCCGCCGTGCTACTGTGCTTCGATCAGGGGATCGCTTCACGGTGCGTGTCCACTGGCACGGAGCGAGCGGAGCGGAGCGAGCGTTTTCAACTCATTCCTATGGAAGTTGAGCTTTACGCTCGCGCAGTGCATTTTGGGATTGACAGCACACCGGAGAAAGCATTGAGAGCAACCGAGAGCGTCAAAAGGTTGGGAAGTTCTCGACTTTATGCAAATATCAAGCAAAAAACGCTGTCGGCAGCCAATTGCTGTGAGGTTTCGGGATGTGACGTCTGTTTTGAGAGTTAAAAAATATGCAGATTGTGCCGGTGTTATTGCTGGATTTAGTACGTAAATAGTTTTGTTTACGAATTGGCTTTGCAGTTGTTATATATATGTTAAATATTTTATTTTAGATGTGTTCATTGTGATTATATTGGCTGGCTTTATAAAAGTTTATAAAATTGAAAGGATATCTTTGCTTGGTGCATTTGGAAACAAAACTTGTCTATTTCTAAATGTAATCGCGTGCATCTCTGATGATTATACTGTGTGTGTGTTGAAAAAAACGTAGATTAAACACACTCGCAACAGATACACCCCAAAGCAGAGACGTTATAGCGTTGCCAGCGGCACTGCGCAGAGTTTTGCTGCTGTAGTGGACACGCATCGTAAGTCGATTTAAAACCTGATTCCTATGGCTGGTTCTGTGTTTATTTAGATGTAAGCCACGCCCATTCAGGGCGCGAAGTGACCCGATTGGTTCGCGCGTCAGAGCCGCCTTGCCATAGGCTTATGCAGTTGCCCCAGTGCATTTTAAAAATTTGCTTCAGTATTCTCGAGAAAAGGAGTTACCTTATCAAGTCGGTCCCTCGACATTACGTATGGAGAAATCCATTTTCCTCGAAATGCTGAAGCCTGATTTGAAAAACTCTTTTGCTTGCAAATAGCCAATGGCCTCAGAATCTTTCTTCTTCACCTGGAGCCTGGTTTCGCCGTGGATTCACGCAAACCGAGTGGACAAAGTGGATTATCCCCTCTCGCGTTCCGGCGGATTTTGCTTAAAAACGAAGAAAAAATGTCTCTTTGCCGCATGTGTGGTGGTCCTATCGACTTCCCGGACGCACACGAGCAGTGTGTGCTGTGTCTGGGTCGAGCCCACGCGGAGGCGGCACTCGAAGGATCAAGTTGTCGAGCCTGTGAGGAACTCCCTATCAAGATCCTTCGTTCAAGGCTGGCCGTTACACGCTCTGTCAATGAACCTCTCACCTGAGGCTAGTTACCGCCCTCCGAAGGAAGCATGGGAAATGGTCTCTTTCGGGTATGGTGAGGACGACGCCATGTCCACGAGCGCCTCCGACCCGGGAGCATGGTCTGAGGCTCCTTCAGAAGCCACCCCGACCTTGCTGGACGCGGAGCTCATGGCTATCCTTACGGAGGCAGTAGCGGACTTGGAGCTGGACTGGGCAGCTCCCAAAGAACAGCCGTCTAGGAAGTGGATGGTCGGGGCCTGAACCGGCGCTTCGCCAGAGGCAATTCAGGAAACCCGTTTCGGCACAAAACAGGCCTCTAGCAGCCAAGGGCGGCCGGCGGACAAGAAGGGGCAGCGTTCCTGATCCAGACCACCCTGCTTCGGCGGCGTGATTATGTCAGAAGTATCAGAACAGAGCACCCCACTGCTACGGGCAGAAATCTCCTCTCTCCTGGCCAAAAAAGCATTAGAGATAGTGCCCGGGGAACAGAGAAATCGCGGGTTTTACAGCCGCTATTTTCTAGTCCTGAAAAAGGATGGAGGTATATCTTAGACCTGAGATTACTGAACAAAGCACTCGCGAAACGCGCGTTCAAGATGATTACGGTGAAGCAAATCCTCGCGCATATTCAGCCCGAGGATTACTTCATCGCAGTAGATGTGAAGGATGCGTACTTTCACATTCAGATAGCCCCGCATCACAGGCGCTTTCTGCGTTTTGCATTAGAAGTTTGCATGTCGCATACCAATTCAAAGTGTTGCCGTTCGGGCTGGCTCTGCCCCCCCCGTGTATTTACAATGTGCATGAATGCAGCACTCGCACCCCTGAAGCTCAGTGGGATGCACATACTGAACTATCTCAACGACTGGCTAGTCATCACTCAATCGAGAGGCGCTCTCGAGGAACACAGGTGCAGACTCCTCGCTAATCTGACATGCCTGGGACTGTCTGTGGACATACAGAACAGCATGCTTCAGCCGAGCCAGTCAATCACATTCCTGGGTATGGTTCTGGACTCGCGCACGATGATCGCACGCTTATCAGAGCCGAGGATCCAATCCATTCACAATACTCTAGCCCTCTTCGTTCAAGGCAGAGCTGTCCCCTTAAAAACGTTTCAGAGGCTACTGGGTCTGATGGCAGCCGCAGCCTCCGTCTGCAGATTGGGCTTGCTGCACATGAGACCGCTGCAACACTGGTTGCAAAGCCGAGTGCATCCGCAGGTGTGGAGAGCGGGGACAGAACGCCTTATCATATGCGTTCATGTCTCGAGACTCTGGCACCTTGGTCCGGCACGACCATGTACGAACAGGGTGCTGCTATGGGCAGAGTGGTCAGACAGGTCCGTTCGTGAAGGACCATCATGTTCTCATTAGAACGGACAACATGGCGGTGGTGGCATACATCAATCGCCAGGGAGGGTTGCGCTCGCGGTCCCTGCATGGCTTAGCGAGGCAGCTGCTCTTGTGGACGGATCGGGTACTTTTTTCGATCCGAGCAGCGCACGTACTGGGCAGTTTGAATTGCGACGCGGACATGCTGTCCAGGGACGGCATTGTACACGGAGAGTGGAGGCTACACCCGCAAACTATAAATATGATCTGGAATCTCTTTGGCAAAGCGGAGATCGACCTCTTTGCTTCAGAGGAGAACTCCCACTGCCCACTGTTCTTCTCGCTGACAATAGCTCCCCTGGGAGGGGACGTGCTGTCGAACCGCTGGCCCAAAGGGCGGAAGTATGCATTTCCCCCGGTCAAATTAATGCTGCTAGTGCTGCAAAAGATCAGGGAAGAGAGATGTGCGTTGATTCTAATAGCGCCCAAGTGGCCCAACCAGTCGTGGTTCCCGGAATTAGTGAACATGTCGCAGCTCCCCCCATGCCGAGTCCCGCCGAGAAGGGACCTTTTATCCCAGGTGAGGGGCACCATATGGCACCCCAGCCCAGAGCTGTGGGACCTACATGTGTGGCAGATCAATGCGGAATATCACAGCGAGTGCTGCAGACAATAGCAGAAGCTAGAGCCTCTTCGATGAGGTGCTTATACGCTCTGAAATGGAAGGTGTTTGCTAACTGGTGTATTGGCAGACGGGAAGAACCCAAAGGTTGTGATATTTCCATTATTCTGACCTTCCTGCTGGAATGTCTGGACGCTGGCAGCTCTCCGTCTACAGTGAAAGTCTACGTAGCCACTATCGCCGCCTTTCGTGACATGCTAGATGGCCATTCGGTGGGGAAAAACCCCCTGATAACGAGCTTTCTCCGGGGGGCGAGGCAGCTAAATCCTCCCTGCCTTCGCCAGATGCCAGTTTGGGACCTATCGTTAGTGCTCAGTGCACTCTTCGACCCACCCTTCGAGCCAGCCGAATCTAGCGACCTTAAAGTGCTCTCAGTTAAGAGAGTTCAGTTAAGAGAGTTCCGCGCTAGCCTACGGGAAACGAGTGGGAGACTTGCATGCCCTGTCAGTGAACAGTGAATGTATGCAGTTCGGACCGGATGATTGCATGGTCAGACTCATACCCAGACGCGGCTAGACACCGAAGGTGCTCTCAACAACGTTCAGAGCCCAGGTGATTACAATTCAAGCATTTTGTCCCACTGAACTAGACACCAATTCAGTGTCAAAGGTGCACTTTGTGCCCTGTGCAAGCGCTACATGCTTATGTGAGCAGGACTAGCCAGTTTCGAGCTTCAGAGCAGCTTTTCGTCTGCTATGCGGGCGTCAAGAAAGGCAGCGCACTGTCGAAGCAGAGGCTATCACACTGTATTGTGGAAGCTGTGCAACTAGCTTATGCTTCCCGAGGAACAGATTGTCTGATAGGGGTGCGCGCCCACTCCACTAGGAGTTTGGCGTCATCATGGGGTTGGGCAAAAGGCATGTCTATTTAGGACATTTGTCTCGCAGCGGGCTGGTCATCTCACAACACGTTTCCGAGATTTTATAACCTGGACATTCCCTCGTTCGCACCACATCTGTCAACTCTCTCCTCCTGCCTGTCAGTGCAGGAGGAGAGAGTTGAGCAGCCATTGGGTGACTAAATCGCCTGAGGACACGCCCCGTTTCCTGCCTGTTTCTACCATGGTTTCAACCAGGTCGTATAGACAGCGACAAGTTACTGCAGTAATAGCTGCGGTTGATAATATTCACATTAACTGTTATGTGGCCCCTTATATTATGCCCGCGTTCATAAGCCGGCAATGTTCTAAAAGTACCAACATGTTTGTAGACATGACTGCCATGTGAAAAGCCTTCAGCCTCAATAGCTCTCATTCAGTCGAAAGAGTCTGAGGGTTTTTTTGCCACCTGATGTCACCTATATTGGAGGCTGTCAGCCAATCAGGTGAGGCGCCATTGGCTATTTGCAAGCAAAAGAGTTATTCAAATCAGGCTTCAGCATTTCGAGGAAAATGGATTTCCCCATACGTAATGTCTCGTTCCCTCCTCTCAGGGAACTACGGTTACATGAGTAACCAGAGACGTTTTCCCATAGCGTAAGCTAGCCTTACGCAATACTCGTTCCCTCATCTCGGGGTCCATAATATGAGAGGAATCGCCTCTTTAAATATACATAGAAAAACCATTGGTGCCATTTCATTCAACAGAATAAGTGTTTACTATTACTGGTTGTTGGAAAGTGTGTGTTCTCCTCCTCTCTGCTGCCATCTTTACTCTTAACTAGGTTAGGATCCCTCTCCAGTGCTCTTAAATAATGTAGGAGCTGAGACCTAGTCTTAACACTTAGAAACCTTTATGATTCACACTTATTCTTAAGTTTAGGAATAAGAGTAGAATTATGTCATTCTTAGAATTTTGACACACTAAAGACTAAAATTTGACTCTGAGTTGTTACTACTACTGGTTCATTAGCAATGCTGAATACAATGTTAAACCCCTTGATTTAATGAAAACTAAATTAAATTATTATACCTAAATAAATCACAAGTTCTGTTCATTTTTATTTCTTACATTTTAACAATGTGCAGAGAGTGATTCAATCAAATAAAGTCTTCAATATGTTCTCAATGCATCACCTATAAACAGCGAGACTAAAAACAAGTTGTTTGTGATATGAATGATACTTGATAGACTATTGTTGCCATTGTTTCAAAAATGAAAATAACTAAACCACAAAGAAACAAAACACATCCCTTCATAAATTATAGTGTTTTATGGCGACAAACTAGTTTTCTGAACTATTATTCTTGTACATCTGTATGAGATGACCATGCACTGCTTGAGCGATGACACTGACACAAGGATTTTCACATTGTTGCTTTACTGTTCAGTTCATCTTGTATACAGGTAACACTCAGTGTTTACTGCGCATGTGCAACACAACAGAGGAGCAATACGGGTGTCGGAAAACAAAACATGCAACACTTAGAATGCAATTCACAACAATTTTAACCGGTTCTCCTTCTCAAACAATCAAACTTCAATACTAATTTTAGATTAAAGTACTGTATTAAATGTAATTCCATCTTTTGCTTATTTATGGAAGTGAACTTTGCTCACTTAGACACCTTCGGGCAATTCTTTTTCTTATGTTTCAGTAGAGTAGATAATTGGGTGAAACTCTTCCCACATGAAGAGCACTGGTGCGGCTTCTCTCCAGTATGAATTCTCTCATGATCTTTCAGGTGTCCTGACCGAGCGAAACTCTTTCCACAGTGTGAACACTTGAACGATTTCTCTCCAGTGTGAACTCTTTGGTGTGATTTTAAGTTGCTGGATGAAGTGAAGGTCTTTCCACAGTCAAAGCACATATAAGGTCTCACACCAGTATGAATACGCTCATGCACTTTTAAATGTTCCAGTTGTGGAAAAACTCTTTCCACATACAGAACAAAAGTGAGGCTTCACACCAGTATGAACTTTAATGTGTTGTCTTAAGTTTGATACAAAAACAAATGTTTTATCACACTGATCACAGCTGAATGATCTCACTCCAGAGTGACGGTGCAGATGACTGTTGAGATTGCTTTTCTGAGTGAAATTCTTTCCACACAGAGAGCAAGTGAACGTTTTTTCTCCAGTGTGAACTCTCATGTGCTCATTTAGGTATCCTTTGCAAGTGAAACTCTTTCCACACTGAGTGCATGTATAAGGCCTTTCTCCAGTGTGAATCATCATGTGTCTGTTCAGGGTTGATTTACATACAAACCTCTTTTCAAACTCAAAGCAGGTGAAAGATCCTTCAACTCCAGATTTTCCAGCTTGTTTCTGTGTGAAATTCTCTTCAGTCTTCATTTGTGAAATAATGCGTTTTTTTAAACTAATGCTGTTTGTCTTCATTCACTTCCATCAGATCTAAAATAAACAAATTAAATTCCCGTAATTTAATTAAAGGGTAAATGAGAAACAAAAATAAACATTGTTCAAAAATGTTCAATTTTGCACAAATTCAGTTTACTACTGAGTCTACTAGTATCTAGTTTTAGATGTATTATCATCACATGTCAGTTTTCATCTTAATGTTCCTCATCAGTCATTAAAGAATGAAGGAAAACACCAACCTATTTGTTCCTCTGTATCTTCATCTTTTATTCTACAGGGTTCTTCCTTAATCTCCATCTTTACAATAGTATGTCAGTAGTTTCTCCTGGAGTAATTCCTCCTGCTTGCTTCTTCTTCTCCTGTGGGAAGATGGGAATATTCCCCAGCATTTAAACTCTCATGAACGGCTGTGGGAGCTTCACTGACTGAAGGAGTGAATTGTGGTCGTTGTTGTTCATTTAGCAGATGATCATCACACTTATAATCACTCTCAATTATCCAGGTGCAAATAGTAATTTAGAAACAATTCCATGATTACTGAATTTACACTTTGGATAACAAAACCAAGTGTAAATTCAGTAATCATGGAATTTGGCTGTTACGTGGTGATGCACAATTATTGTCATTCATTGCATCTTGAATTGAGTGTAGAATTTATGTTACAAAGAAAAAAACAAATTTGTGCTAATTGAGTGACTTAAGTAATTAACACCTTTCCTTGAGTAGCCATGTAATCTATATAAGGTAAACCCACATGTTAAGTCTGAGCCTGTGTGTGCATCTCTCTCGTCTTTTCTATCCCTCTCTCCCTCTCTCTCTCTCTCTCTCTCTCTCTCTCTCTCTCTCTCTCTCAGGTGCAGCTCTGCCTTAATTGAACATGTTCCTCGAGGATTGGCGGACGAGAGAAAAGTGTTTTTTGAGATACAGCGTGGATGCTGATGTGGAAGAGCTGTTGGCGTTTTGAATTGAGAGAGTGTTATAGTGGTTTTCTTATGATTCCCCGGACAGCAACATGGTGTCGTCCCAGATCCGGTCCACATCTGGGCCGTGTGGACTCCACGTCAGTGGCGTGCACAGGCCTCCTCCGGAGCAGGGGCGGAAGGACCAAAAAGGGCACTTTAAAAAAACAAACATTTATTTAAAAAATAAATCACCTGTATTTAAAGCAGTACCCGTCTCACTGTTGTGTTTTTATATATTTTAATGACTTCCTCACCATTATTTGGAATATCTCGCTCGATGGAGAGCAGCAGTCGGTCAGAGAGCCTCTCTTCATTACAATGAAAAGACGTTGATACAATTAGAATGCATAACACATCAAACAAAAATAGGGAAATAATGATACTAAATATTATTTACTTTACCAAACAAAAAAGAGAATCAAGTAGGTAATTATGAGGAATTCATGTTTAGTTAGGCTATGTTGATGTTATAAATTTTATGTATGTATTAAAGTGTTAACTATCATGAAATCAGTAACACTTTACAATAAGGTTTCATTAGTTAAATTTGTTAACATGAACTAATAATGAACTGCACTTCTACACTGTAAAAGCAATTTTCAGAGATTAATAGAAACAGCATCAAAGTGTAATAAACTTTCAAGAGGCAAAATTGTTTTAAAGAGAAAAGGTTTATTCTTTGAGGATTCTTTTTACATCCGCAGCCACCCAGATGTGAAAAGAAAAATAACCTAGTGGACTTAATGAACATAGACATTTTATACAGGTTTCTGACATTCTTGACTCCTCCTTTTCCAGTTTCTGTAAATTTCCTTAAAGACATCTTATATCTCAAGCTGGTATGGACTGGTTACCCCCCGGGCAGGTCATGCTGTTCTTTGTCCCTGAGAAGCCAAAAGGCCTTCATTTACAATCTAAATGATCTCCTGCTTCCATCAGGAGGGGGCCTGGGACCCTATTATTATACGACATCCTGTATTCCTTGACTAAAACTCTTTCTCGAGCCCCAGGTGTCTGTTATCTTCCTGGCCCATCTGGCGTTATTGTGTTTGTTCTCTCATGTCCCTTCAGCTGTAAGAGACCCTCACAGAAAACACATGACTAAATGATATTAACAGTTAGGAAAACGATGAAATTAAGTAATACTGAATTTTCCATAACATACACCATTTATTAATCTTAGTTAATATTAATTTCAGCATTTACTAAAACATTATTAAAATCAAAAGTTGTATTTGTTAACATTAGTTAATGCACTGACTGTGACATTCCACACACTTTAACTACCCAGGAATCTTTGCGAAAGGCCAATCAGACAACGGATGGGAGGAGATTTCGCTCACGGATAATTGTCATGGCTGAGAAGAAAATATTACGTTTTTTATGACCTAGATGTACATTTTACCAGTTGTTACCTACAGTTTATACAAACATTATGGTCATCGACCAGTGATTGATATCTCAAACATAATAATAGTGCTATTCAACGCACTATTATTATGTTTGAGACATCAACCACTGGTCGATTACCATAATGTTTATGATACGATCATCACATTATGATTCATTAAATAAATAGAACCGAATGTCAGGGCTTTACTGAGTCATATGTAAACATAGTATGAATACTGAAACCTGTAAATTCATCTGAAACTCATGCACATTTTCATTATGTGTTAAAATTGTAATCTTAGTTCAAATAGAACATTATGTATTATTATGTACAACTGTATACATCATTTAAATAAGCATGATATATCTATTGTCTAATGCCCAGGTGGCATGCACAATATCAAAATATAGAACTGTAAAATTAGGCTGTGTAGTTGACATGGCGATAATACGTCGGAGTGCAAAAATGTGATTTCTCCTGTCCAACAACAACCAGACCGTTATTTCCGGCTTGACGATCGAGTTTGTCCCAAAAATACCTCTCAATGCGCCTCGTGGACTCACGCCAAGGGCTCTATAGGTCTGCACTACATGACGTCCCTTGATCACTTGGAATCAGCTATAGAGTTGATTTATTATTTAAATTTTTTCCCTTTAAGAATTTGTTTAATGCAGCATCCAAATGTATATAGGCGTGTTTGGGTTCTTTTAAATTTAAAAATATATAATTAATATGTCAGAGTTGTTTGTTGTGGTGGTGATTAGACGAGATATGTGGTGACGTCACAATCGTACTGCATTGTGGGACATATAGGTACCTGGGGCCGGTTTCACAAAGCTATTTTAGACCGGTCTATAGTGTTAGACAAGTCTAAAATTTGCTCATAGACTAGTCTAATGCAAGTTAGACTGTTTCACAAAATTAAAGACTGACTTAATTTAGACCAAAAAAATTAGACACCTTACCCCCAGGCTAACTTAGGTCTAAAGGGGGTCGCACACTGGATGCGCAGCGCCGCGCCGCGTCACGTCTAGGACAACTCGAGGTATCGCACACCGGATGCACACTTTCTCAGTTTATGGCCAGCAATATTGTTATGTTTAAGGACATTATGGAATTAAGATAATGTCTGTATGTTATGATTGTACTGTACAATTAAATACAATCGTTGCGAAGTCTGCAGTCTGAACTGTTATGATGGTGCAAGGAGATGAACCCAAATGCAGACAGTATTCAAGTGAACTACGTTTATCACAGAAAAACAGGGAAAACAAAACCCACGAGGGGGCAAAACAAGACAGGATCGACTATATAAGACTAGACTAACACTCAGACAGATAACTGAACAATAAACTAACAGCTAAGACAGGATCAAACTCTTCACAAGACTTTCAACAGGTTACTCACAGTTGGTTTCACATAAAGAATGACAATGAACCGGCACAGAACAGCAAACACAAGGGGATTAAATAGGGAGAAACTAATGAGGGAAACAGGTGACAAGGGTAAAGCAATGATGACAAAACGAGGATAACAAGGGGGCGGGGCAAGAGAACAAGACAACACAAGCACATGGCCCAAACAAAAGGCCATGTGCTTGCACATAAAACACAGGTCTGTCATGATCCTGCCTCAAGACTAAAGAAAATCAAGGACAGGAAGGCAGAATCATGACTTGAACACTTTACCTCAGAGCGTCCGTTAACTGAATGAATTGAGAATATCACCTGAAAATCCGATAACATCAGCAATTTTCATTCAAGCAGCTGATATCTGTAAATTAATGTAAAAATAAATGTATATTGCAGCACAGGGTGAAGTCAGTATATACATTAATGACGATTTGAGACAAATATGAGACAAAAATGTAAATGGCGCTCTGTGGCGCGGCAGGATTTTGAACAAGGTCCTGAGCCGTTGCTGGGCGCCATGGACAGACGCGGAATGGCGCCGCCGGTTTGCACTGCGTTGAGATTTTATGCAACAGGAACTTTTCTGAATGCTGTTGGTGACACAGTGGGTCTCAGCAAAGCTTCTGTGTCACGGGTATACAGGGTATCTTGTACCATGTTTTTGTATCTTTTCTGTACATCTTTAATGCTCCGCTCAACGGTCGGATTAATGCTGTTAACTGTCGTTGCAATCTTTTTCCAAATTAAACATTTCTTCTTGTTACTACATTCTCTGCTAAATTTCCCTAGTAAAATGTCCTTGTAACTGTTATACTCCTCCAACAAACACATATTTTCCACTGGGGTAAACTGCACTGAGCGGTTGACTCAATCCGCCATGTTTTTTGTTTTGAAAAGTGTCTTATTTTACCCAGAATGCATTGCAGTGTAGTCCTACTTAAGATAGTCAGAGTCTTAAGTGCTTTGTGCAACGGGCTGATTTAGATGTCTATCTGAAGTCTGACTATCTACTATATCTAAGCCATAGTCAAAGTCTATCTTTGTGAAACCGGCCCCTGAAGTGTACATATGAAGTAGACTCGCTCCCTCGGTCAAAATCGAGGGAACGAGGGTCTGTCCATATAAACTTCCCTCGTCCACTTCACGAAGTGGAACGCACTTCAAAATGGCGGCAGGGATTCCCCCGAGGGGAAGTGCTTAGGGAAGTTTGCAAGTGCATGTCTAAAAGTGGACTGGAATACAGCCGTTCATTCTGCTCTAAATCTGCTGTTTTTAAGACTGTGAGTATATTCATTTTATCATGTAATATGAGAAATCTACATGACTATTAAAGATTCGGTTCATTTTAGTGAATCTAACCAGCTGGAGAGTTTACCGAATTAATCCGAATCAGATCTTGAATCCGAAGTTGAGGCACTTTCATTATGTTTGACTAGAAGTAAATCCCTTATGAAAATGAACCATGGGATTACTACAAATAACCCCCCCCCCCAAAAAAAAAACATGGTTAGGCTACTAGTTAAACCTATTACCATAGTTTAACCGTTGTATTTGCAGTTAAAACTGGTTATATAAATTGTAATCAATCTGCCAAAAGCCAATTGGTTACTACACTTTAACTATAGGCTACAAGTCATGGTTAATTTTCAGCAATGTTGTAAATATAACAAGCCATAAGTCCATCACTGACTAGTTAAAAGATTTTGAGTTGTGTTTTGTAATTAATAAATTAAACCTGATGTAAACACAGATTGTAGTAAGTTATAACATTTTACATTATTTTTCTAACTGTGCTGCTAAAAATGTAAGCTACAATTTTTAGTGACACAAAAGTTTGCCTTCAACTCGTTTTTGATCTGATAATTGGTTCAAAATAGCAGCGTAATCCTTACAGTAAAACCTCAAATTATGGAATTGTTTCTAAATAGCTATTAGAGCAAAACACTTAAAGCTGTGTAATTGAGAGTGATTGTAAGTGTGATGATCATCTGCTAAATGAGCAACAACGACCACAATTCACTCCTTCAGTCAGTGAAGCTCCCACAGCCGTTCATGAGAGTTTAAATGCTGGGGAATATTCCCATCTTCCCACAGGAGAAGAAGAAGCAAGCAGGAGGAATTACTCCAGGAGAAACTACTGACATACTATTGTAAAGATGGAGATTAAGGAAGAACCCTGCAGAATAAAAGATGAAGATACAGTGGAACAAATAGGTTGGTGTTCTCTTACGAGAGGTTCTCTCGTATTGCGTAAGTTGCTTACGCTACGGGTAAAGTTGTCTTTTCTCGAGATCTGAAGCCAAAAAATTTTCCTTAATTTTGTATTTATTGTCAACGCAGTGCGGCAGACAGCAGACCATGGCAGGCTGTATGAGCGTGCTCATTGGCTGTCCTGCGGCAACTGCAGCAGCCTACCAGTGAGCCCTGCGTGACGTCACGCCCAATGACGGCGCTTCGCGCCCTCCACACGCCTGGCCCGCCAGAATGGGTGTGGCTAGCGTGTATAAAAGAGGGGCTTTCCTTCCAGAGCTTCACGCGGAACTCTCTAAATCGTGGAACGCTCCATTTTCCGCGAGAGTTTCCTCCCATACCTCCGCGGCGCTCTCACAGGTTGACGGCGCCGCCGAGAAGGGGTACAATGCCATTCCACCCGTGGAAGAGGCGGTCGCAGCGCACCTTTGCCCGCCCTCTGGATGGCGTTCAAAGGCTGCCCTCCCGTCTAAAGCCTGCAGGACCACTTCTGCCCTTGTCGGCCGCGCTTTCACTGCCGCCGGACAAGCTGCATCAGCCCTGCATTCCATGGCGATATTACAGATCCTCCAAGCCGATCTCCTCCTTGTGTTGGACGAGAAAGGCTCGGACCCTGTCTCCATAACGGATCTACGCAGCGTGACGGACCTTTCCCTTTGCGCCACGAAATCCGCTGCCCAGGCTCTTGGAAGGTGCATGTCTTCGCTGACCGTCACAGAGAGGCACCTCTGGTTGACGCTCGCCAACATGAGGGAAGCTGAGCGCAACGTGTTTCTCAACGCCCCGCTCTCCCCCACCGGCCTCTTCGGCCCAGCGGTTAACGGGATCGTTGACCGCTTCTCGGAGGTACAAAAGACCACGCAGGCTATGAACCTTTTCCTGCCTCGACGCTCGAGCTCAGCCGCACGCCGTCCACGTGACCAGCCTGCACAAAGCTCCACACAGCGTCCAGCTCGACCTCCGTCTTCGCAGCGACGACAGGGCGGCCGCCCTGGATCGCGCTTGACCAGCCGCAACAGGCCGCCTCCCTCACGGGGACCTCGACCTAAGATTGCACTGAAACCCGAGCCCGCGAAGTCCTCCTAGCAGCACTGGGGAGGAAAAGACGGTTAAGTCCCGCTGCGGCCGGACCACCGTCAAAGTCAGTCCCCGTCGTCATGGCTACTGCAGACGCTTATCTAACAGCCAACGAGCCGGTAAATCGACCCGCTCGCCTGCACTCAACCGCCGTTTTCACGGCGACCCAGAGAAATCTCAAAAAGAGCTCAATGTCTGGTTATTCGGCTCACGCCGCATGTGTTTCAAATGTAGGAAATGTGCCCACGTTTCTGTGTTCACCCCTACACACAAACACTATAAACTCCGTGTCTCTGTCAGAGCCCACTCTCATAAAGCGGACAAAAGCCGCTCGAGTGTTGAATGTAGGTCACGTGTCCACAGCCCCGTGCCCACACCTACCCACTGCCCGCTCTGTTACACGGCCCATCACTACCGGTCACTCGCGGTGTGTAAATCCTGTGCCCGCCCCCGAGCGCTCACACATACTAACGAACACTGCACCCCCAGCGCCGCTCTCGCGCGCTGTCCATCGCACAATATGTTCCCCGTCCAAAGCCACCGGGATAATGTGTGTAAAACGGCCAGCCATCTCTGTATGCGAGCCGCCGTATTCAAGCACCGAGGGCGCGCGCATCGCGCCCGCGCCTCCGAATCAGGTTCTCGAGCCCGTACATCACGGCTATCGGAACCCGGAGGCCATTCTGCCCTTAGCTATACATGTGAAAGCATGGGAAGCTATTCCAGGCGTGTCAGAATGGGTGCTGAGCACAGTGAGAGACGGCTATTCACTGCAGTTCGCTCGCCGTCCCCTGCGCTTTTGAGCGCGAACCGAGACGAGAGTGAATGGGGAAGTAGCACATCTACTTCGTGCAGAAATAGCGAAGCTTCTGTGCAAAGGGGCCATAGAACCGGTACACCCTTCTATGAGCGAGGCAGGCTTTTACAGCCGTTATTTCCTCGTGCCCAAGAAGGATGGAGCTCTCAGACCAATTTTAGATCTGAGACACTTGAACAAAGCTCTTATGAAAAGACCGTTCAAGATGCTCACAACCAGACAGATTCTCGCGCAAATTCGCCCGAGAGACTGGTTTATCTCCCTCGATCTGAAAGACGCTTATTTTCAGATCCAGATAATACCCCGTCACAGGCCATTCTTGAGATTCGCCTTCGACGGTCAGGTATATCAGTACACCGTCCTGCCGTTCGGCCTGTCTTTAGCACCCCGTACATTCACGAAGTGCATGGACACGGCTCTCGCTCCCCTGAGAGGTCAGGGCATGCGAATTTTGAACTATCTGGACGATTGGCTGATTCTAGCACAGTCAGATAAAGAACTCATCTCTCACAGAACAGTGCTTCTCAGCCACCTGGAAAGCTTGGGTCTCGCGGTCAACTGGGCCAAGAGCTCATTACTGCCCAGTCAGTCAACCTCTTTTCTGGGCTTGGAACTGGACTCAGTGGCAATGACGGCTCGGCTGTCGATACAGCGCGCGCGCCGTATCCAGCGCCTGGCCGCGTCTTTCCAGCTCCAGCCGTTTCAGAGGATGCTGGGTTATATGGCGTCAGCTGCAGCAGTGCTTCAGCTGGGTCTATTACATATGCGCCCCCTACAACGCTGGTTGAACGCCCGTGTGCCTCGCCGAGCCTGGGCGTCCGGCGGCATTCGAATCAGAGTGACTCAGAGCTGCGTCTCAGCGCTGAGACCCTGGTTAGCGGCCGACTGGTACCAGCAGGGAGTGATAATGGGAGCCGTCTCACACCGCAAAGTTATCTCGACGGATGCATCCAACTCAGGTTGGGGCGCTCTGTTCGAGGGCAAACCGGTCTTTGGCCTGTGGTCAGACCAGGAAAAATGCCTCCACATAAACTGTTTGGAGATGATAGCGGTCGAGAACGCGCTCAGGCACTTCCTCCCACATATACGGGATCACCACGTGCTAGTCCGTTCGGACAATATGTCTGTGGTGTCCTATGTGAACCGACAGGGCAGTGTCAGGTCCAGGAATCTCTGCAATCTGACGAAACGCCTTCTAGTGTGGGCTCACCACGCGCTGCGCTCGCTGAGAGCCGCGCACGTGCCTGACCACCTGAATGTCGGTCCAGACAGACTGTCCAGGAACAACATTCCCCCGGGAGAATGGTCCCTGCACCCTCAGACAGTCCAGCTACTGTGGCACCTGTTCGAAAGGGCGGAAGTCGACCTATTTGCGTCAAAAGACAACGCTCATTGCCCGAGGTTTTTCTCAAAGAGCGAGGACGCGCTGGCCCAAACCTGGCCCAGTCGCCCGCTGTATGCTTTCCCTCCGATCTCTCTGTTACCACAGGTAATAAAGAGGATCAGGGAAACGCGCCACTCGGTGCTCCTCATAGCCCCACGATGGGAGAACCAAATTTGGTACCCTGAGCTAGTGAGGCTGTCGCACTCACCCCCCTGGCCGATCCCGGTCAAGAGAGATCTCCTCTCTCAAGCCGGCGGATCGATATGGCATCCCCACCCAGAGCACTGGTCTCTGCACGCGTGGGTAATCAACGGATACCCGTTGAATTGTCAGAAGGGGTCATAAACACGATCACGCAGTCTAGAGCCCCTCCCACGAGAAGACTCTACGCGTCTAAATGGTCAGTGTTCACTAAATGGTGCGCCACTAGGAGCCTGGATCCACGCACATGCGGGGTTTCGCGGGTGCTCTCCTTCCTACAAGAGCTGTTGGACAAGGGCAGGTCCCCCTCCACGCTCAAAGTATATGTTGCGGCTATCGCAGCGCTCGCTGAGATGACGCTCAGCCATGCAATAGGAAGAAATGAGCTCATTATCCGCTTCCTTAGGGGAGCCAGGAGAATGAACCCCCCGCGGCCCCCCTCGGTTCCTATCTGGGATCTTTCTTTGGTCTTGGAGGCCCTGAAAGCTTTTCTCTTTGAACCATTAGATTCCGTGGATTTGAAATACCTTTTGCTTAAAACCGTTTTTCTGATAGCTCTGGCATCAGTAAAACGCGTGGGGAATTTACATGCGCTGTCTGTCAGCCCTGCGTGTCTCGAGTTCGGACCTAATGACTCTAAAGTCATCCTCAAACCGAGACATGGTTACGTCCCGAAAGCGATTGGCACTCCCTTTAGGGCACAGATCATCTCCCTGTTGGCTCTGCCTGCATCCGACAGTGATGATAGTGATAACCTCCTATGCCCCGTCAGGGCGCTGAGAGTGTACATCACACGCTCCGTCGCCTTCAGGCGTTCCGAGCAGCTTTTCGTTTTGTTTGGTGGGCGCACCAAGGGTCTCGCCGCCTCGAAACAGAGTCTGTCCAGATGGATAGTGGACTCAATCGCAGCTGCATATGCGTCCAAACACCTGCAGTGCCCTATGGGCATCAGAGCCCATTCCACCAGAGGCATGGCCTCTTCGTGGGCTTGGTCTAGCGGGATTTCTATTCACGACATATGTATGGCGGCAGGCTGGGCCTCCCCCTCTACATTCGTGAGATTTTATAATCTGGAAGTCCCCGCCTTGCAGGCTAAACTGTTATCAGTCTAAGCGGGATGTATGTTCTGCCCATCTATTATGCGCAGACTACTCCCGTGTACTACTAGCTTTTCTGGTAAGCTGCACTAGGGATAAAAGTCTCTTTATACAGACCGGTGGTTCCGCTCTGTATTATTCCCCATCATGCGCTGATGTATTAGTGCGGGCCCGCGTTGCTGGCCGCCTAGTCTTCACTTGTGGCGCTAGGGCTTACACTTTTGATACATGGACCGGCGAGGCCGCTCTATATATTTTCCCTGTGATGTGCTTGTGTACTGTGTTGGCCCGCGTTGCTGGCCACACTCACCTCGGGTTTGTACACAGACCGGCAGTGCCGCTCTGTACCCTTATGAAGTGCTTATGACATGTGCTGGCCCGCGTTGCTGGCCGCCTGTTCTCGCATGTTATTTCCCTGGGAATCATGCATTGATGCTCGGCGCGCACGGCGTTGACAAGGGGTTCCCGTAGCGTAAGCAACTTACGCAATACGAGAGAACCTCTCGTAAGAGAACGTACTCGGTTACCTAACGTAACCTCGGTTCTCTCTAGAAGAGGGAACGAGTATTGCGTAACCTGCCGTGTCGCGCCACGAGCTTATTCGCTTCAGTCTATGAAAACCAGAATTCCAGCCTGTGAGCCCCTCTTTTATACACGCTAGCCACACCCATTCTGGTGGGCCAGGCGTGTGGAGGGCGCGAAGCGCCGTCATTGGGCGTGACGTCACGCAGGGCTCACTGGTAGGCTGCTGCAGTTGCCGCAGGACAGCCAATGAGCACGCTCATACAGCCTGCCATGGTCTGCTGTCTGCCGCACTGCGTTGACAATAAATACAAAATTAAGGAAAATTTTTTGGCTTCAGATCTCGAGAAAAGACAACTTTACCCGTAGCGTAAGCAACTTACGCAATACTCGTTCCCTCTTCTAGAGAGAACCGAGGTTACGTTAGGTAACCGAGTACGTTTTCCTTCATTCTCTTTAATGACTGATGACGAACATTAAGATGAAAACTGAAAAATAACAATACATCGAAAACTAGTAGTAACTAGTAGACACAGTAGTAAACCAGATATGTGTTTAATTAAGACTTTTAAGACCTTAACTTTTATTTATTTTTGTTTCTCATGTATCCCTTTTTAATGTTATTTAATTAACCTAGATCCAATGGAAGTGAATGAAGACAAACACCATCATTTGACAAATGAAGATGGAGAACTGACTTATAAAAATGAAGACAAACATCGGTTACAAAAACCTCAGTTTTTCAAAAATGAAGATGGAAACACTGTAGTTTCACAGACTGAAGAGAATTTCACACAAAAACAAGCTGAAAAAGGATCTTTCACCTGCCCTGAGTGTGGAAAAGAGTTTCACACATAAATCATCCCTTAACAGACACATTACGTCCACATGCTCTCAGTGTGGAAAGAGTTTCACGTGCAAAAGAAATCTCAAAGATCATCTGCGCCGTCACTCTGGAGTGAGATCATTCAGCTGCGATCAGTGTGAGAAGACATGCTGTGGCATCACACCTAAGCAGACACCTTAAAGTTCATGCTGGTGTGAAGCCTCACTTTTGTTCCTTTTGTGGAAGGAGTTTTTCTCTACTCCAAACTTTACAAGTTCACCAGCGTATTCATTCTGTTGTGAAACCTTATGTGTGCTCTGACTGTGAGAAGAGCTACACTACATTGACCAGCTTGAAAAAACACCAGAGAATTCACACCGGACAGAAACCGTACCAGTGCTCTTCATTTGGAAAGAGTTTCACCCAAGTATCTACTGTACAGACTCTTGAGAAAAAGCATTGCCTGAAGTTGTCGAAATGAGCAAATGTTGTCTACAAGCACAACTAAAGGTGAATACAATCACCTTAATTATCACCCGTCCTTTGAACCAGATTCTGTGTCTCATCATCAGGATAAATCAGTATGTTTCTATATAAAGTGAACATTAAAAATTCCTCAGATTTGACTCTAGATGGCGGCATTTGTTGTCATTCTCAGTCATTTCAAGGTTTAATGGTTGAAGAATCGGCTCTAAATCTGCTGAGAACATTGAAATCTAAACAAATCCACAGAAGCACAAAGTGAAGACAGACAAAAACTATTAAGGTGTAATGCACGTCAGATAGTTTTCCACTTTATAAAAATTAAATACATAAACTTATATACAATTACAAATACAAAAATAAACAGATAAGTGTTCTACAGGTTCTTCACATACCAAAAGAACTTCCATTATTTTAAATTATAGTAATATTTCACAATAATACGTTTTTTCTTCTTCTGCCCATATGCCCATTTTTTGACGTTTGAGCCCCCCTCTCTGCACGTCCCTGACAACATGTATCAGTTCAGTGAACTGTTGGAATTACTGGAGTAACAAATACTCTGGGATATTGGTTTATTTCGGATATTGGTTGGTTTGAGTCAGAGAGACTGCCAGGCATGTCCGAAAGCAGAGGTGGACAGTAACAAAGTACATTTACTTGACTACTGTACTTAAGTACACTTTTTGAATATCTGTACTTCACTTGAGTATTATTTTTTCTGGAAACTTTTTACTTTAACTTCACTACATTTGAAAGACAAATATCGTACTTTTTACTCCACTACAATTCTGTCACAGTCCTTGAGTAGAAAGTAGTAATGTCAGTCAGGGGTTGCATTTTGGTTGGAAATGAAAGTCAGAGTGACGTCAGAAACCGACTGATGTTGGTTTTTGACGTCAACACGATTTTCGTTTTCAACCCCAATACAGCATCTGTCCAACGTTGGAGATTAATGTCAATCCGGCGTTGGATTCTGACATCAACCTGATTTTCATTTTCAACATTGGGTTTGGTCTTCTAAAAGCAAATTTTGTCATTGTTTTGGTGCACACTAGCTTATAGATAACATAAGGTTAGCATATTCATACTAAAAGCCAAAAAACTTTAAATAGGGCAGTATTTGAGGGAACAGCCATTTGGGTGTCCGAAACCATTGTGGACGTTATTGAGTGACTTATTCAATCTCACATTCAATCCCACTACTGGAACTGTGTTCTAGAAATACATGTGATATTGATATGAGGGTAGGCATAGATTCAGAGGCATAAGGTACTGTAAGTATTACACACAACAATGCAACAATAATAATACAATGCATTGACATTTACTTTTGATACTTAAGTACTTTTAAAAAACGAGTACTAAAGTACTTTTACTTAAGTAAAAATCTGTCTTTACAACTTTTACTTGTAACAGAGTAATACTTGACCAGTAGTATCTATACTTTCACTCAAGTAAGGAAGTTGTGTACTTTGTCCACCTCTGTCCGAAAGAGAGTAACTTTAGAAAATTGTGGATCAGCGCTGATTCAAGACGCGGACTGTTTAGAACGATTCAGTCTGATTTGGTGAACTGGTTCGACCCGTTCACTAAACACACTTTATCATTCAAGTTTATTTATTTTTTATTAGGCTATATTCTTTATAATTGCACACAGAAGAGACAACAAATTGCACTTTATATTGTATTAATTTAGGGGAGATGATCTGATGTGTTTTGTTTATTGTAGATTCTCTTCCTCACATACCTAAGAAAAAGAAAAGAAACAAATCAGTTATAAGGAATACAACAAAGGACCCAATTTATAGTTGCTGGTCCTGTGTGTCATTTTCCAGTGGCCACACATGTGACTTGAATTTAAACCGATTTGTTTTACATATTCTTTCAGCTTCTCTCTGAACTGAATTGATAGTTTAAAGGGATAGTTCACTTTGAAATACATTTTTGGTATGTTTTAGCTTACCTCAAGGGCATCCAAGATGTAGGTGTCTTTTTTTCCGCAGTAGTTTCAATTTTTATATTTTTAGGTCAAACCGTTCTTGTCTGTCAGTCATATAATGCAGGTCCATGGTCACTGTCTCAAAGAGCATGCACAGAGTCTAAATTAAAACAATTCCCCATCGTCCAAATTAAACAATTCCCCATCGTAAGTACACATTGATGGCCCAAGACACGAAACGAGCGGTTTGTGTGAGAAAACGAACAGTATTTATATCGTTTTTACCTCTTATACACAGCCACGTCAAAGTGATCTGATCTGACTTGTACGCAGACTGGTGCATAGATATATACACTAGATGTCGCCTTAAAGACATTCGTTCCAATGAACTGCCGTAGACAAGGCGACATCTAGTGTATATATATATGCACCAGTCTGCGTACAAGTCAGATCAGATCACTTGGACGTGGCTGTGTATAAGAGGTAAAAACGATATAAATACTGTTCGTTTTCTCACACAAACCGCTCGTTTCGTGTCTTAGGCCATCAATGTGTACTTACGATGGGGAATTGTTTAATTTGGACGACGGGGAATTGTTTTAATTTGGACTCTGTGCATGCTCTTTGAGATAATGACCATAGACCTGCATTATATGACTGACAGACAAGAACAGTTTGACCTAAAAATATAAAAATTGAAACTACTGCGGAAAAAAAGACACCTACATCTTGGATGCCCTTGAGGTAAGCTAAAACATACCAAAAATGTATTTCAAAGTGAACTATCCCTTTAACAGTGCTGGAAATATACAGTGCATTTCTGATAATAACTGCGATCTAACGCAACTAAACGCTAAAGAACGACGTTATCAGCATGATGACGAAAAACTACATTGCTTGTCTATTACCACCAACTGCTACTTATACCAATGATGAAAATAAGCGCAGTTAAGGCCAATTCACACCAAGAACGATAACTAAAGTTATATTTGCATCCACACCAACTAATAATAACGGTCTTATTCTAAACTTGCGCGGTGCGGTTTCAAAGTGTGAACAACATGTCATTGAACATGTTTTTACTGTTCTTGTTGCATTTACACAATTTTAACCAGCAGATGTCCACAGCAGGCTATTTTTCAAGTGAATCTAGCTAGTGCAGGGGTGGGCAATTCATTTCCCCAAGAGTCCACATGAGAAACCTGAACGGTTGTAGAGGGCCGGACCAATACACTTAACTCAGTTCTACCCCATTTATTATATATAATAAAAAAACAGGAAATTAATAAAATGAAAATGTGGAGCACATCATTATTTCACTATTTAATGAACATTCACAAAAACAGTTGTGAAAATTTTCAATTTTCATTTTTTGCAGCTGGGAAAAAACATTCTGAAAGTGATTCCAATTATATTGTTCCTCTATATCGTTATAGTGGTGGTGTGAATTCTACTAGTCTATCTTTATCGTTAACTGTATGTCGTTGTTGGTGTGAACGGGCCTTTTGAATAGTCAAATATGTGGCAGGGCGTTGCTATAGTGTGATTATATTGCATTGCAATAGGTACCGAATCAAAACCAGTTAGCACATCATTTGTAATTGAAAGGGTTTGATGACAATAACTCGTTATGGTTACACTTGAAATAGTTACTTGAAACAAAGTAGGGGTGGTGCTGGTGCTGGTGCTGGTGCTGGCGCAATGGATAAGACTTTTGGTGCCTTTGGTGTGAGAGACCCGGGTTCGAATCCACTGTGAGACACCAGTGTGTCCCAGAGCAAGACACTTAACCCCTAGTTGCTCCAGAGGCGTGCGACCTCTGACATATATAGCAATTGTAAGTTGCTTTGGATAAAAGCGTCAGCTAAATGAATAAATGTAAATGTAAACTCCAATATATTATTTGTTTGTTGGAAGGTGTGTGTTCTCCTCCTCTCTGCTGCCATCTTTACTCTTAACTAGGTTAGGATCCCTCTCCAGCACTCTTAAATAATGTAGGAGCTGAGACCTAGTCTTAACACTTAGAAACCTTTATGATTCAAACTTATTCTTAAGTTTAGGAATAAGAGTAGAATTATGTCATTTTTAGAATTTTGACACACTAAAGACTAATATTTTACTCTGAGCGGCTTTATACATTTGGCCCCTGATATAGATTTCTCCCAAAAAAATAGTCTAATAAACACAGTGAATTAATTTTGTTAAACTGTTTCATGAATCACGATTCGACTAGTACACAAAATCTGCTCAAAATAAGTTAATTTTCATTACTTTTGTGGACTAAATTGTTTGTCAAAATGTAACATATAACCATATAGCTAATGTAAGAACCTAAATGACTTTATTTTATAAATAGATAGCAGCTGTAAAACAAGTCTGTAAATTTGATCTGCTCTCAGTGATGCATTTGTCGAGTCCATATTATGAGAGGAATCGCCTTATAAACAATTGGTGCCATCAATCCAATAAAGTCTTCAATATGTTCTCAATGCATCACCTCTAAACAGCGAGACTAATATGAATGATATGCGCGATATGATGTATGAATGCTATTTGATAGACTTTTGTTGCCATTGTTTCACAACTTTTCTGAACTATTATTCTTGTACATCTGTATGAGATGACCATGCACTGCTTGAGCGATGACACTGACACAAGTATTTTCACATTGTTGCTTTACTGTTCAGTTCATCTTGTATACAGGTAACACTCAGTGTTTACTGCACATGTGCAACACAACAGAGGATCAATACGGGTGTCGGAAGAACAAAACATGCAACACTTAGAATGCAATTCACAACCATTTTAACCAGTTCCCCTTATCAAACAATCAAACTTCAATACTAATTTTAGATTAAATTGTATTAAAGGTTATTCCATCTTTTGCTTATTTACAAGTTATGGGAGTGAACTTTGCTCACTTAGACACCTTCGGGCAATGAGTTTTCTTATGTTTCTGCAGACTAGATGATTGGGTGTAACTCTTCCCACATGAAGAGCACTGGTGCGGTTTCTCTCCAGTATGAACTCTCTCATGATCTTTCAAGTTTCCTGACTGAGCGAAACTCTTTCCACAGTGTGAGCACTTGTACGGTTTCTCTCCAGTGTGAATTCTCTGGTGTTTTATTAAGTGGCTGGATGAAGTGAAGGTCTTTCCACAGTCAGAGCACACATAAGGTTTCACACCAGTATGAATACGCTCATGCTCTTTTAAATATTCCAGTCGTGAAAAACTCTTTCCACATACAGAACAAAAGTGAGGCTTCACACCAGCATGAACTTTAAGGTGTTTTCTTAAGTTTGATACAAAAACAAATGTTTTATCACACTGATCACAGCTGAATGATCTCACTCCAGAATGACGGCGCAGATGTTTATCGAGAGAGCTTTTGTAACTGAAACTCTTTCCACACTGAGAGCATAAATAAGGCCTTTCTCCAGTGTGAATCATCATGTGTTGTTTAAGGTTTGATTGCTCTATGAAACTCTTTCCACACTGAGAGCAAGTGAAAGTTTTTTCTCCAGTGTGAATCATCATGTGTATCTTCAGGTTTTGTTTACGACTGAAACTCTTTCCACACTCAGAGCAGGTTAAAGATCCTTCAACTCCAGATTTTGCAGCTTGTTTCTGTGTGAAATTCTCTTCAGTCTTTGAAACGACTGCATTTCCATCTTCATTTGTGAAATAATGCGGTTTTTGAAACTGATGCAGTTTGTCTTCATTCACTTCCATCAGGTCTAAAATAAACAAATGAAATCCCCATAATTTAATAAAAGTATACATGAGAAACAAAAGTAAACATTGTTCAAATTCTCAATTTAGCACAAATCCAATTTACTACTGAGTCTACTAGTATCTAGTTTTAGATGTTATTTTAATATGTAAGTTTTCATCTTAATGTTCCTCATCAGTGATTAAAGAGAATGAAGGAAAACACCAACCTATTTGTTCCTCTGTATCTTCATCTTTTATTCTGCAGGGTTCTTCCTTAATCTCCATCTTTACAGTAGTATGTCCGTAGTTTCTCCTGGAGTAATTCCTCCTGCTTGCTTCTTCTTCTCCTGTGGGAAGATGGGAATATTCCCCAGCATTTAAACTCTCATGAATGGCTGTGGGAGCTTCACTGACTGAAGGAGTGAATTGTGGTCGTTGTTGCTCATTTAGCAGATGATCATCACACTTACAATCACTCTCAATTATCCAGGTGCAAATAGTCATTTAGAAACAATTAAATGATTACTGAATTTACACTTTGAGCTTCATATCAAGCCCAAAGTGTAAATTCAGTAATAATGGATTTTGGCTGTTACGTGGTGATGCA
Organism: Leuciscus leuciscus; assembly: GCF_965113295.1. Lineage (NCBI taxonomy): Eukaryota > Metazoa > Chordata > Actinopteri > Cypriniformes > Leuciscidae > Leuciscus > Leuciscus leuciscus. The sequence goes on along the minus strand of NC_138740.1, from coordinate 34,608,599 downwards.
CAATTATTGTAATTCATTGCATCTTGAATTGAGTGTAGAATTTATGTTACAAAGAAAAAACAAACTTGTGCTAATTGAGTGACTTATTAACACCTTTCCTTGAGTAGCCATGTAATCAATATAAGGTAAACCCACATGTTAAGTCTGAGCCTGTGTGTGGGGATGTGTATCTCGTCTTTTCTATCCCTCTCTCTCTCTCTCTCAGGTGCAGCTCTGCCTTAATTGAACATGTTCCTCGAGGATTGGTGGACGAGAGAAAAGTGTTTTTTGAGATACAGCGTGGATGCTGATGTGGAAGAGAGATGCTGTTGGCGTTTTGAATTGAGAGAATGTTATAGTGGTTTTCTTATTTATTTATTTACCTTTATTTTACCAGGAAGTCTCATTGAGATTAAAATCTCTTTTACAAGAGAGACCTGGCCATGGTAGTTATGTAAAATTTAGTTCAAATACAACCAATACAAAATAAAAAGAAATATTAGAACATAGTATCCTCTCAACAAAAACAATCACAAGCCTTCATTATCTTTATGATGCCTTTAAATTCACCAATAGACACCAATTTGTCTAGTTTTAAATATTTTTGCAAATTATTCCATGCCCAGGGTCCATGATAGGAAAATGCAGTTCTCCCCAGTTCTGTAAAAACTCTAGGTACATTTAAAAGTTTCTTGTACATTTACAAAAACACTTTGAAGAGCACGTAAAGGTATAGATAAAATCATTCTTAAACGAAATCCTGCATTACCACATTTTCTGATGTGTTATTGTTGAAATATGGTACCCAGAACACAGAATGGTGTGAATTCTACTAGTCTATCTTTATCGTTAACTGTATGTAGTATATCTTTTCTTTGTCTTGAAGGTTCTTCTGTTCGATCAGTGTTTCAAATGAGTGTTTCCAGTCGTTGTATTGCAATGGATCCCCACTTAAAACTGAAGGTTCAGGAACTGGAATTCTGTTGACACTTAAAGCGCCTGCAAGCACCTTAATGAGCTCTGATCAGAATCAGAATCAGAATCAGAAAGAGCTTTATTGCCAAGTGTGCTTGCACCCACAAGGAATTAGGGGCCAAGCACCGAAGGTGCGGAGGCACCTATTGTATCTGTTCCCGTTCTTCTTCTTATTATTCTTCCGTTTCTTCTTCTTCTTCCGCTCTGGGAGTCTATGGCAGCCCATAGAACCGCTTGCGGGAAAGTTATGAAATTTGGCACACTGATAGAGGACAGTCTGAAAAGTCCCCATAGCAAATTTAGTGTCTTAAAACCAATCCCTCTAGCGCCACCAACTGTCCAAAGTTTCACTCATGTTTATGCTAATAACTTTTCAACAAAATAATTTTTTCCTCTAATTCCTTGGCTCATGACGATTCGATTGCACCCTATGACGTCATTTTCCGTCATTAAAATATGGCCGCCATTTTGAATTTTTCTAAAAAACCTACTTTTTCGAACTCGTCCTAGACGGTTTGTCCGATTTGCACGAAAATTGAACAAGATCATCTTCAGGCAGTGCTGACCAAAAGTTATGGAATTCAAATTGATTCGTCAAACCATTTTCGATAAACGCTCGAACAAATTTTACGTAGCGCTTGCAAAAACAGACGTAAGGCTGTATCTCCGCAACGCTTTATCGGATTCAGACCAAACTTGGTACATGTCATCACAAGCATGACCTGAGGCTACATGCTGCGTTTCGACGCAGCGCCACCTACTGGTCCGGAGATATGAAAAATAGCTATTTTTGCTTTTAACTTCTGAACAGTTTGTCCAAAAATCATAAAATTGGTCTTCTTAGATTCAGGGCAACATGCCGAGTCGACTGATATCCAATTTTACCATATCGGCCATTTTGACTGTCGGCCATTTTGAATTTTGTGCTAAAATGCTGTATTTTACGAACGCATAAACGGATTGTTACGAAACTTGGTATGGGTCATCACCACGATGTCCTGAAGGAGCCTGAGAAGTTTCGAAACAGCGCCACCTAGTGGTGATTTTTTTTTTCAAATGCTCATAACTTTGGGTGTGGTCCACTTATTTTCACGAGACTCATCTAATTAGACTTCTGAATCCTTGCCGAGTCCTACGATACCAAACATGCTAAGTTTCGCCTTACGGTTTGTGTAGCGTTGTGATTTAGCACTTAAAAAACATTTGGCTATATCTTCGAAACCGCTTGTCCGATCGAGACGAAACCACCGTCAGAAGTTTGGAAACATAGGTCGATAGCCATTCACTAATTCCCAAATGCGAAAATATTGATAGTAAGGGGTAGTAAAATCCAATCAAAGTCATGTGTCAGTAATTTTTTACGTGTTTTTTCATATAAATGTCTGAAGCGAATTGAGATATCTTCACCAAAATTGACACACATATGTATGGGCGCACTCTGAGGACACGTAAAAAAAAATTGTAGGACTGAGCCTCTTGGTGGCGCTATAACAGAACAAAACATGAAATTCCCATTGACTTCAATACAGTTTTGTGAAATAAAATGCTATACTGAACAAAAGCATTGGTGTAATATTATGAAACTCAGAATGTGCCATCAGCACCATCCCCTGAAGGTACCCAAAATATTTTGAGACAGCGCCACCTAATGGTCAAAAGTGATAATTCGCCTAAAATCCTCTTTAAATGTCTTTAATTGCTCATTGTTGCAGTTGATCTGACACTTTCAGCCATGTCTTGTCGTCTTATTCTGCTTGGCCCCGGTAATGGCTGCTTGCAGCTATATTTAAGATTGTACTTACTATAGGGTTAGGCTGCATGTAATTAAACACAATTTATAGCAATTACTAGTAGGCTAACTATGTACCGTGTGTGACAAAGACTGTATTTTTTTTTTACCTATGAAAAAAGTTTTGTAACTATGGATTGGCCAAAATAAAAATTTAAAATAAAAGCCATAATCCTGTTCCAAACGTTAACCTTGACAGAATTAAATCTCTTAGAAGTCCTAACATGCACGGAATAAGACCAGACCGACCAGATTATAACTGACCTGTCAACTAAAATATAAATCTGTAATAGATGAACCACATACCCCGTTAAAATAAATAGCTTTCATTACCTCAGTGTAAGTGCAAATCATTCAGTGCAAACTGTCGAGAAAGTGTTTTCCTCACGTCACGGAGAGATTCACCGACAGACTTTCCGTTTCTAACGACTAGGTATGACTATAGGTAATGTATACACAGGCTATTATAAGCTGTTTAAAGGGTTAGTTCACCCAAAAATGAAAATTCTGTCAGTAATTACTCACCCTCATGTTGTTCCAATCATGTAAGACTTTCGTTCATCTTCGGATCACAAATTAAGATATTTTTGATTAAATCTGAGAGCTATCTCACTCCTCCATAGGCTTCCAGAGGGACCGAAACTCGCCGGCCCAGAAAGTCAGTGAAGAAAATGTTGAAATAGTCCAAGTGACTACAGTGGCTCTACATTAAGTTTATCATGCGACGACAATACTTTTTGTGCGAAAAAACAACAAAAATAACGACTTTATTCAACTATTAGTGTTCTTCAATGTGGGCCTCTGACGAGAGTTCACGGGAGCGCCACGACGCATGCGCGAGAACTGAGATTACGGCGTTCTTCTTCTACTACTACTTGTTACTGGCTGCTCACTCCTTAGGAGTAATATCGCCATCTACTGTACAAGATGACGTCCCGACATTGCCGGGAGCGCAAAACGGTCTGTTTACAAGCAGCTGAAGACGCGCGCTGTATGTAAAACTGTATTCGTAAATATGTCCGCAGATTTCGATGTAGATGAAGATTTGATTTTTTTTTAACCAACCATACTTATTCGAACCAGAATACACAGACATTTAACTACAAGAGATGGAAGATGCTGCAACACAACCGCAGTCTGCTTCTGAAAGACAGAGAGCATTGGACAGCTGATGGTGTAAATGTAATCAGTGCCAAGCGATGCCTACTGAGGCCATCCTTAAAAATATTTTGGTTTGCCGTAACAGCCAAAAAAAAAAAAAGAAAAAGAAAAAAAAAGGGGTCGGTTGGTCGGTCTATATATAGCCTATATTCTTTCGCAAGTTAACGCAAGTTTACATCCGGCAAGTCGTTTTTTTATCAACTTAAGAACCAAAGGGGACTTTTTTAGTCCAAAAGGGTAAAAAAATTATTAATTGGGTCGGTCCTAAATTGACAGGGTCGGTCGGGTTATGGCAAACAAGACTATTTTTAAGGATGGCCTGAATAGGAGAGCGTGTGCTGCATCGATTGGGACATACAGTTACATACATTACGAATACAATTTTACAAAAGCAAAATAATATAATATTTGATGATTGATCGAAAATCGTATCTCTCCCCCCACATGCTCACCTGCAAGACGCTCCGACATTAAATTTCTCTGTAGGCTACTGTAGGCTTTTTGTAGAAAGCCTTTCTTTAAAGTGAATTTCGTTTTGTATTAATTGTAGCATGCAGGCAATATAATCAGGACATGGAGGCGCCCGCGTGCTCGTCTCTTAAATGAACCAAAACTCTACATTGAATCTTTAAAAAAAAAGAAGAAAGAATAATTATAGGCTATATATAGACCGACCAACCGACCCCTTTTTTATTTTTTTTATTTTTTTTGGCTGTTACGGCAAACCAAAATATTTTTAAAGATGGCCTCAGTAGGCATCGCTTGGCACTGATTACATTTACACCATCAGCTGTCCAATGCTCTCTGTCTTTCAGAAGCAGACTGCGGTTGTGTTGCAGCATCTTCCATCTCTTGTAGTTCAATGTCTGTGTATTCTGGTTCGAATAAGTATGGTTGGTTAAAAAAAAATCAAATCTTCATCTACATCGAAATCTGCGGACATATTTACGAATACAGTTTTACATACAGCGCGCGTCTTCAGCTGCTTGTAAACAGACCGTTTTGCGCTCCCGGCAATGTCGGGACGTCATCTTGTACAGTAGATGGCGATAATACTCCTAAGGAGTGAGCAGCCAGTAACAAGTAGTAGTAGAAGAAGAACGCCGTAATCTCAGTTCTCGCGCATGCGTCGTGGCGCTCCCGTGAACTCTCGTCAGAGGCCCACATTGAAGAACACTAATAGTTGAATAAAGTCGTTATTTTTGTTGTTTTTTCGCACAAAAAGTATTGTCGTCGCATGATAAACTTAATGTAGAGCCACTGTAGTCACTTGGACTATTTCAACATTTTCTTCACTGACTTTCTGGGCCGGCGAGTTTCGGTCCCTCTGGAAGCCTATGGAGGAGTGAGATAGCTCTCAGATTTAATCAAAAATATCTTAATTTGTGATCCGAAGATGAACGAAAGTCTTACATGATTGGAACAACATGAGGGTGAGTAATTACTGACAGAATTTTCATTTTTGGGTGAACTAACCCTTTAAGCCACAACTGGAGAAGTTTGTAGCACCTGCCTCTCAATACCTTCGTCACAATAGACTTTGAAACCGGTCAAATGGATTTAGTCATAGGCTTCAGTTACCAGATGTATATCGCACGAGCATTTAATAGTGTTCATCATTTGCTCTATGCAAAAAAGAAATAAACGGCTGTTCTGTAGGCCTACTACATCACCATTATCACCACTTTGATGGTTATTTCTTGAAGCTTATTGTCAACTTTAAAAGTTTAGCACCATAATAGGCCTAGGTACTTATTTTAATTAGAAATCCGAATACGTTTATTCGGATGTTAAAGTAATGCATGAATACTTTTGGTATTTGTAGATTTCTCTTTATCTATTTCAAAGCAGCATTAAAACACAAGGCGATGTGAAAGTGTAAAATGTTTATTTAGATGTTTTATACTGTGCAACAGTCACAATACAATAGCTGTCAATAGTCTACAATCGACCAATAAGACAATGAACACTGAAGACATCAAAATCTTGTCCAGAAGGAGAAGTTGGGGGTAGGCTATAACAGTGGCTGTTTGTCTAATGACAAATTCGTGTATGTAATAGCTTGAAAAGCAGTCTGAAAGATATGCGTGCATGCAGTGGCGGTTCTACATTGAATTACACCCTGGGCGAGACCCCCTTCGAGCGCCCCCCAATCACCCCAATTTGGACATAATTTTTCTAACCCCATTGGCAGATCATGTTTTGCTTGTTTTAAAAACTCAATTTTTATTTATTTCCACCAGAAAACAAGACTTAATATCTTATGTCATTTTACTACTTTAGTAATATAACGTTATGCATCTTTATTTAAGAAATGTTTGATATTTCGACTGGAAACAAGACAAAAATACTAAGAAAAGCATTTTTTTGCACTGTAATAACTGAACTTGTAACAGTTTTGTTGCAAAGCACAATATTATGGTGAAATTAGATCTCGTGTTTGAGTTAAAACCGAATTATTGTTAAGCATAGCAAGAATCATAGCAAAAAGGCTAGCAAATAAGAGTTATACGCACCAATTAATATTGCCCCTTCATTCATGACATGGATACCGTAATCATAGAGAGAAAACATAGTTGCATACCTTTATCTTTCGCTCGTTTCTAAATTGGGCACCTGATGGCTTTGACCTTTCTTGTCCATCTCTTATTTGGCACTCGACATCGACAATCAACAGATCCCCTGATCCCCCCATAACTGTCACTCACACTCACGAGTCACGACCAGAAGTCAAGACTAAACCAATTCACCTTGGTGGAGGTGACCAAGTAATCGTTTTGTATTACCTATTTTTATTAGCCATGCAGACAATTCAGAAAAACAAAAATGTGCAGGAAATATAGAGGCCTGTATTTATAATATTCTGAATGAAATGTGCGTTATTTGGAAGAAAGTCGAGGTGTGACTGACTTAGATAACTATATGGATCCCCCGCCGGCGGCGGCGGCGCCCCCCAAAAAATGCCGCCCGGGCGATTGCCCGGTTCGCCCGTGCCAAAAAACGCTACTGCGTGCATGCTTTACAGGACTTGAGCATGACCTCGAGACCAACCTGACGGGCCGAACCGGCACAGTGGAGCATATCGTACAATAACTGCAAAAAACGAAACTTGAAGAACTTCTAATAAAAATGATTAAGCCAAGTAGAACTTAAAAGTTTCATTTCTTTATCCCTTTGAACACGCAGTTTCCAATATAGTCTTTTGTCATTTAAATTTGAACTATATAGGATATATGCCTTTCTTTGATATATTAAAGGCAAGAATATAACAGGAATGTTCAGTAGCCTAACTACCCCAGAAAAGGCAAACTAAAATCAAAAGTAAATGTTTTTTTGTTTTTTAATCATGCTTTTAAAGAACATTATAATACACATGTAAAATACAAGCAACAGATAACACAATTTGTTTAGGGAAAATGTAGTGTCCGAATAAATCCAAACAGCTGGAAAAAACATAACACATTCAAAGCAGAAAAATATAAAATAGTGTTGATAGGTTTGTATAACGGAGTAGCTTTTCTTTATGAATGGACCTCACACCTCGCTTGTGACTGTCTGTGGGTTTGGTTGAGGCTTTATCCTGCTGCTTGTCCTCTGTGTCTGTGGGCAGAGGGGCACGTCACAGGACGGGATATCCCGACCTCTCTCGGACAACATGAGATTCAAGTACTCAGTCCCAGAGGGACATGCTCTAATCTGCCAGCTGGTAGAATGAGTATAGATACTGTTCGTTATGGTCACATCTAAAAACACAAAGACATATGGTGGTCACAAAATCTTATTCTGTTTCATTCTTCCCATATTTGTAGCTATAGTACTGTCCAGTAAACATACTTAAATGGTACACTCCAGCAGCAGGTAATATTGCATCTATGTAGCAGGTGAAGTATCCATTGGCCATAAGAGACATATTATGCAAGCCCTGAGGACCAGAGTTCCCACTAAATGTAATGAAAACCATGGAAATGTTTTCTTTGCTCAGATCTGGTATGACTGGAAATATAATCAAATATACAAGGGATTACATTGCATTGCTTAGATGATTTTTGAGAAAATAATATTGTATCTTGTGTCCAATTCAATTTAAATAAATTTAATTAAAAGCACAATTGAATTACAAGCAACTTAAATTGCACAAGGGTTGCTATGGCAAGGCTGACAATAACCTGAGACTTCCATGAGGAGGGGCTTTCCAATCTGCACCCTGTCAATCAAAGCAGCTACAGTGGCATCACGAACAGAAGGCCCTCTGCTGAATTAATAATCACATCAAATAACAAACAAAATCGTGCATTTTAATGCATTTTCTTTTTATTGAAATAAGATGTCACGGATTGGCCAGGTTCTTCCACCACAATCACCCAGCGATCACAGTCACCTGAGTTCTGACAAGACACACCTGCACCCCATCAATCACCACTGCTTCATAAGCACACACCACGCACCTCTCATTGTCCGGGCTCGTTTATCCGAAGCGGACTCATAGTGCTTCTCTCTGCGAGTTTCACTAACTAAACTTACCTGTGTTTACTTACCAGTTCTCTACGCCGATTCCAGTCTGTCCCAGTCTGCCCAGATCTCATCTCGAGTGGTGTGCGAGCCGTAAGCCTTCTGATCTGCCAAGTGGTGCGTGAGTGTGTGCCGTCAGCCTGTCATCCTCTTCATACGAAGATCATATCCACTCTGGAAGTCTCATCTCGCCGTGCCTGCAAAAGATACAATGATTATTCACTCACGAATTACACTCAAGAATTCTTCACCTCTGAACTCTGATACTCACCGAATACTGCACGTTGATTCATCTTGATACTCTGCTGTTGTAAATAAACACTACATCACTACTTACCTTGTTGTCCGTCTGCTTCCGTAACAGTTAGCCCGGACCAAAAAGAGACAGCGACAGCATGAGTGCTCCAGATCCCTTTCAAGAGCTGGTGGATTCGCTGAAGAGGGTATTAACATTATCTCCTACCATCACGCCTCCTTCAACCATCACGCCTCCCGCACCACCAGCACCATCACCATCGAGCACTTCTTCGACCACCGCATCTTCCAGTCCCATGGCCTGACCAGCGTCCTACTCTGGCGGGGCGGAGGAGTGCAACGGATTTTTGCTTCAATGCTCTCTCATATTCACCATGCAGCCCACTTTAAATCGGGGCAGTCATGGCCTAGTGGTTAGGGAGTTGAACTGGTAACCCAAAGGTTGCTGGTTCGATTCCAGAGCCGGTGGGAAATGACTGAGGTGCCCTTGAGCAAGGCACCTAACCCCTAATCGCTCCCTGGGCGCCACACAAAGGCTGCCCGCTGCTCTGGGTGTGTATCCATGTTTGCAGTGTGTGTGTGTTAACTACTCACTACTCTGCTCCTAATGTGTTTGCATTAACTTGGATGGGTTAAATGCAGAGGTCAAATTCCAAGTATGGGTTACCATACTTGGCCGTCACGTGTCACTTTCACTTTATATTCTCACTTTCACCGGTCCAGCTCACTTTATATCCAACCGACCAGTCTAAAATAGCATTCATAACATCTCTACTCACCGGTCCAGCTCTCCAATGGGCCGAAACGATCTGGAAGCAAGCTGGCCCAGCCATTAGTTCCATACAAGCCTTCGTTTCCCACTTCAAAGAAGTATTCGGCCGAACGGATGGAGAGATATCAGCCGGTGAGCAACTCTATCATTTGTCTCAAGGAAAGATGTCTACTCATGAATATGCCCTTCGCTTTCGCACTCTAGCTGCAGCCAGTGGATGGAACGAGCGGTCCTTACTGACCACCTACCGGCTTGGTCTCACACCTCAACTCCGTCTGCAGCTGGCCGCATTGGACGATAATATGGGGCTCGAAAAGTTCATTCAACAATCCATCAGGTGCTCAGACCGTATACAATCTTATCAGTCCCATTCTAACTCTACTGCACTCCTCCGCCCATCTGAAACCGCCAGCCCTCCAGAACCAGAGCCCATGATAATAGAGTCTGGTAAACTTACCGCTGCTGAGCGACAGAGGAGGCTGACCCGGGGTCTTTGCATCTATTGTGGAGCCAGTGGGCATGTTCGGTCGAACTGCCCAATTCGTCCCATACGAACATCGGTGAGTGTATTCCATATTGATGAAGAAAAGATGCATCCACTCACTTCTTGTGTCCAGTTAACCACCCAAACATTCTCTGTTTCAGTTCACGCTCTCATCGACTCCGGGTCAGCAGGAAATTTCATCTCGGGAACCCTCTGTCGCCAGCTCCAGCTCCGTACCGAAGCCTCGTCAAATGTTTACCAGATAATAATAATAATAATTCATTACATTTATATAGCGTTTTTCTCGGCACTCAAAGCGCTTTACATGGAAGGGGGAATCTCCTCAACCACCACCAATGTGCAGCATCCACCTGGATGATGCGACGGCAGCCATATTGCACCAGAACGCCCACCACACACCAGCTTCCTGGTGGAGAGGAGACAGTGATGAAGCCAATCAGTATATGGGGATGATTAGGAGGCCATGATGGACAGAGGCCACAGGGCAAATTTGGCCAGGATGCCGGGGTTACACCCCTACTCTCTGGGATTTTTAATGACCACAGAGAGTCAGGACCTCGGTTTAACGTCTCATCCGAAAGACGGTGCTCTTTTGACAGTATAGTGTCCCCATTACTATACTGGGGCATTAGGACCCACACAGACCACAGGGTGAGCACCCCCTGCTGGCCTCACTAACACCTCTTCCAGCAGCAACCTGGTTTTCTCAGTAGGTCTCCCATCCAGGTACTAACCAGGCTCAGCCCTGCTTAGCTTCAGTGGGCAACCAGTCTTGGGCTACAGGGTGACATGGCTGCTGACAACCCATAACCAAGTTCATCACTGCACGTCCACGTATTCACCGGAAATGTGAACCCATTACACTTCAAGTCGGAGCCCTACACAAAGAGGATATTCAGCAGCTGGTTCTGGAGGGAGCCAATGCGGATATCATACTGGGGCGTCCGTGGCTGGTGAAGCATGATCCCATCATCTCTTGGGGCTCCGGGGAAGTGATAAAGTGGGGCAAGGAATGCTCACCAAGATGTTTTCCAGTTCTTCCACGTCCTGTTCTGAATCCTGTTCCAGTCTATGTCACATCAGTCGAAAGTCCACTCGAAAAACAGTCCACGAAGATTCCTGATATCTACTCTTCTTTCCAAGACATCTTCTGCCCCAAGAGAGCTTCCCAGCTACCACCTCATCGGCCATGGGACTGCGCCATTGACCTGATTCCGGATGCTCCTTTGCCCAGAGGTAAGATCTACCCGTTGTCACTTCCAGAGACCAAGGCCATGGAGGAGTATATTCAGGAAGCTCTCGATCAAGGGTACATTCGGCATTCTACATCTCCCGCAGAATCCAGCTTCTTTTTTGTGGCCAAAAAGGATGGAGGGCTGCGGCCATGCATTGATTACCAGACCCTAAACCAAGGTACTGTCAAATTCAAATATCCCCTTCCTCTCGTCCCTGCGGCCCTCGAACAACTCCGTTCAGCTACCATCTTCACGAAGTTGGACCTCCGCAGCGCTTACAACCTGGTGGGAATACGAGAAGGGGATGAATGGAAAAACTCTTTTGTGACCCCTACTGGCCACTATGAATATCTGGTTATGCCCTATGGTCTGGTCAACGCCCCTTCCGTGTTTCAGAATTTCATTCATGAGGTCCTCCGGGAGTTCCTGCATCACTTCGTGGTCGTCTATATTGATGACATCCTCATCTATTCCCAGAGTGAAGTCGAACATCGTCATCACGTTGCGGAGGTCCTCCACACACTCAGAGCTCATCATCTCTTCCTGAAGGCCGAGAAGTGTTCTTTTCATCTCCCATCAGTCCAGTTTTTAGGCTACCTCATTGACCGTCAGGGGGTCCGCATGGATGAGAGGAAGGTCACTGCTGTAACTACCTGGCCAGAACCCACCACGATCAAAGAACTCCAGAGATTTCTTGGTTTTGCCAACTTTTACAGACGTTTCATACGAGGTTACAGCATCATCACCACTCCACTCACCAACTTGCTCAAAGGTAAACCCAAAAGTCTCCTCTGGACTCCTGAAGCAGCCGCAGCCTTCCAATCCCTCAAGTCTGCCTTCACACAAGCACCTCTCCTGACGCATCCAGATCCTGAGCTTCCTTTCGTCGTGGAGGTGGACGCCTCTACCTCCGGAGTTGGAGCCGTCCTTTCTCAACTTCATGGGACACCTGAATTACTCCATCCATGTGCCTATTTCTCTCGGAAGCTTAGCCCGGCGGAGAGGAATTACGACATCGGCAATCGTGAACTCCTGGCCATCAAGCTGGCCCTGGAGGAGTGGCGACATTGGCTGGAGGGTGCCATCCACCCATTCCAAGTCATCACTGACCATAAAAATCTCCAGTACCTCCGTGATGCTAAACGACTTTGTCCCCGTCAGGCCAGATGGTCATTATTCTTCTCGAGATTCCATTTCTCCATTACCTACCGTCCTGGTCCTAAGAATGTCCGTGCCGATGCTTTGTCCAGATTACATGATTCACCAGGATTGATGATGATATTTTCAGGTATAATGTTGGTGGTTGTCTCGGGAGTCTCTGGAGAATCATGTAATCTGGACAAAGCATCGGCACGGACATTCTTAGGACCAGGACGGTAGGTAATGGAGAAATGGAATCTCGGGAAGAATAATGACCATCTGGCCTGACGGGGACAAAGTCGTTTAGCATCACGGAGGTACTGGAGATTTTTATGGTCAGTGACGACTTGGAATGGGTGGATGGCACCCTCCAGCCAATGTCGCCACTCCTCCAGGGCGAGCTTGATGGCCAGGAGTTCACGATTGCCGATGTCGTAATTCCTCTCCGCCGGGCTGAGCTTCCGAGAGAAGTAGGCACATGGATGGAGTAATTCAGGTGTCCCATGAAGTTGAGAAAGGACGGCTCCAACTCCGGAGGTAGAGGCGTCCACCTCCACGACGAAAGGAAGCTCAGGATCTGGATGCGTCAGGAGAGGTGCTTGTGTGAAGGCAGACTTGAGGGATTGGAAGGCTGCGGCTGCTTCAGGAGTCCAGAGGAGACTTTTGGGTTTACCTTTGAGCAAGTTGGTGAGTGGAGTGGTGATGATGCTGTAACCTCGTATGAAACGTCTGTAAAAGTTGGCAAAACCAAGAAATCTCTGGAGTTCTTTGATCGTGGTGGGTTCTGGCCAGGTAGTTACAGCAGTGACCTTCCTCTCATCCATGCGGACCCCCTGACGGTCAATGAGGTAGCCTAAAAACTGGACTGATGGGAGATGAAAAGAACACTTCTCAGCCTTCAGGGAGAGATGATGAGCTCTGAGTGTGTGGAGGACCTCCGCAACGTGATGACGATGTTTGACTTCACTCCGGGAATAGATGAGGATGTCATCAATATAGACGACCACGAAGCGATGCAGGAACTCCCGGAGGACCTCATGAATGAAATTCTGAAACATGGAAGGGGCGTTGACCAGACCATAGGGCATAACCAGATATTCATAGTGGCCAGTAGGGGTCACAAAAGCGGTTTTCCATTCATCCCCTTCTCGTATTCTCACCAGGTTGTAAGCGCTGTGGAGGTCCAACTTCGTGAAGATGGTAGCTGAACGGAGTTGTTCGAGGGCCGCAGGGACGAGAGGAAGGGGTTATTTGAATTTGACAGTACCTTGGTTTAGGGTCCGGTAATCAATGCATGGCCGCAGCCCTCCATCCTTTTTGGCCACAAAAAAGAAGCTGGATGCTGCGGGAGATGTAGAATGCCGAATGTACCCTTGATCGAGAGCTTCCTGAATATACTCCTCCATGGCCTTGGTCTCTGGAAGTGACAACGGGTAGATCTTACCTCTGGGCAAAGGAGCATCCGGAATCAGGTCAATGGCGCAGTGCCATGGCCGATGAGGTGGTAGCTGGGAAGCTCTCTTGGGGCAGAAGATGTCTTGGAAAGAAGAGTAGATATCAGGAATCTTCGTGGACTGTTTTTCGAGTGGACTTTTGACTGATGTGACATAGACTGGAACAGGATTCAGAAAAGGACGTGGAAGAACTGTAAAACATCTTGGTGAGCATTCCTTGCCCCACTTTATCACTTCCCCGGAGCCCCAAGAGATGATGGGATCATGCTTCACCAGCCATGGACGCCCCAGTATGATATCCGCATTGGCTCCCTCCAGAACCAGCAGCTGAATATCCTCTTTGTGTAGGGCTCCGACTTGAAGTGTAATGGGTTCACATTTCCGGTGAATACGTGGACGTGCAGTGATGAACTTGGTTATGGGTTGGATCTGGTAAACATTTGACGAGGCTTCGGTACGGAGCTGGAGCTGGCGACAGAGGGTTCCCGAGATGAAATTTCCTGCTGACCCGGAGTCGATGAGAGCGTGAACTGAAACAGAGAATGTTTGGGTGGTTAACTGGACACAAGAAGTGAGTGGATGCATCTTTTCTTCATCAATATGGAATACACTCACTGATGTTCGTATGGGACGAATTGGGCAGTTCAACCAAACATGCCCACTGGCTCCACAATAGATGCAAAGACCCCGGGTCAGCCTCCTGTCGCTCAGCAGCGGTAAGTTTACCAGACTCTATTATCATGGGCTCTGATTCTGGAGGGTTGGCGGTTTCAGATGGGCGGAGGAGTGCAGTAGAGTTAGAATGGGACTGATAAGATTGTATACGGTCTGAGCACCTGATGGATTGTTGAATGAACTTTTCGAGCTCCATATTATCGTCCAATGCGGCCAGCTGCAGACGGAGTTGAGGTGTGAGACCAAGCCGGTAGGTGGTCAGTAAGGACCGCTCGTTCCATCCACTGGCTGCAGCTAGAGTGCGAAAGCGAAGGGCATATTCATGAGTAGACATCTTTCCTTGAGGCAAATGATAGAGTTGCTCACCGGCTGATATCTCTCCATCCGTTCGGCCGAATACTTCTTTGAAGTGGGAAACGAATGCTTGTATGGAACTAATGTCTGGGCCAGCTTGCTTCCAGATCGTTTCGGCCCATTGGAGAGCTGGACCGGTGAGTAGAGATGTTATGAATGCTATTTTAGACTGGTCGGTTGGATATAAAGTGGGCTGCATGGTGAATATGAGAGAGCATTGGAGCAAAAATCCGTTGCACTCCTCCGCCCCGCCAGAGTAGGACGCTGGTCGGGCCATGGGAATGGAAGATGCGGTGGTCGAAGAAGTGCTCGATGGTGATGGTGCTGGTGGTGCGGGAGGCGTGAAGGTTGAAGGAGGCGTGATGGTAGGAGATAATGTTAATACCCTCTTCAGCGAATCCACCAGCTCTTGAAAGGGATCTGGAGCACTCATGTTGTCGCTGTCTCTTTTAGGTCCGGGCTAACTGTTACGGAAGCAGACGGACAACAAGGTAAGTAGTGATGTAGTGTTTATTTACAACAGCAGAGTATCAAGATGAATCAACGTGCAGTATTCGGTGAGTATCAGAGTTCAGAGGTGAAGAATTCTTGAGTGTAATTCGTGAGTGAATAATCAATGTATCTTTTGCAGGCACGGCGAGATGAGACTTCCAGAGTGGATATGATCTTCGTATGAAGAGGATGACAGGCTGACGGCACACACTCACGCACCACTTGGCAGATCAGAAGGCTTACGGCTCGCACACCACTCGAGATGAGATCTGGGCAGACTGGGACAGACTGGAATCGGCGTAGAGAACTGGTAAGTAAACACAGGTAAGTTTAGTTAGTGAAACTCGCAGAGAGAAGCACTATGAGTCCGCTTCGGATAAACGAGCCCGGACAATGAGAGGTGCGTGGTGTGTGCTTATGAAGCAGTGGTGATTGATG
Source organism: Leuciscus leuciscus (assembly GCF_965113295.1). Lineage (NCBI taxonomy): Eukaryota > Metazoa > Chordata > Actinopteri > Cypriniformes > Leuciscidae > Leuciscus > Leuciscus leuciscus. The sequence goes on along the minus strand of NC_138740.1, from coordinate 34,592,866 downwards.
GGGTGCAGGTGTGTCTTGTCAGAACTCAGGTGACTGTGATCGCTGGGTGATTGTGGTGGAAGAACCTGGCCAATCCGTGACACTACCCCCCTCCCCAGGGCCCGCTCCTGAGGGCCGAGGTCTCCGGCGCCGTGGTGGTCTTCCTCGTCCACGAGGTCCAGGGTACTGAGGATGGCTGGAATGGAACTCTTCCATGAGCGTGGGATCTAGGATGTCGACTCTTGGGATCCATGATCTCTCCTCTGGTCCGTATCCTTCCCAATCGACGAGATATTCCAACTGACCACCACGACGTCGGGACTGCAGATTTCACGAACGGAGTAGATGGACCCTTCTTCCAGCATCAAGGGGGGAGGAGGTTCCTCTTCGTGGCCAGGTTCTGTGGAGGGAACAAGAGGGTCGTGAAAGGGTTTGAGTAGTGAGACGTGAAATGTGGGATGAATTCTATATTGTGGTGGAAGCTGGAGTTTGTATGTGACGGGATTGACCTGTTCCAGGATGGTAAAGGGGCCAACAAACCTGGGACTAAGTTTTTTGGAGGGCAGTCGCAGACGAATATCGCGAGTGGAGAGCCAAACCTTATCTCCTGGAACGTAGACTGGACCCGAAATCCTCCTCCGGTCAGCGACTGTCTTGGATCTGCGAACTGCCCTCTGCAGATGATGGTGAGCTTCGTCCCAGACTCTCTCGCTCTCCCGGAACCAGTAATCCACTGCGGGGACCTCAGATGGTTCACCATCCCAGGGAAATAGAGGAGGTTGGAATCCGAGAACACACTGGAATGGTGTGAGGCCTGTCGTGGGATGCCGCAGTGAATTTTGGGCATACTCCGCCCAGCCCAGAAACTGGTTCCAGGAGTTCTGGTGGCCGTTGCAGAAGGTCCTGAGAAACCGCCCCACTTCCTGGATCTTCCTCTCCGTCTGGCCGTTGGTCTGAGGGTGATAGCCAGAGGAGAGGCTGACTGTCACACCTAGGAGCTTGAAAAACGATTTCCATACTCGGGAAATGAATTGGGGTCCCCTGTCCGATACAATGTCTTCTGGGATCCCATAATAGCGAAAGACATGATTGAAGAGAAGTTTGGCGGTTTCCAGGGCAGTGGGAAGACCTCTTAGTGGTAATAGTCTGCAGAACTTAGAGAATTGATCTACTATGACGAAGATGCAGGTGTTCCCATCCGATGAAGGTAAATCGGTCATGAAGTCAACTCCTAGGTGTGACCAGGGGCGGTTAGGAATTGGCAAGGGATGGAGCTTTCCTGCAGGTAGATGTCGGGGACTTTTGGACATTGCACACTCCTTACAGCCTTGTACATACCTTTTCACATCCCTTGCCATACCCGGCCACCAGAAGCGCTCGGATAGCAGCGAGAGAGTGCTGTTGGCCCCGGGATGTCCAGTGCCCAGTGAGGTATGAATGGTGTGGATGAGATCTACCCGTTGTGTCCTAGGGATGAACTGACGATCAGGTGGAAAGCCCGGCGGAGGTCGAGGATCAGGAGTGGCGACGGCTGGAGGAGCAGACCATTCGATGGGATTGATGATGATATTTTCAGGTATAATGTTGGTGGTTGTCTCGGGAGTCTCTGGAGAATCATGTAATCTGGACAAAGCATCGGCACGGACATTCTTAGGACCAGGACGGTAGGTAATGGAGAAATGGAATCTCGAGAAGAATAATGACCATCTGGCCTGACGGGGACAAAGTCGTTTAGCATCACGGAGGTACTGGAGATTTTTATGGTCAGTGATGACTTGGAATGGGTGGATGGCACCCTCCAGCCAATGTCGCCACTCCTCCAGGGCCAGCTTGATGGCCAGGAGTTCACGATTGCCGATGTCGTAATTCCTCTCCGCCGGGCTGAGCTTCCGAGAGAAGTAGGCACATGGATGGAGTAATTCAGGTGTCCCATGAAGTTGAGAAAGGACGGCTCCAACTCCGGAGGTAGAGGCGTCCACCTCCACGACGAAAGGAAGCTCAGGATCTGGATGCGTCAGGAGAGGTGCTTGTGTGAAGGCAGACTTGAGGGATTGGAAGGCTGCGGCTGCTTCAGGAGTCCAGAGGAGACTTTTGGGTTTACCTTTGAGCAAGTTGGTGAGTGGAGTGGTGATGATGCTGTAACCTCGTATGAAACGTCTGTAAAAGTTGGCAAAACCAAGAAATCTCTGGAGTTCTTTGATCGTGGTGGGTTCTGGCCAGGTAGTTACAGCAGTGACCTTCCTCTCATCCATGCGGACCTAAAATGAGGTAGCCTAAAAACTGGACTGATGGGAGATGAAAAGAACACTTCTCGGCCTTCAGGAAGAGATGATGAGCTCTGAGTGTGTGGAGGACCTCCGCAACGTGATGACGATGTTCGACTTCACTCCGGGAATAGATGAGGATGTCGTCAATATAGACGACCACGAAGCGATGCAGGAACTCCCAGAGGACCTCATGAATGAAATTCTGAAACACGGAAGGGGCGTTGACCAGACCATAGGGCATAACCAGATATTCATAGTGGCCAGTAGGGGTCACAAAAGCGGTTTTCCATTCATCCCCTTCTCGTATTCTCACCAGGTTGTAAGCGCTGCGGAGGTCCAACTTCGTGAAGATGGTAGCTGAACGGAGTTGTTCGAGGGCCGCAGGGACGAGAGGAAGGTTCTTTTTTGTGGCCAAAAAGGATGGAGGGCTGCGGCCATGCATTGATTACCGGACCCTAAACCAAGGTACTGTCAAATTCAAATATCCCCTTCCTCTCGTCCCTGTGGCCCTCGAACAACTCCGTTCAGCTACTATCTTCACGAAGTTGGACCTCCGCAGTGCTTACAACCTGGTGAGAATACGAGAAGGGGATGAATGGAACACCGCTTTTGTGACCCCTACTGGCCACTATGAATATCTGGTTATGCCCTATGGTCTGGTCAACGCCCCTTCCGTGTTTCAGAATTTCATTCATGAGGTCCTCCGGGAGTTCCTGCATCGCTTCGTGGTCGTCTATATTGATGACATCCTCATCTATTCCCGGAGTGAAGTCGAACATCGTCATCACGTTGCGGAGGTCCTCCACACACTCAGAGCTCATCATCTCTTCCTGAAGGCCGAGAAGTGTTCTTTTCATCTCCCATCAGTCCAGTTTTTAGGCTACCTCATTTTAGGTCCGCATGGATGAGAGGAAGGTCACTGCTGTAACTACCTGGCCAGAACCCACCACGATCAAAGAACTCCAGAGATTTCTTGGTTTTGCCAACTTTTACAGACGTTTCATACGAGGTTACAGCATCATCACCACTCAACTCACCAACTTGCTCAAAGGTAAACCCAAAAGTCTCCTCTGGACTCCTGAAGCAGCCGCAGCCTTCCAATCCCTCAAGTCTGCCTTCACACAAGCACCTCTCCTGACGCATCCAGATCCTGAGCTTCCTTTCGTCGTGGAGGTGGACGCCTCTACCTCCGGAGTTGGAGCCGTCCTTTCTCAACTTCATGGGACACCTGAATTACTCCATCCATGTGCCTACTTCTCTCGGAAGCTCAGCCCGGCGGAGAGGAATTACGACATCGGCAATCGTGAACTCCTGGCCATCAAGCTGGCCCTGGAGGAGTGGCGACATTGGCTGGAGGGTGCCATCCACCCATTCCAAGTCATCACTGACCATAAAAATCTCCAGTACCTCCGTGATGCTAAACGACTTTGTCCCCGTCAGGCCAGATGGTCATTATTCTTCTCGAGATTCCATTTCTCCATTACCTACCGTCCTGGTCCTAAGAATGTCCGTGCCGATGCTTTGTCCAGATTACATGATTCTCCAGAGACTCCCGAGACAACCACCAACATTATACCTGAAAATATCATCATCAATCCCATCGAATGGTCTGCTCCTCCAGCCGTCGCCACTCCTGATCCTCGACCTCCGCCGGGCTGTCCACCTGATCGTCAGTTCATCCCTAGGACACAACGGGTAGATCTCATCCACACCATTCATACCTCACTGGGCACTGGACATCCCGGGGCCAACAGCACTCTCTCGCTGCTATCCGAGCGCTTCTGGTGGCCGGGTATGGCAAGGGATGTGAAAAGGTATGTACAAGGCTGTAAGGAGTGTGCAATGTCCAAAAGTCCCCGACATCTACCTGCAGGAAAGCTCCATCCCTTGCCAATTCCTAACCGCCCCTGGTCACACCTAGGAGTTGACTTCATGACCGATTTACCTTCATCGGATGGGAACACCTGCATCTTCGTCATAGTAGATCGATTCTCTAAGTTCTGCAGACTATTACCACTAAGAGGTCTTCCCACTGCCCTGGAAACTGCCGAACTTCTCTTCAATCATGTCTTTCGCTATTATGGGATCCCAGAAGACATTGTATCGGACAGGGGACCCCAATTCATTTCCCGAGTATGGAAATCGTTTTTCAAGCTCCTAGGTGTGACAGTCAGCCTCTCCTCTGGCTATCACCCTCAGACCAACGGCCAGACGGAGAGGAAGATCCAGGAAGTGGGGCGGTTTCTCAGGACCTTCTGCAACGGCCACCAGAACTCCTGGAACCAGTTTCTGGGCTGGGCGGAGTATGCCCAAAATTCACTGCGGCAACCCACGACAGGCCTCACACCATTCCAGTGTGTTCTCGGATTCCAACCTCCTCTATTTCCCTGGGATGGTGAACCATCTGAGGTCCCCGCAGTGGATTACTGGTTCCGGGAGAGCGAGAGAGTCTGGGACGAAGCTCACTATCATCTGCAGAGGGCAGTTCGCAGATCCAAGACAGTCGCTGACCGGAGGAGGATTTCGGGTCCAGTCTACGTTCCAGGAGATAAGGTTTGGCTCTCCACTCGCGATATTCGTCTGCGACTGCCCTCCAAAAAACTTAGTCCCAGGTTTGTTGGCCCCTTTACCATCCTGGAACAGGTCAATCCCGTCACATACAAACTCCAGCTTCCACCACAATATAGAATTCATCCCACATTTCACGTCTCACTACTCAAACCCTTTCACGAACCTATTGTTCCCTCCACAGAACCTGGCCACGAAGAGGAACCTCCTCCCCCCTTGATGCTGGAAGAAGGGTCCATCTACTCCGTTCGTGAAATCCTGCAGTCCCGACGTCGTGGTGGTCAGTTGGAATATCTCGTTGATTGGGAAGGATACGGACCAGAGGAGAGATCATGGATCCCAAGAGTCGACATCCTAGATCCCACGCTCATGAAAGAGTTCCATTCCAGCCATCCTCAGTACCCTGGACCTCGTGGACGAGGAAGACCACCACGGCGCCGGAGACCTCGGCCCTCAGGAGCGGGCCCTGGGGAGGGGGGTAGTGTCACGGATTGGCCAGGTTCTTCCACCACAATCACCCAGCGATCACAGTCACCTGAGTTCTGACAAGACACACCTGCACCCCATCAATCACCACTGCTTCATAAGCACACACCACACACCTCTCATTGTCCGGGCTCGTTTATCCGAAGCGGACTCATAGTGCTTCTCTCTGCGAGTTTCACTAACTAAACTTACCTGTGTTTACTTACCAGTTCTCTACGCCGATTCCAGTCTGTCCCAGTCTGCCCAGATCTCATCTCGAGTGGTGTGCGAGCCGTAAGCCTTCTAATCTGCCAAGTGGTGCGTGAGTGTGTGCCGTCAGCCTGTCATCCTCTTCATACGAAGATCATATCCACTCTGGAAGTCTCATCTCGCCGTGCCTGCAAAAGATACATTGATTATTCACTCACGAATTACACTCAAGAATTCTTCACCTCTGAACTCTGATACTCACCGAATACTGCACGTTGATTCATCTTGATACTCTGCTGTTGTAAATAAACACTACATCACTACTTACCTTGTTGTCCGTCTGCTTCCGTAACAGTTACAGATGTGATCATCGCCACTTTTCACTTTTTATTTTTCACAAGTACACTTTTTAAAATGTAATAATTCGTTAATAATAATTAATTCGTTACATTTATATAGCGCTTTTTCTGAGACCTCAAAGCGCTTTACATAGATGGGGGAATCTCCTCAACCACCACCAATGTGCAGCATCCACTTGGATGATGCGACGGCAGCCATATTGCGCCAGAACGCCCACCACACACCAGCTTACTGGTGGAGAGGAGACAGTGATGAAGCCAATCAGTATATGAGGATGATTAGGAGGCCATGATGGACAGAGGCCAAGGGGCAAATTTGGCCAGGATGCCGGGGTTACACCCCTACTCTTTTTCGAAGGACATCCTGGGATTTTTAATGACCACAGAGAGTCAGGACCTCGGTTTAACGTCTCATCCGAAGGACGGTGCTCTTTTTGGCAGTATAGTGTCCCCGTCACTATACTGGGGCATTAGGACCCACTCAGACCACAGGTTCAGCACCCCCTGCTGGCCTCACTAACACCTCTTCCAGCAGCAACCTGGTTTTCTCAGGAGGTCTCCCATCCAGGTACTAACCAGGCTCAGCCCTGCTTAGCTTCAGTGGGCAACCAATCTTGGGCTACAGGGTGATATGGCTGCTGGCAAATGTAAAACATCCATAGTGTTTCAGTAAAGAAGGTCCAGCAAGGTCTCAGAGTAACCAGGGGAATAAAACCTGTGAAAGAAAGGAAGATCAGTGGAACACCAAAAACCATACAGAATATTCAATCTAAGGGTTTACAGCATTATAAAAGCATGTTTAGTGTAAAAACATTTTATCATGGTGCTGTTTATTATTCGCATAAATATTCATGAACCTGACAATCTCCTCAGGGTAGCAGCTGTTGATTGCATTGATATATTCCTGAATTGCAGAACCAGGTTCTGCTTTGATCTCCTGCACTTTCTTCAGACCACCGCTGGTAACAAGCAAGCGCCTTGCTTCACTGTCATGAGGAAGAACCTTTAAGATGGGGAGGAAATCGAAAAGCTCCTTAAACAGTTCTCAATGTCATTAACAAATGCAGCTTTCAGAAAATGTGTTAATGAAAAGAGTAAGTTCCCGCTACCTTACTGAACTGGCAGATGACATGTTTAAGAATGTTGCTGGGAGCTTCATAGAGAAGAGGCTCCAGTGCTGGTAGATAAGTGCACGTTTGAAGGATGCTCTTCAATGCCTTCTTGGCCTTTTTTGAGTATGTGAACAAAGCAAAGAAGAGGCATGAGTTACTAAAAAATGAATGATATTGGTAAAAAAAAAAAAAAAAAAAAAAAAAATTCACAAAAGTTCCTCCACAGTTACTAATGGACCATTGGTCACCTTGACCTGCAGGTCTTCAGAACTTTCAGTGTCCAAATAGAGTTTTAGGAGTTTAGGGAACACGTTGGCCACAGCAACAGCTCGTGCATGTTCGGGTGTGTGTCGGCCAATCTGGCCAAACGCCCAAGCTGTGGCTGCTTTGAGGTCGTCGTCTTGCTCCTCTTCCAGACAGATAGACAACTGTGGCACTCCCTACAGGAGTGGAGAATCAAATGTGATCATAATCAGTATTATGAGGGAAATCCACTAATGTTCAAAAGTTTATGATCGGTATGATTTTTTTATATTTTTGAAAGAAGTCTCTTATGTTCACCAAGCATTTATTTGATCAAAAATACAGTGAAACATTAATATTGTGAAATATTAGTGCAATTTAAAATAACGGATTTCTATTTTAATATATTTTCAAATGTCATTTATTCATGTGATGGCAAAGCTGTATTTTCAGCATCATTACTGCAGTTTTCAGTGCCACATGATCATTCAGAAATCATTCTAATATGCTAATTTGCTGCTCAAGAAACAATTCTTATTATTATGACAGTAACATGTTTGTGGAAACCATGAATTATTATTTGATGAATAGAAGATTCAAAAGAACAGCATCTACTTGAAATATATATTTTTGTAACAATGTAAAAGTCTTAACGGTCCCCTTTGATAAAAGTATTAATTTCTTTTTTCTTTTTCTTTTTTTAAATCTTACTGACCCCAAACTTTTGAACAGTATATGTAGTCAAATTTAAGTTTTACATTTAATCTTAAGGAAGGATGTTATAACATACTTTAGATACAATAACAGCCATGGCTAAGATCTCGGAGTGTGCAGCCACATAGCCCAGCATCATGATCCCAGGCAGGCGAAAATTCCCTTTGGCATCCCCGAGGTAGTCAATCACAGCTGCTACGCCCCCCATATTCACTATTATCTGAGACAGCTGAGTAGGAAACAAACAATGCACACAAGCAAACACACAAGTCAGTGTGACATAATGATAAATAATAAATAAAAGCAAAACCGTTTTGGGCAGGTGAAAAAAAAGTGGTGATGCAATGACTATGTGGTGACCAATTGTCTGTTTCCTGTGTTGCACTGGTGATAAATAACAGACCCACATTCTCCAAGGTTTACAGACTAGCTGCCTCACACCATATTATTTAAACAGGGGGTGTCAAAGAGCTGACAAAGTAGAGATTCCAAAGTTACCCAAGTATCTTGAAATCATTTAATGGGTATGTTATGTATGTGGTAGGTACTTCTGGGGTGTGTTTTGTGATTTCCAGAATAAGAGTGGCGACATTCTTCCGAACAAATTCATCAGGGTCCTTTAGGCAAACCAGCGCAGCGGGGAATATCTCGGCCTCCACCACCATCTCGGCTACGTCCACGGAATGCTTGGCGATTTGACTGAGAGCTGAAAAAACCTGCCTCTGTAAAGAGTAAAAATGTAGTCTACTGTCAAATTAAATCATTAGGGCTTTTCACACTGTGCTTAACCCTGGGGTTGGCGTTGTTCTAAACCCCAGTTTTAACACCAGGTAGAGGAAAGTTACCCACTTGCAATTAGAAGCGGGGTTAACACTGCTTTTTAGGGATATAAAACCCTGCTCTGGAGCCGGGATAGCACCAGTTTAACCCTGCATTGCGGTGCCCAAGCATGTAAAGTGTTAAATTGTGATTGAATGTTTATGGCTAGATGGTTAGCAACAGACAACCAATCAGATGCATCATATTCACAAGCTTTTGATGATCATATAAACAGTGCGTCTTGTAAACAGTAGTTTCAGCATTTGAGGGGAAAATGGAGTTATTGTTGGTGTATAAACTGGAATTAAGAAGAGTTATATTGAATTGATAGTCGGCAATGTATAATATGAGGTAGCACAACGCTAGTTATGTAAACAGGTTGTGTACCGAATCATCCAATCAATGTCACTGACACCACAACTGTGCAATTAAGAACATTAACATATGGTTTAGGAATGTAAAGTGTGAACCATCAGTTTATAAATGCCCAGGATTAATTGTTAACCCCGGCTAAAATATGAGTAGTGTGAAATGCGAAACAAGATAAGGATTCTAGGATTCTGTTTTTCCTGGGTTAAGAATTACCCAGGGTTAACTATTTCAAGTGTAAAAAGCCCTATTGAGTCTGCATGTCATTGATTTCAATATCTGTACACTCTTAAAAAAATAAAGAACCTTTATTGGCATTAATGGTTCCATGAGGAACCTTTAACATCCATGGAACCTTTCAATTAGACAAAAGGTTCTGTATAGTGGAAAAAGGTTCTTTAGATTATTAAAATATTCTCTGGTCACACTTTAGATTAGGGTCCAATTTTCACTATTAACTAACTATTAACTAGGACTTTTGCTTCAGTAAACTCCTAATTACTGCTTATTAATAGTTATAGGTAGTTGCTAAATTTAGGTTTTGGGTGATATTAAGTGATGTAGAATATGGTCATGCAGAACAAGGCATTACGTGCTTTATAAGTACTAAAACACAGCCAATATCCAAGTAATATGCATGCTAATAAGGATCTTAACTAAAGTGTTACCTGTTCTTCACAATAAGATGGTTCTTTTAAAAAGATACTTTGAGGAACCCCAAATAGTTATTCTATGGCATTGCTGCGAAACTCCCCTTTCAGAACCTTTATTTTTAAGAGTGTAGACTGTGTCACCTTTAATTTGGCATCTGGGTTTAGGATCATCTGTGCTAGGTGGGCGATGACCCCTGTGTCCACCACGGTTTGAGCCACCTCTGGGGAGTGCTTGGCTATGTCGCTCAAAGCGGAAGCAGCAGCCCTCTTCAGGGCAATTTCAGGCTCTTGGATGCATAACCCAAGCAGAGGCACCACTCCGGCATCAACCACTGCCTGAGACAGCTCTGCACACCAGGAGTGAAGATGAACAAAAAAAGGAACATTGACAAATTGTAAGAAATAAATATAAAAGCAAACCCTTTTGGAAGCTAACTCACGTGCATTGTGCCTGGCAATGCAGCTTATTGCCCATGCCGCAGCCTCTTTGACCCCAGGGTCAAACTCCTCCAAGGAGACCACAAGAGCGTCCAGTGCTCCACAGTCCACCACGGCCTGGGCCAGCTCAGGGGAGTGCTTAGCAACAGCCCGAAGAACGAATGCAGCTGCTTTCTTATAGAATCCCTGTGTCATTCATATCCCAGTAATCCAGAGGGAAAGGACAAAGCAATTGAACAATAAATACACTAGAATGTTCATGAATCACCAGCAAAACTGCCTTTAAAGGGATAGTTCACCCAAAAATTAAAATTCTGTCATAATTTACTCTCCCTGAAGTTGATCCAAACCTGTTAGAGTTTTTTTGTTCTGCTGAAAACAAAGAAGATATTTTGAAGAATATCGGAAACCAAACAGTTGATGGGCACCATTGACTTTCATATTATGGGGAAAAAAAATACTATGGAAGTCAATGGTGCCTCACAACTGTTTGGTTACAAACATTCTTCAAAATATATTCTGAATGTTCTGATCCAATCTGACTTCTGACCTGAAATGCTGCTTGAATCATAATCATACACTGTTCGTTCGTAGAATCGTAGGCCAGAGGAGAACTACATTAATAATTTTTTTACAACAAAAAAGAACCATCACTGAACTGACTTCAGCTGGACTATGACACTATTTTCTAGATCTGCTGTACAGCCGAAACAAACTTTGTTGCATTATTTTCCTGTTATCACTGTAAAGCTGCTTTGAAAAAATCTCTATTGTAAAAAGCACTATATAAATAAAGGGGACTTGACTTGACTTTGTGTTCAGCAGAAGAAAGACATTTATACAGGTTTGGAACAACTTGAGGGTGAGTAAATGATGACAGAATTTTCATTTCTTGGGTGAACTATCCCTTTAACAAACAGTAAATCCATATATCACATTCTATACGATTCAATTAGATAAAAAAGAACTTTGGTGGAGTGTATACTATACTCCTAATGAAGCCTCTCTGACAGTGTAACAGTAGTCTAACAGAAAGTTTTGGAGTAAAAGCTTTGGGTCACCACTTTTTTTTTTTTTTTTTTTAGTTTTTTTTTTTTTTTTGCTGGGTTATTCTGGAATCTGGACAATGATCCGAGAGTTTGCCAGGAGCCAAACCAAGATGTGATCTGAGATCTGGAGTTGATGCACTACCATGCACTTTAGATTTTTATAATGAAACAAAATGTAAATGTTTAGTACCTGTATTCCTGCTCACAGTCATGTTGCTGTTCATATAATTTAAATAAAGAATGCAGACAAACTGCTTTTGCTTTGCCTTTATGCTTATCACAACACATTTAAAAGCAAGTATTAAATGAGAATAGCACAAAAATATATTAATTAAACTGGAAATTGCAAAAACATGGTTTGCCTGGCTGACATTGCCAAGTTTTTGCATTGTGCAAAAGCAAATTTAATCATGAAAGTCTGACGCCTTAAGGCAAGCCTAGGCTATTTATTTCAATGAAAGCTGAACGGCTCAACTAAAGAAACTCACGTTTTGCTCAGCCAGGGAGTGCACAAGCTGAGGAAGAATGTCTCCCTTTACTACAGCCTCAGCCAGGTCTTTGTTATAGTTGGCAAGCCTTCCGAGAGCCAGGGCTGCTGTCTGCTGAATAGTTGGGACTGCATCCAAAAGGAGAGGCCTCAAAAAGGACATTACATCTAAGCCAGAGAGAGTGAGCACATTTGTGCAGGGGAGAAAACAGGAGTGGAAAGACACTTGAGATACAGCCTTGAGTTATACAGCCTTGAATGTCTTTAAGCTCACTTGTAATTAGTATTACCCAGGAAAATCATATTTTATCAGTTGAAAAATTATTTCCATTATAAGCAGATAAGTTACCATACCATTCTTCAAGCAGAAAACTTTTTTTTTTTTTTCACAAAATAAATATTTCAGACACTCACCAGCATTTTGAAGTGTTTCAGTATTGTGTGGTCTTGATGCAAGATCTGCTACAGTTTGCACAAATTGTGTTCTTGCCTTCTGGTACTGCTCAAACACTGCATAATAATAATAATAATTCATATTATAATAATCTCGTTTTACAACTTTGGGTTTGCTGATAGGGCAAATTACTGACAGTAGTTTAAGTTAAACATAGACCGGCATAATAAGACGAGTCAGTGCCAAAAATGATGTCAACAAACTGCGAAAGTAAGAAAAGTAAGAAACCCCAGTGGTTTTAATGATCTGAGTGAGTTTATCATTGCATTAACATTTTTAATCATCCTTCAACGGATCTGACTTCCTCACCTTGTAAAACCTGCCGTTGACGACTCATTGTTTTATCAGTAAGTTATCCTAAATCGGAGCAAAAACGACAAAAAGCTGCGTGGATGCGACAAACTGTGCGTTTAAACTTCCGAAACAGCGTTTGTTGTGACTTTGAGAGCAGGCGTGCAACTGTTGTCTTGGCAACAAACCGGAAGTGATAGGCATCTCGTTCGTTCGGTGAGCTTGCTGTCAATGTTCTTCTAATGTTTCGAGCTGACATCTTTTCAAATCAGGATAAGTGCCGAATTCAGGTGATGTCCAGATGTAATAGCAGGTTAATTAATCCGTAATTAGTTTGGGGTATTAAACAGGATTCAAGAACGGTGTCAAATCGGGACAGAGCAGCTGCGAGGGCGAACAGCTGCCCTCACATTCGTGTCTAAGTTGCACGGTTACCGCAGAGACAACTGCAGTCACAGCAGCAGTGATATTTAGTAATTACTAGTCTTCACATTCTCGTTGAATAAGTTTTAGAATAGTAAATACACTACTGCCTGCTGGTTCGTGATTATATGTGGGGAAAAAAGAGTCTTTCGTCGAGCAGCTGAATACAAACTTTCCGTGCGTGCTTGTTCACTTAAAAGTTGTTTTTACGGTTTAATTGTTTTCACTTTAATAAGGTGGTCATTTGAGCTGGTTACCAAATAGTTCATATTTTCCCGAATGCCTTTAATAATTGCTTGTTGTCGACTGTAGCTGTAGCCTATCTGCTGCATTTCACGCACTCTGTGCCATGGCTGCATTAAACAAAAAAAATGTCCAATCCTTTTTAAGTACTGTACACATTGCATAGCCTATTAGAAAATATTTTGTATATAGTTAGCCAAATAGGCCTAAAATAGTAAAAAATCTAAGCTTGTCATTTAGGTTGTTATCTGGACCATTATCTGCCTTTATGAAAAACCCTGACAAATCGGGCCTTTATACGCCAGCTCAAGGCTGAAGAGTTTATGCATTAACTTTAATGTAATTTCTGACACAGATATGCTCTCATAAAGCAATACTTAGATACTTTTGAATTTAAAATAACAAGTAGGCCTATATTTATTTTTTACGGGTTCACCATGACATCAGCCAAGGCAAGGCAAAGCAGCACAGATGATTATAGCCTATTGAAGAAACTTTTTTTAAACAATGACAGCTTATTTGGAAGGTCCACTTGGCTTTGCTCATGTCCGCCTCTAAATTCACTCCTAACAAATAATTTCAGTCAACAACATCATTTGTAGGGATTTTTTAAAGGTGTCTTGATTTTTCGACTTCATCAATGTATAGCCTTGTTACGTCAAAAGTACAAGTTTAAGGGGTTACACTTTATTTTAAGGTGTCCGTGTTACAGTGTAATTATACATTTAAGTGTAATAATATTTAAGATTGTACTTACTATAGGGTTGGCTGCATGTAATTAAACACCATTTATAGTAATTACTAGTAACTATGTTTGTGTGTGTGACAAAGACTGAAACATTTTTTTTTTACCTATGAAAAAAGTTGTAACTGTGGATTTGTGGATTGGTGATTAAAATTAAAAGCCATAATCCTGTTCCAAACGTTAACCTTGACAGAATTAAATCTCTTAGAAGTCCTAACATGCACGGAATAAGACCAGACCGACCAGATTATAACTGACCTGTCAACTAAAATATAAATCTGTAATAGATGAACCACATACCCCGTTAAAATAAATAGCTTTCATTACCTCAGTGTAAGTGCAAATAATTCAGTGCAAACTGTCGAGACAGTGTTTTCCTCACGTCACGGAGAGATTCACCGACAGACTTTCAGTTTCTAACGACTAGGTATGACTATAGGTAATGTATACACAGGCTATTATAAGCTGTTTAAGCCACAACTGGAGAAGTTTGTAGCACCTGCCTCTCAATACCTTCGTCACAATAGACTTTGAAACCGGTCAAATGGATTTAGTCATAGGCTTCAGTTACCAGATGTATATCGCACGAGCATTTAATAGTGTTCATCATTTGCTCTATGCAAAAAAGAAATAAACGGCTGTTCTGTAGGCCTACTACATCACCACTTTGATGGTTATTTCTTGAAGCTTATTGTCAACTTTAAAAGTTTAGCTCCATAATAGGCCTAGGTACTTATTTTAATTAGAAATCCGAATACGTTTATTCGGATGTTAAAGTAATGCATGAATACTTTTGGTATTTGTAGATTTCTCTTTATCTATTTCAAAGCAGCATTAAAACACAAGGCGATGTGAAAGTGTAAAATGTTTATTTAGATGTTTTATACTGTGCAACAGTCACAATACAATAGCTGTCAATAGTCTACAATCGACCAATAAGACAATGAACACTGAAGACATCAAAATCTTGTCCAGAAGGACAAGTTGGGGGTAGGCTATAACAGTGGCTGTTTGTCTAATGACAAATTCGTGTATGTAATAGCTTGAAAAGCAGTCTGAAAGATATGCGTGCATGCTTTACAGGACTTGAGCATGACCTCGAGACCAACCTGACGGCCCGAAATGGCACAGTGGAGCATATCGTACAATAACTGCAAAAAACTAAACTTGAAGAACTTCTAATAAAAATGATTAAGCCAAGTAGAACTTAAAAGTTTCATTTCTTTATCCCTTTGAACACGCAGTTCTAATATAGTCTTTTGTCATTTAAATTTGAACTATATAGGCTATATGCCTTTCTTTGATATATTAAAGGCAAGAATATAACAGGAATGTTCAGTAGCCTAACTACCCCAGAAAAGGCAAACTAAAATCAAAAGTTTTTTAATCATGCTTTTAAAGAACATTATAATATACACATGTAAAATACAAGCAACAGATAACGCAATTTGTTTAGGGAAAATGTAGTGTCCGAAAAAATCCAAACAGCTGGAAAAAACATAACACATTCAAAGCAGAAAAATATAAAATAGTGTTGATAGGTTTGTATAACGGAGTAGCTTTTCTTTATGAATGGACCTCACACCTCGCTTGTGACTGTCTGTGGGTTTGGTTGAGGCTTTATCCTGCTGCTTGTCCTCTGTGTCTGTGGGCAGAGGGGCACGTCACAGGACGGGATATCCCGACCTCTCTCGGACAACATGAGATTCAAGTACTCAGTCCCAGAGGGACATGCTCTAATCTGCCAGCTGGTAGAATGAGTATAGATACTGTTCGTTATGGTCACATCTAAAAACACAAAGACATATGGTGGTCACAAAATCTTATTCTGTTTCATTCTTCCCATATTTGTAGCTATAGTACTGTCCAGTAAACATACTTAAATGGTACACTCCAGCAGCAGGTAATATTGCATCTATGTAGCAGGTGAAGTATCCATTGGCCATTAGAGACATATTATGCAAGCCCTGAGGACCAGAGTTCCCACTAAATGTAATGAAAACCATGGAAATGTTTTCTTTGCTCAGATCTGGTATGACTGGAAATATAATCAAATACATTGCATTGCTTAGATGATTTTTGAGAAAATAATATTGTATCTTGTGTCCAATTCAATTTAAATAAATTTAATTAAAAGCACAATTGAATTACAAGCAACTTAAATTGCACAAGGGTTGCTATGGCAAGGCTGACAATAACCTGAGACTTCCATGAGGAGGGGCTTTCCAATCTGCACCCTGTCAATCAAAGCAGCTACAGTGGCATCACGAACAGAAGGCCCTCTGCTGCTGTACACTGCCAACCAGCCCGTCTCATTCCCATAAGGGACAAACTCAGAGGAGAAGCATCTGTAGGCAAATCAAAGCCAGACATGCTTATCAATACAAAACACCAAAACACTGAAACTTACCTGCAGGTAGTGAGTCAAACTCACAATCAAAATAATGTATATCTAGATGCTGACTTTTTTCTTGGATGGTCTGAACTAGACACATTGTGGAAGTGAGGGGCTCTGGAATATTATTGTGATAAACTGATACAATACAGTGAAAGAATACAGCATCACAGAGATTACAGACTTCTGATTATAGTTTTGTCTTATTGTTTTGCCCACATATTATTTCACTGTTGTTTAACAATAAAAGACACAACACAACATTTCAAGCAAGTATCTTAACAATAAATACAAGTGAATAAAATCCAATCAAAATGCAACTTTGCATATACTTTTTTTTTATTGTTGCATAAAGCAGAACATTTTAGGCTAATTCTTAAAATCTTTCCTATATTCCTAAATCTTTAAAATTAATTTAATAATGCATTGTATTTTAAGGAGTATAACATTGTAGATTTTTTTGTTTCGTTTTTTTTAATATATATTTGCATTTTATTATATTTTTATGTTGTAACTGTTTGTGTTAATTAATTGAATAAAAAATGTAATTGTATTGTGCTGTTATATTGCCTACACTTCCATTTTTGTCAAGCGTTCATGTAGGCTATGTAACTTAATATGTTTTTATAGCCTTGTTCAAATTTTTTTTTTGTTAAATAAAATCAATGTGGATATTATCATATTTAGATTTATACTAGTTCATTATTCATATTTTAAGTTACCTGACAAAACATTTTACAGTGCAATTCACTTAGTGAATAATGTAGGCTAGATAAAGTGTAGTATTAAAAAAGGACTCTTACCCTTCACTGAAACATGGCTTGGAACATAGTGGACGCTTCGATTCTTGATGGTTTTCCAATGAGCTACAGTTGTTAAATCCAAGGTACAGTTGAACAGCTGTAAAAAGTGTCATTTGATATTATAAACAAATCTTCGTGTAAGAGTTTCATCAAGGCCTTATTTGTCACGTGCAATTTCAGAGTTGGGCTTTCTGCTCGAATCTTGACACTTTATGCTGCACACAATGCCACACGGGCACATAATCACAGCCCAGCCACCTGAAATGAAAAAAAAATATATAGTTGTTTAACCAACTAAAAGGGTTTCATCCTTACAGAGTACACTGAAAATAAAATGTCAGATAATTAAAGGGAAGCACCTTTGGAAGTTATTCCATCCAGGGGCAAACCCTTCAAAATAGTGACAGCACACACAAAGTAAAATATGTCAAATGTGGCCTACCTGAAGCAGCCCAGATCTTCTGAAAAACCTTGTCGTATGTCTGCCTTGACTTCATTTCACTGGACAATCTCAGAAGGAGGTCCGCTCGTGATCCAGACGGGTCTAACCCACACTCCTTACATAAGTTCCTAACTACTTGAACCTATAAATTAAAACAAAATAACAGTAGAAACGTTTTAGAAAATAATGGCTACTAAAAATAGAAAATCTAATAAACTGTGTTTTTACCTTCTGCTTGTATAGTTCCTCTGTCAGGCGGTCTTCTGTTACTGTTATTTCAGAGACCTCAGTCGGTTTTGGTGGATGAACTTTTTTATATTCGGTATTAAGGGCATGGTTTGATCTACATGTTTTTGGACCTATCCATGGTGCCCAGAAGTGAAAACTGGGTGGAACTGTAAATGGATTTTTCTGTTGACCTTTGAAAATATCACATCAAATAACAACAAATAATTGTTCAAATAGTTTACATAGTGATAAATGTACACAAGTTATAGATTTATGTCCATGTTACTTTGTTTGCCACATAATTATGCTGTCATTAAAAAAAGTCTAACATATTGACAAATTATTTAAATTACTTGTTACAAATCCTCTACCAATCCTCTCCACTGAAAGTGCCTCCCAAAAGATTTGCATATCAACCTCTCCGTTGAAGTCTTCTGGAGGCGGTGAAAGGTCACTTACTAAGGAAATAATGTAAAAACATTACACAAAATCTGTGTAAAAATTAAAAGCTGGGTGAAATTTAATACTAGATGATAACACCATTCAATGAAAGCATGCTTACCTGACAAATGGAAGGCCCCCTTCTTATGGAGATCCATGATGACCACTGCTGGATGGTCCCCACAGTTAACACATGAATACTGATAGTCATGTTCTGTAAGAGCTTCAAAGTGAAGATATCCTTGCAGAACCGTATCAGATGAGGGAAACTGCACCCCTGATGTCCTTTCCAAATACTCTACCACTCTGCTGACAGCAGTATAGACCTAAGAGAGAATCAAAATAATGAAAATCTAAATATTCTGTACTGTAATTAAAGGAATGAATTAAAGACTTTAATTCAATTAAGATCGAAAACTACCTGTAGCATATTTCTTATGGTTATGCCAGTGGCGGTTCTAGAGGGGGGGCCGGGGGGGCCAGTGCCCCCGTGTCACCAAGCTTGGCCCCCCCTCTGGCCCCCCAAAATTTGGAATCGTAAAATCACACCAAACAACTGCGCATTTTATCAGTTGCGGCGCCTTCATCTATAGGCTACACTGCAGCACGACGTATATTCACATCAAATGTTAACGCAGAGGAACGGGACACTGCAGTTCCCAAAAGTTCATTATTTGCATGTGCTTTAAAGCCTTGCCGGTTAAACATGTCATTCGCTGCTGATGCGCTGTTCAAATATGCGCTTTACTGAGCGCGTACACTCGACGCACACATGCACTAACAGCCTGTTACTGGACTAAGTTATCTTTTGAGTCTTATATTGCGCTAATACTGTCAAATACAGACAATGTTTACACAAACAAAGTTGGTTATGTCTAAAGTGAAAGCAAACAGAGAAAATTTATTAAAATCTGCTTGTCATATGCGTGTATATTAAAGACGCGTCGCGTGCAGTTCTTAAAGAGACAGTAGCCCTAATAATAAACATGCTGCCGCTTGTCCTTAAAGAGATAGTTCACCCAAAACCAAACAGTTGCTGGTCCCCATTGACTTCCATACATAGTAGGAAAAAAATATACTATGGAAGTCACAGGGGTACATCAACTGTTTGGTTACTCACATTCTTTCAAATAACGTTTATTTTCAACAGAAGAAAGAAACTTATTCAGGTTTAAAACAACTTAAGAGAGTAAATTATGACTTTTTGGGGGGAGAACTATCCCTTTAATGTTAATAAAACAACAAAACACACAGAGGAAATCATTCACTGCTCTTGACTGAGAACTTTAAGTCTGTTGTGTTTTATTTTCATATTTGTTCATTTAATTACTTTCTTCAATTCTACTGTTAAATACACCTATAGATGAAAAAATAAAGCACTGTTTATTTCATTTGTATATTAAGTTGTGTATGTGTAATATGTATCTCTGTTCTTAATTTTTATAACAAAGAAAATAGTGACAAAGATTTTTATTTTCGCCACTTTGGCCTAAATGTCTGCCATTCTTTTTTATTTTATATTTTGTTACCTATATTTTGTTACCTATAAGGCTTTGCTTTTAAAATAGGGACATTAGTTTGGCTGTAATGCTCAGTCACATGCAAAATAGTAAAACCAACATGAAATAAGAATCGTGATAAAATCGTGATTTTCCTGAAAAAAAAAAAAAAAAATTGTGATATGATATTATTGCCATATCGCCCACCCCAGGTGTAAAAAAGTGCCTAGATGTGCTTAGATGCTAAAAATGTGTTATTATTGATCATTATATCACACTACAATTAAACATAATGAAACATTCATTTGAATTGAAATTGTTTTATTAGCTTAGCTAATATAATTTATTAGCTTTTTCTAGAGATTGCAGTCATGCATGACATGGTGAAAAATGACTTGAAATAATACTGAAAATAGGTTTAGATGAATGTTAAAGGTGTGCCCCCTAAAAGCACAAGTGGCCCCTGCCTGGCCCCCCCAGTTACTGTGGTCTAGAACCGCCACTGGGTTATGCATAGAGCAAGGTCAAGGAGTATTCGATCATTAAAATTGTGTATGCCGTCTTTTCACTCTTGGTACCGGAAGTAGGTTCCACATTGAAGACAACTTACAGTAGGTAGAAACATCTGGAAATATAAAGATTTTAAAAAATCACAGTACAGTTTCTAAAACATTGAATGATTTTTAAAAGTATAGACCAAATCTCCCATAGTAGATTTTAACTTTAAAAATAATAATAATGAATCTGCATCATTGACCTACCATGAACAATGTGTGAGCTGGTGAGGATTTTTGCCTTTTGTGTAATAAGGATAGGGTCACTGAGGGGTACATTGCCAGGGCAGTGCTGGCATATCATCTCTTCTGGAATTAGATGCCTTGGGTATTGCTTTTCCACCGATGGAAGTCGCAAATGTTCAGGAAGTACAACAGGTAACTTTTTGTTGTTCAGAATATACTGGACCATGACTTTGAACTTTTGTTCATCTTTTGGTGGATATGGTATGTCACCCAGATCAGCCTCATCATGTCTGTTTTCATCCCCTGCTGATGTTAGGACTTCCATTTCCTCTGTGCTCCGCACTTTTCTGAACAGTTCACGTTGTGTTTGAAATAAGTGCCATTTTGCTATATATTTGTGTATGCATGATCTCGTTGTAGTATGACAAGGACAGTGCCATGAATTTTTTTTGGTGTCATACGACACAATGACTCGTCCCAATCGACTATAATACGAAACTGTAGGCTCATAAATGGAGATGTATTTCACTGACTGAGGGGTTCCAATTTTGCAGTACACAGACAGAGGTGCATGGTTGCTGTTGGCAAGGTTTTTCAGACCAAGGCAAACCTTCTTTTTATCCTCACCAAACCACTTGTTGTTCACCATCTCAGTTAGTGTATCTTCACAAAGTACAGGAGAGCAAGCATAAGATGAACAGTATGTTATTGATTTAAGGTGTATGCACTGATATGCTTTCAATCCACTCCTCCATGCCAACTCATGTTCACCTGGCACTCAGTGGATTCACAGCAAACTTGTTGATTTTCCCCCCATATTTTATTTTGGACATGGAGAGGTATACTGGTACCATGGAATGATTTGTGGACTGTATAAATTCCATTCCCCAGATCAATACATTCACTCTGAAGGTGGGAAGATGCTGGGATGTCCTTCTGTTTGCTTGTGTGCTTTCTTTCTATGTGCCTCTTTAAATTTGTCTTGTTCATGAGAAGGTGGCATATAGGACACTTTTTCTTTAGTACTGCCTTCACACGGACCCTTCGCATCTGTTCACTTGGGGTGATTGGCAGAGTGGGGGAGGTTGCTGTTGATAGAGATGGAATAGTGGTGTTTTTTGTAGTTGGATCTTGGATTGTGGTGGTTGTTGTTGATAAGAGATGGGATAGTGGTGGTTGTTGTAGTTGGATCTTGGAAGGTGGTGGTTGCTGTTCTTAGAGATGGGATGGAGGTGGTTTTTGTAGTTTGATCTGGGAGTGTGCTGGTTATGGCAGAGTGATCCTCCTTGCACAAAGACAGGTGTTTAATGAAATCCGATTTACGAAACAGCATTGACTGGCAGTGAATGCAGTGATAATGCAACTGTGGTCGGCAATGTAACCCACATCTGTGAATGGTATACCCTAAACAAGAACATAGAACTATTGATTATTTATTTAAATGTGTAAATGTAAACCCAAAATCTGAATTAGGTGTTTGGTTTCCAAAAACAAATCAGAAAGACTGTTGTTTGGATTCATTGCTCAAATGGAACTAATCCTAAAATTCTTGCTGGTTTTAATGCACATGTTAACTCCAATTGCATTTCCTGAGGGGATGTTTGAAAACGTACCTTCATGGAGAACCGCCCGATTGAAATGGCTTTCTAAATGGGTTCTGACCTTGCTCAGCTTTGTTGACTGGAACACAGCTGAACTGCAGAATGGGCAGTGATAGTCAATACAGCACGTGTCACATCTCCTTAATGCTGGCAAGGATCTCCCTTTTTGGATTGTTATATGCATCTTGAAAAAGAGAGAGCCTATTATATTTAGAATATTTTGAGATCATCTCAATTAAAATATCCCTAGTGCATTTTTTTATGATAATCTGTCCTACAATGATCCTAACCACATCCATAAAATTAATATTGGCAATGCAGAACATCACAGAAACTAACACGTGATAACCGTGTGTCATCATAGGCCTGCAGATTAGGCCAAATTGTTACAGAATATTAAAACTGCCAAATGTCTCATTCATTATTGCAAAATAAACGCCAAAATGCCAGGCTAATTTGTAGTGCAACCAGGCAGTTGATTTATGAAAGGTATTTTATACTTAACTAATCAGGTAAAACAATGATTAACCAAGTTTTCAGGTAAGAGAGTAAGCTACAGGTAAATCTTACACATTTAACATCAGCATGCTTTCATGCTCATTTTTTACGTTAAATTTATGTGCTGGCTAGATTTACTTATTATAAAACTAAACAAGGATTTATTAAATCATGGCCATGATTATACTGCAAAGTATAATGCAAAACACACTTCCGATTTAAGCATAAACACTGTTAATATAATATGAAGGAGTTGTGCGCGGGTTTAACGCAGTTGTTTTGTTATATGAATAGTGCGTCATGAGTTTGTCATGTTGAGCACATGGTTAGCATAAGTGCTCCGCGATTAGCGCAAAAGTCCGCCACATAACTGGTTAGTAAATACTATTCGAATCTATAATGTATAATATTGTTTAGTGTTATAAATTATTTCTAGTTTACATACGTGGTCGTTAAAGTTTACAAAGCCAGTGAGAGCTAACTATCAATTAATAACTAGGCTAATTCCCACGAATTTGGAATTCGTGTTCTAGTTGTATTAATTACTACGACGTTCCAAATTCGTGGGAATTAGTTATTAATTGATAGTTAGCTCTCACTGGCTTTGTAAACTTTGCTTCGTTTAAACGTAATATAATAAAAGTTAATTGAATATCGGTACTCACAGTCTGATCGTCCATGTCGTCCATCTCAAATGACTGTTTCTGGTGATCATCCAGTTCGGTAGGTGGCGGTGTCACAAAAAATTAGGGTCCTATAACCGGGTCCTAAAACTGCAGCCTCCGATTGTGCAGGAATACCCTACTCAAACAACACGAGGCATCAGTGATAGTTTTTATTACACCTCTAGAGGCCGCTCTTGTACTGCATGATGCCAGCAGACCCTGTCGGTACACGATCCGTTCCACCTGCACGATCCGTTTCACGCATGCGCGTAATTACGTAGTAGAAAACGTCACGGTTTTCCTACACTATCGGAACCACGCATGCGATGGCACAACTTGCGGCATATTTGTGTAACGTTAGTTGTATTGTGTTTAACATTTCACAGCGGGTCTATTTTGATGCTTTTAAATGTAGCATTACGATGTGTTTACGTGGTTGCCAATCCAAAAATAATAAAGGAGTTGTGAGTTGTTACATTAACATACATGATCAGTTTCCTCCATAGGCTACTCTCCTTTGCGATTCACTGCTGTATGGTATTAGGCTTAACTTGCCGTGTTTTGGTCTGAGGTCAGTAGTATTGTCAAAGACGGTTTGTGTCGTTTTTTTATTATTAAAAGCTGCTAATATTAGTTAACTTTTAAGTTGAGTAATTTTGTATTAGTATGGTATGGGTCTATATAGGCTAATATATATCTAATCTAAATGAGGAAAATGATCCCTTCAATGATGTTTACAGAAGACAATAAGGAACATAATATGCATTTCTTTTTTTTAAATAATATGCATTTCTGCCTAGACAATCTGCACTTACATGAAGAAAGAACTACAAACAAGTCTGGGGAAACGTTATAGAGTATTTCAAACTTAAACTTACAATGGAAATGACTTGAAAGTAGCATGTGTGGACACAGAAGTGACATGAGACCAGCGGTGGACAGTTGAGTATCTTTATTTAAGAGTAAAAATACACACTCTCACTCACACACTCACTCACTCTCACACACTCTCTCTCTCACACACTCTCTCTCTCACACACACACTCTCACACACTCTCTCTCTCTCTCACACTCTCTCTCACACACTCTCTCTCTCTCACACACACTCTCTCTCTCACACACTCTCTCTCTCTCACACACTCTCTCTCACACACACACACTAACCAAATTGATATGGGTGACTGTGCACCCCAACTCACTCACTCACTCACTCACAATTTATATGGGTGACTGTGCACCCCAACTCCCACCCACCCACTCACCCACTCACTCACTCACTCACTCACTCACTCACTCACTCACTCACTCAAACCAAATTTATATCAGAATCAGAATCAGAATCAGAATCAGAAAGAGCTTTATTGCCAAGTATGCTTGCGCATACGAGGAATTTGTCTTGGTGACAGTAGCTTCCAGTACACATACAATACAAAGTGACAAGACAAGTGACAAGTAACAGGTATAAATAAAAAAAATAAAAAAAATAAAAAAAAATAAAAAAAAATAAAATAGAAAAAATAAAATAAAAAGATTATAAATTATAAATATATATAAAGTTATAAGGTGCTATTATGAAATGTCTGAGGGAAGTATTGCACATGTTTGTTCCACAGTAGGGGAACATTTAAGTGTTCATGAGGTAGATGGCCTGGGGAAAGAAACTTTTCCTGTGTCTGGTTGTTTTTGTGCTCGGTGCTCTGTAGCGTCGACCAGACGGTAACAGTTCAAACAGAGAGTGTGCTGGGTGTGACGGGTCCAGAGTGATTTTGCGAGCCCTTTTACTCACTCTGGATGAGTGCAGTACTTTGAGTGTGGGAAGGGTAGTGCCAGTGATTCGCTCAGCAGTCCGAACTATCCGCTGTAGTCTACGGAGGTCGGTTTTGGTAGCAGAGCCGAACCAGACGGTGATGGAAGTGCAGAGGATGGACTGGATGACAGCTGAGTAGAACTGTACGAGCAGCTCCTGTGGCAGGTTGAATTTCCTCAGCTGACGCAGGAAGTACAGTCTCTGTTGGGCTTTCTTCACAATAGAGTCTATGTGAGTGTCCCACTTCAGATCCTGAGAGATGGTGGTGCCCAGGAACCTGAATGACTCTACTGCAGTCACAGTGCTGTCCATGATGGTGAGTGAAGGGAGTGCAGGGGGGTTTCTCCTGAAGTCCACGATCATCTCCACTGTTTTGAGCGTGTTCAGCTCCAGGTTGTTATAACTGCACCAAAGAGCCAGCTGCTCCACCTCCTGTCTGTACGCAGACTCGTCACCGTTCCGGATGAGTCCGATAACAGTAGTGTCGTCTGCAAACTTCAGGAGCTTGACAGAGGTGTCTTTAGAGGTGCAGTCATTTGTGTACAGGGAGAAGAGCAGTGGTGAGAGAACACATCCCTGTGGAGCACCGGTGCTGATGGTGCGGCTGTCGGACGTGATTTTGCCCATTCTGACTAGCTGTTGTCTGTCTGTCAGAAAGCTGGTGATCCATTGACAGACGGAGCTAGGGACAGAGAGCTGGGTCAGTTTGGTCTGGAGCAGTGATGGGACGATGGTGTTGAAGGCAGAACTAAAGTCCACGAACAGAATCCTTGCATAGGTCCCTGGTTTGTCCAGATGTTGTAGGGTGTAATGCAGTCCCATATTGACCACATCATCCACAGACCGGTTTGCTCTGTAGGCAAACTGCAGGGGGTCCAGCAAGGGTCCAGTGATGTCCTTCAGATATGCTAACACCAGTCTTTCGAATGACTTCATGGCCACAGATGTTAAGGCAACAGGTCTGTAGTCATTGAGTCCTGTGATCTTTGGTTTCTTCGGGATTGGGATGATGGTGGAGCGTTTAAAGCAGAAAGGGACTTTGCACTGCTCCAGTGATCTGTTGAAGATCAGTGAGAAGATAGAGGCCAGCTGGTCAGCGCAGGTTTTCAGACAGGCTGGTGAAACACCGTCTGGGCCTGGTGCTTTCCTTCTCTTCTGTTTCCTGAAGATCTGACGCACATTATCCTCACTGATCTGAAGTGCAGGGAGGGAGGGGAGGGGGATGGCTGGAGGTGTTGATGGCTGTGTAGAGAGATGGTCAGGGCGGGTATGGGGTGTCTGATCGGGGGTCTCAAATCTACAGTAAAAGACATTCAGCTCGTTCGCAAGATGCTTGTTGCTGTCGATGCTGGGGGATGGTGTCTTGTAGTTGGTAATGTCTTTCAGGCCTTTCCACACTGATGCAGGGTCGTTGGAGGAAAACTGGTTTTCCAGCTTTTTGGCATAGCTCTTCTTAGCCACTTCAATCTCCTTTGTCAATGTGTTCCTGGCCTGATTATACAAGATCCTATCCCCACTCCTGTAGGCATCTTCTTTGACCTGACGAAGCTGTCTGAGTTTTGGTGTGAACCATGGTTTATCATTGTTGAATGATAAGTAAGTCCTGGTAGGGATGCATAAATCCTCACAGAAACTGATGTATGATGTTACAGTCTCTGTGAGCTCGTCCAGATCGCTGGCAGCAGCTTCAAAAACACTCCAGTCAGTGCATTCAAAACAGGCTTGTAAGACCTGCTCTGTGTCGTTGGTCCATCTCTTTACAGT
Source organism: Leuciscus leuciscus (assembly GCF_965113295.1). Lineage (NCBI taxonomy): Eukaryota > Metazoa > Chordata > Actinopteri > Cypriniformes > Leuciscidae > Leuciscus > Leuciscus leuciscus. The sequence goes on along the minus strand of NC_138740.1, from coordinate 34,566,095 downwards.
CCTTATTACTGGCTTAGCAGTTTTAAGTTTTTGCCTGTAAGTTGGTAGAAGATGAACCAGGCAGTGATCGGAAAGTCCTAGAGCTGCTCTGGCGACGGAGCGATATGCATCCTTTGTTGTGGTGTAGCAATGGTCCAAAATATTATTGTCTCTGGTGGGGCATGTAATGTGCTGTTTGAATTTAGGCAGCTCACGTGTGAGTTTTGCCTGATTAAAGTCTCCGAGAATGATAAGAACAGAGTCCGGGTGTTGTTGTTCTGTTTCTGTGATCAGATCAGCCAGCTGTTGCAGCGCCGTACTCACGTGTGCTTGCGGTGGAATGTAAACACTGATGAGAACGAGCGAGGAAAACTCCCGCGGCGAGTAGAACGGCTTACAGTTAAGGAAAAGCACTTCCACATCAGGACAGCACATCTTCCTTAACACAGTTACATCAGTACACCACCTTCTGTTGATGTAAAAGCATGTCCCACCACCGCGCGTTTTACCCGTTGACTCCATATCGCGATCTGCTCTGAACAGCTGAAAGTCCGGTAGATGTAACGCGCTGTCCGGAATGGCTTCGTTCAGCCAGGTTTCCGTGAAACAAAGAGCAGCAGAGTTGGTAAAGTCCTTGTTTTTGCGTGAGAGCAGAAGTAGTTCGTCCATTTTGTTAGGGAGAGAGCGGACATTCGCCAGATGGATGCTAGGCAGCGCCGTTCTGAATCCGCGCTGCCTGAGCTTAACGAGTGTGCCGGCTCGCTTCCCACGCCTGCGCGTCTTATACTGTTTCCACAGTGCAGCGGCGCAACCGACGACAATGTTCCGCAAAACGCCAGAAGAATCAAAAACTGGTTGGTGATCAGTTGGTGTGCACTGCCGAATGTTCAGCAGTTCGTCCCTGGTATAACTGATAGCGTATGACAAACATAAAACAGGACAAACTAACAAAAACAGTGTAACAACTGGAGAGCTCAACACCGAGGCAGCCATCCGCGGCGCCATCTTGGATTAGTCCATATGGGTGACTGTGCACCCCAACTCCAGCATTTACTCTCAGGTTGAGGGTGTCTTTGCAAATAATCATGAAGGTTTCCATGTCCTGGATGTTTTCAAAAATGAACGTGAAAGGCTCCATGGCATCGCTCCAATTAATCGACTCCATCAGTACCCTCACCGCTTTCATTTGGTCGTCATGATCCATCAACATGTATGATGGTTCTTGCACCTGGCCAGTGAAAAGCCCAAGACTGTTTCTCACGATGTATTCTGCCTGGTACAAATGTTTCAGTGTGAGGGGCAGCTCCTCCACTTCTACCTGTTCCTCCTATGACAAAGTAAAATACCATAAATTAAGACTACACTACAACATAAGATGTTTTAGGTCTATCAAAAGGGGCCTAAAGACATCTTTTCAGCATAAATTAAATAGTTATTATGAGTTATGGTTATGGTTTGTATATTATTGTATTTTCATTAGGCTATTAATTGCGAACCTTTGTATTGTTTTTATTTGTAAGCCACTTTGGACAAAGGCATCTGCTAACTCATATAAACCATAACATGCACAAAGTAAATACAGGTAGGTCTCACAAAATTAGAATATTGTGGAAGTTTGTCAATTGCAATAATTCAAATGTAAAACGTGAAACTCATACATTATATATATTCATTAGACACTATGCGAAATATTTCTATTATGTGTGTTAATTTTGATTACTACGGCTTATATCTAAAGAAAACCCAAAATTCAGTATCAAACAGTGGACAGTATATGAGTTCATCATTTGTGCTCTACATTGTGTGAATAATCAGAAAATAAAAACTGCATGTAGGAGTGAAGAGGTTTGCTCCAGTCATGTAAACATCTTACTGCGATTAACTCCTTACTCTGATCATTGGAAATAATCGCATTATTGGTGTACATGTAAACGGCTGTGAATACTTTCCGGATGCACTGTAATAATGTGTGTGCACTAAATGTATCCTGTCCCAAATGTTTTCTTATATACCTTAAAATGTACACCACATGACCTGACCCATGGTGAAACGCTGTTTTGTCTCACTATACACAGTGTATATGGTTGAAATGACAATAAACCCACTTGACTTGAACTGTTTGTTACGATCTTCTATTTTTTAATATATCACGTGACGTAACATGTTGTATAAATCTATATAATGTATCAGTTTCAAGTTTTACATTTAATTCAGTAATTCACACAATTTTCCACAATATTCAAATTTTTTGAGACCTACCTGTATAGAATGCATACGTGAAAATGGTTGTCTGGTTAGTTTGGCCATACCTTGACTATTTGGGGTCGAGAAATCCTATAAATAGGTGGTAGGGTGCCTGCCATCAGCTGTTCTGTCTCCTCTGTCCAGAAGGCAAAGCGCTGCCCGAAGTTCTGCCCATGCCTATTCAAAAGTATGGTACTTTTAATGTAGCATAATTGTAAAGCAGACCAATGTTTTACTGCTTGAAATGTGTCCTACCTTGCGATCGAGAATTTCTCCAGAATCTGGAGACACCACCACTTCCGAATAGATGGTATGTCAGTCTGTAATACACATGTAATATTGGAGTCTTGCATTGTTTGTTTTTTAACATTCTTGGATACATACATTCCATGAATTACAACTTACATCCAAAAAGTGAAAAATGGCACCAGTACAGATGCAGAGGGCATACTGTTAAAGAGAAAAATAATGATTACGGAGATTTAGGACAAACAGGAACAATTGAGTAGAAATTGTATAAGTTTACCATAAGCATGAATATCCCACAGCTCTGTCCATCTGACTGAACTGGAAATGGCTGAAAAGTAAAATACAGTTACTCAGATGTGATGTTGACAACCATTTATAGTGTCTGCTGAGCAAAATGAAATGACAAAATTACATAGTAAGCAAAGTTACATCAAAATCTTTGCCCGTCTTCTCCACCCACGGTCCATTAGCCACTGCTCCTGCAAGTTGTCTGGAAAAAAATTACGCAAAACTGAATCCATAGAACAAGGGTTTTTTTTTTCTCAATCCTAAAGCCAGAGAACAAGGCTTTTACTCAATCCTAAAGCCAGAGAACAAGGCTTTTACTCAAACCTGAAGCCAGAGAACAAGGCTTTTACTCAATCCTAAAGCCAGAGAACAAGGCTTTTACTCAATCCTAAAGCCAGAGAACAAGGCTTTTACTCAATCCTAAAGCCAGAGAACAAGGCTTTTACTCAATCCTAAAGCCAGAGAACGAGGCTTTTACTCAAACCTGAAGCCAGAGAACAAGGCTTTTACTCAATCCTAAAGCCAGAGAACGAGGCTTTTACTCAAACCTGAAGCCAGAGAACAAGGCTTTTACTCAATCCTAAAGCCAGAGAACGAGGCTTTTACTCAAACCTGAAGCCAGAGAACAAGGCTTTTACTCAATCCTAAAGCCAGAGAACAAGGCTTTTACTCAAACCTGAAGCCAGAGAACAAGGCTTTTACTCAATCCTAAAGCCAGAGAACAAGGCTTTTACTCAATCCTAAAGCCAGAGAACAAGGCTTTTACTCAATCCTAAAGCCAGAGAACAAGGCTTTTACTCAATCCTAAAGCCAGAGAACGAGGCTTTTACTCAAACCTGAAGCCAGAGAACAAGGCTTTTACTCAATCCTAAAGCCAGAGAACAAGGCTTTGCCTGAACAGGATATCAGTCCATTTCACTCAGTTTGATCTGTATTTGTTAAGGCTGTTACACAGTGTCATCAGATTAAAGATTTTCAGAGTGCTGTTCAGGCTTGACTGGATAAAAAAAAAGTAAAAAAAAAAAAAAAAGTAGAAAACTATACTTATAAACTATAAACTAAGATTATTAAAACATAATCTATCATGTATTAACTTTAATTCCCATAGTAGCATGTAACTACATGCACTTTCTGTTCTCTGTGTTAGCCTTCATCGGTCAGAGGTCAAACCTTGCTAATGTCCTCTGCTTATGCGTTTCAAACCTAAATATGGTTCGGTATTTCTCATCTCCAAACCCATTTGGACATAATGAGTCCAGAAAAATAGCCTCCTTCTTAGCAACTAATAACACCTGTGAAGAACATACCCTATTAATGTCAGGTATAGGGGCACCAACTGGTTTAAAAATAGAGGGAAAAAAACAACAAAAAACAATGTAACTGTACACAAAGCATGTAGTGGCTTGCTGTTTGTGACCCCCTAGACAATGCTGGCAAAATGATGATATCTTTAGATTCCACATTGTCCTATAAAAAATTAAATAAAACTGTGTTCAGATCTCCTTGGACATATCTTCACTTAAAGAGGTGTATCTGCTGGACTTGTCAACACATTATGCAACTTACCGGCAAACTAGGTTCCCTTAGTTTCCATTTAGGGACTTCAAATAGGTCAGCAATGTGGACATCCATTCCCTGAATAAAATTGTATGTCTGCATTTCATATACATATATCTCACAAAAGTGAGTCTACCTTAAGATGCATCACAGTTTCATTTCTATAGTGTTGTCCCATGAAAAGTATTTGGGAAAAATGTGAGAGGTGTACTCACTTTTGCACAAATTTATGTGTAAGTCATCAAGGTAAATACAAATACATACATGTCTCCTGGCTGCCTCCTCTACCAGCCTGAAGCACGCATTCCCAATCTGAAAGCACAGAATGTTTTGCATAATTACAATAAAGGCATTAGAACCATCCAAACTCTTTACAGCAATATCCACTTACATTGCTCTCCACCTGTTCATCTAGCCCCAGGCTCCAAAAGTCCTCCCTTTGAAGACAAACTGGGCCATCCAGAACAACAATTTCTTTTGCTGGACGTGTTCTGTCCAGCACATAGGCCAGCTAGAAATAAAAAATATCCCTGTTAGGAATGAGCAATCATGCATTTATTATTTGAAGCACACCAACAAGCTGTGCATGTGAACTATCCAGTTTAGTTTGGCACTCACCACTTTTTCTTGCTGAGGACACAACCTCTTGAACCACAGTGAACCTTTATTGGCATACTGGTGGTCCACCAGTCCAATGTCTTCTGCAGCAGATTCATGGCTATGACCTACACAACAGGAAAGTAAATACTAATCGTCATTGTCAAGTGTCATGTTTATATTTGCTATGTCACCAAGTAGGATTATTACAATACCTTGTGGCCGAAAGTAGGGCCTTAGCTGCGCAACATTAAGTTTCTGTATTTTCCCTAACATAGCCACACTTGCCACACCCTTCTCTGTCAGGGATGTGAGGGTGAATGGCCCTTGGTGGAGATCCTGTAAACAATTTCCCTTCTTCACCTTCTTTTTGGGCTCCCCAATTAGGACCTCGTCCCCTGCCTTAACTGAGCACTGGCGAACCCATTTCCTTTTCTTTGCCTCAAAAGCCTTTTTTTGTTTCCCCTGTGCCTTTTCAATGTTCTTCCGTACCTTAAAGATAAGAATATATTACTATGCGAACAATCTTTTTCAAATTGAACATGCCAGCCACACAATTCTGAACAAACCGTTTCATTGAGGGCCTTGACTCCAGCTAGTTTTAGCTCCAGCTCCTCCTCTGGGTCCGCCAATTCAAAGGCAGCGTCTGTCTCACAGACATTTAATGCCTGTGGTAGACGGGGGTGCCTATTGTACATTAAAAAGTACGGGCTGTACTTGGTGGATCTCTAATTTGAAACAAAATGTTTTGCATCAAATCACAAAATAAAACTCTTAAAACATGTATGCAATATACGTTATCTTGTCATTTTGAATAATAACCTGTTTTGCAGTGTTTATTCCATGAACTATGGCCTGCAGGTGGATGTCCCAATCATCATGGTGCTGATTAACATATTTTCTGAGAGTCCTCTTTACATTTTGATTAGTTCTCTCATCCTTCAACATAGAAAGGAATTACTACATGCACTTTAGTATACATTGGCTAAAGTTGACTTTACTGTTTTGCGGGATGTCATGATGGCACACTTACTTGGCCGTTTGACTGGGGATGGTATGCACTTGTGATGGCATGCTTGATGTTCAGCGCCGCAAATATGTGTGCATTAAGCTGTACAAAATTCAGACACACATGGTTATTTTCAATATTTATTGGTCTCAGAAATGACCAATGACCGCTTAAAGGACAAATCCAGTGAAAAATGAACCTAGGGGTAATTAACACATGGTTACCGAGTCGATCATTCCCTGGGGTGCTTTTTTATGATAATCGAATGTAAAGAGTTTTATTTATAAAAACAGATTAGCTCATAACACTAGTATATGGGGCACAGAGTAAGTAAAAACAAATCGCAAGTTAATACCACTAACAAGGCTCAAAATAGCCTCACACTAACACGGTAGCATAATGAGGGTCCATACATGCAAACCGAAGCATTGAGAACTTTGTAAGTGTACAGACAGTTTAATAAGAAGATACTTTATAAAGACAGTACATTACGCGTTTACATGCAGGATCCATCTTGGAAAACAGTCTCGACTAGTCGAGCAACGAACGCCGCGCTAAGTGAGCTGGTCGATAGGAATTACGCATAGTGAATTCTAACGTAACACGGCGTTTGTGACTCGATTAGTCGAGACTGTTTTCCAAAATGGATCCTGCATGTAAACGAGTAATGTACTGTCTTTATAAAGTATCTTCTTATTAAACTGTCTGTACACTTACAAAGTTCTCAATGCTTCGGTTTGCATGTATGGACCCTCATTATGCTACCGTGTTAGTGTGAGGCTATTTTGAGCCTTGTTAGTGGTATTAACTTGCGATTTGTTTTTACTTACTCTGTGCCCCATATACTAGTGTTATGAGCTAATCTGTTTTTATAAATAAAACTCTTTACATTCGATTATCATGAAAACGCACCCCAGGGAACGATCGACTCGGTAACCATGTGTTAATTACCCCTAGGTTCATTTTTCACTGGATTTGTCCTTTAAAACAGCGTGAATTGTGATGATGTCATATGTCCTGTGTGAAGGGGGTGAAAGGAGAGGGTAATAAGGACACATACCTCGTTAACAAATGCACGGCCCCTGTCAGTGATGATTTTCCGGACCATACCAAATGTGTAGAGCTTTGACACAAGTGCCTCAGCCACCTCAGTGCTGGAGCCACACTTCAAAGGCTCAGCGATAACCCACTTCGTGAAGAGGTCTGTCACCGTGAGGACGTATTGATGGTCTTTCATGTTTTTTTTCAGTGGACCAATGAGGTCCATACCGACCACCTCCCACGGCTCTTTCACCTGTAGAGATATGTAATATTACCAAATCACCTAACTTGTTGCTTCAAGTGGTACACCAAGGTAAGCTCTACCTTAATAGGGTGAAGGGCAGGAGACACAGTCTTTATGGGGTCATTCTTTTGGCATCTGTGACAGCTTTTGACCTGATGGATACATTTATTATTTAGACCAAATAATTATCTGAAGTCAAACAAAGCCACTAAATCAATTCATTGCCTGAGAGCCATAGTGTTAAATTCCATGAAAGTTCCAAAAAAGTACCCAATCTGTCACATCTGCCTTTATGTTATCCCAGTAGTACCCTACAACATCCCTGTCCATGGTCGCCCTCACGCCCCCATGGTTCCCTGTGCCAGGGTTGTTGTGGCACTCCTCCAGGACAGCCCGCCTCTGCTCATCAGACAGCACAACCAGCCTCATGAATTGTGCACTGGGGCCAGTGTAGAATAATTTACTTTCTGTGATAGACAAACAATGTTTGTTACGTACGATTTTGCTGCTTTGTTTGGTATCACAATACAGCACTTATGTGCACATGTGTCCATGTGCACGTGTTAACTAAAACAATGCTAATATTATTTCAGATACACACACTCACTTACCTCTTATAACGAAATTTGCAGCCATTCGTGAGACCTTCTTCTTCAACGCCGCATCCACCAACCCGTCAACCAAATATTGCCTAACGGCAGCGTAAAGGACAAACTTCTCATTTCTTCCGCTGAACTCCATTTTCTTTCGCTGTGAGTGAATGAAAGTCTCGCGGTACAAACCGTACAAATATGCGCATGCGTGGAACAGATCGTGCAGTGTCGTAAATCGTCGCAAAACAGAATTATCATTTGCGCATGTGCGTTTTCTACTCCGTCTACTACGCATGCGTGAAACGGATCGTGCAGGTGGAACGGATCGTGTACCGACAGACCCTTCTCAGCTCTCTCTTAAGCCCCGTTCACACTACAAGCGACAAAGCGACACGATACCATTAATTTCAATGGGGAGCGGGCGACTTCTGGCGACACGCGCGACAGTGACCGTTGGCGACTGGATGGGGCGTGTCCAGCGACGCGACAAAGTTGAGATCTGTTCAACTTTATGCAAATGAAGAGAGACTTTCGGGAGCGACAACCAATAGGAGTGAAGTCAGTGGAGTACACGTGATCCGTCACTCTTCAGTGCAGAGTCCGACCGAGTTAAGATGAATGAGAAGTTTATTTTAGCAGTCAGAAACTATCCAATAATTTATTATATGTTTTCGTGTACATACAGTGGTACTCGTCGTGCTGACTCTGAGCCTGAATAATTTCGTGAACTCAGAAAGACCAGTATTTGCCCATTTGCTGCAGTTAAATAGCCGCGATAGCAAAGAGCACTCGCTGTTTCTCATTCATCTTTAAAGGTGCTCTAAGCGATCCCAGGAGTCGTAACTTCTTGTTGACATTCGAATTGTTGTCAAACAAAATGGAGGCTAGATAGACCCTCCCTCCTCCTCATCCCGTCTCCTCCCTCCTCCCCTCCGGCATAAAGGAAAGTCAAAATAGTCACTACAAACAAAGTTAAGTTTTACTGATACTTCATTCAATGTGTAATGTTGCCAAGTTAGATAAATGCTTTTATATATTGCAGAACAGAATGCAGAAAAAGAGAAACATTATCTTAATCGTTTCGCCACCTGAGGTTATAACTATAGCTCCCATAAAAGGACGCAATAAAAGCAAGATAACGTTAGCTTTGCGTTTCCCAGTGAGCATAAACAACGGCGGCGTAAACAAATTTAGTCAAAGTTGTCAATAGCCTATAAATGAACATTAAAATTCATAACAAACCGTGGGTGAAAACAGTCATTCACACAAATTGTCGCCCTACTGTGAATTTGCTTGATCATTTACAATAGAGATTGATCGCTAGCTGAAACATATTGTATTCACCAAAGTTAACGCTGACTGCATAGTTCTAGCTAATTACATCCTTGTGTTGGTTTGGCGAACATGAACGTCAGTTTAGAAAGAAAAATGGATTTACCTGTTCTGCAAAAACAGAGCAACTAACTTATGTCGGATCGGAAGCCCTTCTGCCGGCGGAGTTCTCGCCACCTTTCGAAGGTTTTTCCGATGTAAATTCGGGACTTCACGCGTTCCTTATCCTTGTCCCTCTTCTTTGCAATTTGTTCATCGAAACGTCGTCTCTTTGGTCGTGTGTCGGCCATAATTCAAACTTCCCTCTTCATGCTTCTCTCTCCTCCACACACCCCCTTCATGTGTACGCGCACTATTAGTGTGTATTAGTCCTCTTTTATCGTGGAAAATTTGAACTACGGACGCATCTCCGATCCGAAGATATCGGCAAAAGTTAATTTTTCTAAGGTATGACGTTCACTTCACCATGCACTCTCTAAAATGAATAGCTTATTATCCATGATGTGACTGTTAAACGTAACTGGTATCACCACAAACGTTATTCTGTGGCTTAAAAACTGGCATATTACATGGTATTGTGTCATGCAAGCCTGCAAGGTCATTGCAAAATCTAGAGAAATGTGCGAGGTGGCCAGCGGGTGAGACACACATGTATGAACTGTACCCCCTACGCTGTGTTTAGTTGTTCAGTATTATGAATGATAACATGTAAAATGTCGTAATAAGCATTGGACGCAAATGAAAATAAAATTGGATATTTGTGATATTTAAACTGTGTATTATTAATAAATATTGTAAAATATCTTGTTCCTGCTTTATACATTTTAACCAGTGCTAATTTAAATAAAATGAATGAATATAAATGGATGAATAAACAAACATGTTGCTCAATTGTTATTTTCTTTATTTGTCTTTCTTTATTATATTTACAATGAATGGTTAGTTACCTTTACATCATTAAAAATGGGTGTCTCAACTGTACCATGCACTGTCTCAACTGTAGGCTACCACATATGGGTACAGTTGAGACAAAGTTGAGACAAAAAGCACCTTATTTTTATGAGCTAATTGTGGAAAATATTACTTATGGATATTATTGGTTGATAATATCTTAGTCTACAAGCTAATGAAATGTCATGTGGAAATTAACTTTTTTTCAGTATCTATTTTTGTGTGAAAAATCTAAACGCAAAAAGTGTCTCAACTGTACTGTCTCCGCTATAGTGAGGAACACGGGTAAATGTGAGTAACATACACACTTTATCATTCAAGGGTATTTAATGATCGTTAATGTGTATGTATTGTATTGTGTTTCTTTTTCTTTAATTAACACTACCATGTTACTGTCACTGGTGTTTCACTGTTTGCATTAGGCTATATTCTTTATAATTGCACACAGAAAAGACAACAAATTGCACTTTATATTGTATCAATTTTGGGGAGATGATCTGATGTATTTTGTTTATTGTAGATTATCTTCCTCACATAGGCTACCTAAGAAAAAGAAAAGAAACAAATCAGTTATAAGGAATAAAACAAATGACCCAATTTATAGTTGCTGGTCATGTGTCATTTTCCAGTGGCCACACATGTGACTTGAATTTAAACCGATCTGTTTTACATATTCTTTCAGCTTCTCTCTGAACTGAATTGATAGTTTAACAGTGCTGGAAATATAGAGTGCATTTCTGATAATAACTGCGCTCTAACGCAACTAAGCGCTAAAGAACGACGTTATGAGCATGATGACGTAAAACGTACTCGGTTACTCACGTAACCTCGGTTCTCTCTAGAAGAGGGAACGAGTACTGCGTAAGTATCTTACGCTAGGGGAAAATCCCTTTTCCGCGAGATATTGAAGCCAAAAAATTATCCTTAATTTTGTATTATTGTAAAACGCGTTGCGGCAGCATACAGACATAGGCAAGACGGCTCGTTTGCCTATTGGTTGTTCTGCGGCAACTGCAGCAGCCTATCGAGCGAGGCCTAGCGTGACGTCAGACCCAATGAGGGTGCTTTGCGCCCACTGCGTCACGTCCTGCCGAAACGGGCGTGGCTTAGGCCTATAAATACAGCTCGCAGGCAGCTGATATCTGGTTTTTCATCGCCGAAGCTAACCAGAGCGTGTGCATGCACGGCAAGATACGCAGTACTCGTTCCCTCTTCTAGAGAGAACCGAGGTTACGTTAGTAACCGAGTACGTTCTCTTACGAGAGGTCTCTCGTACTGCGTAAGTATCTTACGCTAGGGGACCCAATGTAAAACGCCGTGCGTGCTGGGATCTGACACCAAAGACCCAAGGGCGAAAGCCCGGGGTTCATATAGTGCATAATCACCAGGGGAACTCACAGGGAGTCCGGGAAGAGGGAGGGGCGGAGCCGCGCTCTTCCACATATAGCAGCGTCCCTTAGACGCAAATTACATCATACAGACAGGGCGGAGTACGGCCTGAGCTGATGGAAAATTGTGGGTCTTATTTATTTGCCCATAAGCATTTTGCGGTCGATCAGCGAGCAGTGCTCATCGAGCAGTGCTCAGCAGACACAGTATTCTGAACCAATAGCATCAGAACAGACAATACTGGTATATTTAGACCGACAACAGCCTGGCCTGTAAGGCGGGAACCTCTAGGTTATAAAACCTTATAAATGTAGACAGGGAGGCCCAGCCTGCCGCCATACATATATCTTGCAAGGCAATCCCACTTGACCAGGCCCACGATGAAGCCATGCTTCTCATGGAGTGCGCTCTGACACCCAACGGGCACTGCATACCCTTGGAAGTGTACACCAGCGCAATGGCGTCAACTATCCATCTGGATAGGCTCTGTTTCGACGCGGCTAGTCCCTTGGAACGTCCGCTGAACGAAACGAAGAGCTGCTCCGTCTGTCTGAAGACAGATGAGCGAGACACATAAGCTCTTAATGCCCTGACTGGACAAAGGAAGCTCGCGTCTCCTTCCTCGTCAGAGACCGGTAGGGCTGACAGGGAAATTACCTGCGCCCTAAACGGTGTGTTGAGGGATTTTGGAACATAACCGTGCTTAGGTTTGAGTATAACTCTTGAGTCATTAGGCCCAAACTCCATGCACGTCGCGTTTACTGAGAGCGCGTGTAAGTCCCCTATGCGCTTCACCGAAGCGAGAGCCAGAAGAAACACTACCTTGAAAGACAGGTGTTTAAGATCAATCGTCTGTAAAGGCTCGAATGGGTCACCTTTCATGGCCTCCAGTACCACAGAAAGGTCCCATACGGGGACTGAGGGAGGTCTGGGAGAATTCAGTCTTTTAGCTCCTCTAAGGAAGCGGATGACTAAATCGTTCCTTCCTATTGACTGACCAAGCGTTGTTTTTGAGAACGCTGCAATGGCCGCCACATAAACTTTGAGCGTGGAAGGGGACCTGCCCTTGTCCAACAGCTCTTGTAGGAAGGAGAGAACCTCCGTCACCCCACAGTCTGGGGGCGACACGCCATGAGCTGTGCACCAGCTGGAGAACACTGACCATTTCGAGGAATAGAGATGTCGCGTGGACGGAGCTCTAGCCTGCGTGATCGTGTTTAACATTCCGCTTGGGAGGTCAGCGGGTACCCGTTGATGGCCCAAACATGAAGGGACCACAGCTCTGGGCGCGGATGCCAAATCGAGCCCTTGGCCTGAGAGAGGAGGTCCCTCCTCACTGGCACTGGCCATGGGGCAGTGCTCGCTAGCTGCATCAGAACTGGGAACCAGGGTTGGTTTTTCCAGAACGGCGCTACGAGTAGCACTGAGCATCCTTCTTCCCTGATCCACTCTATCACCTGAGGCAGGAGAGAGACGGGAGGAAAGGCATAGAGCGGGCGGCGGGGCCATACATGAGCCAGCGCGTCCCTGCTCTTGGAGAAAAATTCCAGACAGTGAGCGTTTTCTTGAGACGCGAACAGGTCTACTTCCGCTCTGCCGAATTTCTTCCACAGCAGCTGGACTGTCTGTGGGTGTAGAGACCACTCGCCTGTCGGAAAATTGTTCCTGGACAGTCTGTCCGGTACTACGTTTAGGAGCCCTGGCACATGCGCTGCTCTCAGCGAGAGCAGGTTGCACTGAGCCCACACCAGGAGGCATTCTGTCAGCCTGCAGGTTTCGGGACCTGAGGCCGCCCTGGCGATTTATGTAGGACACCACTGACATGTTGTCCGAACGGACCAGGACGTGGTGTCCTCGTATTTGGGGACAAAAACGCGTCAGCGCGTTGTCTACTGCCAGCATTTCGAGGCAGTTTATGTGAAGAAGCTTCTCCCATTCCGACCATTGGCCGAAGAACGGTCTGCCCTCGAGCAGCGCTCCCCATCCCGAGGTGGATGCGTCCGTAGACACCACCTTCACACTCGAGGAAGTCCTCAAGCTTACACCTGATTGGTACCAGTCGTTTGCTTTCCAAGGTTTCAGAGCTGCGATGCATTTCTGATTGACCTTGAGACGAAGCAGACCGGAAGCCCACGCTCGGCGCGGCACCCGCGCTTTCAGCCAGAACTGTAGCGGGCGCATGCGAAGCAAGCCCAGCTGAAGAACTGATGATGCTGAGGCCATGAGACCTAGCATCCTCTGAAATTTCTTGAGCGGGACAGATGCGCCACAGCGGAAAGAGCTCGCTGTGCGCTGAATGTCTAGCACGCGCTGTGGTGACAGTCGCGCTATCATAGACAGCGAGTCCAGTTCTGTGCCCAGAAAAGATATTATCTGTCTGGGGGACAGAGAACTCTTCGCCCAATTGACTCTGAGACCCAGATTCTCGAGGTGATTGAGTAAAATGGTCCTGTGCTCTATGAGCATCGAGTGAGATTGAGCTAGAATCAGCAAATCGTCCAAGTAGTTCAATTCTCGCATGCCCTGTAGCCTGAGGGGTGCGAGCGCTGCGTCCATGCACATCGTAAATGTACGGGGTGCTAGGGACAAGCCGAACGGTAGGACTGTGTACTGATATGCCTGGCCCTCGAAGGCGAATCTCAAATATCGCCTGTGACGTGACGCTATCTGTATTTGAAAATACGCGTCTTTCAGATCTATTGACACAAACCAATCTCCTCGGCGAATCTGCGCGAGGATTTTTCTGGTCGTGAGCATTCTGAACTGTCGCTTTGCAAGCACTCTGTTCAGTTGCCTTAGATCTAGTATGGGTCTGAGACCCCCGTCTTTTTTCGGTACCAGGAAGTATCTGCTGTATAGCCCTCCTTCGCTCTGAGCTAGAGATAACGGCTCTATGGCCCCTTTGCTCAATAGTTTCAAAATTTCGGCTCAAAGTAGGTGTGCTACTTCTGTTTTTACCGTGGTCTCGACGCGTGTCGCATAGCGACGAGGGCGTCGGCGAAACTGTAGCGAATAGCCTCTTTTTATAATGTCTAGCACCCACTTCGAAACCCCGGGTAGCCTCGCCCATGCATCTGCATGAATGGCTAGGGGTTGAATGCGAAGCGCGCACTGGTCGCTCAGCGACAGAGGGGCTTCGGTGTGCTGTAACACAAGCGTCGCGCTTATGACATTCGAGGCAGAGGGCGCGCTGATAACAGCGGGCAGATTGCCCGCGCTCGGCTCCTCTGCGGTGGTTAACCGAGAGGGGGAGGGCTGGGCGAGTCCCGTAGGACTTGTCACGTCTATGTGTGGATGTGGGCGCGGGATAGCGGGCACATTTACCACACCAAGAGCATTGTCCGCCTGAGCAGAGCGAATGCGCGTTGGTTTCGTTTTTACAGAAACCTCGAGACATGCAGGACGTAGTGATTGTGGGCACTCGGCAGTGGGCACATCTGCTACGTTTAATGCGCAATCGAACTGTGTCGATTTTATGTGCGCGAGCCCTGTGTGACGGGCTGTGCTTGTGTGTAGGAATGGGCACTGGGCAGTGGGCATTTTGTCTACACTCATAACACCATCGGCCGTGGCCGGGACACCAGAAAATACACTCTTTATGGGATTTATCTGGGTAGCCGTAAAAACGGCATTTGTGTGCAGGCAAGCGGGCACTGGAACCAGCTTGTTGACTGCAAAATAAACTGGAACAGTCACATTTCTTGGAACTGAACGAGCGATAAGTTTTGGTGGAAGTCCGGCCGCAGCGGGACTTGGACACCGTCGTTTCCCTAGGCGTGCTAGGACGACTTCAGGGCCTCGGGCTTTACCGCAATCCTGGGCCGCGGCCCACGCGGGGTGGGGCGGCAGCCAGATGAGCGAGAGCGCGTTCTCGCGCTTCGGGCCTGTCGGCGCTGCGAAGTGGCGGCGGTGGGCGGAGGCTGAGGCTGTGAGCTGTGAGCTCTGAGCAGACGGTTTCGCACGGCCTGCTGCAGAACTGGAGCGCTTCGGCAGGAAGTACTTCATAGCCTGTGACGCTTTCTGTACCTCGGCGAATCTTTCCGCGAAATCTTTGATGGAAGTTCCGAATCGCTTCTTCGACCGGCGGCAGCGAATGGTAACCTCTGTTTTTAGCATCGTCAACAGCAGAGAATGCTAGCGAAACAGAAGAGCGCATTCTAGCTGAGAAGGGGGCGTTCCAAGACTTGGCGACTTCTTCGTGTAACTCAGGAAGAAAGGGCGCTGGTCTGGACGCAGGCGAAGTGCGCTCCTCAGGAAGAAAATATCCATCCAGCCGGTTGTGAGCAGGGTGTTCAGGCGTAGACCACTCGAGGCCGAGGCTCGCCGCGGCCTGTGCGAGTATGCGCATCAGCTCTGACTCGATGCTAGCTATTTTGCCTGACGATGCGCGGACAGAGGGCGCGAGGTCCACAGAGCTCGCCCAATCCTCACTGCCCGATGCCAGGAGAGAGCAGGAATCATCCTCCCCCAACGCGTCTTTTTCATCAGCATCATCGACGGAAGCGGCGGCAGACGCCGGCCGCTGTCCGTCAGGAAGAGACACTGACGAAGCCGGTGAAGCTGGCGGGCGAACCGGCGAGCTTTGACGGGTGGGGGAAGGTTCCGGGACCCGCTGAGCACGGCGCTTTTTATGGCGCGGCACTACAGCGGGCAGAGGTGCAGTCTCAGTGAAATATGCCAGGCGAGTCCTCAGTGTCGCCATAGGCAGTAGCTCGCAATGATGGCAGCCGCCGTCAGCGAGCGCGAGAGCTGCATGATCCTCACCCAGGCAGGAAACGCAGACAACGTGGCGGTCCCCGTCGCTGAGTGTGGCTCTGCACGAGCCGCAGGAGGCAGCAGGCCACAGCAGGCTATTTTTCAAGTGAATCTAGTCATAATTTTATGGCTTAAGCAAACTTTTACTGGGTTATTTAAAACAAATCTGCACATCACTTTTGGCCACTACTGTAGAGTGGGAGGAGCTAAAACATTTCTAAAAGGTCAGTAACAAAAAGAATACCTTGATGATCAAGCTTTTATCGTTTGATCAACTCATCATTTAACTCCAATATATTATTTGTTTGTTGGAAAGTATGTGTTCTCCTCCTCTCTGCTGCCATCTTTACTCTTAACTAGGTTAGGATCCCTCTCCAGCGCTCTTAAATAATGTAGGAGCTGAGACCTAGTCTTAACACTTAGAAACCTTTATGATTCACACTTATTCTTAAGTTTAGGAATAAGAGTAGAATTATGTCATTTTTAGAATTTTGACACACTAAAGACTAATATTTTACTCTGAGCGGCTTTATACATTCGGCCCCTGATATAGATTTCTCCCCCAAAAAATAGTCTAATAAACACAGTGAATTAATTTAGTTAAACTGTTTCATGAATCACGATTCGACTAGTAGGGGAGAACGGGGTAATGTGAGACATCGGGTAATGTGAGACACCCCCTATATCTAGGCAATGGAACACAATTGTGGTCATATGACCATTATGTTTTCAAGCCCCTTCCATTTCCCCTTGGCCATGAAGGAGAGGACCTCATGGTGCTGTCGTAAGCATGTTTTTTTCACAAAAATATTTTTTTTGCATGTAAAAGTAAATTTTCTTGCTGTCAACTTAATCAACTGTTGTGCCAAAGCAAATTGATTCAGGTAAAAAAACTTATATCATACATGTTGATGAACTACCAACATATAAAACCATGTGATGATGCTAGCTGAAGATAAGCCTGAATTGCTAAGAGAGATCGTTTTTTTCTAAAATGTGGCGGTGGGGTAAAGTGAGACAAATGCTGTGGGGTAAAGTGAGACATGAGGCACAAGTTAAGTTTAGTCTTAAACACATTTTAATGTAATATTACATGACATATGTTTTATTTTTAATGTCATAAACATAGTAGAAAAGCCATCATGCCAAGGCAATACACCAGGAAGAAAACCTGGGGCAAAACACCCCTCGAGGAGATGGAGAATGCAGCCGCTGAGGTCAAGGAAGGAAAGAAGTCTATAAGAGCAGCTGCAAGGGAGAGAAATATTGACAAGTCAAGCCTCCTAAGATTCATAAAGAAAAAAAAAGAAGGGGGAAGTAAAATCAGTAGCCTGGGGTGCAGTAGCTTAGGCAAAGAGGTGGAGCACCTTCTCCGTCTCACCTTGTCTGAATGGAGCGTTTGTCCCCTCCTCGACAAAACCCCCAAGATCCGTTTTAGGACCGAGGTCGCTCCGACAGGAGCTCCGCACTCTCCCTGGGAGCCTGCTAGGGAGTAAAGTCAGCATGGGAATCTCGTCCATCTGCAACCTCACGGACACTGTCCGTTTTGTTTTCGGAGGAGGACCTTCCTCCACCGCTTTTTCTCCAGGGGTGTCTCAAGCCCCTGGAGTCGCTTCGCCGTTTACCCAGACCGACTGTTTGACATGCATACGTTTTACCTTTGGGATCAACCGAGAAGCCCCGGACGGTGAACCGCGATGCGCAGGCTCCCTACATACGGGTCTCGCTCCACTCGGGCCTAGGCTCGAGACAACACGGCCACTCATAGGGCGCATGAGGAACCATCCACCGGGGGCAGGGGCAGGAGGCATCTGGATCGAGGCCGTAACCGGGAAGGGTGCTTTCAAAGCGGGGGGAGGCGCAGGGTAAAGTTTGGATCTTAAGACATGCCAGGGGGGCCCCAACTAATCCAAGCCTCCCGACGCGCCCGCGGCCACCTTTGCGAACATCTGTTTCAGACGGGCCATCTGAGTCTCCCGAGGTCAACACGCAAATCGGGGAGGAGCAAGCTGCTCCATCCCCAGGCGCATCCGAAGCTCCAATCGACCGGGCACCCCGACTTGACGGCCCGAAGGAGAGGGTGCGCTCCTCTGGGCCCCAGGCAACCTGGAGGCGCCTGTTTTCCATTACCTAGTCCGATAAGAGTGTTGTCTCCCTCCTCTACAACACCCCGAGCGTCCGTGGTTGCTCCAGCAGGAGCGCCAGCAGGTGTACGGATCTGACTTTGACCGGAGATGACCCACCCTCCCTGGGGCTGGCCCGGGAGGTCTGCGAGCATGGAGCTCTTCTTCAAATACAAGATATTTTTGGACATTTTTACAAGGAGGAATATCCTCCAGTGTGTCTTTCACCCCTAGCTCACCCAGGACGGTGCACGTTCACCGGTGTGCACGCCCTGGCACCGAGGGACTGGGTGTACAAACCAGACCCTATTTACTGGAAGTCTCGCCCGCACAAAGTGCACTTTCCCTGGGCTGGGTCAGGCTGTTTCCCCACCCGGTCTGACCACCACGGTTCTCTGGTCCATGTTCCTTGTCCGAGCGGAGCATTGTCCCTCCTCCACAAAGACCCAAAGGTCCGTTTTAGGACCGACTTTGCTCCAGACGGAGCTCCAGCGGTGGCGGACAAATACGAATCTGGCTCAGGACGGGCCACCCTCCCTGGGCTGGCCAGGGGAGGTCTGACTGCATTGAGTTTTCCAAATGTATCACAATAATTTGGACATAGTTCTTTTTTTTTTTAGGAGGAATTTCCTCCAGTGTGCCATTCACCCTTAGCACGCCAAGGGCGTTGCACCTTCACTTGGATGCGCACCGGTGGGTCATCAAAATAATTTGCTTAACTGACCAATCTCCATGATTCTGTTACTAGTCCGACATTAGTTCTGGAATGTGTGGTTGTCAAGCTAGCTGTCAAGATTCTTACTGTTACAACATGTGTTGTTATGGAAGTTTCAGAGTGGAAAAAGTAAGTGGATCAGTTTACCCCCAGCTGGTTCACTTTACCCCCTTGATTTCTCTGGTCTGTCTCAAGACCACTTTTTTAAAAACAATCATATTTTCACTGCCCTTCGTCCTGAATACATTCTAATAATTTCCATTGCTAGGAAACATCCTGAATTAATGGGAAATGTGTAAATTTGACTGATATATCATTTTAGCTCGCTTAGAGGGGAACAAATGTAAAAAATGTCTCACTTTACCCCACTCTCCCCTACACAAAATCTGCTCAATTCACTTATTTTTTCATTACTTTTGTGGACTAAATTGTTTGTCAAAATGTAAGATATAACCATATAGCTAATGTAAGAACCTAAATGACTTTATTTCATAAATAGATTATGGCAAGCCGTTTTAGCTTAAATTGTACCCAGTGTTACTCGTCGTAATTGCATTTTTACTAGTAAGAATTCAATTAGAGAGCTCTACAATTCAATTCTTACTAGTAGCAATTACAATTAGAGAGCTCTCCAATTCAATTATTACTAGTAAGAATTACAATTATAGAGCTCTCTAATTCAATTATTACTAGTAAGAATTACAATTACAGAGCTCTCTAATTCAATTCTTACTAGTAACAATTACAATTAGAGAGCTCTACAAATGAATTTTTACAAGTCATATGTCTCCATTGACTTCCATTCATTTTTAATTACGGAGCTCTACAATTGAATTGTTACTAGTAAGAATTACAATTAGAGAGCTCTACAATTGAATTGTTACTAGTAAGAATTACAATTAGAGAGCTCTACAATTGAATTGTTACTAGTAAGAATTACAATTAGAGAGCTCTCTAATTCAATTATTACTAGTAACAATTCCAATTAGAGAGCTCTCTAATTAAATTCTTACTAGTAAGAATACAATTACAGAGCTCGCTAATTTAATTTTTACTAGTAAGAATGTAATTGCAGAGCTCTTTAATTCAATTACAGAGCTCTGCAATTATACATATCTTTAATTCATATTTTTACTAGTAAAAATTAAATTGGCGTGCTCTGTAATTGCATTCTTACTAGTAAGAATTTAATTAGAGAGCTCTCTAATTGTAATTCTTACTAGTAACAATTCAATTGTAGAGCTCTCTAATTGTAATTCTTACTAGTAACAATTCAATTGTAGAGCTCTCTAATTGTAATTCTTACTAGTAACAATTCAATTGTAGAGCTCCGTAATTAAAAATGAATGGAAGTCAATGGAGACATATGACTTGTAAAAATTCATTTGTAGAGCTCTCTAATTGTAATTGTTACTAGTAAGAATTGAATTAGAGAGCTCTGTAATTGTAATTCTTACTAGTAATAATTGAATTGGAGAGCTCTCTAATTGAATTCTTACTAGTAAAAATGCAATTACGACGAGTAACGCTGGGTACAATTTAAGCTAAAACAACTTGCCATATGAGATGACCATGCACTGCTTGAGCGATGACACTGACACAAGTATTTTCACATTGTTGCTTTACTGTTCAGTTCATCTTGTATACAGGTAACACTCAGTGTTTACTGCACATGTGCAACACAACAGAGGAGCAATACGGGTGTCGGAAGAACAGAACATGCAACACTTAGAATACAATGCACAACCAGTTCCCCTTATCAAACAATCAAACTTTAATCAATAGGTTATGGGAGTGAACTTTGCTCACTTAGACACCTTCGGGCAATGATTTTTTCTATGTTTCTGCAGAGTAAATGATTGAGTGAAACTCTTCCCACATGAAGAGCACTGGTGCGGCTTCTCTCCAGTATGAACTCTCTCATGAGCTTTCAGGTTTCCTGACTGAGCGAAACTCTTTCCACAGTGTGAACACTTGTACGGTTTCTCTCCAGTGTGAATTCTCTGGTGTTGTATTAAGTTGCTGGATGAAGTGAAGGTATTTCCACAGTCAAAGCACATATAAGGTCTCACACCAGTATGAAGACGCTCATGCACTTTTAAAGATGAAAGATGTGAAAAACTCTTTCCACATACAGAACAAAAGTGAGGCTTCACAGCAGAATGAACTCTAAGGTGTTCTTTTAAGCCTGATTCAAAAACAAATGTTTTATCACACTGATCACAGCTGAATGATCTCAATCCAGAGTGACGGCGCAGATGTTTATCGAGAGAGCTTTTGTAACTGAAACTCTTTCCACACTGAGAGCATGTGAAAGTTTTTTCTCCAGTGTGAACTCTCATGTGTATATTTAGGTGATCTTTGCGAATGAATCCCTTTCCACACTGAGTGCATGTATGAGGCCTTTCTCCAGTGTGAATCTTCATGTGTTGGTTAAGGTCTGATTTACATACAAAACTCTTTCCACACTCAGAGCAGGTTAAAGATCCTTTGACTCCAGATTTTCCAGCTTGTTTCTGTGTGACATTCTCTTCAGTCTTTGAAACGACTGCATTTCCATCTTCATTTGTGAAATAATGCCCCTTTTGAAACTGATGCTGTTTGTCTTCATTCACTTCCATCAGGTCTAAAATAAACAAATTAAATCCCCATAATTTAATAAAAGGATACATGAGAAACAAAAATAAACATCAAAATCTCAATTTAGCACAAATCCAATTTACTACTGAGTCTACTAGTATCTAATTTTAGATGTTATTTTAATTTGTAAGTTTTCATCTTAACGTTTCTCGTCAGTCATTAAAGAGAATGAAGGAAAACACCAACCTATTTGTTCCTCTGTATCTTCATCTTTTATTCTGCAGGGTTCTTCCTTAATCTCCATCTTTACAATAGTATGTCAGTAGTTTCTCCTGGAGTAATGGAGTAAACTCTCATGAACGGCTGTGGGAGCTTCACTGACTGAAGGAGTGAATTGTGGTCGTTGTTGTTCATTTAGCAGATGATCATCACACTTACAATCACTCTCAATTATCCAGGTGCAAATAGTCATTTAGAAACAATTAAATGATTACTGAATTTACACTTTGAGCTTCATATCAAGGCCAAAGTGTAAATTCAGTAATGACGGATTTTGCCTGTTATGTGGTGATGCACAATTATTGTAATTCATTGCATCTTGAACTGACTGTAGAATTTATGTTACAAAGAAAAAACAAACTTGTGCTAATTGAGTGACTTAAGTAATTAACACCTTTCCTTGAGTAGCCATGTAATCAGTATAAGGTAAACCCACATGTTAAGTCTGAGCCTGTGTGTGGGGATGTGTATCTCATCTTTTCTATCCCTCTCTCTCTCTCTCAGGTGCAGCTCTGCCTTAATTGAACATGTTCCTCGGGGATTGGCGGACGAGAGAAAAGTGTTTTTTGAGATACAGCGTGGATGCTGATGTGGAAGAGAGATGCTGTTGGCGTTTTGAATTGAGAGAGTGTTATAGTGGTTTTCTTATGATTTCCCGGACAGCAACATGGTGTCGTCCCAGATCCGGTCCACATCTGGGCCGTGTGGACTCCACGTGTTGCTGTCTGGGTCTTGATCTGTATATTCATTTAAAGTACCTCATTTTGACTTTGTCCCTCATGACTTTGCTTCATTTTTGTTTTTGGCAAAGCTGAAAGAAAAAAGAAAGAAAAAAGAAAGAAAGAAAAAGAAAGAAACTGTTAAAACATTTTATTTGTTACTTTTACATTTTCAAATCTCTCTATGTGTCTCACATTTTCTATTAATCATTCTTGTACCATCTAACTTGAAAATTAAGTCAAGATTTATATTAAAATAAACAACATCAGTAACACAGAGTCCAGATGGTAAATACAATTACAAACTCCTTAGCAGATATTTGAAGTTTGAATCTCAAAATGATCTATTATGGTGAAAGTGAACAGCTGTGTAACCTATAAGATGTTATTTATAAATCAATACTTAATTATTCCAAATCAAACATGTTTGGGAGCTATATAATAAATGTATACATGTCAACCAAGATAACGAGTGTAATGATAGTGGATGGTTTTATGGAGTAGTGGCAACCCTGCCAAGTATATGTTTGCGCATGTGCAGAGGGTGGGGGTTGTGGTGATTAGCACAGGTGTGTGTGTGTAGGCATGCCATGGTGAAAGAGACTAATACATGTAAAAAGCTACTCTTCAATTGATCTGGAGTCTGTGTAATTGACAAAGGAACATCTCGACTAAAACATGGTGTCAGAAGTGGTTTCAGAAGTGAAAGTTTGTGGATTACATATACACGTGTGACGAGAAAACAGAGGAAATGGAAGGATTACAGCCACCTCTGAAGCTTCAATTGTCCGGTAATGTTGCTGAAAATTGGAGACGATTTAAGCAACGATTTCTTCTATATCTATCTGCGATTGATGGAGATCGTAAGTCTGAGAAAATGAAAGCGTCATTATTTCTTCATGTGGTTGGTGATGAAGCGTTGGAAGTATATAATAATTTCACTTTTGAAGAAGGAGAGAGTTTGAAGTTACAGCCGATAATGGACCAGTTTGAAGCGTTTTGCATACCCAGGAGAAATGTAACTTATGAAAGGCATTGATTTTTCACGTGCATGCAGAAAAGTGGAGAAACAATTGATCAGTATGTTACAGAGCTCAAACATAGGAGTAAAACTTGTGAGTTTGGGGAGTTAACAGATTCGTTGGTCAAAGACAGAATTGTGTGTGGAATACCTGACAATGGATTGAGGGAAAGGTTACTTCGAGAACAGGATTTGGACTTGGAGAAAGCGCTTTCACTTTGTAGAGCGGCAGAGACTGTAAAGACGCAAGCGAAAGAATTGTTAAATGAGACCTGTGCTGTGGATGTTGTAAATAGTATCAGACACCCAGTGTAAGTGCAAAACAAGCAACGCAACAGGAACGAAGCAGGATGGTAATTGATAAGCCTCAAAGAATGTGCGATCGTTGTGGGATGCAACATCCATCGAGACAATGTCCAGCTTATGGGAAAAATTGCAACAATTGTGGTAAAATTAATCATTATGCACGTTGTTGTAAAAGTAAACGAACCTCAAGCCAAGTAAATGCCGTTACTGAGTGTGAATTGGAAGAATTCTTTGTGGATGTAGTAGCAGAAGGTGGAGGTGAACAGAAAGAGTGGACCGTACAACTGCAAATAAACAATAGTATAGTAGCATTTAAGCTTGACACTGGAGCTCAAGTCAATATCATTTCTGAAACTGAATTCAACAAACTAAGGCCTCGACCAAAGTTGCATGCTGCTAAATTGAAAGTAACTGGATACTCTGGAGCGGACATACCAGTGAAAGGAAAATGTGTTGCAAAAATGCGATATAAGGATAAAGTACACAGTCTGTCATTTGTAGTGGTGCCGAAGGATTTTCAAGCGATTTTGGGTTTGTCTGCTTGTGAGAGGCTGCATCTGGTGAAGAGAGTGCTGGTGGTAGAAGAGTCAAAAGAGTCTGAACCTGAGTATGACTCAATTCTAACCGAGTATGGGGATGTGTTTAAAGGCTTAGGCTGTCTGTCAGAGGAGCACACAATTCAAATTGATGAAACTGTACCTCCAGTTATACATCCATGTCGAAAAGTACCGTTTGCACTTCAAAGACAATTAAAAGAAGAGCTGGATAGAATGGAGAGTTTAGGAGTTATACAAAAAATTGATCAGCCCACAGAATGGGTTAGTTCATTGGTGATTGTGGACAAGAAGAATGGAAAACTTCGAGTTTGTCTTGATCCTAGAGATTTGAACAGGGAAATTAAGAGAGAACATTTCAAGCTTCCTACACGTGAAGAGATTATGTCCCAATTTGCAAATGCCAAATATTTTAGCAAATTAGATGCGTCATCAGGATTTTGGCAGTTAAAATTGGATGTTGCCAGCTCAAAACTGTGCACGTTTAATACACCATATGGAAGATATTGTTTCTTAAGGCTTCCTTTTGGAATTGCTTCGGCTCCTGAGGTGTAGCATAAAACAGTGCATATGATTTATGAACACATGGAAGGTGTGGATACATCGATGGATGACATAATTGTTTGGGGAGCTTCGAAAGAAGAACATGATGCAAGGTTAAGAGGGGTTCTGGAAGCAACCAGGCATGCAAATCTTAAGTTGAACAGAGAAAAGTGCCAATTGGGGGTGACTGAGTTAACGTTCTTGGGTGACATCATTAGTAGTGCTGGAGTGCGACCAGATCCCATGAAGATTTCTGCTATTGAACACATGCCAAGACCGAAATGTGTAAAAGATGTTCAGCGATTCATGGGTATGTTGAACTATATGAGTAAATTCATACCTAACCTATCTGAGAAGATAGCTCCATTAAGATGGCTGACTGAGAAAAAGAATGAATGGGATTGGAACCATGAACAGGAGTCTGCATGGCAACAGTTGAAAGTGATACTAACTAAAGAGCCAATCTTGAAATTTTATGACCCCAAACGTTCTATTAAGATTTCAGCTGATGCTTCACAGACAGGATTAGGAGCAGTATTGCTTCAGGATTATGATGGAACCTGGCAACCAGTTGCATATGCCTCACGTTCAATGACTGATGCGGAGTGTAGGTACGCTCAAATTGAAAAAGAGTTGCTCAGTATTACTTTTGCTTGTGAGAGATTTCATCAATTTGTGGCAGGACAGTCCGTGGATGTTGAAACCGACCATAAACCATTGATTGCATTGTTCAAAAAATCTCTTAATGATTGTCCATTGAGAATTCAAAGAATGATGATCAGATTGCAACGTTATGCATTAACAGTGTTTTATACACCAGGCAAATTAATGTTTGTGGCAGACACCTTGTCCAGAGCTGTAGACCCAACTACACCTTCGAGTGGAAAGTTGATTGAAGACATTCAAGCATATGTGAACATGATCGTAGAAGCTTTACCTGTTGCTGATTCCAAAATGAAATTGATCAACAAAGAGACAGAACAAGATCAAACACTCACTCAGGTGAAACATTATGTCATGAATGGTTGGCCAGAAGTGAAGCAAAATTGTGGTGTAGAAGTTCATGAATTTTGGAACTGCACGTCTGAATTGTCAGTTTGTGATGGAATTCTGTATAAAGGAAATAAAGTGGTGATTCCGAAAAATCTGAGACATGAGATGTTGAACAAAATCCATGAAGGCCATTTGGGAATTGAGAAGTGTAAAAAAAGAGCTCGTGAAGTCATGTATTGGCCTGGAATAAATCAGGATATCACAATTGCAGTGTCCAAATGTCAGACATGTGCCAGATATCAATTCAATAATCCCAGAGAGCCACTAAAGTCGCATCCGGTACCTGAAAGGCCGTACCAAAAAGTAGGAGCAGACCTGTTCACATGTCAGGGAAAAAATTACCTCTTGGTTACGGATTATTCTTCATTTTATCCAGAAGTGTGTGCGTTGAACACAACTACGGCAGAAAATGTGATTTCATGCCTGAAATCAGTCTTTGCTCGACACGGAGTACCAACTGAAGTGTTTACAGATAATGGCCCTCAATTTGTTAATGCTAGTTTCCAGAGTTTTACAAAAGACTGGGACTTCAGACATACAACATCGAGTCCATATTTTCCCCAGTCTAATGGACTTGTGGAGAAATCAGTTGGAGTTGTGAAAAGGTTGCTGCAAAAGGCAAGAGATGGTGGAAGTAGTTTCTATATGGGACTGCTTGCTTATCGTAGTACTCCTCTTGAGTGTGGAAATTCTCCGGCATATCTTTTGATGGGACGACGTCTTCGTTCTAATTTACCTATGTCTGAGGATCTTCTCGTGACAGAAGGCAGTGAGAAAGTTAAAGAACTCAAAGAACAACAAAAGGCTAAGCAAAAGATCTATTACGATCAAGGAACTCATCATTTGCCTGAACTTCGTGCTGGCGAGGAGGTCAGATTTAAAGATAAAACTAATACCTGGAATCAGAAAGGCATTGTACTTGAACAAGTTCAACCAAGGTCCTATAATGTTGAAACAACAAGTGGTGTTGTGTTAAGGAGGAATTGTCAACATTTGCTGAAAGATTTATCAGCTGAGTTAGAACAACCTGAAAAGACTGAGATAACTTTGAGAAGATCTGTTCGTGACCGGAAATGCCCTGAAAGGCTTATTGAAACATGCTGAAAGACTGTTGCAAAAGACTGAAATAGTCAAAGAGGTTTAATAGGATATTTCAGATCATCTTTGTATTTTTGTAGTGTTGGGAAGTTTAAATGTTTATCTTTAATGGAAGGTTGCAATTAATGTTTATTAGTAGTAAAAAAAAAAAAAGGGAAGATGTAATGATAGTGGATGGTTTTATGGAGTAGTGGCAACCCTGCCAAGTATATGTTTGCGCATGTGCAGAGGGTGGGGGTTGTGGTGATTAGCACAGGTGTGTGTGTGTAGGCATGCCATGGTGAAAGAGACTAATAAATGTAAAAAGCTACTCTTCAATTGATCTGGAGTCTGTGTAATTGACAAAGGAACATCTCGACTAAAACAACGAGATTATCGTGGTTGTTTTATATCTGGGTTAAAGAGTTTAATATAGTTTCCGCCAGTAGAGGCGCTTGGGCAACCGAAGCAATGACACACATCCGAGTCTTGAAGAAGAAGAGAAGTGAGCGAGGGAAGGGAACATAAACATGAGAAGTGGAACACAGCCGTTCATTCTGCTCTAAATCTGCTGTTTCAGACTGTGAGTACATTCATTTTTATCATGTAATAGGAGAAATCTACATGGCTATTAGAGATTCGGTTAATTTGAGTGTATCCAACCAGCCGGAGTGTTTACCGAATTAGATCTTGAATCCGAAGTTGAGGCACTTTAATTATGTTTGACTAGAAGTGAATCCCTTATGAAAATGAACCATGTTTTTTTTTATTTTTTTTTATTTTATAATAATAAAAAAAAAAAAAGTGGTTTCTAGTTAAACCCATTACCATAGTTTAACCGTTGTATTTGCAGTTAAACCTGATTAAATAAATGGTAAGCAATCTGCCAAAAGCCAATGGTTACTACACTTTACCTATACAAGTCATGGTTAATTTTCGACAATGTTGTAAATATAACAAACCATAAGCGCATCACTGACTAGTTAAATGACAAAGTGTAAAGATTTGTGTTTTGTAATTAATAAATTAAACCTGATGCAAACACAGATTGTAGTAAGATATAACATTTTACATTATTTTTCTAACTGTGCTGCTAAAAATGTAAGCTACAATTTTTAGTGACACAAAAGTTTGCCTTCAACTCGTTTTTGATCTGATAATTGGTTCAAAATAGCAGCGTAATCCTTATAGTAAAACCTCAAATTATGAAATTGTTTCTAAATAGCTATTAGAGCAAAACACTTAAAGCTGGATAATTGAGAGTGATTGTAAGGGCGCTTTCACACTGGCAGTTTAGTGCGGACCGGGGCACGGTTCGCATGAAAAATCGCTAATGTGAACGCTGTCATCGGACCCGGGTGCGCACTAGAGTACTGAACCCGAGACTACCTGGAGGAGGTGGTCTGAGCTCGGTTGCTCCCGAACCGTGGCGCGGTTCGCGTTAATGTGCAAGCAACACGGACTCGGGTGCGTGCTTGTTCAGGAAGTATACTATCCCGCGCATGCGTATCATTGTCGCATCAGTGAAAAATCTTCTGCGAGCAGCAGAAACACGGCGTCCCCTGGATATGTGCTGAATTACACCATGTAATGAACATAAACGTAGTTGTCTCTCACTATGTTGTGCATAATAGCACCAAAAAAAACAGACAAATTACAGCTATGCTCAGTCGAGTTGTATTCGCCATGCGTTTTCCGTGTGCGTTTGCGATGACGTAAGATCACTGCAAACGCACCTGGGTTCGATACAACTAATTGAGTGTGAAACCAGACCAACGCTGCGGGGGGCGCCGGGAACTAGCGCACTCGGGTTCGGACCGCAGCAAACGAACCCAGTGGAAAAACGCCCTTAGTGTGATGATCATCTGCTAAATGAGCAACAACGACCACAATTCACTCCTTCAGTCAGTGAAGCTCCCACAGCCGTTCATGAGAGTTTAAGGGCAATTCCACGCAAAACTGTCACATCCATAACGCCAACACAATGCCATGGTATTTAGTTGGCGTTATGGATGTGACAGTTTTGCGTGGAATTGCCCTTAAATGCTGGGGAATATTCCCATCTTCCCACAGGAGAAGAAGCAGCAAGCAGGAGGAATTACTCCAGGAGAAACTACTGACAATACTATTGTAAAGATGGAGATTAAGGAAGAACCCTGCAGAATAAAAGATGAAGATACAGAGGAACAAATAGGTTGGTGTTTTCCTTCATTCTCTTTAATGACTGATGACGAACATTAAGATGAAAACTGAAAAATAACAATACATCGAAAACTAGTAGTAACTAGTAGACTCAGTAGTAAACAAGATATGTGTTTAATTAAGACTTTTAAGACCTTAACTTTGATTTATTTTTGTTTCTCATTTGTCCCTTTTTAATGTTATTTAATTAACTTGGATCCAATGGAAGTGAATGAAGACAAACACCATCATTTGACAAATGAAGATGGAGAACTGACATATAAAAACGAAGACAAACATCGGTTACAAAAACCTCAGTGTTTCAAAAATGAAGATGGAAACACTGTTGTTTCACAGACTGAAGAGAATTTCACACAAAAACAAGCTGGAAAAGGATCTTTCACCTGCCCTGAGTGTGGAAAGAGTTTCACCTATAAATCATCCCTTAAGACACACATGAGAAATCACACTGGAGAAAAGCCTTATACATGCACTCAGTGTGAAAAGAGTTACATACATAGATCATCTTTTGCTTTACACATGAGAATTCACACTGGAGAAAAACCGTTCACATGCTTTCAGTGTGGAAAGAGTTTCAGTTGCAAAAGCACTTTCAAAAATCATCTGCGCCGTCATTCTAGAGTGAGATCATTCAGCTGTGATCAGTGTGAGAAAACATATGTTGTGGCATCAGACTTAACCAGACACCTTAAAGTTCATGCTGGTGTGAAGCCTCATGTTTGTTCTTTTTGTGGAAACAGTTTTTCTCTACTCCAAACTTTACAAGTGCACCAGCGTATTCATTCTGTTGTGAAACATTATGTGTGCTCTGACTGTGAGAAGAGCTACATTACATTGGCCAGCTTGAAAAAACACCAGAGAATTCACACCGGACAGAAACCGTACCAGTGCTCTTCATTTGGAAAGAGTTTCACCCAAGTATCTACTGTACAGACTCTTGAGAAAAAGCTTTGCCTGAAGTTGTCGAAATGAGCAAATGTTGTCTACAAGCACAAATAAAGGTGAATTATTGTCTTTTATGTTACTAGTATTAAGTGTGTACATATGTTTCCCTTGGTTTTGACTTTTAACATTTTTTTATATATATATATATATATATATATATATATATATATATATAATTTTTTTTTATTTTTTTTTATTTTTTTTATTGTGGTGACGGTCAGTGTTTGAGTGCTGTTTTGTTTATGTTTGTTAACTTTCAATAAAAAGTTAATAAAAAAAAAAAAAAAAAGGTGAATTATTGTATTGCCTTTATTCTCACTCGTTTTTTTAAGCAGATTCTGTGTCTCAGCATCAGGATAAATCAGTGTTTCTATATAAAGTGAACATTTACAATTCCACAGATTTGACTCTTGATGGCTGCATTTGTTGTCAGTCTCAGTCATTTCAAGGTTTAATGGTTGAAGAATCGGCTCTAAATCTGCTGACAACATTAAAATCTAAACAAATCCAAAGAAGCACAAAGTGAAGACAGACACAAATTATTAAGGTGTAATGCACCTCACATAGGTTTTCATTTTATTAAAAATAAATACAATTGTATACAATTACAAATAAACAGAAAAGTGTATGTATCGAGTTTCTGTATTAGCCTATGAGTTCCAGCACCTTCCGTCTAATCGATGGTTTGGAGTCCCGCATTGTACAACCAAAACGATATAAGAATAGCTTTGTCCCTGTAGTGATTAATTATATGAATAGTAATAAGATGAAGTAATTGGTTTATCATAAAATGTAAGGAAATTAGTGCTTTTTATAGTGTTGTCGATTGTATTGTGATATAGCCTATGTATGATAAACGGCCTGAACTTGTTCTCTGAAATCCCATTTACAGGGTATAGAATAAAGGAACCTGAACCTGAAAGTATTTAGAAAAGCAGTAAAGCAGTGTTCAGTTGCTGTGTTACAGTAACTTTATAAAATTGTAGATCAGCGCTGAATCGAGACTCAAACTGTTTTGAATGATTCAGTCCGATTTAGTGAACTGGTTCGATCGGTTCACTAAAAAGAACCGGTTCAAAAGAACAATTCGTTCACGTAGCGACACCACAATTTCAAATAATAATAAGACGTCTTCGAAATCACAGAGTTATGCTTTGTGTGTAATTGCTGTTCGACCGAATAAATCGGCATCAACCAGGTACAGATCTATGTAAGCGTTTGTATAGAATTGTAGATGTTCTGGTCGCTGGAAGATTGGATCGGATCTCAATTTATCTCCATAGTGGTTAAACGTGAGATATAATTCGCCTTGTGTAGACCTAACGGGCGATCTTTGGTGCCATGAATCTATAATTTGTTCCCTGGCCAATCGTTTTGGCTTAGGGCTAAGTGAAGTTTCATAACTTTATATATTTAGGCTATTTAACTTTACCGTTGTAACATTAGACTAGAGCGCTGACTTTGTATGTTTGACTGCATTGTTTGCTTTCTTTCTTATTGTATAGCTTCTTGTACCTATCACTTATACTTTATAATGGCTATTAAGAAAATGAACCAACAGAGACAGGGTTGAGGTTTGTCATTTTTAATTTTATTACAGTAAAGATGATCAGAGTACAAATGCACATATTGCCTGAACCCTATTAATAAGTTTAATATTTTAAAAATTTAAACAAAGAGGCAGGGTTGTGGTTAATAATTCATTTTGTTATAAATAGGCTAACGTTATGCATGCATTGAATATAATCAATAGGCCTAAGCTTGCCTTAAAGGTGCATTGCGCAACTTTTCATGTTAAAAATACCCGTTTTCTAACCCATACATGCTTAAACAATTGCCTGATGGGCTGAATGAGCCCTTCTCTGATCGCTACGATTGTCTCTATAATCCTGTACAGTAAAATAAATAAGAGGGATTCGGGTCGGAATTTGAGACTGGGCGTGACGTCATGCGCGTTCACGGCATTCTCACCTGGCTATGTCTGGCAGGTTTGTGTATTTGCCGTCATTCTCCGTATCAGCGAAGACAACTCGAGCGACAAAACTTTAGTCAACTTTCGACAAAAGTAGAAGATGGATTCAAAGAGACCGGCTTGTAGTTCATTCCAAACCCCAACGCAAACTCCACGTAAGACAAAGAAAAGAAAACTTTTGTCTAGTGCCACAGGCGTCGGAATAAGACGAGAGTCAACATCCGGAAGGCTTTCAACAAATGGAGAGATCTCCGGTCTGCACACACTAGGAAGCGCCCGCGCCCTCAGATCACTTGGACGTGGCTATGTACAAAAGGTAAAAACGATATAAATACTGTTTGTCGTTGGAATCTCCGGTCTGCTCTAGGGCTCAAACGGGATCCTCAGTTGGCTTTTTTCTTGATAAAACGGTAAGATTTAGCCCAGTCTCTAATGTCTGATACAGCAAATCTATGACAACAAATGATGTAATAATCTATGAATATTACCTTGAGACATTTGAGTGTACTTTGTTGACCAACTGTGTATGGTATGATTATTATTTTGAGCTTTTACAAAGTAATAAAGTAATAACTTATATTGTTCATGAACGTGTTTCCATAATACAATCATAAGTGGATACAGCAAACACATAAAACAGTTCAACATGGACATAGATGGAAACAAAAACCGAAGTTTTCTACTACCCCCGTTTTTCCCTCACACATAAGTGTGTAATTTACTCAAATGCCTTTCCTTTCACATATTTAAAATGACTTGCAGATTTATAACTTTATTACCTCTGAAGACATTATGACTGTAAACAAAAGATTTGTGCGGCTGATGCTCCTTTGGTTATGAACAGCTCGTGCTCGTGCAAGCGTGCGTGTGCGTGTGGTCCATGAGCGTGCACACCTCTGGTTGCAGTTTCGCTTGTCGCCAGAGGGGGCATAGTTCTGCAAAAACTCAGAGACTTGCGCAATGCACCTTTAACTACATGTGTGTGGCTAATGTTTAAGATTTCTTTAGTTGAAAACGTACTCGGTTACTATCGTTTAGAGCCCGAATTCGCCATTATAGCAAGTTTAAATCGACTGAAGCGACAAACTTGCCATGTTACTATAGTGCGGCCAGCTACGCAATACTCGTTCCCTTACTCTCAGGGAACCAAGGTTACGATAGTAACCGAGTATGTTCCCTTTCGAGAACGGTCACTTCGTATTTCGTAGCTATATGCAGTGGGGACGCCATGTAAAACGCCGCACTATAAGTAACTGGTTGCCTACTGCAGCTCAGGACTCCTGAGCTCACAGAAACAAGCCAGAACCCAAAGTATATATATTGGAAAAGACCGGACACCATCGGGTCTAATAATATATATAATGTCAGTAAGCTCATACCCAACATAATATACCAATAAGACTGGACACCATCGGGTCTATTAAGTATAAGGGATATCAGAACCGGCCAAAGGCGGGTTTTATAATAATAATGGATAATGAGCTTATGAACAGCGACAGAATATGTAGATAAGACCAGACACCGTCGGGTCTTAATCATACTGAAAGGACCTTTGCCTGCAGGGAAGGTACCTCCATGTTATAGAACCTCATAATGTGGAAAGCGAGGACCAGCCGGCCGTCGCACAAATATCCTGAATAGGAAACCCAGAGGACGAAGCCCATGACGAAGCCATGCCTCTAGTTGAATGGGCTCTAGTACCTATAGGGCAAACCTGACCCACTGAGGTGTACGCCAGAGATATGGCATCCACTATCCATTTGGACAGTCTTTGATTCGTGACAGGAGATCCCCTGGATCAGCCACCAAAGCAGACAAAGAGCTGTTCTGATAGATTCTCAGTGCTCTGACAGGGCAGAGCAAATTAGCCTCCCCATCCTCTGTGGAAGGGGGAAGAGCTAACAATGTGATGACCTGTGCTCTAAAAGGTGTTGAGAGCACTTTGGGTACATAGCCATGTCTGGGTTTGAGGGTGACTTTAGAGTCACCAATTCCAAACTGCAAACAGGAGGGGCTCACAGAGAGTGCCTGCAGATCCCCCACTCGCTTGATAGATGCCAGTGCCAGCAGGAGAGCAGTCTTTAGCAAGAGAGGTTTAAGACCAACCGACTGGAGCGGTTCAAATGGTGGTCTCTTCAGGGCCCCAAGGACCGTGGAGAGGTCCCAATGACGGCACAGACGGAGGTCTGGAGGGGTTCATCCTCCTGGCTCCCTTTAGAAATCGTACCACCAAGTCGTTTCTTCCTAATGATTGGCCAGCCACCGGAGCATGATGAGCTGCAATGGCCGTCACATATACTTTGAACGTGGACGAGGAAAGGCCTGCATCCAACAACTCTTGTAGGAAGGAGAGTACCACTGATACCTCGCATGACCTGGGTTCAAAGTGTTTGTCTGAGCACCAGCTGGAGAACACTGACCACTTCAGAGCATAGAGGCACCTGGTAGACGGGGCCCTAGCCTCAGTGATTGTGTTCAAGACCTTCTCAGGGAGGTCCCTGGGCACCCGTTGAGGGACCACACATGCAGGACCCATAAGTAGGGTCGCGGATGCCATATTGTAGGGCTGTGTATCACCAACAATGTCACAATACGATACGCATCACGATACTAAAGCCACGATATGATGTGTATCACGATATGGATCAATTTGGGTTTAGTAACAGTAATATATGTTTATTGTATAACCAGTGTTATAACAGTTGTGATCACTGAAAAAAACGATTTAGTTTTTGCCATTAAAAAAACAATGAGTTAAATGAAATTAGCTTAAAACGGCTCTTCCTCTACTTTTAAAGTCTCTGCTTCTGATTATTTAACAATTTGGTCTTAAGTGTTGGAATGTGCACCAAACAAAGTCATTTCTTCACATTACGTTGAAATCATTTTAAACAATTACATCTTCAGATTTTTATGCAGAAACAACAATTGATCGACATGCTCAGGGTTAAGAGTGAAACACTGTGCAGAAGAAAGTGACAGCAGAACGTCTCACTTAACTTCATCATACAACCGGGGAATTGCCGTTTCTGTTAAAAACTGACGTGTTGGTAGCCTATTGTGTAGCGTGGCTCACGCTCGTGAAGCAATTGTCTGAAGCCGTTATTCTCGACAACGCTGTATGGTTGTAAATCCTGAAATATGAAGTGCATTAATGCATTTGTAATCTTTTGAGATTGATTTCAATCTTTGAATTAAATGGTAAAAAGTAGCACAAATAAATACAATAGAATAAAGATAGCCTACCAATAAAGAGCACTAGTATTCAGAAATACTAGAAACTGAATAAAGTAATCAAATGTAAAATAACACTGGGTAGTATTTTAGTCTTGACTAAATTAAATACAAAGGCTATTAATCCAGATTCCTTAAAATTAAAGCTATCTTTTGTTGTTTCGACAACACTATTAATGACAGACACATATGATGGTTGCTGTTCCTTTAAGAGCTAGTGCACGAATCCTGATTTCATTATACTGTCCCATCATGCGTTTTATGCTTAAGACATAACCGACTGTGTTAAGAGGATACTCAACAAGACCGAATTTTTTTGACATAATTTTGCGTGTGAGAGGACAATTACTTGAGTCACCCCCTGTCGTTTCACAGAATAGTACAACGGCGAGCGCGTCGAGTATAAACGCCTCGTCTGTTTGGGGAGGTGCGCGCGCAGGCAGCGGAGACTCGCGCTGCGGAGCCAGGCGAACGTATAAACAAGGCTTCAAGCTGTTTGTGAAATTGCGTCTCACATAAAGTTTTAAAATGACTGATCTGATTTTATAGTCTGTGTGGATTAATTTACTCATAGAATCTACATGCTAAAGTGCAGGAATGATTAAAATTATGCCCAATACCCGCAATCCCGCGGCGAAATTCAAGCCCTGAATTGGCTACATAAGCACAACAGTATCGATACGGCAGCTGCTGTATCGATACGCGCATCGTCAGGAGTTCATGACGATGTATCGTTGTATCGATATTCTGAGCACAGCCCTACCATATCGTCCCCTGCGTGAGGAGATCCTTCCTCAGTGGGACAGGCCAGGGGACTCTGTCCGTCATCTGAACCAGCTCTGGAAACCACAGCCTGGATTTCCAGAGAGGGGCCACTAGGAGGACTGGGCATCCACTCTCCCTAACCCGTTTGATGACCTGGGGGATCATTGAAACGGGGGGAAATGCATAAAGGGGCGGCTGGGCCAGAGATGGGCCAACGCGTCCCTGTTCTTCGAGAAGAATACTGTGCAGTGAGTGTTGGTTTTCGAGGCTAAAAGGTCGACTTCGGCATCGCCGAACACACTCCATATCAGACTGACTGTCTGAGGGTTCAGGGACCACTCACCTAGAGGAGTGTTACCCCGTGAAAGCATATCCGCACCCAGATTCCGAATGCCAGGGATATGTGCTGCCCTCAGAGAGCTCAGATTGGCTTGCGCCCAGAAGAGGAGGTCTCGCGCCATGGTGAACAGGTTGCCCGACCTGACACCACCCTGGCGATTTATGTATGCCTCCACTGTCGTGTTGTCCGTACGGACTAAGACGTGGTGTCCTTTGAAGTTTGACAGAAATGCTTTGAGGGCCAAACAAACTGCTTTCATTTCCAGGCAGTTGATATGTAAGCTCTGTTCCATGCTCGACCAGAGGCTGGAGGCAGGCTTGCCCTCGTGCAGCGCTCCTCAACCTAGGTTGGAAGCGTCTGTGAAAACCACTTTCCTCCCGGAAGTCACCCCCATGGTCATGCCCTCGTGGTACCAGTCCTGAGCCTGCCAGGGACTCAAGGTCCATAAACAACCGTGATTCACCATGATGCGCGGGTTGCCTGACTGCCATGCATGGGCTGGCATACGGCGTTTGAGCCAGTGCTGCAGTGGGCGCATGTGCAGTAATCCCATGCTGCCATGAGACCGAGAAGTTTCTGAAACTTCTTTAGGGGTGTGCGCTCGCCTGCCTTGAAGGAGGCTGCCAGCTGCTGTATAGAGAGCGCGCGCTCTTGTGTAAGCCGCGCTCTCATAGTTGTAGAGTCGATAACTGTGCCCAGAAAGATCACACTCCGGCTGGGGTTCAGTTTGCTCTTGGATAAGTTGATTGAGACCCAGGCATTCCAAATGGCTGAGAATCAGAGCTCTGTGTGTCAAAAGTTCAGTTCTCGACTGAGCCAAGACCAGCCAGTCGTCGAGATAATTTAGCACGCGCACTCCCCGATGTCTCAGAGGAGAAAGCCATGCACTTCGTAAATG
This sequence comes from Leuciscus leuciscus, assembly GCF_965113295.1. NCBI lineage: Eukaryota > Metazoa > Chordata > Actinopteri > Cypriniformes > Leuciscidae > Leuciscus > Leuciscus leuciscus. The sequence continues at coordinate 34,528,541 of NC_138740.1, read as the reverse complement.
TACGGGTTGCTAGGGCCAGACCGAGATGTCTCATGAGAGCCCTGTTCAAATGTCTCAAATCTAGTATGGGTCTGATGCCGCCGTCTTTTTTCGGAACTAGAAAATAGCGGCTGAAAACCCCTGAGTGTTTTTGCACGGGGGGGGGGGGGGGGACTAATTCTATCGCCCCTTTTGCTAACAGATTTTGTATTGCGGAGCGAAGCACGTGACACACGCCACTTCTCACCGAAGTCTTGACGACCGCCTGAAACTTTGGGGGTCTGTGAGCGAATTGGAGCGGGTAGCCTCGCTTTATTGTGTTTATAACCCAACTCGACACACCGGGGATGGGTTGCCAGCCAAGGTTTGTGCGGCTAGGGTTTGACACATGTTCGGGGACGGGCCACCTAACACAGGGGGACATGATACCCTTATATTGTGATTTGTGCACATATTGAGTGTTGGGCTTTCGCCTGGGGCAAAGTCAGAGTGACAACTGGGAAGGGGCCGCCTAGTTAAGGGGCACTGCAAACCCGTGTGTTGTGTGCTTGAAACATACTCTTTATGTGCTTTGTCTGTTTGTAGAGGTGCCCACAGTGCAGTGGGCCTGTTTTCTACAGTAAACAATTCTCCAGCCGCCTGAGCTAAACAGGAAGCGTGTCTTATGACGGGCTCGGACTGATTCGTGAAGACTCATATCTTGCTCTATTAGAGCTGTTGTAGGAGCAGTGACTATCTGTGGTGGCGCACGCTTCGTAGCGGGCACGCTGACTGCAGTGATAGTGTGCGCGGTATGAGTGGCGTGCTCTTTGTAACGGAGTGTAGACCCGGAGTCAGAATTATAAAGAACTGAAGAAAAGTTTTACTGAAGATAGTTTGCAGTTTCATCAGCAGAAGTTCAGCAGAAGTTCAGCTTCAAGACTCACACAGGAGTTTGTAGACCGCCCCGCTTACAAAGATCACAGCAGTTACACCCTACACCACACACACACACACACACACACACACACACACACACACACAGCAGTTATACCCTACACCACACAAACACACACACACACACACACACACACACACACACACACACACACACACACACACACACACACACACACACACACACACACACACACACACACACAGCAGTTATACCCTACACCACACACACACACACACACAGCAGTTATACCCTACACCACACACACACACACACACACACACACACACACACACACACACACACACACACACACACACACACACACACACACACACACACACACACACACAGCAGTTATACCCTACACCACACACACACACACACACACAGCAGTTATACCCTACACCACACACACACACACACAGCAGTTATACCCTACACCACACACACACACACACACACACACACAGCAGTTATACCCTACACCACACACACACACAAGCACACAGCAGTTATACCCCCCCCCCCCCCCACACACACACACACACACACACAGCAGTTATACCCTACACACACACACAGCAGTTATACCCTACACACACACCCACGTCTCCCAAGGAGAACTACACTTTAGTCTAAATGGTAAATATAGGCTTTAACTGAGAAATGGTCCCTTAAACTATAGACACAAACTCAAACACAACACATGTCCCCATTTCATTTCTGGAAGCCGGGCTAAATAAGCAAGCACTGTTACTGCATTCAGATATCAAATACAGACATTAAAGATTACATGAAATGAACATTTCAGTGATCACACTGGTAACTTCAGTAACAAAGTAAAATCTCCAGAGAAGTCATTCAACTCATTTGATATTTAGAAGAAAGAATATTGATTAATACCTTGAGCATAATCACTCATTACATGCAGTGGATTCCAATCTTTGCAACACAACAGAGGATCAATACGGGTGTCGGAAGAACAAAACATGCAACACTTAGAATGCAATTCACAACCATTTTAACCAGTTCCCCTTATCAAACAATCAAACTTCAATACTAATTTTAGATTAAATTAAATTAATGTATTAAAGGTTATTCCATCTTTTGCTTACACCTTCGGTCAATGCTAGTAGACAAATGACTGAAACTCTTCCCACATGTAGAGCACTGGTGCGACTTCTCTCCAGTATGAATTCTCTCATGATCTTTCAGGCTACCTGACTGAGAGAAACTCTTTCCACAGTGTGAGCACTTGTGCGGTTTCTCTCCAGTGTGAATTCTCTGGTGTCTTATTAAGCTGCTGGATATTCTAAAGCTCTTCCCACAGTCAGAGCACATATAAGGTCTGAAGACGCTCATACACTTTTAAATGTTCCAGTTGTGAAAAACTCTTTCCACAAGAAGAACAAAAGTGAGGCTTCACACCAGCATGAAAGTGAATGTGTTTTCTTAAGTTTGATGAACAAACAAATGTTTTATCACACTGATCACAGCTGAATGATCTCACTCCAGAGTGACTGACGGCGCAGATGACTTTTAGATGTGAAACTCTTTCCACACTGAGAGCATGTGAACATTTTTTTCTCCAGTGTGAATTCTCATGTGATCATTTAGGTATCTTTTCCAAATGAAACTTTTTCCACACTGAGTGCATGTATAAGGCCTTTCTCCAGAGTGAATCATCATGTGTCTGTTCAGGGTTGATTTATATACAAAACTCTTTCCACACTCAGAGCAGGTTAAAGATCCTTTGACTCCAGATTTTCCAGCTTGTTTCAGTGTGAAATTCTCTTCAGTCTTTGAAACGACTGCATTTCCATCTTCATTTGTGAAATAATGAGGTTTCAGGTCTAAAATAAACAAATTAAATTCCCATAATTCAATAAAAGGATAAATGAGAAACAAAAATAAATAGCAAAATCTCAATTTCGCACAAATCCAGTTTACCATTGAGTCTACTAGTATCTAGTTTTAGATGTTATTTGTATATGTCAGTTTTCATCTTAATGTTCCTCATCAGTCATTAAAGAGAATGAAGGAAAACACCAACCTATTTGTTCCTCTGTATCTTCATCTTTTATTCTGCAGGGTTCTTCCTTAATCTCCATCTTTACAATAGTAAGTCCATAGTTTCTCCTGGAGTAATTCCTCCTGCTTGCTTCTTCTTCTCCTGTGGGAATGTAACCAGAATGAGTATGCTATGCCTTTAAGTGGGCAGGTGGGGTGATTGGGTCGGCCGCATTTAAAGTCTCGCGGGTGTCGATGAAAGAGCGTTTGTTCTCATTCTCCGCTTAATGCACGAGTGTGCGTGGTCTCTCCTTTTACTGGCGCGTTGGAAGAACTGCTTGTGTGTTAATGCTGTACTTGAATTCAATGTGAGTAAACAAGTTTTTTTATGAGTTGATCTTAATAGGAGATAAGTTAGTATAATGTGCCTGCAAATGTGTCTTAGGATTATTCCTGCGCTGAAGACCTGTTGATCGGAGAATGCAGTGTGCGTGTCACCCTGCGTCTGGGCTTGGCTACCTGTGAATGTATTTTTAGGATCATTCCTGTGCCGATGACTTGTTGATCTGAGAACGCTCGACGTGAGTGCATGGTTAAGTTTATTAATGATTTATGTAAAGGGTGGTGCTAAAGACCTAGAATGTGTATTTTTAGGATCATTGGTGTCTATACTCGGCTGAGTTACAAGTGCCAGCATTGACGGACGTTTGTAAGGAATAGACTGCGTTACAACTCACTCTTGCCGCTTATTGAGACTCTTATGTCTCAGCCAACCAAGTGAACTATAGTGTATTGAGTAGGCCTACGTGAGTATTTTACACGTTTGTTTTAAGGTAGAATATGTTGATTTTTATGTGAAATAAAATGTGAATTGGTTTTAATTACAGGTTTCGAAACCTTCTTTGGGCGGTGGTCATCGTTTCTTTTCCCACTGAAATTTTGATTTATTTTGTTTTCTTTCGTTAATTGGATAATCATGTCATCGTTGTAGCGTTTTATGGTATTAATTTTTTTGAAATCTTTCTGTCTTATTTACTGGTGTACCACTGTATGGGAGGCTTTATTGGTTTGTGTGTTTGATATATGGTTTGATTGGTTTTGATTTTTATTGGGTTTTGATTTTTGTTTCCTCCCATGTGGTGTGTTTTCCAGTTTATGATTTCAGTTTGATTTGTTTATTTTGAGTGCCATATCTCTCATTGTCTTCTGTTATATAATTTAATTTGCATTATAATTTTCCAGTTTATGATTTCAGTTTGATTTGTTTATTTTGAGTGCCATATCTCTCATTGTCTTCTGTTATATAATTTAATTTGCATTATAATTGTCCAGCTTAATTAATTCAAAGGTTAGATTCATCATTTGTTTTCTTTAATTTATCATTTTTCTTAAGTACTTTAATTCTGATAGTTTGGTGCATTGTTTTCATTTGTTTTGTTTTCTTTGTTTGATGTTTTCTTAAATTGAGTGGGGTTGTTGTGGTATCTGTTTTTGGTTCTTTTGAGGTTTTGGTTTGTTTTATTCTCGTAAGTTTGTGAAACATTTTCTGAACAACAGTGCTACCAATCAGGTTATTTCAACCACCATATCTGTGAAGGATTGTATCTGTCATTTTAATAAAGCATCAACTTTTTGCACTCTGACTTCTGGTTCATTCATTTGAACTGCCTGTGTTAAAGTCATCATTGTTAGGGTCCCCCATCCCATAAGTGGGGGTGGCGTAGTCAATTTGGTCAAGGTCACACTTGGCGTAGTCGGCGGGATTATATATTAAAGAAGGCTGAGTGCAAATGGTTGTGTTGTTTTAAAGTGTGTATTTTGTGGGGTGGGGAAAGAAACGGTGGTTGCAAAAGACCGAAAAAAATTATTTTGTTACGAGCAGTGATCCTCATCCATCGTCAGTTGTTTTCTGGGTTGCTTTTGTGTGTATGTTACAGATCACTATGGAGGAACAACTTAAAGTCTTGACTGAATTGGTACAACAATTGCAGACAGATAACCAGCAACTTCGACAAGAACTCGTAAGGAGGCCCGTGGAGGTTGTTGGTGAGGCTCAATCTGCTAGTCCTAGACGTGATGTTGGTGCCCGTCCATCTGCTAACATTCCGGTATCTGAACGTTATGTTTGTGTTCCACGTGAAAGAAAGTGTCCCAGGTTTTCTGGGAGGAGGTCTATTGATTTATTGACGGTGGAAGATTGGGTTGAAGAAGTACGTCGGTCTTTGATAGTTCGTCCAGTCCCTGTGGCCGAGAAAGCTTTGTTCGTCTATGATCTTTTAGATGGAGAAGCTAAGGCTGAAGTAAAGTTTCACCCTTCTAGTGATAGGGATGATCCTGAAAAAATCTTTACAATCTTGCTTGATATGTATGGTTGTTCTCAGTCTTTGGTTGGTTTGCAGAAGCAGTTTTTTCAACGCCGCCAGCTGGAGGGAGAGTCGCTCCGTGAATACTCGCACGCTCTCATGGCTCTAATGGAGGCAATGAAACGTAAGAACTTGACAGGTATTTGTAACCCAGACCACACATTACGTGATCAGTTTATTGAACATATGCGTGATAATACCCTTCGTAGGGAGCTGAAACGACAGGTGCGGTTAAATGCTGAGATGTCATTTCTGGAGGTTCGTGCTGAGGCTATACGGTGGGCAGACGAGGGAGACACCCCTAGTGTAAGATCTCGAGCTCATTCTTGCGCTGCAGACGTTCAGGTGGTGGAGACGTATAGGTCAAATCGATTTTCCTCCGAATCCACTAATGAATTGGGCGAGCTTAAAGATTGTCTCCGTAAACAACAGGCGCAGCTGGATGCTATTTTGAAGCACTTGAGTATAAATCCATCAAATCCTGTAGGGGGTGCTGTTGGCTCCCGGCTGGGTTCTGCCCGTTTCCAAGCCGATGGTAAGCCGATCTGCATGCGTTGCAATAAAGCTGGTCATATTGCAAGGTTTTGCAGATCTGACTTAGCAGGCATGCACGTGAGTGTGAGAGAGGGGGTAGGAATTGGCCAGGGACAGTCATCTCAGGTGCGAGATCAAACAGTTGTACAGGAAACCCCAGTGCAGCCGGGAAACTAGCACCCTCTGGTGTTGGGAGCTTGGCACCAGAGGGGGGTCCTTTTGGCTCTAAAGGGGTATTTGAGGAAGATGTGGTCCAACTTATTGGGCAGTGCCCTATAGTGGAAGTTTGTTTTGGGGGTGTGAAAACTCCCTGCTTACTGGACACTGGATCTATGGTGTCAATGGTCACAGAGAGCTTCTTTGAGTCTGCATTTCCATTGCATATCAGGGAATGTTTGAAACCTTGTAGCTGGTTACGGTTGAAGGCTGCTAATGGGCTGGACATTCCCTATTGTGGCTACTTGGAGCTGGAAGTCGAGGTTTTGGGTAAAATTCTACCTAAAATGGGGATACTAATTATGAGAGATCCACTAGATCCTCTTATACGGCAACAAAAGCTTGCAGTCCCAGGTCTCTTGGGCATGAATGTTTTGAACTGTTGCTATCAAGAGCTTTTCTGCCAATATGAAGAGCGTTTATTTTCCTCCCTCACGGTTAAGCAAGCAGGGAAGGAGTGGAAGCAGGCCCTTTTGGAGTGCCAAAGTTTAGCTCTGACTGCTGAGTCTGGGTTCTTGGGGAAGGCAGTTGTAAGGGCAGGACCGGCTATACGAGTGCCAGCGGGTTCCCTTCAATGGGTTCCTATAAATGGTTGTCAAGGTATGGCACGTGTTATTACTTCTGTATTCTTGGAGCCCCCAATAGGTGAGGAAGGGGCACTACCTGCGAATATCCTTATCTCAAAGAGTTTATTACCAGTAGAGCAGGGTGTAGTTCATGTTCCTGTAGTAAATTTGGGAGAGAAGGACCAATGGCTTAGGCCAAAAACTCTTTTAGGCCAGCTGTATATGGTCAATCTGCAGTCAGTTCTGGAACCGGAGTTGGAGGAGAGTGTGAATAGTCAGGACATGGTGAGTTGTAATCAGGTCATGGAGGCAGGTAGCGGGTTATCCTTGGATTTTAATGAGGCGTCATGGCCTTCGTTATCCACTGCTCAATCTCAGCAGGCTAAATGCCTTTTGACCCGTTTTAGTTCCGTGTTTAGTAAAAAAGAGGGTGACTTGGGGTGTACTCACCTAGTCCAACATGAGATTCCAGTGCTAGACAATGCTCCTGTTCGGCAGCGGTATCGTCGGTTGCCTCCCTCTCAGTATGAGCAAGTTAAAACTCATATTAGTGAGCTGCTTGAACAGGGTGTAGTTCGGCCTAGTTGTAGCCCCTACTCATCACCTATTGTGATTGTGCAAAAAAAAGATGGGAGTATCCGTCTTTGTGTTGATTACCGCCAACTCAATGCAAAAACACGGAAAGATGCTTACCCACTTCCAAGGATTGAGGAATCGCTTGATGCGCTAACAGGTTCTAAGTGGTTTTCTACTCTTGACTTGGCGAGTGGGTACAACCAAGTTCCAGTGATTGAACGGGATAAGGAGAAGACCGCTTTCTGCACTCCATTTGGGCTTTTTGAAGACAATCGAATGCCTTTTGGTTTGTGCAATGCACCCAGTACTTTCCAGAGGCTTATGGAGAGGATTTTTGGTGATCAACGGTTCCAGTCACTTTTGCTATATTTGGATGACATCGTCATCTTTTCTGGTTCCTTTGAACAACATCTTCAGCGGTTGGAGATGGTTTTGGGACGTCTTCAACAAAATAATCTAAAATTGAAGTTCCAGAAATGCCATTTTTTCCAAAAAAGGGTTAGGTACCTTGGCCACATAATTTCCTCCCAGGGAGTGTCTACTGACCCAGAGAAGATCAGCGCTGTAGCCAACTGGAAGCGGCCCAGTAATCTTTTGGAGTTACGCTCCTTTTTGGGTTTTGCATCATACTACAGAAGGTTTGTAGAGGGTTTTGCTCAATTAGCAGCACCTCTACATCGATTAGTAGGGGAGCTCCAAGGTAAGGGAAAGAAGCGAGGTTCAGGTACTAATACTCTGTTGGAAGGACGGTGGACCGAAGTTGTGGAGAATGCCTTTGTGGCTTTGAAGAAGTCGCTGATAGAGGCCCCAGTTTTAGGCTATGCTGATTTCACTAAGCCATTTGTGTTAGAGATAGACGCTAGCCAGGTCGGCCTTGGTGCCGTATTGTCTCAAGAACAGGAGGGGCAGCGGAGGCCTATCGCTTACGCCAGTCGGGGTCTGCGCCCTGCAGAAAGAAATATGTTAAACTACAGTTCAATGAAATTGGAGCTCTTGGCCCTTAAGTGGGCCGTCTCCGAGAAGTTTCGGGAATACTTGCTGGGTGTCAAGTTCGTGGTGTTTACAGATAACAATCCTTTGAGTTATCTGCAGACTGCCAAGTTGGCTGCCGTAGAGCAGCGGTGGGCCTCACAGTTGGCGTTGTTTGATTTTGAGCTGAAATATCGTCCTGGTACAGCCAATCGCAATGCGGATGCACTCTCCCGCCTGCCTGTGAATCCAGCTTCTGAAAGGGTCAGGGAAATTGCTTCTGGTATAACCGTACCCCACGAGCTTTCATTAGTTCAGTGTTTAAGCTCTGCTTTGGACTGTACCTTAGCCTCAGAAATAGCAGTTCTGCCCTCTCGTGAGAAGGCAGATATGCAAGCTCTTCAGGCGGCAGACATGCATATTTCTGCATTTTTGAAATATTGGCGAAGAGGAGTGGTCCCTACTCGTTATGAAAGAGCTAGGGAGTCTAGGGAAGTAATGGAGCTTGTTCGCCAGTGGAAACGTGTTCGACAGGTAGATGGAGTTTTGTATAGGGACGTTTTTTTGGCTCCAGGAAAGGTTAGAGTGCTTCAGGTGTTGTTGCCTGGGGTTTTACGGAAGGAAGTGTTGGAGGGCCTTCATGACCATCACGGGCATCAAGGTATAGAGAGGACAACCACTCTGGTGAGAGAGAGATGTTTCTGGCCCAATCTGCGTCACGATGTTGAGCAATGGTGTATCAAATGTGAGCGCTGTGTGGTCGCTAAGGCTTTACGCCCTAAAGTTCGGACAACTATGGGACATTTGATGGCTTCAAAGCCTTTGGAAATTCTCGTGATTGACTTTACACTCTTGGAGCGGGCAAGTAATGGATGTGAGAATGTGCTCGTAGTTACTGACGTGTTTTCTAAGTTTACCCAAGCTTATCCAACTCGAGACCAAAAGGCAAGCACTGTGGTCCGTATCCTGACTGAGAGGTGGTTCTATGTTTATGGGGTGCCAAAACGCATTCATTCAGATCAGGGGCGGAATTTTGAGGGAGAATTGCTTAAGCGACTGTGTCATCTATACGGGGTCCAGAAGAGTAGGACTACAGCATATCATCCTGAGGGAAATGGGCAGTGCGAAAGGTTTAATCGCACTTTGCATGATCTATTGCGCACTTTGCCCATTGAAAAGAAAAGGGTATGGCCTCAGTCTTTACCACAGTTACTTTTTGCCTACAATACCTGCGCCCATCAATCCACCGGCTACTCTCCCTACGAGCTTATGTTTGGCCAGAAGCCAAAGCTTCCCGTGGATGCCCTTTTAGGGATAGAGGACGGGAGTACACCAGTGACTGTCCAAGACTGGGTGGCGAGTCATCGGGACCATTTGGCCTCTGTGTACGTTAAGGCTAGGCAGCAGCTGGGGGTGGCAGCAGCCCAGCGAGCACGTCACCATCCAGAATCTGTGCCTCTTTTGCCAGTTGGTACTCGGGTTCTTTGTAAGAATCATTTCCCAGGCCGGCATAAGATTCAGGATGTGTGGGGCGCGAAGGTGTATGAGGTAGTAGAGTGTTTGGATGGGGTGGGCACTGTGTATAAGGTAAGACCGCAAGACACCGTGGGGTACGTGAAGAATGTCCACCGCTCGGAATTGCGAGAGCTTCCTGATGGGTATGTACCCTTGGATGAATGTGAGGTTGAGGCAAATTGTCCCCCAGCAGGATTGCTGTCGCCGGAGCATGGTCATTGGAGGCAATTAGCTGAGGAGGATGAAATGTCAGAGGAGGAGACTACGGTTCTACGTGTAGCCCAGGAGGGAGGTCCAGCAGTAGTTGGGCAAGATGTGGGTGAGCGGGAGTTGGGCAGGTGTTTAACTGAACAAGTCATTGATCCCCCAGATTTCCAGTGTCCAGTGGAACAGGTACTTGATTCCCCAGACTCCCTAGAGCCAGTTCCTGGACTTTACGATCATTTAGAACGGGAACCTGAGCCGGGGCGGGCAGAACTTGGTTTACGTCGGTCGGTTAGAACGAGGGCTGGCCAGCATACAAATCCATTTAATCTGCCAAGGCCGGTACAACCCTTGGAAGATCAAGCCCCCCAAAGTTCAGCCTCCGTAAGTTGCCTATATGTCCCTTTTAGACCTTGGGACTAGGATGGGTATGATGGGGATAAGCGCTGTCACCGGGACGGCGACTTTTGAAAGAGGGGGTGGATGTAACCAGAATGAGTATGCTATGCCTTTAAGTGGGCAGGTGGGGTGATTGGGTCGGCCGCATTTAAAGTCTCGCGGGTGTCGATGAAAGAGCGTTTGTTCTCATTCTCCGCTTAATGCACGAGTGTGCGTGGTCTCTCCTTTTACTGGCGCGTTGGAAGAACTGCTTGTGTGTTAATGCTGTACTTGAATTCAATGTGAGTAAACAAGTTTTTTTATGAGTTGATCTTAATAGGAGATAAGTTAGTATAATGTGCCTGCAAATGTGTCTTAGGATTATTCCTGCGCTGAAGACCTGTTGATCGGAGAATGCAGTGTGCGTGTCACCCTGCGTCTGGGCTTGGCTACCTGTGAATGTATTTTTAGGATCATTCCTGTGCCGATGACTTGTTGATCTGAGAACGCTCGACGTGAGTGCATGGTTAAGTTTATTAATGATTTATGTAAAGGGTGGTGCTAAAGACCTAGAATGTGTATTTTTAGGATCATTGGTGTCTATACTCGGCTGAGTTGCAAGTGCCAGCATTGACGGACGTTTGTAAGGAATAGACTGCGTTACAACTCACTCTTGCCGCTTATTGAGACTCTTATGTCTCAGCCAACCAAGTGAACTATAGTGTATTGAGTAGGCCTACGTGAGTATTTTACACGTTTGTTTTAAGGTAGAATATGTTGATTTTTATGTGAAATAAAATGTGAATTGGTTTTAATTACAGGTTTCGAAACCTTCTTTGGGCGGTGGTCATCGTTTCTTTTCCCACTGAAATTTTGATTTATTTTGTTTTCTTTCGTTAATTGGATAATCATGTCATCGTTGTAGCGTTTTATGGTATTAATTTTTTTGAAATCTTTCTGTCTTATTTACTGGTGTACCACTGTATGGGAGGCTTTATTGGTTTGTGTGTTTGATATATGGTTTGATTGGTTTTGATTTTTATTGGGTTTTGATTTTTGTTTCCTCCCATGTGGTGTGTTTTCCAGTTTATGATTTCAGTTTGATTTGTTTATTTTGAGTGCCATATCTCTCATTGTCTTCTGTTATATAATTTAATTTGCATTATAATTTTCCAGTTTATGATTTCAGTTTGATTTGTTTATTTTGAGTGCCATATCTCTCATTGTCTTCTGTTATATAATTTAATTTGCATTATAATTGTCCAGCTTAATTAATTCAAAGGTTAGATTCATCATTTGTTTTCTTTAATTTATCATTTTTCTTAAGTACTTTAATTCTGATAGTTTGGTGCATTGTTTTCATTTGTTTTGTTTTCTTTGTTTGATGTTTTCTTAAATTGAGTGGGGTTGTTGTGGTATCTGTTTTTGGTTCTTTTGAGGTTTTGGTTTGTTTTATTCTCGTAAGTTTGTGAAACATTTTCTGAACAACAGTGCTACCAATCAGGTTATTTCAACCACCATATCTGTGAAGGATTGTATCTGTCATTTTAATAAAGCATCAACTTTTTGCACTCTGACTTCTGGTTCATTCATTTGAACTGCCTGTGTTAAAGTCATCATTGTTAGGGTCCCCCATCCCATAAGTGGGGGTGGCGTAGTCAATTTGGTCAAGGTCACAGGAAGATGGGAATATTCCCCAGCATTTAAACTCTCATGAACGGCTGTGGGAGCTTCACTGACTGAAGGAGTGAATTGTGGTCGTTGTTGCTCATTTAGCAGATGATCATCACACTTACAATCACTCTCAATTATCCAGGTGCAAATAGTCGTTTAGAAACAATTCCATGATTACAGAATATACACTTTGGGCTTTTTGAGTCCATCGTGTATACGAGTAAATGCTATAGTTTCAGCAACACGTGTAGTTTTAGTTTAACCCTCATCAATATTCTTTCAGCTTCTCTCTAAACTGAATTGAAGGATTGATAGTTTAACAGTGCTGGAATAACTCAATTCTGATAATAACACCACTTTTGAGAAGATAATGACTATAGAAAAAGCCTCCGCTCATCCGTCAATGAAGTCTTGTAGTGAGGTGCTGCTAAACTAAATCATCATGGAAAATTGTAAAAATACAGCAGCCGCACACTCAAACACTGAGCAAGATCAATTTATTTGCAAGCTTTCGGTCTTACGACCTTCTTCAGGCATACAAACAGAGTGAATGTGGCCATACAACACGCGTCTGTGGGTGAAAACCCGGTAGTCAATCTCTCTAACAAGGTACTGACCACGCATGAACTCTCTGCTTTATCTAAAGGACTAAGTTTTGTTCCTACATGCTCAGTTGATTCTTTTGAAATTAAAATAGATTTATTTCGCTTTTTTAGAAAGCTTAAACTGAAGCACATGTTTGGTGATTCTGATATGCAAAGATCTGATAAATCTATTTTTAGGAACAAGAGTAAATTCGTTCCTAGTTGTGAAAATTCTACTATCCAAACATTTTGCAGAGTGGTTGAAAAAGAAATTCTGGACAAGTACACTAGAGACTATTCTTATTCTAATATGACCTGTTACGGCCAGAGTTAGTTTATTTGTGTGTATCTCTTTCATTGATCCGGTTCTCTCTTTCCTAATAGGCTCCGCCCCCTGCGCACCTGCAGCCGGTTTAGTATCTAGGCTGGATAGCCTATATAACATCAGAGTGAAGAGAGAAGGAGCGCGGAACTTGAGGGATATGTTTGTTTTCCACAGCGGCGTGATCGTTGCGATCACTGTTTTAGCTCTGTGAAGAGCTTGACGTTCACTGAGGGAGAAGGGCTTGAGAGGATTGAGCTGTGTTTGAATGTTGTTTGTTTCTATGACCTATCTTGAAAGATTGGCCATAGAAGAACTCTCTAGAGATAATGATATCATTATCAAACCAGCTGATAAGGGGGGTGCGATTGTAGTGCAGAATATGGCTGATTATAAAAAAGAAGCTTATCGCCACTTATACGAACAGTTCTACAGGAAGCTTAAGGTTAATCCTACCTTAGATTTTCAAAAGAAAATTCTTAATGTTACGAACATGGCTTTATCTTTGAACTGGATATCCAAAGATGTGTATGATTTCCTTAATTGTGAACATCCTGTGATTCCTATATTCTATATGCTACCTAAGATCCACAAGAGCCTTATAGAGCCAAAAGGTCGACCCATTGTGGCTTCCAATGATTCCCTTTTGGAACCCTTGTCTAACTATGTGGACCATTATATTAAGCCGTATGTTTCTAAACTTCCATCCTATATCAAGGACTCAACTGATGTCATTAATAAGATCGCAGAAATTAACGATCTTCCTGGTGATATTTTTCTGGTCACAATAGATGTAGAAAGCCTCTATACAAATATACCCCATGAACGAGGATTAGATGCCTTAGGTTTTTAACTCCAAGATCGCACTGATTTCCCCCCCAGTGAATTTATTTGTGAATTGGCCTCTCTAGTCCTTAAGCTAAATTACTTTTCCTTTGTAGGGGAGTTTTATTTACAGCTAAAAGGCACATCCATGGGTTCCACCTTCGCTCCAGACTTTGCCAATTTATATATGGGTATGTTTGAGTGTAACTTTGTCTTCAATCTTGACAGGAACCCCTTTTGTCAAAAAATCCTTAAGTGGTACAGATATCTTGATGATATATTCTGTCTTTTTCAAGGGAAAAGGGAAGAACTCTTAGAGTTCGTGTCTTTTTTGAATGGTGTTTATGCTGATTTAAAATTCTCAATTGAATATGATCTACAACGTGTATCTTTTCTTGACATGTGGATTGAGTTAAAGGATGGAGGCCTCATTACCACACTTTACAGGAAACCCACTGACCGTAACACCTTCCTTTTGGCAAGTAGTGCCCATCCTAAAGCCTTGAAAAATGGCTTACCTAAGAGTCAGTTTTATAGACTGAGGCGCATATGCCATTCTGATGAAGATTACATAGAAAAGTCTTTGGAAATGAAACAAAGGTTTCTAGAAAGGGGCTATTCTGCTCAGTGTGTTGAGGACGCCCATCAGGCTGCCCTGTCGAAATCAAGACAGATCTTATTGACAAAGAGTATCCAGGAAGAAAATAATTTTTCAGTAACTTGTATTACCACCTATATATGGGGCGCCGTTTGTAAAGCATCTCATGCTGAAAATAACAGCAACATTTTGTCACATTTAGCTTCAAACAATGTTGTATTTAACTGGTATGAATTTTTTACGGTCACTTTTTACCACATTTACAACAATATTTGTCAACTTAGAGATATTTTAAATAGTTAAATCTAAATATTAAATGTTACACCTAAATGTTAAATGTTAAATCTAAATGCTAAATCTAAATCTAAATCTAAATGTTAAATCTAAATCTAAATGTTAAATGTTAAATCTAAATATTAAATCTAAATCTAAATGTTAAATCTAAATCTAAATGTTAAATGTTAAATCTAAATCTAAATGTTAAATCTAAATGTTAAATCTAAATGTTAAATCTAAATGTTAAATCTAAATCTAAATGTTAAATCTAAATCTAAATCTAAATCTAAATCTAAATGTTAAATCTAAATCTAAATGTTAAATCTTAAATCTTAATGTTAAATCTAAATCTAAATGTTGAATCTACAGTGCCCTCCACAATTATTGAACCCCCTGGTAAATATGATCAAAATTGGCTGTAAAAAATAAATCTGCATCGATTATCCTTGTGATCTTTCATTCAAAAAATGTGCAAAATTCTAACCTTTCATTGAAGTAAAAGAATTGAAAGTGGGGGGAAATCACATTATGAAATAAATGTTTTTCTCCAAAACATGTTGGCCACAATTATTGAAACCCCTAGAATTTTTTACGAGTAAAATATCTCTGAAGTATATTCCCATTAATATTTACCTTTTTTAGTACACCAGGGTGACTAGGAACATGAAACTGTCCAGCTATGACTTCGTGTTTCACAGGAGTTTAAATATGAGGAAACACAAAGGCCAAATCCCCTTAATCATCCATCACAATGAGTAAAACCACAGAATACAGTTCTGATGCGTAGCAAAAGATTGTTGAGCATCACAAACTAGAAAGTGGCTGTAAGACAATAGCTAAAGAATTGAAAATCCCCATTTTGACCATCAGGGCAATAATTAAGAAGTTATAACCAACTAAAGATGTTATGAATCTGCCAGGAAAAGGACGTGTGTCTATACTGTCTTAATGCACGGCGAGTATGAAAGTTTGAGTGGCCAAAGACTCTCCAAGGATCACAGATGGAGAATTGCAGAGAAAAATTATCAAACAACCCCTACATCCCCACATGTTGTTTGGGAGGGTTTAAAAAAAAACCTCCTCGCTCATCCAAAAACAAATTCCAGCAAATTTAATTGTCAGACACGACTGGATCTTCAAACAACACAGGGTTCTGTGGTCAGATGAGACTAAAACAGAGCTTTTTGGCAGCAAACACACTAGATGGGTTTGGTGAACACAAGGATAAAAAGTACCCCATGTGTACAATTTAATATACCATTGGATCTTTAATGTTGTGGGCATATTTTTCTGCTGGAGGTCCTGGACTTCTTGTTCAGATACATGGCATTGTGGATTCTATCAAATATCAACAGATAAAAAATCAAAACCTGACGCCTTCTGCTAGAAATCTTATAATGGGCCGTGGTTGGATCTTCCATCAGGACAACGATCCAAAACAAACATCAAAATCAAAACAAAAATTTGTTGTGGAGCACAAAATGAAGCTTCTGCCATGACCGTCTCAGTTCCCTGACCTGATGAGTGGGCTGAACTGAAGAGAAGAAGCACCAACATGGATCTGGGAATCTGAAGGATCTGGAGAGATTCTGTGTGGAGGAATGGTCTCTGATCTCTTGTCAGTTATTCTCCAAACTCATCAGGCATTATAGGAGAAGACTCAGAGCTGTTATCTTGGCAAAAGGAGATTGCAAAAAGTATTTAATAAAAGGGTTTCAATAATTGTGGCCAACGTGTTTTGGAGAAAAACATTTATTTCATAATGTGATTTTCCCCCCACTTTCAATTCTTTTACTTCAATGAAAGGTTAGAATTTTGCACATTTTTTGAATGAAAGATCACAAGGATAATCGATGCAGATTTATTTTTTACAGCCCATTTTGATCATATTTACCAGGGGGTTCAATAATTGTGGAGGGCACTGTACATCTAAATGTTAAATCTAAATCTAAATGTTGAATCTAAATGTTTCGGGTGAAACTAAATATTTAACTAATATGCAAAATCAAAATGCCGGTAACCGGAAGTGCCAAAATAAAAGCTTGAGGAGGTCAGTGTGTGTTTATAGCATGGTTTATAGTGTCAAATAACGAATAAAAACCATCTCATCCGAGGAAATGGACTCTTGGACATGGATTATCGTGATAATAACTACCTAAAATAATAAACACATTTGGAGAAACTGTATTTGAAGAGTAGGCTAGTGTCACTTTTATGAAAAGTGCGGGACTTATGACCTGCAGCCATAATAGCCAGCCACGAGGGGGCTCACTTTGACTGAATGTCATGTCATCACTCTCATCACGAAACTCTACAGTTTCTCCAAACGTGTTTATTATTTTAGGTAGTTATTATCGTTATATTATAGTTATGATGGTTTTTATTCGTTATTTGACACTATAAACCATGCTATAAACACACACTCGAGCTTTTATTTTGGCACTTCCGGTTACCGGCATTTTGAATTTGCATATTAGTTAAATATTTATTTTCACCCGAAACATTTAGATTCAATATTTAGATTTAGATTTAAAGGGACTCTGTGTAGGAATTTCTCCCATCTAGTGGTGAAATTGTATTTTGCATTCAAATGAATAATGCTCTCCAGCGCCTCACTTTTTCAAATGCGCGTTGCATCTACGGTAGCTGTTATGTACCAAAAAGCTATGACAGGATGTCTTATAATAGCACTTCCGAGTTTTTCTTGGTGAAACTGAAACTTGAAACAACGAAAAAAAGATTGTTAGTTATCAATTACTGACTGTGAAAAACATTAACTATGGTAATTACTAGTAATGCCGCCTTTACTCGTTATATTTTTTGAAGTACGTGCATTGTTAGATATCATCATCATCAGAGCCTTCTCTATTCGTTACTTTACTCAATAGCTGCTATTCATCAAAGAGTCTGTTTAACTTTTAACTATAAATGTTCTACTGTCTATATAACATAGCTGCCAACTTTTGAGTTTTGCTTGGAGTGAGATTTATGGAGGAGCGGGGGTGGGGGGGATATCTACACAAGATAGGCATTAATTTTTCTCAAGAAAAAAACAACTCACCTAATGCTGTAAACATACAGAAAGATACATAATGCGTTTTTTTATTATTATAATAACTTTATTTAATGATATAAATACAAATATAATAAATATGTAATATAGTACACATATTTAGCAAAATACTCTTTATAGCTCTTTTTTTCTAGCCAACTAACTGCTAGCCTTTATATGGTCATTAAATGGCTTTCCTGAGGTAAATGTTGTGACATACATAATTGTTCTCCAGCTGTTTACCATTTGTTTGATTGATTGGTCGATATAATGTATGAGGAATATACATTTCGGTAAGTTGTACTGTATCTTTCAACATTGTTCATTTGTGTTTATTTACTAGCTAGAGATGATCGGTTCACGTGCCGCTAGGGATCCGTCGTGACTCGCGTCACATTTACAAGCGCCAAAAACAGTATATATTGTTTGAATTTCGTAATAAAAGTGACAGAATCTGAGAGCTGCGATTTTTTTATATCATAAGTAACCTGCTCTGTCTATTCTGTCAGTCTCCATGTCCTCTTTGCTTCGCGATAAAGTACACAACCAAGCAATGAAAAAAAAGCTTGTAATTAAGGCCGTAACATTGACTTACCTGTCGAGAAGAAAGCAGGAAACTTCAGGGTCTCTTTTGAAAGCTTTCTCCTGCGTTAGCTATCCTGACATTAACCCTTGTTTTTGTAATCTCCGGTCACGTTTCCTTTTACGGTCTATTTTGAACTTTTTCGACGACGAGGACTCCTTATCCTGGGACTCAGCATATGTATGAATGAACGGTGTATAAATAACCGTGCAGTGCAGCCTTTTAAACTTGCCGGTGCAGTGACAAGCGCCTCTCACTGCTCTGCTCCTCCGCTTCTGCTGGCTTCAGTCACGTGACGCTGGTTCTGAACGAAAACGCGTTGTGGAAACGCGTTGGCCTAGTACTTTTTGTCCCTCTCTGCTATTATAGTTTTTCAAGATGGCGGAACCAGAGCCATAGAGAGAGAGAGTTGCGACACTCCCATAGACCTCCGTTGTAAATAATGGCGGCGCTTTTAACCGCCTACTTCCGGGATATGAAGATCGGAATAGTTCCAAACACTGTCATTTGGGCGTTGGACACCATTCACTTACATTGCTGCGCGTCGTGTTGTTCCAGAGTTAAGTTGCCGAAATATCGACCTCTTTTGAATTGTCAACTGTCTATATTGTATCAGAGGCCCTTTGCGATGCTTATACTGGTCTTCATTTGTACATGCACAGCGTAATTATTTATATTTTATGTTGGTTGTTTCAACCAATTTTCAAGCACTGCCTGCTAGCTAACGTTAGTTAGCTAGCGCGACTTCGTCAGCTAAGAGTTCGGTAATGAATCGCTACCACCTTTATAGCAACTTTTATTTTATTAAATTTTTTGGGATATACTAACTTTTCATTATGTTATTATTGTCTTGAGTGAAGCGGCTTGTGAGAACAATGCTGGACCTTTAGGATTGTTATGGCCATCACCAGTCCTGTCTGTTTCATGGATCACCTGCCCCTGGTTTTTGTTTTTCTTGTTCACACACACAAGCACACATTTTTGTTGTCTGTCATTGTTTAATAAAAAATATTTTATTTGAAAACCTTCATTTGTATCAGCCATGCTTAAATTCGTTTTTAATCTGTTATAGTTTTGATAATGTGTATGGCCTTAATCTTAAAATAATATTCTTAGTCTTAACATGATCATGTTTCACGTTGTGGTCCTGGGGGTGGCCACTTTCATCAGAAGAAGTGAGCTAGCTTCTAAGCGAATTCTGAACGGACCGCCACGGCAGACCTCTTTGCGTGATCACGAAGGTAGGCTAATGGCTGAATCAAAATTTATAAGCAAAATCACGGGAATCAATAGCCTAATACAGCCCAGTTGTGCTAAAATAAATATCATGAGACGTCCATCATCAGATGAATGATATGGAAAAGTTAAGTTAGAGTCCCATGTATATAAAGATAATAAATTCTTCGTTTACGAGGATTAGTCTGATCATTGGCATAGGTATTTGTACACCATTGAGGGCATATTTATGAATAAAAATATTGATTTTAGATAATAAAATACCTAAAAAGCTACACATAGTCCCTTTAACATTTAGATTTAACATTTAGATTTAACATTTAGATTTAGATTTAACATTTAGATTTAACATTTAGATTTAGATTTAACATTTAACATTTAGATTTAACATTTATATTTATATTTAACATTTATATTTAACATTTATATTTATATTTAACATTTATATTTAACATTTATATTTATATGTAACATTTATATTTAACATGTAGGCTATATTTAGATTTAGCATTTAGGTGTAACATTTAATATTTAGATTTAACTATTTAAAATATCTCTAAGTTGACAAATATTGTTGTAAATGTGGTAAAAAGTGACCGTCAAAAATTCATACCAGTTTTTTAAACATTGTTTGAAGCTAAATGTGACAAAATGTTGCTGTTATTTTCAGCGTTAGCCGCTTTACAAACGGCGCCCCATACCTATACCCCTCAGGCTCACATATTTAAGAGTACCATCCTTAAATATTGGCACATTTTGACCTCAGACCCAGCTCTCATCCAACATTTCAAAGATCGACCCATTTTTGTTTACAAAAGAGGGCCAAACCTACGAAATAAATTGGTTAGAGCCAATATATTACCAAGTCCCAGACACACACTTTTAGCTCCCCTCAAACATGGAAATTACCCTTGTGGTAACTGTGCTCAGTGCCACAATACGTGGAAAACAAACACTTTCACACATCCTAGAACAGGGAACTTTTTTCCAGTAAGAGGGGTTATCACATGCAACACTAAAAATGTTGTATATATGCTTAAATTCACATGTGATATGATCTATATTGGTAAAACTATTCGCCCTCTGAAGCAAAGAATTAGCGAACATAAAAGTTCAATAAGACGAAATGATATGAATGATCCTGTTGCCCGCCACTTTAATAACCACTCGCATTCTCTATCCTCCCTCAGGTTTCAGGGAATAGAACAGGTTACTTCTCAGAGAGGGGGTGATGTTGACAGGACGGTGACTATGTCAGAGAGAGCTGTATTGGATCTATATGTTAGAAGCTCTACAACCACTGGGTCTCAATGAGGATTTTGATATGAGCGTGTTTCTTTAATCTCATCACTATAGACTGTTCTATGCTTTATGATGGTCATAGCCTGATATTTGCATAGAATAGTGTGTTCTTTCTATTTGTGCCGATGCAATGTAATCTTATAATGTATTTTTCTATTTGAAGTTTTGATGTAATTTATGTTTTTTGTTTTCAGTAGACCCTGTGTCTAAGGCTATACTTGATATAGGCTATGTTGAACTACATTTCCCATGTTCCCTATCCCTGTAGCCTTAGCCATGTTAACACAGGTGTCTGGCATTATGCAATCAGGAGAGGTGATTGGCAAGAGCCCTTTTGTATGGCCACATTCACTCTGTTTGTATGCCTGAAGAAGGTCGTAAGACCGAAAGCTTGCAAATAAATTGATCTTGCACAGTGTTTGAGTGTGCGGCTGCTGTATTTTTACAATTTTCCGAGAAGATAATGACTAAAATACCATAAAGAAATAACAGTACTGTTACAGTAGGCTTACAGTCGGCTCTTTCATTTGAATTGAATAACGGGAATTTAATGATTTGAGACCCAATTGAAGTGAATGAAGACAAGCTGCATCTATTTAAAAAACCTCATCATTTCACAAATGAATTAAGTCTGAATTTCACAGACTGAAAATAATTAATGCAAACAAACAACAACAACAAAAAAATGTGTAAAGTGTTTCATAATGGAAACATTAATGTGCACAGGAGAAATCACGCAGATAAAAATCTATTCTATTTCATTCCAGAGTTTAAATAATATTGCTTCTTCTTAACTGTTCAAGATCTGCTAGAATATCTTGACATTTCTTTGAATGGGCAACTTTCACTTTAGCACGATGCATTGCCTGTCATCCGCCAGTAGAGGCGCTCGAGCAACCGAAGCAATGACACACACCCGAGTCTAGGAGAAGAAGAGAAGTGAGCAAGGGAAGGGGACATAAACATGAGAAGTGGAACACAGCCGTTAATTCTGCTCTAAATCTGCTGTTTTTCAGACTGTGAGTACATTCATTTGATCATTTATTAGGAGAAATCGAAATCCAAACGACTGAACGAGTCAGTTTATTTAGTGAATCACACAGAAATTAATTTAAACGAACTGACTGTTGTTCACTCGTAAACATTACTGACTGCTTTTTCCACAGTGCAATTTGTGAAGATTATGAGTTGTGTTTTAATTGTATAATGAACAAATGAAAACTGGTAAACAGAGTTTTTAATGCTCAGTCATATCTAATGTAAGCAGGGCTCGATGTTTCCCCCTCGTTGAAAAAATGACAAAAAGCTTCCGCTCTGTAAAACCACAAAATAACCCATTACCATCAACATTAGATTAACTGTGGTGATGATGGGAAACCGCGGCTTCCTGAAGCGTTTGAGGCTTTCATCAAAATGCGCTAAAGACGGTTCATTACTCGAAGCTTTTAACACAATGAGCATTAGCGACATCTGGTGGTCACACTTGTTTTCTCCACCATATCTAACAAATCAGGCAGAGCAGAATAGGGATGGGACGATTACCGGTTTCACGATAAACCACGATAAAATGTACTGACGGTTAGTAATATCGTTTAAAATTTAATTATCATTAAAACCGTGTTTGATTATCGCGATTTTAGATCCTGTTCAGCCAGCAACAGTCTGACGCAGGCGCAGCGCGCAATGTTATTTTTTTTTATTCAAGAAGGAATTGCGGAAGGCAGTGACCGTGCTCGGGAGATTTTTCAGCCTTTTAAAAGAACCAATTCTGATGTGTGGTCATATTTTGGCTTTAACAAAAGTCCCGAGGGAAACTTAATCGAGGATGGTCACCCTGTCAGCAGAACATGCACAAGAAAAAGTCGCTGCAATAGGGGGAAACTTCAGATCTGCCGAGTCGTCTTGTGTGACCATCACCGACTGTTGTATAGCGAACGGAAGTTAACTTTGACCTCAATACCAAAACTACGTCTGGGAAATTATTGGGCATGAAATGTTGTTTTAAGTTGAACTATTTTATATCAATAAACGTGAGGCTTCCGCAAAGAAAAGTTCGCAGCAAGTGGCTTAGCCAAAGACGAACGAACGAACAAGTTCAAACAAGACTATAAGAGTGACATTTAAGGGATACTAATTTATATTCAGTATACACTTATTACACCGATTTTTTTTTTTTTTTTTTTACCACATAGGCTAATTACGGGGACATTGAATTGGGATTAATGTTTTCTTACCTTTTTATAAATCATGTACAGCGTACAAAACAATCGTTCAGACAAGATGATCACAACAATATTATCAAACTCTGTAAACAATAAATCAACTCTGATTTATAAATTTTCAATACAATTAAAAACGGAGACACAAGACGGCAAGTTGTATTTGAATGAAACGAGCGAGCGCGTCCATTGTGATACATGGTGTAACGTCTGTCAGAGAGTTTGAAGTCTGCCCAGATGAAGAATACAAGACAAGACAGTGCAAATGAACTGGTAGTTCCACGAGACTTTTATAGATGTTTTCTCTCAGTTAATCACACTCTTCACATACATGTCGAAGAGCGAATGTTAAAAGGGAAAAGAAAACTCTAAAACATGCTACAAATCAAAGTAAACACATTATAATAAAACAACGGTCAGCAGTAGAGCGGTCATCTTCCTCTTTGCGTGATCAATCTCACTCTCACTGTGCGTGCGCGCTCACATAAAAACAGCATGCATACAATAACGTACACCATAGAAGAAGTTATCTTAAAGGCACATCCACATTCATGTCATGAACACTACTTAACACTAGGTGGCCGTTACAATGCATGTGCGCGGTCTTATAATGCGTTGCTATTGGCGACCGTCATTATAAGGAAGGAAATGCTTTAAAAAGTGCATAGAGCTGCTTGTTTTATTTTTTGTTTGTTGATTTTCAAATATAAAACTTGTTGAAATGTCTTCAGTGTGAGCATCAACTCTTTTTGAACACTTTCATCTCGTTTTAACAAAACCGTGATAATATTGATAATCGCGATAATTTTGGTCACTATTATCGGGATATTAAATTTTCATACCGTCCCATCCCTAGAGCAGAAAAAGCACGTGACCAAACAAAGCTTCAAAAGTCCGTGACATGTAAGAGTGGAATCGAAGAAGGGTCTTTCAAAATAAGATATAGATTTTTAGGGCTGGGTACCGAGTTCGATACTTTTTAGGTACCGACCGAATTGCCTCGATACTATCGAGTATCGAAAAATGACTTGTTTTTCGGTACCAGATTTCGATACCTAAGGGGTTAACTCGTCAACGTCAGTGCTCAAACAAATACATATGAAATGCACAACGACACACCTAAAGTCGCTCACGCACATACACGCAAACTCTACAAACACGAGACGCGCGGAACTCTCCGCACACATACTCATATGAGACGCGTGCGCGCACAAACTGTCCACGCACATACTCATATGAGATGCGAGCACACACACACACAAACTCGCGCACATACTCGCGGCGACGCGGACCGCAAGATCTGTGATTGGTCGGCTGGATAGCATCGCGTTTCCTCCTACGCATTTCCGGAATGATCTTCTGCACTCTGCACCGCCCGCCCGCCATTTTTAAATTCCGAAGATCAGTGAGGAGCCATGGAAATAGACCAAGTGACCGAGAGATTGCTTGAAGAAGTGCAGAAATACAGCCATCTGTATGACTCCTTCAGTCGCCATTGCTCGTAGAAACCTAAACTCAAAACAGCCGCGAGGAATGTAAACACAGTGGAACTGGAACATTAAAACCCACCCGCGCCAACTAGCGTTTCGGCGGTGTAACTGCAGAGCAACACAGACATTCGCAGAAGTATAAATGCTCACGACGGCGTCGCCTACGTGCGTACCCTACGACGTACACTACGGCGTACACTCGACGCAGAAGTATAAATTGGCCTTTACTCATATGAGACGCGAGCACACACACACAATACCCTAAAGATGTGGAAAAGTCGATCAAAAGTGTGGCTACATTTCTCCAGGCTCGATGCCAACAGCGCGCGATGCAGTATTTGCGGTAAAATAATTGCTGCAAAGACCGGTACCACGACAGATATGAAGACCTTGACAGTGCACGGAGTAAACATAAGAGCAGAAAGTTGCTGCGTCTTCGACTGGTAAATGAAGAGATACCTTGTTGATCACTCTGACTGTGTTTATATTGCAATAATGACCTACTGAATGTACACTGCCGTTCAAAAATGTGTTGGTTAGTCAGCTTTTTTTTTCAGTAAGGATGCATTAAAGTGATCAAAAATGACCTTAAAACATGTGTAATGTTACAAAAGATTTCTGTTTCAAATAAATGCTGTTCTTTTGAAATTTGTATTCATCAAAGAATCATGAAAAAAATGTATCATAGTTTCCAAAATATTAAGCAGCAAACTGTTTTCATATTTCTGAAGGATCATTTGACACTGAAGTAATGATTTTGAAAATTCTGCTTTGACACCACAGGAATAAATTACTTTCTGAAATATATTCAAATAAGATTTTAAATTGTAATACTATTTCACAATGTTACAAGTTCTACTGTAATTTTGCTCAAACAAATTCAGCTTTGGTGAGCATGAGCTCTTTATAAAAAAAATGTTGTTCCTTTGTGCACTGGCTAAGGAGCATGAGTCAAACTGAAAAACTAAAACCAAAGTTTTTCTGAGGTAATGTGTTATGTAATATTGTTAAAATGGATTTCATAAAATTGGTATCGGAAAAAGTATCGTTCAGGAACCGGTATCGAAATCTCGGTATCGGTATTGGTATCGAAATTTTTTGAACGATACCCAGCCCTATAGATTTTACCCTGTCAAACATTTTATGACTAAATATAAAGCAGATGATACACAATGCTCATTTTGCCAAGTACACACGCAGAAACTATCAATTATTTTGGTCATGTTTTTCTATACTGAGCAACTTTGGGAAAATATTGAAACATTTCTTAAAGATAATATCCAGCCAGATATATCAATATATTTTAAAGACATAATTTTTTGGTACTTTTATAGGCTACTTTGTATAAAATTATACTTTGATTCTTACCCTATGCTTGCTTTGTTATGAATTTAATTGATCTTCTTTAACTTATGTCCATAAATGTAAGTTTACCAACAACAAACCATTTTTTTCCCCTGTGTTTTTGAAAGGGTTTAAAATGTATCCTAATACAATTACGTCTTTGGTAAATAAGAAAGCAAGTAGGACGTCTTCAATTGTAAGGATTTTCATTTGTACAGTGTAACTGATATATAGATTTAATATCTTAACATCATGTTTTTTTTCTCTATCTCTTTTTTATTTAGTTTTTTTAGTTCTCAGCTCTTTGTTAACTTTTCTCATTTGTAATCTGATGACATTGAACATATTGTTAATACATATTGTTAATACATTTTGTATATTGTAAACAAAGTTGTAGCCTATATCATAAACATGTACCAATATATCGGTTATCTGCTTTCAAATATAAAGAATTATTGCTATCGGACAATTTTCATATCGGTACATGCCTATTTTGAGGAGTTAGGCACATTAATTGTGCATATATGAGGCATTTGTGTCAAGCTGTTTAGAGGTGATGCATTATTAACATGTTGAAAAGACATTTTCTTGCA
Organism: Leuciscus leuciscus; assembly: GCF_965113295.1. Classification (NCBI taxonomy): domain Eukaryota; kingdom Metazoa; phylum Chordata; class Actinopteri; order Cypriniformes; family Leuciscidae; genus Leuciscus; species Leuciscus leuciscus. Next base: position 34,502,193 of record NC_138740.1, on the reverse strand, counting down.
TGAAATCAATCAGAAAAACTCTTTACATTTTGAAACTATGAGAAATTAAAGTTAAAAAAACTAGTGGGATTTATTTAATGAATAAATTGAAATCCAGGTCCATACTTTTATTCATGTTATCTTGGGCATTTATGAATTGAAAAGTGACCTTATTTAAAAGTATTGTTTTATATTGTAGATATCGATCCAATCAAAATCCATGTGAAAACAGCTAATATAAAAAAAATGGTGTATTGGATTATAGCAAAAGAAAAAAACTCCACAAAAGTTTTTTCACAACTTTCAAAAAGAGTAAATAAAAACAGAGAGCGATTGATAACGACAGTCAGAAGAGAGAACAATAGCAATGTTACTGTCACTCCCACAGCCGCTGTACTAGAAACACCCTCACAGCAGCCTTAACTAGTTTTTTTGTTTAAAAACTGTGTAAACATTTTTATTATAATAATACAAAGTATACAGTTATAAATGTGCATACATTACAAAAAATTTAAGTATAAAAAACAGTGTTTTTGAATTAGTGGAGTAAAAGTTATGTGTTTTATTTTGAAGTAAAAAAATTAAATCAGAGCCTTGGGGTAAGATGAGCCACTCAGAATTGGCACAGTAGGTGCTAAGTGGCATGTTGTTACTAGTGTTATTGTTTTTAAATTGGGCATGGGCATCTCCCCATGTTACCCTACTATTAGGGTAAAGCTTTTGCACCTGAATAATATAATAATAATACTAATAACATATTTCCATCTTCCCACAGGAGAAGAAGCAGCAAGCAGGAGGAATTACTCCAGGAGAAACTACTGACATACTATTGTAAAGATGGAGATTGAGGAAGAACCCTGCAGAATAAAAGATGAAGATACAGAGGAACAAACAGGTTGGTATAGATAGAACAATACATATAAAACTAGATCATAAACTCAGCAAACGTCCTCCCACTTTCATTTGCTTTTTTTTTTTTTTTTTAAGCAAATTTCTGATTATGTGAAAATATTTTTATGAGCATGGAAAGAGTCAACAACTGAGACATAAACGGACCAAATTTCACAGACATTTGACGAACAGAATTGGAATAATGAGTCCCTGAACAGAGCGGGGCTCAATGTCAAAAGTAGCAGTCATTATATGGTGTTTCCAGCTGTTTAAATGCTATAATGCATCTCATCTTAATGGACTGAGAAAGATTTGCCAGATCTTGCTGTGAGATGTTACTTCACTCTTCCACCAAGGCACTTGCAAGTTCTTAAACCGATCTGAGGGTTCATAATGTAGTTACATGTAGTTTGGCATTAGAACGGATGATCCGCTGATCTTCCGGGGCAGTCATGGCCTAGTGGTTAGGGAGTTGGACTGGTAACCCAAAGGTTGCTGGTTCGATTCCAGAACCGGTGGGAAATGACTGAGGTGCCCTTGAGCAAGGCATCTAACCCCTAAGCGCTCCCCGGGCGCCACACAAAGGCTGCCCGCTGCTCTGGGTGTGTGTATCCACGTTTGCAGTGTGTGTGTTAACTACTCACTACTCTGCTCCTAATGTGTGTGCATTAACTTGGATGGGTTAAATGCAGAGGTCAAATTCCAAGTATGGGTTACCATACTTGGCCGTCACGTGTCACTTTCACTTTCACTTTCACTTTCCTGTTTCCCTGTAGCGCTGTCTTTGGTAGTGGTCGACCGATATTGTTTTTTTGATGGCCGATCAGAATCAGAATCAGAATCAGAAAGAGCTTTATTGCCAAGTGTGCTTGCACCCACAAGGAATTTTTCTTGGTACTGAAGCTTCCAGTGCACATATACAAATACAAATACAACAAGAAACATAGTAATACAAATTCTAAGAATAAAATATATTAAAATAAAATAAAAATTGTATAAAAAGTAAAAAAAGGGGTCACAGTTGGGTTTAGTCTGAATAAACATTTACAGATTATGAACATATTTACAGTATTTTGAGAAGTATGAATAATATAAATATAAATATCACCTGAGTTAGAGAATATTACACTAGACAGTGGGAGTCTAGTGCATGTTACAGATTATGAACATATTTACAGTATTTTGAGTAGTATGAATAATATAAATATAAATATCACCTGAGTTAGAGAATATTGCACTAGACAGTGGGAGTATTGCACTTGCAGGCATATGCCTTGGGGGGCATGTTAAGTGTTCAGAAGGGAAATGGCCTGTGGAAAGAAACTGTTCCTGTGCCTGGATGTTCTTGTGGCCAGTGATCTGTGTCGCCGTCCTGACGGTAACAGTTCAAACAGGGGGTGTCCAGGGTGAGTGGAGTCTGTGATGATTTTACCTGCTCTCTTCCTCACTCTGGAAGAGTACAGGTCCTGGAGGGTTGGCAGGGGGGCACCAATAATCCTCTCTGCTGTCCGGACTGTCCATTGTAGTCTCCTGATGTCCGATTTGGTAGCTGAACCAAACCAGACAGTGATGGAAGTGCCTAAAACAGACTCAATGACGGCTGAGTAGAACTGGATCAGCAGCTCCTGTGGCAGATTGAACTTCTTCAGCTGGCGAAGGAAGTACAGTCTCTGCTGGGCCTTTTTCACAATGGAGTCAATGTGATTTGCCCACTTCAGGTCCTGAGAGATGGTAGAGCCCAGGAACCTGAATGACTCCACTGCTTCCACAGTGCTGTTCATGATGGTGAGAGGGGGGAGTGCTGGGGATTTTCTCCTGAAGTCCACAATCATCTCCACTGTTTTGAGCGTGTTCAGCTCAAGGTTGTTATAGCTGCACCAGACAGCCAGCTGTTCAACCCCCAGTCTGTAAGCAGACTCGTCACCATTTTGGATGAGACCGATGACGGTGGTGTCGTCTGCAAATTTCAGGAGCTTGACAGAGGGATCTTTAGAAGTGCAGTCATTAGTGTACAGGGAGAAGAGCAGTGGGGAGAGAACGCACCCTTGGGGGGCGCCAGTGCTGATGGTGAGGGTCCTGGATGTGAGCTTCCCCAGTCTCACTCGCTGCTGCCGGTCTGTCAGGAAGCTGGAGATCCACTGACAGATTGAGGATTGAGGATTGAGTCAGTTTGGCTGTGAGAAGATCAGGGATGATGGTATTGAAGGCCGAACTGAAGTCCACAAATAAGATCCGTGCATAAGTCCCAGGTCTGTCAAGATTAGGGATGTCAATTTTCACAAATTCCCATGATCGATCGTCGTTTAAATTAACGATCAATTAATCGATTAATCGTTAGCCTTAATACTGCGATATGCAGTGGCTATGACAGCATGACAGGGTCTGCAAATGCTGCTCAAAACGCTATGTTCCTCACCAAATCAATTAGAATGGTTTTAAATATAAATAGAGGGCTAGTAGGATTGTAAAATGTTTCGATGTGATTGATAATTAAATTAATTATTTAATAATCAAATATAACTACTAAATACAACGTGTCACCAACGCCGCCTCATATGCGCTTAGAATGTGTGACTGTTGTGGACGCGCTCTTCCTGGAACAACTGCACGCGCTGAATGAATCTGCTACCGTTAAACTGGAGCACTTTGCTAGCACGTTATTTATCTAAAAGAAACGCATCCTATATGAGATTAATCAGATATATTCAAAATAAACATATTACAAATTATATCTGCACAAAATGACGCAAATTCATGCACAAGTGAACTTGAACTAAGTTACGTGCCATTCATTCAGAACTATGTTGTGGACGCGGTCTTCCTGGAGCAACGCGACACGGCAACTAAACCCAAATAATTCACAATGTTTTATTACAATATTGTTCTCTTTATAATGTTATGTAATATTACAGTCCCAATAGTCATTATTAGTCGTGCACTGCCGTTTGAGCTGTGCACGCTGAAGCTGACGCTTTACTACAGAGTTAATTCTTAACCAAATGCATCCAATATGAGATCAATCAGATATAGATAGGCCTACAGAAAATAAACAGTATTACAACTTACATTTGCACAAAACAAAAGGCAGCGAATGCACATGCAAACTTATAGTCATGATGAAGGTGTAAAATGGTCCCAAACATAACTCCGGCGCGCTCGCTTTACATGTTTCGCGGTTGAGCAGCGCGCACGCGCATGAAGACCTGCTTAATCGATGATCGATAAGTTGTATCGATTAAATGTATTATCGACAATTAATCGATCGTCGATTAATCGTTGACATCCCTAGTCAAGATGTTGCAGGATATAGTGCAGTCCCATGTTGACTGCATCATCCACAGACCTGTTTGCTCTGTAAGCAAACTGAAAGGGATCCAGAAGGGGTCCAGTGATGTCCTTCAGATAGGCCAACACCAGTCTTTCAAACGACTTCATGACCACAGACGTGAGAGCGACAGGTCTGTAGTCATTAAGTCCAGTGATTTTAGGTTTTTTGGGAACCGGAATGATAGTGGAGCGTTTGAAGCAGCAGGGAACTTCACACTGCTCCAATGATCTGTTGAAGATCTGCGTGAAGACTGGGGCCAGTTGGTCAGCGCAGGCTTTTAGACAAGCAGATGAGATGCCGTCTGGGCCTGAAGCTTTCCTAGTCTTCTGTTTTTTGAAGACTCGGCTCACGTCCTCCACACAGACCTTAAGCTCAGGTTGGATGGCAGAAGGGGGGAGGAGAGGGGTTGCAGGAGGTGATGGTGGATGTGTGAAGTGCACATCAGAGCGGGTGTGAGGTGTGAGTCTGGGCTTCTCAAACCTGCAATAGAATGCATTGAGAGTGTCAGCCAGTTGTTGATTCTCCACAGATCGGGGGGATGGTGATTTGTAGTTGGTGATGTTCCTCAGGCCTCTCCAGACTGATGCCGGGTCGTTGGCTGAAAACTGTTTTTTCAGCTTTCCAGAGTAGCTTCTTTTAGCAACTCTGATCTCCTTTGTCAGTCTGTTTCTGGCCTGGTTATACAAGATTTTATCCCCACTTCTGTAAGCATCCTCTTTGGCATGACGAAGCTGTTTGAGTTTCCCAGTAAACCATGGTTTATCATTAGTGAATGATAAGAATGTCCTGGTAGGAATGCATGTATCCTCACAGAAACTGATATATGATGTTACAGTATCTGTGAGCTCATCCAGATCGGTGGCTGCAGCTTCAAAAACAGTCCAATCAGTGCAATCGAAGCAGGCCTGTAGATCCTGCTCTGCTTCGTTGGTCCATCTTTTTACAGTCCTTATTACAGGTTTAGCTGATTTCAGTTTCTGCCTGTAGGTCGGTATAAGATGAACCAAACAATGATCAGAGAGCCCCAAAGCTGCCCGTGGGACGGAGTGATACGCATTCTTTATCGTGGTGTAACAGTGGTCCAATATATTACTGTCTCTGGTAGGACATGTAACATGCTGTCTGTATTTTGGCAGTTCACGGGAGAGATTTGCTTTGTTAAAATCCCCAAGAATGATTAAAAGAGAGTCTGGGTACCTTTGTTCCATTTCAGCTATATGTTCAGCCAGCTGTTGTATCGCCGCGCTCACACACGCGTCTGGAGGAATGTAAACATTCGCGAGAATGAATGAGGAAAACTCCCGCGGCGAGTAGAAAGGTTTACAGTTTATGAAATGTGCCTCTAAATTAGGAGAGCACATCTTCTTCAGTGTTGTTACATCTGAACACCAACTTTCGTTAATGTAGAAACACAATCCACCACCTCTCGTTTTCCCCGTTAGTTCCGCGATGCGATCCGCTCGGAACAGCTGAAAGCCCGGCAGATGTAGTGCGTTGTCCGGTATGGCTTCACTCAGCCAGGTTTCAGTGAAGCACAGAGCAGCGGAGTTTAAAAAATCCTTGTTAGTGCGGGAGAAGAGAAGAGGAGAAGAAGTTCGTCCATTTTGTTAGGAAGAGATCGGAGATTCGCAAGATGAATACTGGGGAGTGCAGTGCGGAGGCCGCGCTCGCGGAGTTTAACCAGCGCGCCAGCGCGCTTCCCGCGTTTGCGTCTGACCGCGCGTTTGAACAACACCGCTGCCCCTCCGACGAGAATGTCCAGTAAAACGTCTGAGTAATCAAAATCTGTAAAAAAGTTGTCTGGTGTGTGTTTCCTAATGTCCAGTAGTTCGTCTTTGGTGAAACTGATAGGAAAAGAATGATTAAACGCAGAACAAACCAACAAAAACAACACAATAACTGGAGAGCTCCACACCGAGGCAGCCATCCGCGGCGCCATCTTTATTGATGCCGATATCTTAGAGAGCAGGGTGGCCAATGGCTGATATTTTTATATATATTTATTTGAATCATTATTTAATAAATTATAAATAAATTATAAAACAAATCTTTAAAATAAACATGCTTATACTTTAGATGGCAACTTCTTGAATCTGCAATCCTATTACAGTATTTTTCACAAAGTAATTGTTTAGAAATATATGAATATGTGAATAAAAAGAAGGTAAACACTGTAACAGGGCACTCGGTAATCTGGTAATTTCGTGCTGGTAATGATTTTTTCAAATAAAGACAAGGTAACGCTAATATTACGTACAGCACACAGTGAAAACGATATGAATATGACACAGTTGGCAACTGGTTATACATCAGCATATTTTAAAATTAAGGATTTAAAGTTTTTAGATCGCGTCTCCTGTGAGGCTGATCTTCTGTTCGCATTCACTCCCTTCGCACGGACCGACCGTCACTCGCAGACAGTAATGCACACTTCACAAGATATCACAACTGGAAATCGATTAAATCTGCAAGGTTTGTGAAATTAAATGTTTATTAGATATTCAGAGATTTGTTTAAATGACGTAGATGCGCATTTGCTGAATGTTGTCGGCAAATGAGAAAGTATTTTAGCCTGATTGTTTGCCTTTTCTGTTACAAATAATATAAAAGCAAACACTTTACTTTACTTACTTCGTATAAGTTACCATTTACTTTCTTTGTTTACCAGTTCTGTCTAACAAAGTATTAGATATGACTGACAGAGATCGTAAATTAATGAAGACGGAGCATGTGAGTGAGCGCTGTGTGATCAGGAGCGGAGCTGCCATTGCCGTTCTCTTCTGGCGCTGGTGTTCTCAGCGTCGCCCATCAAAATAAAAGTCCCGCTTCCAACACATCGGCCAATCAGAAAAACGTATCGGCCAATGCCGATATTTCAAAAATGCCAAATATCGGCCGATATATCGGCCTTGGCGATATATCGGTCGACCACTAGTCTTTGGTGTCTTAAGCCCCTTTCACACAGCACGATGATCACGGCAAATTGCCAGAACGCCTTCTGTGAACGCAAACACAATCCGGGATTGATGCCGGCATCGATGCCGGGTTGGGGACCTAGTTACATTGCCGTGTTCAGTCCTGGAATGCGCGGTGTGTGAACTAAAGCCGTAATAATGCCGTGTCGTAGTGATGACGCTGAAGCCGGGATCGTTCGCCAGTTGTGAAACGGTACGTAATGCGCAAGTTTATGATCGAATCAGAGAAAAAAATGCACAAGCGTGGTTTCTCAAGGGAGAAATCGCAGCTCATAAGCAAACTTAAGACGCTTCTGAGACATTACAAGTCACATCGATGTCACGTGTCTTTACGGGATTTTTACGGGTTGTGTGTGAACGCACTCTCTGATTCCAGAAAATCACTGGCAGTGTGAATGAACCAAAATCAAATGAACCCGGGTCAAATCCCGGGTCACTTTATCCGTGTATTTTCCGGAATCTCTGTGTGAAAGGGGCTTTACACTACAGACATGGCTGTTTATTGCTCTGTTCACATCTGCAGTCCTCATGCCTCCTGAAGCAGGGCTATGGCATGTTCACACAGGTGATCAGAAACCTTGAGGATCTTTCTACTGGTGTTTTTCAGAGTCAGTGGAAAGGTCTCTTTAATGTTTAGGCCTGGTTTCACAGACAGTGCTTAGATCAAGCCAAGATTAGGCCTTAGTTCAATTAAGACATTCAAGTAGCTTTCATAAATGTGCCTTAAAGACATTACTGTGTGGTTCTTGAGACAAAAAAAATGGCAGTGACATATTTTAAGATATGTCAGAGCAATTTGCTCTCAGTTAAAACGGCTCAAACAAGTATTTTAGTCTGAGACTCGCTTAAACCTTATCTAAACCTTGTGTGAAACCTGGGGTTTGTCTTAAAGGGTTATTTCACCGCTGGAAAGATTGTGTATTTAAATTGGGTAATTTATGTAGTAGACATGTGAAATTATTTTTGAAGTTGGTGCCTTCTAGACTGAGAAAAGCCAGAAAATGTATTTTTGGCTCATGTGAATGAAAGACAATAACTCCCAGAATGCACTTGCTTCGCTGCCCTAGGAGGCCACGCCTCCCGGGCAGTATCGGAAGACATTTGCTACGTTCCAGTCCAAAATGGTCATGCCCTTCACTCGCTAACTTCCCACTACTGGCGGAAACTGCAATGGGCTGAATTGGAACGTCCTAAGCCCTTGATCACTTGGAATCAGCTGTGGATTTAATTATTTATTTATTTTTCCCTTTAACGGATAATTCCGGTATTTAGCACTTTGAGTCTCTTTTCTGGTTTGTTTTGGATGAAGTAGAGTGGTGGACACAGAAATTTTGACGATGGGTCCTGTCACCACTAACCACTCGGTGAGTTGCACAGTTTTGAAAACGAACGTTAAGGGTTGTTTTAAGGACATGTTTTGTGCATGCCCGTAGCCAGCCACTCTGAAGCGGTCAAAGGCGATTCTAAACGAGTCAAAAAGTCGAGACAGGACCCATCGTCAACATTTCTGTGTCCACCACTCTAGTTCATCCAAAACAAACCAGAAAAGAGACTCAAAGTGCTAAATACCGGAATTATCCTTTAAGAATTTGTTTAATGCAGCATCCAAATGTTTATATGCGTGTTTGGATTGTTTAAAAAAATAATAATTAATTAATATATCATAGAGTTGTCTGTTGTGGTGGTGATTAGATGAGGTCTGTGGGGACGTCACAATCATACTGCATTGTGGGACATATAGGTGCCTGAAGTGTACATATGAAGTAGACTCGCTCCCTCTGTCAAAATCGAGGGAACAAGGGTCTGTCCGTATAAACTTCCCTCGTCCACTTCACGAAGTGGAACGCACTTCAAAATGGCGGCAGGGATTCCCCCGAGGGGAAGTGCTTAGGGAAGTTCGCAAGTGCGTGTCTAAAAGTGGACTGGAACGCAGCTGGCATACTCAGATTCTAGTCAGAATATGAGTCTGATACTGCTCCACTGGGCTGTGATTTTTGGGGCGTGTTTCAACCAAACCAGGAAAGAAAATGCCTCTCCACTCAATTGGATAGACCTACAACCAATCAGAGCAACGGAGTAAGTGACGCATGTTTTTCATTCACCTTTCCATTCGACAAATGCCTTGATCGCGGTTCTCTGTTCCTCTTTTAAAATGAATGCGCTGTCGATATCTTCTATAACAGACGCGATGGCGTAATCTACACATCTCAATTGTCCAGCGGCAGCCATCTTTGTTGTAAACGAATTCAACCCAAGCGCTCTTTGGTGACGTGGATGATTACGTTACTGTTGATCATCTGTCCATCATCGTATAAAGCCCGCCCTGACAATTTGATTGGTCCGAACAGCTCTGGTTCGAGCATAGTTGCTCCACAACGGATCAAGTCCAGACCGAACTTCCCGACCTAAAATGTTGTGGGCGGAGCTAAGTTCGGCTGGCATCCAGGCTACTACTAGTTGACTCGAAACTGAAAAGACGCCGTTTTGTTGTGAGATCCCCCCTCCTATGGGCGGGTTGAAAACATGCGGAACGTCTCTCGCCTCTGGCCAAAAAAGCCTCAGATGACGCTAAATGACGATTTTTTGCATCATCACAGGTTTTTTTCCAGACACACAATACAGAAATCTCTCGTCTCAGGGGGACATGAGGGAGGGAAGCACAGTCATTCAAAAATACTACCTGGTTTTTACTGATTCAAAGCTTAATGCTAATCGGTGAAGTATCCCTTTAAGGACTGTTCCACTGGTGCATGTGCAATAATTGTTCATGGTTTACGGAACAAGCATGAAAAACATTGTTTTAACTGATCAATAAAGATCTGTAAAGCTTATTAGGATTTTCCAAAATTATCTTTGAAATACAGTATCCTTAAAAAGGGTACAATAATAAATTATTATAAAATTTTTTTGCTGAGTTTATTAGACTGAACCATATTTATTTTTGTTTCTCATTTGTCCTTTTATTGAATTATGGGAATTTAATATGTCGATTTTAGACCCAGTGGAAGTGAATGAAGACAAACAGCAAAAACCTCATCGTTTAACAAATGAAGATGGGAACAGAAAGAATTTTACACAAAAACGAGCTCGAAAAACTGGAGTCAAAGGATCTTTCACCTGCTCTGATTGTGGAAAGAGTTGCAGATATAAATCAGAGTTTAAGACACACATGAGAATTCACACTGGAGAGAAGCCTCATACATGCACTCAGTGTGGAAAGAGTTTCGGTGAGAAAGGAGACCTAAATATGCACATGAGAATTCACACTGGAGAAAAACCGTTCACATGCTCTCAGTGTGGAAAGAGTTTCAGTCAGAAAAGAAATCTCAAAGATCATCTGCGCCGTCACTCTGGAGTGAGATCATTCAGCTGTGATCAGTGTGATAAAACATTTGTTGTGGAAAAAAACTTAAGACAACACCTTACAATTCATGCTGCTGTGAAGCCTCACGTCTGTTCTTTATGTGGAAAGAGTTTTTCACAGCTTAAGTCTTTAAAAGAGCATGAGAGTATTCATACTGGAGTGAGAGCTTATGTGTGCTCTGACTGTTGGAAGACCTTCACTTCATCCAGCGACTTAAAAAGACACCAGAGAGTTCATACTGGAGAGAAACCGTTCAAGTGCTCACACTGTGGGAAGAGTTTCACCCAATCATCTACTCTACAGAAACATAAGAAGTGTTGCCCGAAGTAAGCAAAGTTCAGATCCATCACTTTCAAAGTAAATGACTATAAAGTAAATGATATTCTGATAAATCAAAAGATGTTTTTTTTTTTTTTTTTTTGCTTTTTTGCAACAAAGCAACATTATCTGAAAGAGAAATTTGTTTTGGTGTTGGAAATTGGAGGGAGGTCAAAGTGTTCCAATTTTAGATGGAAATGCTTATTTTGTGCATGTTAGGGAGTAAACCAATTATTTCCAATATTCTGTACAATTTCATTTTGTTAGTCTGGTTGTTTAGAGGTTATGCACTATTATAAATGTAATTAATTAAATATGTATTTACATTGAATGTAGAATATATTACAAGAATAAAGTAAAAGAATGTACTTTTTGAGTGGCATGATAATTTTTTTTCATGGGAAGTCATGAAGGGAAAGGAGGGGGGGGTTACATCATATGTATTGTCATTTCCTTTTACGCATAGTTTGCAGTGTTGAGCACTATAACCAATCACACGTTTCTATTGAGTTTAGAAATGAAATGTCCAATCAGAAGCGTTGTGATTCGTCACCGCGATTTACAATTGCAATTTCAAGAGCACCTCTATAATGACTTAATGTTTATTGGCTATTTACCTTATGCAAGAGATTCATCCCAAATGCCCTAACTGTGCACATGTAGGCATTTTATTTCATTTAAAAAACTAATTTATCTTGAATGTAGTTACATAACCCTTTCATATTTTCAAGCAGAAGTTGTCATAGTTTGGTAAACTTCTATAGTGGTGAATGAGAGACTACATTAAAGCAGCACTCAGTAGCTTCGGGACTTCTTCGCTGTATTCTCGCTTTTTGCTCGCAGGTTTCTCTCTAGAGCTCCCCCACAGCTTCGGAATAGATATTTGACAACACTGTTGTAAAAACTCGTTGGTGATTCTCAGACACCAGAGGCTATACGGTGATTTCACGCAGCCGTTATTTTGAAATCGAAAGCGAGGCTCCGGTGGGAAGAAAACCGGAAGTGTCGCCTTTAATCACAGGAGAGTCGTGAATGCGATGGCGTATTGTTGTGTTTAATGATGTTGTGTCAGTTCTAAAAATGTACATACATTTCTTTCATACTTTAGACTATATACAGTGAAATTCATTTATAAATATATATTTTTTTATATATATAATTCAGAATGTAAAAAAAGAAGCAGGAATGAACTATATATATATCCTATATTGAATAGTAACATCCAATAGTGTAAATCGCGGCAGCAGCTTCAGGTTGGTAATCCAAGGCATTGTTGTTTATCTTTACTTCCGGGGTTCTTCCCACCGGAGCCTCACTTTCGATTTCAAAATGGCGGCTGCGTGAAATCAGCGAATAGATCAACGACATCAAAGCAGATGGGACATTCTTTAAAACGTCTTCTTCATTCGGGTTCGGACAGCGTGAGGGAGCGCAATAATGACAGCATTTTAGCAGATTTCTTTTGGCCGTAAAGCAATTGTTTACATCGCGAGACCTGATATCACGCGAGACTTCCTGACGCAGCGGCCGGCGGCCCGCCGGCTCAAAGTTGCAAGTGCGTATTTTCCGCTCACGGGCACCAGGGGGGTGCGAAACGACCACCATTCAACCCGAAATAAGTAATATAACCATTCCAATGACTCTGAAGCTGTTCAGTTAAGGTAAAAAAAGTTACTTAGTTCACCTTTAAATATATGTTTTGTCACAATTGTGTTTCTACAAGAGGGAAAAAATAGAAAGAATTTGATACGATTACGATGCTGATGACCATTAATCAATTTCGATCTCTTGATTCACTATCAATTCACATGAATAGGCCTACTGTACTTACTTTTCTTGGGTTAAATTCAGTATTTTCTTGCATTAATATTCACTTGTGTGTGCTTATACGACTATCTTTTGAAAATGTATCATTTGAAAATCTAGTGTTTGATCATGTCTAAATATTTATTCAAATGCAAAACCTAAAAATAAGTAAGCAGTTATGACCTGCAATACTCTTTTGAGCAACTAGACTAGATACATGTATATTTATTAGAGTGGATAAACAATGGCATTGCAAATGGAAATTATTTTTCTGGCCACAAAATGACTTTAATTTGCCTCTTTGCATTGAATTTAAAACCCTTTTCTCCATTTAACCTTAAATACTACACTAATTGTATTAAGCTATACATAATAACGGAAAATAGGATACAATTCATAACAAAAACGGTTGATCTGCATGTTTGTCTTCGGCGTAATAATCAATGCATGTGTGTCTCACGCACAATTCGTGAGAGTTAGCAACCCTGCTTTGTCATCGTTGACACAAAAAAAGCCTTCACCTGATGAACATTTTCATCAGTAATAATGTCCTTAATTAAATTAACACTGTTTTTGAGCAGTTAAGGTTACTAGATTTAAAATTATTTGTTTAATTCAGAATGGGTGCAATGCTAGCTCCAAACAAGATTCTATTTTTCTCAGAATTACGTTAGATGGCTAATTACAACTAACAATCCGATAGTGAGCTAGCATCATAAGATAAGATAAAAAAAATAAAAAATAAACTATTGACAGACCAAGATTATAATAAAAGTGACTGTCTGATTCTAAGATAAACACTTATTCAGTAGCAGTAAATTAGGTGCACCACAATCATAAAACAGAAATATTATCTTACCGTCATCGTGAGGTAAAATAACGAGGAAGGATCACTCCAATCACACAGCGACGTCGCGCCACAGTCTGTAAATTCCTTCAGAAAACAGCGTGTGGCGCACTTGAGCGTATTTTCAGACGCACATCTAATTTGAAGTAGCTTTTTATGGGAGCGGCAGCGCAATACTTTGATAAAAAATAGATAGGGCTATGTCAAATATTGTTTCTATTTTAGTTTTAATGAAAAACCAGGGGACCCCCCAAGGTAATTTTTTTTGGGCCTTATGGGGGGTCCCTTGATGCTTATGGGGGGCCCCCAGCCCCCCCCTCAATTCGAACACTGCCTATATGTATACTGTATGTGTATCATTGTCCCGCCAATGGCCATTGTTTAATTTGCACCCGGCCTAAACTGAACTGTTGTAAAGAACTGTTGTGCGTCTCAGAGCAACACAGCAATGTTTCGTTCCTGAACGAATCCTCATTTTAAGTGAATCAATCGAATGAAACAACGTTAACATGCACACCAGTAAGCTGATAACTAAACTCACAAATATCAGCTTATTGAAATAACCAGTTTTCCCCGTTTACATGCAAACAAGTAACCTGACAACGCAAGTAAAACGCAGAGTGTTCACATGACTTTATTTAATAAATCAGGTCACGCCCCTGTGTGATGTTGAAACAATCATTTGCGTATCTGACTCGTGAGTATTTCATTTATGTCGGTTGTGATATTAAATAAAGCTTGCAACATGTCAGCGAGAAACTTACAGCTCATATATATTATCCTCTCATGCAGTTATAGATGCAGCATTTTGACTGAACAACTTCTACTTCTGCTGCACGAGATGAGAGGACATTTTTATCATTTTCTGGGTCATGAAAGAGTCTGCGTTTGTGATAGCCTATATTTCCCAATTCCTTTCCTGTGTAGCAAATGAGCTATTCCTTACTAAAAGAAAGTAAATTCAGTAATCATGGAATTGTTTCTAAACGACTATTTGCATCTGGATAATTGTGAGTGATTGTAAGTGTGATGATCATCTGCTAAATACGGTGGCTGAGAAGTGCAAAACAAAACACAATTCCGAAAACAAAAACAACAAATTTATAAATGCAATGGAAAGACTAAAAACAAATTAACAAGTTAGAAAACACAATAACAATTCCGAAAACAAAATAACAAATCAGAAAACACAACGACAAATCTGAAAACGAATTAGCAAGTCAGAAAACAAAGAACGCAATAATACGTTTTTTTAATTATTTTTTTTTATAAAAACTGGGTACAACAATGACATTATTTCACTCACCCTTAAACCATCGAACATTAAAAGAACATTTAAAAGTGTAAAAGCATCAACAAGGTACTTTCAACAAGAAATAACCCCCAAAACGCGATTCTTTCCACAGAATTAACGGACGGGTTAAATATCACAATATATATCTGTATTATGTTACACACGTTGCCTTAATCAAACATGTTCATTAACTTCAGCATTGCGTGATTCTATTTCAAAGTAATTTCCATCATTTTGACAGTTAATAAATTGTATTTACCTGTGAAAACAAACCTGGAAAGAGACGTGAGGATTTGAGGAGAAAAAATGTAGATTCTTTGTGCATTCCAGTGAATTATTAATGGGATATATCGTAAATTAAATCGGGAGAACAGACCACAAATGTGCAGTATATGTTGTCCTTCTTCATACTATTACATGCAAAGGGGAAAAAGAAAATAGTCACGAGGAAAAGAAAAGCAGCGACTGAAAAGAGCTCTTACCATATATATATTTTCGTTATAACGTCACGTTAAAATACCAAGTGTAACGTTATTCTCATGATGTGAAAATAAAACATGAAGGGAAATTGATGGCTCGTTCAGTCAAACTGACAGATCAGCTTTATTTGTTGGGCAACCTTTAAATGATACGTTTTAGTCTTTTTGAATGAAAGTTCCCCAAACCGGAAGTGCCACCCATAATTCAACGCAGTAAGATCGTCAGGAATAGAGAGCCTAAGTCCCTCCCCTTCCGGTTGACCACCATGGGACCTTATTTCGGAAAAATATTGTATGGTAGTCAATGGCGAGAGACAACAGATATTTTGATCTCGTTTGAATTGTGCCCTGAATTACACATATGATGTTTGTCAATTTAAAAGATACATTTTAAAGTCAAGGAAGTCGCAGTTTGATGTAAAACTGTTGAGGTATAAGACTATGAAAATACATAATTACAAAGACTACAAACCCAAAAGGCGCACATGTGACGTCATACCTTTCCTCTCAATGAATGAAGTTAACTTTACTGAAGCTAACTTTACTGAAGCTAACTTTACTGAAGCTAACTTTACTGAAGCTAACTTTACTGAAGCTAACGTCTGTTATTTTTTCTATAGTCTTACGTTATAATCGTAACGTTACGCCGTCATGCCTGAGTGTTTTGTACCAGACTGCACACATACGTACATAGTGCGAGACGAGAGATGTAGTTCATTGAACGATTTTTTTCACATAAAACTAAATGTTACTCTTCTGTTTTATGACAAACTGCGACTTTCTTGACTTTCATAATTATCTTTTAAATTGACAAATATCATATGTGTAATTCAGGGCACAATTCAGATGGAATAAAAAGATAAGTTGTCTCTCGCCATTGACCACCATACATATTTTTTCCGAAATAAGGTCCCATTAGCCGGAAGCGGAGGGGAGGGACTTAGGCTCTCTATAAGGTGGATACAATAAGAAATAAAGTAAACGATTCAGTCAAACACATAAGTCAGCTCTCTAGTAGGCTACAACGTTAAAGTTAAATAGCCTAAATATAGAAAGTTATGAAACTTCACTTTGCCCTCAGCCAAAACGATTTGCCAGGGAACAAATTATAGATTAATGAGACCAAAGATCACCCCTTAGATATACACAAGACTGATTATATCTCATGTTTAGCCAGTAGACTAGAGGCATCAGTGCCAGTGCAAGCGTCAGAAGCACTAGCCGAGGAAAGGCTGTTCTCGGCAGGTATCGCCTGGATCTCACAACTCCGAAAACGGCAGATACAATTTTAAAATAGGCGCTATCTTTATAAATAAACCACAGAGTTGAGCTTTAAAGGGTAACTAAACCCCTGGTCAGAGCCTGACTCCACCCACTGGCAATATTTGAAAAATGCTGGAAAAGTAGGCAGAGCCCAGTGGAGAGGGGGCGTGCATCTGTGACGTATCTCTCTGCAGGCAAGGGCGTGGTTAGTTGATAGTTAGGCTAGTCTGATGTCAGAGGGTACCACAACTTCCAATAGGAAAATTCAACTGCAGTAGCCACTGTTCAACCTGAAGAGGGCAGCACTCAGACGTTTTTACACCATATTTTGTAAAATTAAAACACTTTAAACACAAATGTCAAAAAAACTACTTGAATCAATGAACAGCACTAATAAAGCCCCATTCTTACATATCATTAACTAAAAAAAGTTGGTTTAGGGTTTAGTTACCCTTTAAAGTGTAACTTGCAGGTTAACCACCACAACCAATTAATGTGTAAATTAAAGTGCTCAATATGTATATATGTAAAAATTTCTGTCTTAAAATGCGTTAAAATAACATTTATTGGGGTTTCTTCAAAGGTAGCGTGTTTTTACAGCAACTGGGTGATGACGTCATAAAAGGAAGTTGCAACCATACTCTGCTAGACTCCTACTGTTTGTGACTGTTTGTGGCTTGATTATAGAGAACGACTGGGAGACTGAGGAGGTGGGAAACTAGTGTTGTCAAAGTACCGGTACTTTGGTACTGAAAATGTGATGGTACCAGCATTTCTGTAGTACCGGGTATATTCGGTACCCAGTAATAGGCAGCTGCGTTAAGTCGCTTCCATGTTTATCTAAGCACGGGGCTCCAGACTAACTTTCATTACTATGAGCACTGTAGCCGATATATACCACGATATAGTGTCTGTGTATATTAAACTGCAGAAATACTATTTAAATATTAACCTTGCATGTTCTGTTTGTCTCTGTGTGAATGAATGGCGCAGACGCGCGTGTCATTTACCACACACACACACACACACACACACACACACACACACACACACACACACACACACACACACACACACACACACACACACACACACACACACACACACACACACACTGAAGCACGAGTGATGCTCGCGCTGTTTTCAGTCTAGCTGCTGCCTGTCACGATATGATGACATGATGAAATTCATCTCCAGAGCCACTCTGAGTCATTTTACCGTTTCATTTGAGAAAAACTATCGTCATATTATACACGCACAGAAACTCAAAGGTCTTCATGGCAACCCGTCAAAATAAAAGTTCGGTTTAATTTTGCGTGCATGCTGCCTGAACCCGTTTGTTTTGCGAATAGCTTACTCTCATTTCTGGCAGGATCACGGTCCTCTTGAAGCCAGCACACACGATTATGTTTACAATTGAGTTATTTCAATATAACTGCTAGCCTACTTGCCATTAGACTACAGTAACTCTAGGCTTGGAGTTCCTTTTATGACGTCACGCCCAGCCTAGTGGAAGGGAGCGGGAGTGCTTAAAACCACTAAAAAGTACCAACTTTTCATATTATATTCAGCATTTTGGTATGAAAAACATACAAATCAGTGGTGGGCGGTTCTTATCTTTATGTTTATTGCATTTTCTTCGAGAAAATTTTTACCTGCAAGTTACACTTTAAACAACTACATTCTCGCCTGACAAAACTACATTTCGTGACACAATAACAGCAGTATTTTTACGTTGGCTTTCCCCTCTGCTATTGACGCTTGCTGGTTGGTGCGAGATGCATTCTGGGATACCTGGCTGTCTCAAGTCCGCACAAGTCACCTCTCGATGCATCCTCGGTAAAAGGGGCAGATCAAGAACACTTATTTATGTAAATGTAACAGATTAAAGTCTGAATAGAAGTTATGTGTGTGTAGTACATTCTGTCCTTTGGGACTTGCCATAGGCAAGAAAGAGATGGGCATGCGCATAAGATGACCAGGGGTTGACACGGGAAAAGATTAAAGAGTGTGCATCGTTCATGGAACTTCTGTGTCTCGTTTTCATTATTTTATTATCTAAAAGTGTTTAGGCGAACCCAATACAAAAGCTTGTACTTAATAGACCTTCTATATGATAAGCTATTTGCACTAAATAGCCTAGCATCTAGCACATCTAGAATAGTAAGTAAAAGTAAAGTTTATTTTTTAAGCGCTTTTCATAGATAAAATCACAAAGTGCTGTACACAAGAAAGGTAAAACAAAACAATATAAAATGTATATACATATGTAAAATCAAAGTGACACTAGTGAAAACCCATCAACCAAAAGCTTTCTTAAATAAACAAGTCTTCAGATCTTTTTTAAAAGAGTCAACAGAGTCTTCCAGACGCAGAGACAGGGGCAGGGCGTTCCACAGTCTGGGGGCAACAGACTGAAAAGACAGGTCCCCTCGGGTCTTATAACAAGTCTTGGGGACCATAAGCAGGTTCTGGCCAGAGGACCGAAGAGTGCGGCTAGAGGAGTACGGGCTCAAAAGGTCCTTGATGTACTGTGGGGCCTGACTGTTTAAGGCCCTGAAAGTCAGCACTAAAATCTTAAAATCAATCCTGAATTTTACAGGGAGCCAATGGAGAGCCAACAAAACGGGAGTGATATGAGACCTTCTGGGGGCACCAGTTAGAAGTCTAGCAGCAGAATTTTGAACCATTTGCAGTTTGTTCAGAGCAGACTTATTCAAGAAGGTAAAACAGAGTTGCAATAATCAAGTCTAGTTGATATGAAAGCATGAATAATAATTTCCAGATCCTTCTTTGACAACATTTTGCGTATTTTAGAGATATTCCTAAGGTGATAAAAGCAGTTTTGGACGAGCTGTTTTGAGTGTATCTCCAATGACATGGCCTGGTCAAACACAACCCCCAGGTTTCTGAGGCTGGATTTGACAGAGGAGCCAAGGTGCTGCTTGATCAGCGGGATCTTGTGGTCTGGAGCAAAGATCAGTGTTTCAGTCTTACTTGCATTTATCTGCAAAAAGTTTGTGGCCAGCCAGTCTTTGATGGAGGACACACACTCTAAGAACAGTGACAAACGATGGAACTCAGCATCATTGAAAGAACAATACAACTGGACATCGTCAGCATAGAGATGATACGATACATCCTTAAAACAACCCCATAATATGACCAAGTGGCAAAATGTACAGTAAAAACAAAATGGGGCCCAAAACTGACCCTTGTGCCACTCCGCAGGACAAATTGGTCACATCTGACTGTACATTGTTTATAGCAACATTAAAGGTTCTGTCTTGAATATAGGAAGAGAACCACTGGAGGACAGATCCAGATAGTCCCATCTCATTATGAAGCCGGTTGATCAGTATACTGTGATCTACCGTGTCAAAAGCAGAAGTCAAATCGAGAAGTACAAGTACAGTGTAGCGGCCAGTGTCCGCTGCCATCATCACATCACTAGAGACTTTGATAAGAGCTGTTTCAGTGGAGTGCAATTTTCGAAAACCAGACTGAAAAATATCAAATAAGTTGTGCTGCTCCATAAAGGAAGTGAGCTGGCATGCCACTACTTTTTCCAAAATTTTTGAAATGAATGGAAGTTTTGATATGGGCCTATAGTTATTAGGTTCTGAAGGGTCAAGATTGGGCTTTTTAAGGATCGGGTTTACCACAGCGTGTTTGAAGTAGCTGGGGACTGAGCCAGATGCAAGTGACAGGTTAATTATTTTTACCAGACGGGCCAACAATATCGGACATTTTCAACAACAGGGGTGTTGGGACAATGTCAGCGGGGCTTGAAGACGGTTTCATATTTCCTATTAAGGTCTTCACATCCTGTAGGCTGACAGGAGTGAATGACGACCAAGACAACACCATTGAGAATTCAGTAGAACACACAGTGATTAGGGGAACTTTAACACTGGCCCTAATGTCTTGTACTTTGTTCACAAAAAAACGACAAAAAGTTGTTACAGTCCTCATGTGTGTACACAGGCACAAGAGGAGCTGAAGGTGCAGTTAGATTTTCGATGGTGTCAAACAAGACTTTAGGATTTTTCTTATTACCTGACATAAGATTGGAAAAATAAGCCGAGCGAGCCTGCTTTATCAATTCATTAAGATCCAGTATCATATCTTTTAAATGGAGTCTGTGTACCTCTAATTTTGTTGTTTTCCACAGACGCTCTGTCTTACGACATTTTCTCCTAAAACTACAAATGTTATCATTCATCCATGGGAGGGCTTTTTTATGTGACCCTGAAATGTTTTTAACAGGCGCTACCATATCCAAAATCAACAGACAGTGGTTGTTGAAACTTTGCACAAATGAATCAACATCCTCACAATCAACAAAGGAGCGAGAGTCAAAAGAGGCAGAGAAATCACTAATTGTTGTCTCACTAATGATGCGTTTTTGTGTTACAACATTGCAGACAGTAGGCATCATGATAAGTGACAAATTAAAAGATATACAACAATGGTCACTAATTAGAAATTCCTCCACACTCTGGCCACAAGAGAAGACCAAATCTAACGTGTGACCTTTTTTATGCGTGGGGCCAGAAACATGCTGTACAAAATTAAACGAGTCCATGGTAGTCAATAATTCAGCTGCAATCAAACAAGTGGGATCATCAATATGCAGATTAAAGTCCCCAAGGACTAAAACGCGATCTAGTTTTATGATAGACGTTAAAAAATCTGAGAAATCATCAAGAAATGTGCGTGCAGGACCAGGAGTTCGGTAAACTAAAACCCAGTAATAGGGGTGTGTTTTCCCAACCTTACACATCTGCATCTCAAAGGAGTCGAACGAAGTTCGTGTGTCGAACGAAATACCAGCGCAAGACCGCCTCCACGTCGCGCTAGCCGAGGAGTCCCAAACACGGAGCAGTCCGGGGGGCATAGTTCTTTAAGATGAAAGTGTTTGTTCTCCCGCTGCCAAGTCTCCATAATGAACATAAAATCCAAGTTCTCCTTAGTGAAATGGTCATTCAGAGTAAAAGCCTTGTTCGCAATGAAGCGCACGTTGATAAGTGCAATCCTGGTAGTGCGCGTGCGTGACAAGGGCTGTCCTGGGACAGGCTGGATGGCCTCATCCGTCCGACAGGTAACCGGGCACAGGGCACGCTGACGGGGTGCATGATGGCAAGCAGGCCGGGTGGGGAAGATCCAGTCGGAGGTACACCACACAGGTGACGACGCACAGACCGCATCCCGATCTGACTCGCAGACCGGAACCGGCCTCAGGCACCGCTCACTCCCGGGAGCTCTGGATCTGTTCGGCCCAGGAGAAAATCCACGGGATCGCCACTTTCTCCTCCAGTCTTGAACCCCAGCCCTGGATCCCCGCTTCCTTCTCCTGCCGCGGCGCCGGGTAAGCAGCAGGTATTCCGACGATGGTGCTTGGCACTCCAGTTTTGGAGGGAAAAACTCATAACATCTGTCCCAGGTAATACACAAGTCCTGCATATGTATGATTGCAGAGACATAGCTGGTAGTTGATAGGGTTGACACAAGTAATATCACAAGGAGGATTACAAATGTACGTGAGAGCAGAGAAGTGACAGACGCATCGCCAAACACAGGCGCCATCGTGCCACGTCACCGGTGATAGCCTCTGCCAACTTTAAATATAGAGAAAAGTTTCCATTGGCAAGAAAATGGAATTTACACAATGCATTACACTGGAGTTATAATGCTATGAGAGTAATATTTTGAATTATTTGACAAATGAAATTATTTTTTAATGACATTATCCTTTAATAATGAAACTAAAACCGCCAGTAGGTGGCAGCAAGTCACAGGTTTAATGAATCATTCAAACGATTTGTTAAAACGGCTGATTCATTCAGGAACAGCGTGTTGCTCGGAGATGTACAACCATTTTGCTGTGGCTTAGTTCGGAACTAGTTTCGTTGGCAAAATAGAGAAAACAAACTTCATTATTGACAAATTTTAATTCATAATATTAACTTCTTGATTATTGATCTGTATAAAATTAATATCACATGTGGAAAAAACAGCACTCTTGCTTGTGCTTAACATATATAAGACAAAAGCTCACGCAGGGGCATTGTCCCTATATCTGGAATTTTAGGGGCATTACTGGATTCTAAAAGTGTTTTTGTTTGTTTTTTGCCAAGTGAGTGAGAAACTCGATAATGTCAGCTCGCACATCATTAAAAAAACACAATTATTATCGTAGATGATACAGCTCTATTTACACATGCACACGCGAATCGACTTTCTCCTTCTGCGTTCTGCTGTACTTTCTGAATGTCTTGATTGACAGATGTCTTGTCAAATCAGCGGTCAGTATTCCATTCGCCACATATACCTACCGTTTACTCTGAGTTGTCCTTGTGTTTTCTGACATGCCAATTTGTTTTCAGATTTGTTGTTGTGTTTTCTGATTTTTTTTATTTATTGTTATTGTGTTTTCTAACTTGTTAATTTGTTTTTAGTCTTTCCATTGCGTTTATAAATTTGTTGTTTTGGTTTCGGAATTGTGTTTTGTTTTGCACTTCTCGGCCACCATAGCTAAATGAGCAACCGTTTGACCACAATTCACTTCTTCAGTCAGTGAAGCTCCCACAGCCGTTCATGAGAGTTTAAATGCTGGGAATATTCCCATCTTCCCACAGGAGAAGAAGCAGTAAG
Organism: Leuciscus leuciscus; assembly: GCF_965113295.1. Classification (NCBI taxonomy): domain Eukaryota; kingdom Metazoa; phylum Chordata; class Actinopteri; order Cypriniformes; family Leuciscidae; genus Leuciscus; species Leuciscus leuciscus. Next base: position 34,478,992 of record NC_138740.1, on the reverse strand, counting down.
CAGGAGGAATTACTCCAGGAGAAACTACGGACATACTATTGTAAAGATGGAGATTAAGGAAGAACCCTGCAGAATAAAAGATGAAGATACAGAGGAACAAATAGGTTGGTGTTTTCCTTCATTCTCTTTAATGACTGATTAAACATTAAGACATTCAAATTGAAGGGATACTTCACCTCTGGAAAGATTAATGTGTATTTAAATTTGGTCATTTATGTAGAAGAAATGTGAAATTATTTTTGAATTTGGAGCCAGAAAATGTATTTTTGGCTTATGTGGATGAAAGACAACAACTCCCAGAATGCACTTGCTTCGCTGCCCTAGGAGGCCACTCCCAAGCCACGCCTCCCGGTAAGAGAGCGCAGTTAAACAACAAGGCTAGGCTACTAGTGAGACTCCGTGACGAGTTTGCCCAGGATTTCGAGATCACCCAAAATGTCCGGGATTCGGCTTTTGCGTTCTACAGTCGCCATTCATTGTTTACTGCGGCGAGCAGGACGAGGCTGAGGGGCACGGGAGAATGGCGCGAGGCCGGTGGCGTGATTACTGAGAAGCACCCGTCTCGTATCTCTCACGGAGGAGCGGGAATTTTCTTAGCAATGTTAAAACGCACATCAACCGATCACTTGTTTAGTGTTCATGTAAACACTACATTCAGATTCACCGATCAGAATGAATTCAGTTAGACTGAAACAAAAGGTGTGCATGTAAACAATGATTGGCGACTCCCTGACATTTTGGATGATCTCGACGGCCGGACATGTCCGGGAAAAAGAGGATGGTAACCCCTACTACTCAGCTTTCTCCACAGAACAAGAGCCTGCTAGCTTAGCTTCCAAAGAAAGACGGCTGACACTGTGTGTACATTTTGTGACTGAGATCCCTCTATGGGCGGGTTGAGAACATGCGGAACAGCCCCTCCTACTGGCTGTAGTCTTTAGCCTCTGGCCAAAAAATGTCATCGGAGGATTTTTCCCAGACAAAAAATACATAAATCTCTCATCAGGGGGATATGAGAGAGGAAAGCACGGTAATTCGAAAATACTACAGGTTTTCTACTGATACAAAGCTTAATGCTAAGTCCTGAAGTATCCCTTTAATCTGAAAACTTTGATGATTTGGGTCTCCCTGAATTTCTTTTCATTTAGACTTTTTTTTTTAGACCAGATGGAAGTGAATGAACACAAAAGACATCAGTTTCAAAAGAAGATGAAGAAGAAGAAAAATAAAGATAAAAACACATTCGTTTCACGGACTGAAAGGAATTTCACACAGAAACGAGCTGGAAAAACTGGAGTTAAAGGATCTTTAACCTGCTCTGAGTGTGGAAAGAGTTTCACAGATAAATCAAACCTGAACAGACACATGAGAATTCACACTGGAGAAATGCCTTATACATGCACTCAGTGTGGAAAGAGTTTCACTCAGAAAACTACTCTCGATGATCATCTGCACCGTCACTCTGGAGTGAGATCATTCAGCTGTGATCACTGTGATAAAACATTTGTTGTGGAATCAAACTTAAAACAACACCTTACAACTCATGCTGCTGTGAAGCCTCACGTCTGTTCTTTTTGTGGAAAAAGTTTTTCATTCCTGGACAATTTAAAACAGCATGAGCGTATTCATACTGGTGTGAGACCTTATGTGTGCTTTGACTGTGGAAAGACCTTCACTTCATCCAGCAGCTTAATAAGACACCAGAGAGTTCATACTGGAGAGAAACCATACAAGTGTTCAAACTGTGGAAAGAGTTTCTCTCAGTCAGGTAGCCTGAAAGATCATAAGAGAATTCATACTGGAGAGAAGCCGCACCAGTGCTCTTCATGTGGGAAGAGTTTCTGTAATTTATCTACTCTACTGAAACATAAGAAAAAGCATTGACCGAAGGTGTCTAAGTGAGCAAAGTGAGCAAAGTTCAGATCCATGACTTGTAAATAATTTGGTATATAGATTAAGCAAAAAATGAAATTACCTTTAATCCAGTAGTTTAATCTAAAATTAGTAGTGAAGTTTGATTGTTTGACAAGGGGGAACCTTTGGGGAAGGTCAAAATAATAGTTTAGAAAACTATGTTTTGCCATAAAACAATTTATGAAGGGATGTGTTTTGTTTCTTTGTGGACAATGGAAAAATGTGAATATATATATATATATATATATATATATATATATATATATATATCTTTTTTTTTCATATAAATATAGGCCTATTTTTCATATATTTTCAGAAATATTTATATAATCTCTCCCTCCTCCTGGACAAATGAGAAACAAAAATAAATAAAGTTCATTCTTAATTAAACACATTTCTAGTTTACTACTTGTATTTAGTTTTCGATGTATTGTTATTTTTCAGTTTTCATCTTAATGTTCTTCATCAGTGATTAAAGAGAATGAAGGAAAACACCAACCTATTTGTTCCTCTGTATCTTAATCTTTTATTCTGCAGGGTTCTTCCTTAATCTCCATCTTTCAATCAATCAATTAATCAATCAGTTTATTTATAAAGCACAAATAAACACAACTTCCGTTGACCAAAGTGCTATACAGAGGAAAAAACATGATGCAATACAAAACAAAGACAACAACAGGACAGTTGCTTCAACATTCAATTTGCATACGACAGATTAAATAAAAATTTCTTTAACCTCACTTTAAAGATGCACAGAGTTGGTGCAGCTCTGATTTCAGGAGGGAGGCTGTTGCAGAGTCTAGAAGCGGCGCTAAAAAAAACGTCTCCTCTAGTCTTAAGTTTTGTTCTCGGAACCACCAGAAGGCCTAGGTTCGCAGACCTAAGAGCTCTTGATGGTTGATGAACAGTCAATAGGTCCGTGAGGTATGATGGAGCCATCCCATGTAATGACTTAAAAACTAGTAATAAAACTTTAAAAGTGATTCTATGGCGCACTGGCAGCCAGTGAAGTGACTTAAGGACAGGAGTTATATGATCTCGTTTTCGAGTTCCCTTTCAGAACTCTTGCAGCGGCATTCTGGACTATTTGAAGGCGGTTAAAGGATGATTCACTGATCCCCACATAAAGCGAATTACAATAGTCCAGCCTTGTAGAGATAAAAGCATGTATAACTTTTTCGAAGTTAGAGACTGAGAGTATAGACTTAATTTTTACCAGGGTTTGTAGCTGGTAGAAGCTTGATTTTACAACTTGATTGATCTGTCTATCAAGCTTTAGGGCACTGTCCAGTACCACTCCCAGGTTTTTAACATATGGCTTCACATATGGTGTCAAGGTACCAAGATTTATATTTGTTGTATCATGTAAACTGGAAGGTGTAAACACTATAACCTCAGTCTTTTCCTCATTCAAACTTTAAAAAAAATGTGCAACATCCATGCTTTCACATCCTCAAGGCAATCAGCCATCTCTTCTAGATTCTTTCCATGGTTAAGAGGAAAATACATTTGAGTGTCGTCTGCATAGCAATGATAACTCAAGTCATATTTTCAAAAAATAGTACTCAAAGGAAGCATGTACAGTATAAAGAAAACAGCATCGGAGCCAGTGTGGAGCCTTGAGAAATTCCACATGTTTACTGATGTAGATCGGTAGTTACCAATGTTGACTGAAAAACTAGGTGTTCTAAACGAGATAGCAGGACATTGTGATCTACCGTGTCAAATGCACTTAAATCCAGGAGTATCAATGCTACCGAATCTCCAGAGTCAGTGGCTAAAAAAATGTCATTGAGCACTTTAACAAGCGCCGTTTACGTAGAGTGACATTTTTTAAAACCAGATTGAAATATATCAAAAAAAAAGTTTCAAGCTGACATAGAACTACTTTATCTAAAATTTTTATTAGAAATGGGAGATGTGAATTAGTCTCCCAGCGGACGCAGCACGTCTATCTTTTCCTCTCTCCAGTCCGGCGAGCATTGGTCTCTCAGCGTCCGCAGTATGCATCTATCTCTTCTCTGTTTTCCGTCCAGCGAGCATTGCACTGTCTCTCAGCAGACAGCATGTATCTACCTTTTTCATATTTCTGTCCAGTGAGCATTGGTCTCTCAGCGGACTCGACACTTATCTATCTTTTCTGCCCAGCCAGCATTTTCAAATTCATTCCACCTCGCAGACAGTCGGTAGAGCCCAATATCCTGACGCTGTTGAGCCGCTCACGTCAGAAGCTACATGGGCCCTCCCGGTCAGCCGGTTTTTCGAATCCCGCCGCTCCCCGTCCATCGGTTGGCAGGACTCACCCGTCAACACCATATAGATATCCCGGTCAAGCGATCAAGCTTATTGAAATACCAGCCCGCCAAATTCGCTGCGTCTTTGGGGGGTCTATAGTCTGGCGGCTGTCCTTTTGCTCTTTTGCTTTTGGGGGGAGTACTCTGGGTTCAGGCAGAAATTCAGAGCTCGGAGCCCTCCACCCGGACAGCACGCCAAATACCAATACGCATAACCTTTACCGTAATAATTATATATAGATGTGAACTCATGAAATTATGTTTTATTAACAAGGTTCGGGAGGAGCAGGTGCAGATAATTAACCCAATCAGCACAAGTGGAGATCAATCAGTAATCAACTCAGGACAAGATAAATAACAGCAGAACCCACCTCTGTTCCTTGACAGTTTATCAGCATCCCACCTCCACCCCATCTCCTCACTTCTAGTTCCATCTACTCTTACCAACGGGGGGAGTACTCTGGGTTCGGGCAGAAATTCCGAGCTCAGGGCCCTCCACCCGGACAGCCGGCCAAATACGCATAACCTTTACCGTAATAATTATATGTAGATGTGAACTCATGAAATATACATAGAAAAACAATCGATGAAACATTTTTTTCAAAAGAATAGGCAAGGCAAGTTTATATAGCACATTTCATACACAATTTCATGCAATTGAAAGTGCTTTACATAGAAAGTAATAAAAATAACAAAATAAAAGCAAGGACAATTAAAACAGTTAATCAAAATGCTTTACATAGAAAGGAATTAAAATTTTATTAAAAAGATCTTAAAAGATTTACTTTTAGCTTCTGACCAAGGCTGTATCTCAATACTAGTTTTAGTGCTGCGTTCGATACTATAGATCACACAATACTCTTAGATCGACTACAAAATTATACTGGTGTTCAAGGACAAGCATTAAGCTGGTTCAAATCATACCTATCTGACCGCTACCATTTTGTCTATTTAAATGGAGAAAAATCGATCTTAACTCCAGTAAACTATGGAGTGCCGCAGGGATCTGTGTTAGGCCCTCTGTTATTCTCAATATATATGATGCCACTTGGAAATATTATAAGGAAACATGGAATTAGTTTCCATTGTTATGCTGATGACACTCAAATATATATTTCATCAAGGCCGGATGAAAACGCTAAATTTTCCAAATTGACAGAGTGTGTTAAAGATATAAAAGATTGGATGACGCGTAATTTTCTTTTATTAAATCCAGACAAGACAGAGGTAATACTTATCGGTTCAAAAAACCGCCCACAAAACCTCGCACAATACAACTTTAACATCATAGGATGTCCTGTTACTTTATCCGCTACAGTAAAAGACCTGGGTGTTATACTCGATTGCAACCTGTCTTTTGAAAATCATATTTCATATGTTACAAAAACAGCCTTTTTCCACCTTAGAAACATTGCTAAGCTACGTAATATGCTATCAGTTTCTGATGCAGAAAAGTTAGTTCATGCATTCATGACCTCGAGACTGGATTACTCTAATGCTTTATTAGCTGGTTGTCCTGCATCCTCAATAAACAAGCTACAGTTAGTCCAAAATGCCGCCGCTAGAGTTCTTACGAGATCAAGAAAATATGATCATATAACACAGATTTTATCATCACTGCATTGGTTACCTATAAAGTTCCGTATTAATTACAAGGTATTGCTACTGACTTATAAAGCCCTAAACGGCTTAGCTCCAGTCTATTTAACGGATCTTCTATCACCCTATAATCCATCGCGCTCTTTAAGATCACTAAATTCAAGGCTTTTGGTCATACCTAGGATATCCAGAACCACCAAAGGAGGGAGAGCATTTTCACATTTGGCTCCAAAACTCTGGAATAGTCTTCCTGATACTGTTCGTTGCTCAGACTCGCTCTCCCAGTTTAAAACTAGATTAAAGTCGCATCTCTTCAGCCAGGCATTCATATAATATTTTTAATCTTACAGTTCAAACTACAATCCGGCCTCTAGCTCATAAATGCTGGAGGAGAACTGGCCCCCGACTGAGCCTGGGTTCTCCCAAGGTTTTTTTTCTCCATTAGGTCACCTGATGGAGTTTTAGGACACCATTAGGTCACTTGATGGAGTTTTTCGGTTCCTTGCCACTGTTGCCTTTGGCTTGCTCAGTTGGGGATATTTTGGGGATATTTAATTTAATTTTATCAATCAATAAATTCCACTAGAAAAAAACCTTGTTGTATTATTTTAATTTAATACTGTGAAGCTGCTTTGATACAATCTGTATTGTGAAAAGCGCTATACAAATATACTTGACTTGACTTGACTTAAAATGTCACACTATGGCATATTGTAAAATTTCAAACAGAACAAGTGTTTACTACTACTGGTTCATTAGCAATGCTGAATACAATGTTAAACCCCTTGATTTATTGTAAGCTAAATTAAACTTATTCATTACCTAAATAAATCACAAGTTTTATTAATTTTTTTCTCAACTTTTCACAATGTTCAGAGAGTGATTCAATCCAACAAAGTTGTCAATATGTTCTCAATGCATCACCTCTAAACAGCGAGACTAATATGAATATGCGTGATATGATATATGAACGATATTTGATAAACTATTGTTTCCATTGTTGCACAAATGCACATATGTACAATACAAATAATTAAACCACAAAGAAACAAAACACATCCCTTCATAAATCATGGTGTTTTATGGCAACACACTAGTTTTCTGAACTATTATTCTTGTACATCTGTATGAGATGACCATGCACTGCTTGAGCGATGACACTGACACAAGTATTTTCACATTTTTGCTTTACTGTTCAGTTCATCTTGTATACAGGTAACACTCAGTGTTTACTGCACATGTGCAACACAACAGAGGATCAATACGGGTGTCGGAAGATCAAAACATGCAACATTTAGAATACAATTCACAACCATTTTAACCAGTTCCCCTTATCAAACAATCAAACTTCAATACTAATTTTAGATTAAATTATTGCATTAAAGGTTATTCCATCTTTTGCTTATTTACAAGTTATGGAAGTGAACTTTGCTCACTTAGACACCTTCGGGCAATGATTTTTCTTATGTTTCTGCAGACTAGATGATTGAGTGAAACTCTTCCCACATGAAGAGCACTGGTGCGGCTTCTCTCCAGTATGAACTCTCTCATGATCTTTCAGGTGTCCTGACTGAGTGAAACTCTTTCCACAGTGTGAGCACTTGTACGGTTTCTCTCCAGTATGAATTCTCTGGTGTTTTATTAAGTTGCTGGATGAAGTGCAGGTCTGTCCACAGTCAAAGCACACATAAGGTCTCACACCAGTATGAACACGCTCATGCACTTTTAAACTTTGCAGTTGTGAAAAACTCTTTCCACAAAAAGAACAAAAGTGAGGCTTCACAGCAGCATGAGTTGTTATGTGTCTTCTAAAGCCTGATTCAAAAACAAATGTTTTATCACACTGATCACAGCTGAATGATCTCACACCAGAGTGAGAGTGCAGATGATCATCAAGAGAGTTTTTGTAACCGAAACTCTTTCCACACTGAGAGCATGTGAACGGTTTTTCTCCAGTGTGAATTCTCATGTGTATATTTAGGTCTCCTTTGAGAATGAAACTCTTTCCACACTGAGTGCATGTATAAGGCCTTTCTCCAGTGTGAATCATCATGTGTCTGTTCAGATATGATTTATATATGAAACTCTTTCCACACTCAGAGCAGGTGAAAGATCCTTTGACTCCAGATTTTCCAGCTTGTTTCTGTGTGAAATTCTCTTCAGTCTTTGAAACGACTGCATTTCCATCTTCATTTGTGAAATAATGAGGTTTTTGAAACTGATGCTGTTTGTCTTCATTCACTTCCATCAGGTCTAAAATAAAATAAAAATCAATTTCCATAATTCAATAAAAGGATAAATGAGAAACAAAAATAAATAGCAAAATCTCAATTTTGCACAAATCCAGTTTACTATTGAGCCTACTAGTATCTAGTTTTAGATATATTGCCATATGTCAGTTTTCATCTTAATGTTCCTCATCAGTCATTAAAGAGAATGAAGGAAAACACCAACCTATTTGTTCCTCTGTATCTTCATCTTTTATTCTGCAGGGTTCTTCCTTAATCTCCATCTTTACAATAGTATGTCCGTAGTTTCTCCTGGAGTAATTCCTCCTGCTTGCTTCTTCTCCTGTGGGAAGATGGGAATATTCCCCAGCATTTAAACTCTCATGAACGGCTGTGGGAGCTTCACTGACTGAAATGAGTGAATTGTGGTCGTTGTTGCTCATTTAGCAGATGCTCATCACACTTACAATCACTCTCAATTAGCTTTAATTGTTTTGTTCTAATTACAGAAGCAAAAAAAAAAAAATCCACACTTTCAATTCTGTGTTAAGAGTATTAATTTTTAGAGTGGGAGGAGCTTAAAAATTTCTTAAAGGGGTCATTTAATGCCATTTTTGTACAAGCTAATATGATTCTTTAGGGCCTAAATTAAAAGTTTGTGATATACTTTAATTAAAAATTCTCATTAGTATTGTAAGAAAACACAAATTTTACCTGGTCAAAAACAGCTCTGTTTTCAGCACGCCGTTTAAGTGCATGTGTCTTTAAATGATAATGCGCTTTGCTGACCCCGCCCCTCTGTTCTGTGCACTGTTTGAAATAACCATAACACAATAACCATAACGCGTTGTTCATTATAAACGTGGGATTATGAATTATATTGAGAACGTCGTACATAGAAAACATGCCGTAATGTACCCTGAATGTAAACCTTAGACGCATTCATCGTGGAGCGTGCTAGCTATTTGCAAATATTAATATAATTATTAATATAAAGGTTAATAAAACGTTACACTCACTTCTTCTGGAGGTGCAGCAGGAACACGAATAGTTGGTACCGATCCTTTTTTTCCAGGAGCAGCTTCTTAGCAAAACCAGCTTTATACTGAGCCTCATTTGTAAAGCAATTTGTGTTCGTTATTGCACCCAAGAACAGAACACCACAATCTCTGACGCCATTCTACTCCAGCATATCAACAATGCGGTGACAGACAGCTCGCTCACGAGCGAGGGCGGGTCTGTGTTGAAATGCTGCTGTCAATCAACAATCATGGGAGGGGCGTCGAATTTGTGACGTCACAAAATCGAACGGCTTGATTTGAGACAGGGGAAAACATATAAGGAGATTTACATTTTTTTATCATTTTATGATGGTTGTGTACAGGCACTGCCAACACACATTTCAGTACAATCAACTTGTAAAAGTGCATGTACCATTATTTTACCCCTTTAAAGGTCAGTAACAAAAAGAATATCTTGATGATTAAGCTTTTATCGTTTGATCAACTCATCATTTAACTCCAATATATTATTTGTTTGTTGGAAAGTGTGTGTTCTCCTCCTCTCTGCTGCCATCTTTACTCTTAAATAGGTTAGGATCCCTCTCTAGTGCTCTTAAATAATTTAGGAGCTGAGACCTAGTCTTAAAACTTAGAAACCTTTATGATTCACACTTATTCTTAAGTGTAGGAATAAGAGTAGAATTATGTCATTCTTAGAATTTTGACACACTAAAGACTAATATTTTACTCTTTATAGATTTGGCCCCTGATATAGATTTTTCCCAATAAAAATAGTCTGATAGACACAGTGAATTAATTCAGTTAACTTGTTAATTAAAATAAGTTAATTTTCATTACTTTTTTGGACAACATGTAACATATAACCATATAGCTAATGTAAGAGCCTAAAAGACCTTAAACCTTATTTCAGAAATAGATAGCAGCTGTAGAACAAGTAAGTCAATTTTATCTTCTCTCAGTGATGTGTTTTTCAGACTCCATATTATGAGAGGAATCACTTCTTTAAATATACATAGAAAAACAATCAATGAAACATTTTTTTTTTTTTTTTTTTTAAAGAAATAGGCTAAAGAATAGGCTAGGCAAGTTTATATAGCACATTTCATACACTATGGCAATTGAAAGTGCTTTACATAGAAAGGAATAACAAAATAAAAGCAAGGAAAATTAAAACAGATAATCAAAATGCTTTAGGAATTAAAATGTCACACTATGGCATATTGTAAAATTTCAAACACAACAAGTGTTTACTACTACTGGTTCATTAGCAATGCTGAATACAATGTTAAACCCCTTGATTTATTGTAAGCTAAATTAAACTTATTCATTACCTAAGTAAATCATAAGTTTTATTCATTTTTTTCTCAACTTTTCACAATATGCAGAGAGTGATTCAATCCAACAAAGTTGTCAATATGTTCTCAATGCATCACCTCTAAACAGCGAGACTAATATGAATATGCGTCATATGATATATGAATGATATTTGTTAAACTATTGTTTCCATTGTTTCACAAATGCCTCATATGTACAATAAAAATAATTAAACCAGAAAGTAACAAAACACATCCCTTCATAAATTATAGTGTTTTATGGCAACACACTAGTTTTCTGAACTATTATTCTTGTACATCTGTATGAGATGACCATGCACTGCTTGAGCGATGACACTGACACAAGTATTTTCACATTTTTGCTTTACTGTTCAGTTCATCTTGTATACAGGTAACACTCAGTGTTTACTGCACATGTGCAACACAACAGAGGATCAATACGGGTGTCGGAAGATCAAAACATGCAACACTTAGAATACAATTCACAACCATTTTAACCAGTTCCCCTGATCAAACTTCAATACTAATTTTAGATTAAATTACTGTATTAAAGGTTATTCCATCTTTTGCTTATTTACAAATTATGGAAGTGAACTTTTGCTCACTTAGACACCTTCGGGCAATTATTTTTCTTATGTTTCTGTAGACTAGATGATTGAGTGAAACTCTTCCCACATGAAGAGCACTGGTGCGGCTTCTCTCCAGTATGAACTCTCTCATGATCTTTCAGGTTTCCTGACCGAGCGAAACTCTTTCCACAGTGTGAACACTTGTACGGTTTCTCTCCAGTATGAATTCTCTGGTGTTTTATTAAGTTGCTGGATGAAGTGCAGGTCTTCCCACAGCCAGAGCACACATAAGGTCTCACACCAGTATGAACACGCTCATGCTCTTTTAAATGTTCCAGTTGTGAAAAACTCTTGCCACATACAGAACAAAAGTGAGGCTTCACACCAGTATGAACTTGAATGTGCTGTCTTAAGTTTGATACAAAAACAAATGTTTTATCACACTGATCACAGCTGAATGATCTCACTCCAGAGTGACGGTGCAGATGATCTTTGAGATTTCTTTTCTGAGTGAAACTCTTTCCACACTGAGAGCATGTGAACGGTTTTTCTCCAGTGTGAACTCTCATGTGCTCATTCAGGTATCTTTTGCAAGTGAAACTCTTTCCACACTGAGTGCATGTATAAGGCCTTTCTCCAGTGTGAATCATCATGTGTCTGTTCAGGGTTGATTTATATACAAACCTCTTTCCACACTCAGAGCAGGTGAAAGATCCTTCGACTCCAGATTTTCCAGCTTGTTTCTGTGTGAAATTCTCTTCCTTCTTTGAAACGACTGCATTTCCATCTTCATTTGTGAAATAAGGAGGTTTCGGGTCTAAAATAAACAAATTAAATTCCCATAATTCAATAAAAGGATACATGAGAAACAAAAATAAATATCAAATTCTCATTTTTGCACAAATCCAGTTTACTACTGAGTCTACTAGTATCTAGTTTTAGATGTTGTTTGTATATGTCAGTTTTCATCTTAATGTTCCTCATCAGTCATTAAAGAGAATGAAGGAAAACACCAACCTATTTGTTCCTCTGTATCTTCATCTTTTATTCTGCAGGGTTCTTCCTTAATCTCCATCTTTACAATAGTATGTCAGTAGTTTCTCCTGGAGTAATTCCTCCTGCTTGCTTCTTCTTCTCCTGTGGAAAGATGGGAATATTCCCCAGCATTTAAACTCTCATGAACGGCTGTGGGAGCTTCACTGACTGAAGGAGTGAATTGTGGTCGTTGTTGCTCATTTAGCAGATGATCATCACACTTACGATCACTCTCAATTATCCAGGTGCAAATGGTCATTTAGAAACAATTCCATGATTACAGTTTACACTTTGAGCTTAAAGGGATAGTTCACTTTGAAATAAAATTTTGGTATGTTTTAGATTGTTTAATTTGGACTTCTTTGTGCATGCTCTTTGAGGTGGTGACCATAGACCTGCATTATATGACTGACAGACAAGAACGGTTTGACCTAAAAATATAAAAATTGAACTACTGCGGAAACAAAGACACCTACATCTTGGATGCCCTTGAGGTAAGCTAAAATATACCAACATATAATTTCAAAGTGAACTATCCCTTTAATAATCAAGCCTCATTTTGACTTTGTCCCTCATGTTCCATGGTCCGTGTACTTTTGAGTCCATTATTTTTTCCTTTTTTAACCCGTAATTGAAAAACGAAAAATGAATGGTTGTTGTATTTTTAAAGCGCAAAGTTGATTATTAGGCTAACTATTATCTAACTACACCGATACGATCTAACTAGCTCTCTTCGTTGCCGGACAAACCCTAACGGTCTCATGCAACACCAAGCGTCCCCATTTCTTTCCCGAGCGCGGAAAGCCAGTCACGTTCACCACTGTCGAGACCCCATTCTCTCACCTCTCCTCTCTTAAATGTCCTCCACTCCAGGTGAGATCAACTATCCCTGCCTTCAGTCAATACAACGAAAAAGTGCTGCAGAAAGGTTCAGATGAGCGGAACCAAAGCCAAATAAAAAGATAAATTCCCAGCATTCATCACAATACCATGAAATGTGCAAATCAAATCCAGAAATCAAATTTCAAATTTTTGTAAAACGGAAAAAAAGTTGTATGTCAATTATTTGATTTTCAATGAAATAAGCATTGTATATAAGGAAAATAAGTTTGTATGTGAATATTTCTTCACCAGTCTAAAAATGAATTAAGAAGAAAGCATGTTTTTCGAAAAGGAAAAAGGAATGGACGCAAAAGTACACGGACCCTACCTATATTAAGCTTGAAATGTCCACTTTTAAACGAACAAATTCGAATCGAAAGCAAATGTCGTCTGATAATGTAATCCGTATGAAAGGTGCATTTCTCTCTAAAGGTGCATCCGCTTTACAGCGGAGATGGAGATATGTTTGCAGCCGACCGACATTGTTTGAACTCGTTACCTGTATAAAAGACACCTGTTCCCACTCTCAATCAAACAGACTCCAACCTCTCCACAATGGCTAAGACCAGAGAGCTGTGTAAGGACATCAGGGATAAAATTGTAGACCTGCACAAGGCTGGGATGGGCTACAGGACAATAGGCAAGCAGCTTGGTGAGAAGGCAACAACTGTTGGTGCAATTATTAGAAAATGGAAGAAGTTCAAGATGACGGTCAATCTCCCTCGGTCTGGGGCACCATGCAAGATCTCACCTCGTGGGGCATCAATGATCATGAGGATGGTGAGGGATCAGCCCAGAACTACACGGCAGGACCTGGTCAATGACCTGAAGAGAGCTGGGACCACAGTCTCAAAATAAACCATTAGTAACACACTACACCGTCATGGATTAAAATCCTGCAGCGCACGCAAGGTCCCCCTGCTCAAGCCAGCGCATGTCCAGGCCCGTCTGAAGTTTGCCAATGACCATCTGGATGATCCAGAGGAGGAATGGGAGAAGGTCATGTGGTCTGATGAGACAAAAATAGAGCTTTTTGGTCTAAACTCCACTCGCCGTGTTTCGAAGAAGAAGAAGAATGAGTACAACCCCAAGAACACCATCCCAACTGTGAAGCATGGAGGTGGAAACATCATTCGTTGGGAATGCTTTTCTGCAAAGGGGACAGGACGACTGCCCCGTATTGAGGGGAGGATGGATGGGGACATGTATCGCAAGATCTTGGCCAACAACCTCCTTCCTTCAGTAAGAGCATTGAAGATGGGTCGTGGCAGGGTCTTCCCACTGAAACACACAGCCAGGGCAACTAAGGAGTGGCTCCGAAAGAAGCATCTCAAGGTCCTGGAGTGGCCTAGCCAGTCTTTGGAGGGAGCTGAAAGTCCGTATTGCTCAGCGACAGCCCCGAAACCTGAAGAATCTGGAGAAGGTCTGTAAGGAGGAGTGGGCCAGAATCCCTGCTGCAGTGTGTGCAAACCTGGTCAAGAACTACAGGAAACGTATGATCTCTGTAATTGCAAACAAAGGTTTCTGTACCAAATATGAAGTTCTGCTTTTCTGATGCATCAAATACTTATGTCATGCAATAAAATGCAAATTAATTACTATTAAAATCATACAATGTGATTTTCTGGATTTTTGTTTTAGATTCTGTCACTCACAGTTGAAGAGTACCTATGATAAAAATGACAGACCTCTACATGCTTTGTAAGTGGGAAAACCTGTTAAATTGGCAGTGTATCAAATACTTGTTCTTCCCACTGTGTATAAACCCAAAGCTAATATATATATATATATATATATATATATATATATATATATATATATATATATATCATAACTTGATTTCTAATGCAAAGTTGTAAAGGGTCATTAACATTTTTTTTTTTTAACTCCACACATCACTTTTGGCCACTACTGTGTGTTTGGTATCAGTGTCACATTATTGCTGTGGACTGATGAGCTCATGTCATCACCGGTGCACTGATGCATTTTTACAGTCACCAAAAATGTTATTATTACTTTCATTTCTGCAGTTAAGAGTATTGATTTGTAGAGTGGGAGGAGCTAAAACATTTCTTAAAGGTCAGTAACAAAAAGAATACCTTGATGATCAAGCTTTTATCGTTTGATCAACTCATCATTTAATGCCAATATATTATTTGTTTGTTGGAAAGTATGTGTTCTCCTCCTCTCTGCTGCCATCTTTACTCTTAACTAGGTTAGGATCCCTCTCCAGCGCTCTTAAATAATTTAGGAGCTGAGACCTAGTCTTAAAACTTAGAAACCTTTATGATTCACACTTATTCTTAAGTTTAGGAATAAGAGTAGAATTATGTCATTCTTAGAATTTTGACACACTAAAGACTAAAATTTTACTCTTTATAGATTTGGCCCCTGATATAGATTTTTCCCAATAAAAATAGTCTGATAGACACAGTGAATTATTTCAGTTAACTTGTTAATAAAAATAAGTTAA
Source organism: Leuciscus leuciscus (assembly GCF_965113295.1). Taxonomy (NCBI): domain Eukaryota; kingdom Metazoa; phylum Chordata; class Actinopteri; order Cypriniformes; family Leuciscidae; genus Leuciscus; species Leuciscus leuciscus. The sequence continues at coordinate 34,463,642 of NC_138740.1, read as the reverse complement.
TTTTCATTACTTTTTTGGACAACATGTAACATATAACCATATAGCTAATGTAAGAGCCTAAAAGACCTTAAACCTTATTTCAGAAATAGATAGCAGCTGTAGAACAAGTAAGTCAATTTTATCTTCTCTCAGTGATGTGTTTTTCAGACTCCATATTATGAGAGGAATCACTTCTTTAAATATACATAGAAAAACCATCAATGAAACATTTTTTTAATTATTTTTAAAGAAATAGGCTAAAGAATAGGCTAGGCAAGTTTATATAGCACATTTCATACACTATGGCAGTTGAAAGTGCTTTACATAGAAAGGAATAACAAAATAAAAGCAAAGAAAATTAAACCAGATAATCAAAATGCTTTACATAGAAAGGAATTAAAATGTCACACTATGGCATATTGTAAAATTTCAAACACAAGTGTTTACTACTACTGGTTCATTAGCAATGCTGAATACAATGTTAAACCCCTTGATTTATTGTAAGCTAAATTAAACTTATTCATTACCTAAGTAAATCACAAGTTTTATTCATTTTTTTTCTCAACTTTTCACAATATGCAGAGAGTGATTCAATCCAACAAAGTTGTCAATATGTTCTCAATGCATCACCTCTAAACAGCAAGACTAATATGAATATGCGTCATATGATATATGAATGATATTTGTTAAACTATTGTTTCCATTGTTTCACAAATGCCTCATATGTACAATAAAAATAATTAAACCAGAAAGTAACAAAACACATCCCTTCATAAATTATAGTGTTTTATAGCAACACACTAGTTTTCTGAACTATTATTCTTGTACATCTGTATGAGATGACCATGCACTGCTTGAGCGATGACACTGACACAAGTATTTTCACATTGTTGCTTTACTGTTCAGTTCATCTTGTATACAGGTAACACTCAGTGTTTACTGCACATGTGCAACACAACAGAGGATCAATACGGGTGTCGGAAGAACAAAACATGCAACACTTAGAATACAATTCACAACCTTTTTAACCAGTTCCCCTTATCAAACTTCAATACTAATTTTAGATTAAATTACTGTATTAAAGGTTATTCCATCTTTTGCTTATTTACAAATTATGGAAGTGAACTTTTGCTCACTTAGACACCTTCGGGCAATTATTTTTCTTATGTTTCTGTAGACTAGATGATTGAGTGAAACTCTTCCCACATGAAGAGCACTGGTGCGGCTTCTCTCCAGTATGAATTCTCTCATGATCTTTCAGGTTTCCTGACCGAGCGAAACTCTTTCCACAGTGTGAGCACTTGTACTGTTTCTCTCCAGTGTGAACTCTCTGGTGTGATTTTAAGTTGCTGGATGAAGTCCAGCTCTTCCCACAGTCAAAGCACACATAAGGTTTCACACCAGTATGAACACGCTCATGCTCTTTTAAATGTTCCAGTTGTGAAAAACTCTTGCCACATACAAAACAAAAGTGAGGCTTCACACCAGTATGAACTTTAATGTGTTGTCTTAAGTTTGATACAAAAACAAATGTTTTATCACACTGATCACAGCTGAATGATCTCACTCCAGAGTGACGGTGCAGATGACTGTTGAGATGGCTTTTCTGAGTGAAACTCTTTCCACACTGAGAGCATGTGAACGGTTTTTCTCCAGTGTGAACTCTCATGTGCTCATTCAGGTATCTTTTGCAAGTGAATCTCTTTCCACACTGAGTGCATGTATAAGGCCTTTCTCCAGTGTGAATCATCATGTGTCTGTTCAGGGTTGATTTATATACAAACCTCTTTCCACACTCAGAGCAGGTGAAAGATCCTTCGACTCCAGATTTTCCAGCTTGTTTCTGTGTGAAATTCTCTTCCTTCTTTGAAACGACTGCATTTCCATCTTCATTTGTGAAATAAGGAGGTTTCGGGTCTAAAATAAACAAATTAAATTCCCATAATTCAATAAAAGGATACATGAGAAACAAATATAAATATCAAATTCTCATTTTTGCACAAATCCAGTTTACTACTGAGTCTACTAGTATCAAGTTTTAGATGTTATTTGTATATGTCAGTTTTCATCTTAATGTTCCTCATCAGTCATTAAAGAGAATGAAGGAAAACACCAACCTATTTGTTCCTCTGTATCTTCATCTTTTATTCTGCAGGGTTCTTCCTTAATCTCCATCTTTACAATAGTATGTCCGTAGTTTCTCCTGGAGTAATTCCTCCTGCTTGCTTCTTCTTCTCCTGTGGGAAGATGGGAATATTCCCCAGCATTTAAACTCTCATGAACGGCTGTGGGAGCTTCACTGACTGAAGGAGTGAATTGTGGTCGTTGTTGCTCATTTAGCAGATGATCATCACACTTACGATCACTCTCAATTATCCAGGTGCAAATGGTTATTTAGAAACAATTCCATGATTACAGTTTACACTTTGAGCTTAAAGGGATAGTTCACTTTGAAATTAAATTTTGGTATGTTTTAGATTGTTTAATTTGGACTTCTTTGTGCATGCTCTTTGAGGTGGTGACCATAGACCTGCATTATATGACTGACAGACAAGAATGGTTTGACCTAAAAATATAAAAATTGAACTACTGCGGAAACAAAGACACCTACATCTTGGATGCCCTTGAGGTAAGCTAAAATATACCAACATATAATTTCAAAGTGAACTATCCCTTTAATAATCAAGCCTCATTTTGACTTTGTCCCTCATGTTCCATGGTCCGTGTACTTTTGAGTCCATTATTTTTTCCTTTTTTAACCCGTAATTGAAAAACGAAAAATGAATGGTTGTTGTATTTTTAAAGCGCAAAGTTGATTATTAGGCTAACTATTATCTAACTACACCGATACGATCTAACTAGCTCTCTTCATTGCCGGACAAACCCTAACGGTCTCATGCAACACCAAGCGTCCCCATTTCTTTCCCGAGCGCGGAAAGCCAGTCACGTTCACCACTGTCGAGACCCCATTCTCTCACCTCTCCTCTCTTAAATGTCCTCCACTCCAGGTGAGATCAACTATCCCTGCCTTCAGTCAATACAACGAAAAAGTGCTGCAGAAAGGTTCAGATGAGCGGAACCAAAGCCAAATAAAAAGATAAATTCCCAGCATTCATCACAATACCATGAAATGTGCAAATCAAATCCAGAAATCAAATTTCAAATTTTTGTAAAACGGAAAAAAAGTTGTATGTCAATTATTTGATTTTCAATGAAATAAGCATTGTATATAAGGAAAATAAGTTTGCATGTGAATATTTCTTCACCAGTCTAAAAATGAATTAAGAAGAAAGCATGTTTTTCGAAAAGGAAAAAGGAATGGACGCAAAAGTACACAGACCCTACCTATATTAAGCTTGAAATGTCCACTTTTAAACGAACAAATTCGAATCGAAAGCAAATGTCGTCTGATAATGTAATCCGTATGAAAGGTGCATTTCTCTCTAAAGGTGCATCTGCTTTACAGCGGAGATGGAGATATGTTTGCAGCCGACCGACATTGTTTGAACTCGTTACCTGTATAAAAGACACCTGTTCCCACTCTCAATCAAACAGACTCCAACCTCTCCACAATGGCTAAGACCAGAGAGCTGTGTAAGGACATCAGGGATAAAATTGTAGACCTGCACAAGGCTGGGATGGGCTACAGGACAATAGGCAAGCAGCTTGGTGAGAAGGCAACAACTGTTGGTGCAATTATTAGAAAATGGAAGAAGTTCAAGATGACGGTCAATCTCCCTCGGTCTGGGGCACCATGCAAGATCTCACCTCGTGGGGCATCAATGATCATGAGGATGGTGAGGGATCAGCCCAGAACTACACGGCAGGACCTGGTCAATGACCTGAAGAGAGCTGGGACCACAGTCTCAAAATAAACCATTAGTAACACACTACGCCGTCATGGATTAAAATCCTGCAGCGCATGCAAGGTCCCCCTGCTCAAGCCAGCGCATGTCCAGGCCCGTCTGAAGTTTGCCAATGACCATCTGGATGATCCAGAGGAGGAATAGGAGAAGGTCATGTGGTCTGATGAGACAAAAATAGAGCTTTTTGGTCTAAACTCCACTCGCCGTGTTTCGAGGAAGAAGAAGTATGAGTACAACCCCAAGAACACCATCCCAACCGTGAAGCATGGAGGTGGAAACATCATTCTTTGGGGATGCTTTTCTGCAAAGGGGACAGGACGACTGCCCCGTATTGAGGGGAGGATGGATGGGGACATGTATCGCAAGATCTTGGCCAACAACCTCCTTCCTTCAGTAAGAGCATTGAAGATGGGTCGTGGCTGGGTCTTCCCACAGAAACACACAGCCAGGGCAACTAAGGAGTGGCTCCGAAAGAAGCATCTCAAGGTCCTGGAGTGGCCTAGCCAGTCTTTGGAGGGAGCTGAAAGTCTGTATTGCTCAGCGACAGCCCCGAAACCTGAAGGATCTGGAGAAGGTCTGTAAGGAGGAGTGGGCCAAAATCCCTGCTGCAGTGTGTGCAAACCTGGTCAAGAACTACAGGAAACGTATGATCTCTGTAATTGCAAACAAAGGTTTCTGTACCAAATATGAAGTTCTGCTTTTCTGATGCATCAAATACTTATGTCATGCAATAAAATGCAAATTAATTACTATTAAAATCATACAATGTGATTTTCTGGATTTTTGTTTTAGATTCCGTCACTCACAGTTGAAGAGTTCCTATGATTAAAATGACAGACCTCTACATGCTTTGTAAGTGGGAAAACCTGTTAAATTGGCAGTGTATCAAATACTTGTTCTTCCCACTGTGTATAAACCCAAAGCTAATATATATATATATATATATCATAACTTGATTTCTAATGCAAAGTTGTATAGGGTCATTAACATTTATTTTTTTTAACTCCACACATCACTTTTGGCCACTACTGTGTGTTTGGTATCAGTGTCACATTATTGCTGTGGACTGATGAGCTCATGTCATCACCGGTGCACTGATGCATTTTTACAGTCACCAAAAATGTTATTATTACTTTCATTTCTGCAGTTAAGAGTATTGATTTGTTGAGTGGGAGGAGCTAAAACATTTCTTAAAGGTCAGTAACAAAAAGAATACCTTGATGATCAAGCTTTTATCGTTTGATCAACTCATCATTTAACGCCAATATATTATTTGTTTGTTGGAAAGTGTGTGTTCTCCTCCTCTCTGCTGCCATCTTTACTCTTAACTAGGTTAGGATCCCTCTCCAGCGCTCTTAAATAATTTAGGAGCTGAGACCTAGTCTTAAAACTTAGAAACCTTTATGATTCACACTTATTCTTAAGTTTAGAATAAGAGTAGAATTATGTCATTCTTAGAATTTTGACACACTAAAGACAAAAATTTTACTCTTTATAGATTTGGCCCCTGATATAGATTTTTCCCTATAAAAATAGTCTGATAGACACAGTGAATTATTTCAGTTAACTTGTTAATAAAAATAAGTTAATTTTCATTACTTTTTTGGACAACATGTAACATATAACCATATAGCTAATGTAAGAGCCTAAAAGACCTTAAACCTTATTTCAGAAATAGATAGCAGCTGTAGAACAAGTAAGTCAATTTTATCTTCTCTCAGTGATGTGTTTTTCAGACTCCATATTATGAGAGGAATCACTTCTTTAAATATACATAGAAAAACCATCAATGAATTTGTTTTTTTATTATTTTTAAAGAAATAGGCTAAAGAATAGGCTAGGCAAGTTTATATAGCACATTTCATACACTATGGCAGTTGAAAGTGCTTTACATAGAAAGGAATAACAAAATAAAAGCAAGGAAAATTAAAACAGATAATCAAAATGCTTTACATAGAAAGGAATTAAAATGTCACACTATGGCATATTGTAAAATTTCAAACACAACAAGTGTTTACTACTACTGGTTCATTAGCAATGCTGAATACAATGTTAAACCCCTTGATTTATTGTAAGCTAAATTAAACTTATTCATTACCTAAGTAAATCATAAGTTTTATTCATTTTTTTTCTCAACTTTTCACAATATGCAGAGAGTGATTCAATCCAACAAAGTTGTCAATATGTTCTCAATGCATCACCTCTAAACAGCGAGACTAATATGAATATGCGTCATATGATATATGAATGATATTTGTTAAACTATTGTTTCCATTGTTTCACAAATGCCTCATATGTACAATAAAAATAATTAAACCAGAAAGTAACAAAACACATCCCTTCATAAATTATAGTGTTTTATGGCGACACACTAGTTTTCTGAACTATTATTCTTGTACATCTGTATGAGATGACCATGCACTGCTTGAGCGATGACACTGACACAAGTATTTTCACATTTTTGCTTTACTGTTCAGTTCATCTTGTATACAGGTAACACTCAGTGTTTACTGCACATGTGCAACACAACAGAGGAGCAATACTGGTGTCGGAAGAACAAAACATGCAACACTTAGAATACAATTCACAACCATTTTAACCAGTTCCCCTTATCAAACTTCAATACTAATTTTAGATTAAATTACTGTATTAAAGGTTATTCCATCTTTTGCTTATTTACAAATTATGGAAGTGAACTTTTGCTCACTTAGACACCTTCGGGCAATTATTTTTCTTATGTTTCTGTAGACTAGATGATTGAGTGAAACTCTTCCCACATGAAGAGCACTGGTGCGGCTTCTCTCCAGTATGAATTCTCTCATGATCTTTCAGGTTTCCTGACCGAGCGAAACTCTTTCCACAGTGTGAGCACTTGTACTGTTTCTCTCCAGTGTGAACTCTCTGGTGTGATTTTAAGTTGCTGGATGAAGTCCAGCTCTTCCCACAGCCAGAGCACACATAAGGTTTCACACCAGTATGAACACGCTCATGCTCTTTTAAATGTTCCAGTTGTGAAAAACTCTTGCCACATACAGAACAAAAGTGAGGCTTCACACCAGTATGAACTTTAATGTGCTGTCTTAAGTTTGATACAAAAACAAATGTTTTATCACACTGATCACAGCTGAATGATCTCACTCCAGAGTGACGGTGCAGATGACTGTTGAGATTGCTTTTCTGAGTGAAACTCTTTCCACACTGAGAGCATGTGAACGGTTTTTCTCCAGTGTGAACTCTCATGTGCTCATTCAGGTATCTTTTGCAAGTGAAACTCTTTCCACACTGAGTGCATGTATAAGGCCTTTCTCCAGTGTGAATCATCATGTGTCTGTTCAGGGTTGATTTATATACAAACCTCTTTCCACACTCAGAGCAGGTGAAAGATCCTTCCACTCCAGATTTTCCAGCTTGTTTCTGTGTGAAATTCTCTTCCTTCTTTGAAACGACTGCATTTCCATCTTCATTTGTGAAATAAGGAGGTTTCGGGTCTAAAATAAACAAATTAAATTCCCATAATTCAATAAAAGGAGACATGAGAAACAAAAATAAATATCAAATTCTCATTTTTGCACAAATCCAGTTTACTACTGAGTCTACTAGTATCAAGTTTTAGATGTTATTTGCATATGTCAGTTTTCATCTTAATGTTCCTCATCAGTCATTAAAGAGAATGAAGGAAAACACCAACCTATTTGTTCCTCTGTATCTTCATCTTTTATTCTGCAGGGTTCTTCCTTAATCTCCATCTTTACAATAGTATGTCAGTAGTTTCTCCTGGAGTAATTCCTCCTGCTTGCTTCTTCTTCTCCTGTGGGAAGATGGGAATATTCCCCAGCATTTAAACTCTCATGAACGGCTGTGGGAGCTTCACTGACTGAAGGAGTGAATTGTGGTCATTGTTGCTCATTTAGCAGATGATCATCACACTTACGATCACTCTCAATTATCCAGGTGCAAATGGTCATTTAGAAACAATTCCATGATTACAGTTTACACTTTGAGCTTAAAGGGATAGTTCACTTTGAAATTAAATTTTGGTATGTTTTAGCTTACCTCAAGGGCATCCAAGATGTAGGTGTCTTTGTTTCCGCAGTAGTTTCAATTTTGATATTTTTAGGTCAAACCGTTCTTGTCTGTCAGTCATATAATGCAGGTCTATGGTCACCACCTCAAAGAGCATGCACAGAGAAATCCAAATTAAACAATTCCCCATCGTAAGTATCTCACATCATAAGTAAAGACACGAAACGAGCGGTTTGTGTGAGAAAACGAACAGTATTTATATTGTTTTTACCTCTTGTACCTTTCCGGCGCTTGCGCAGACTAAGCAAGAACGCGCGCACGCCCTCAGATCACTTGGACGTGGTTGTGTACAAGAGGTAAAAACGATATAAATACTGTTCGTTTTCTCACACAAACCGCTCGTTTTGTGTCTTAGGCCATCAATGTGTACTTACGATGGGGAATTGTTTAATTTGGACTTCTTTGTGCATGCTCTTTGAGGTGGTGACCATAGACCTGCATTATATGACTGACAGACAAGAACGGTTTGACCTAAAAATATAAAAATTGAAACTACTGCGGAAACAAAGACACCTACATCTTGGATGCCCTTGAGGTAAGCTAAAATATACCAACATATAATTTCAAAGTGAACTATCCCTTTAATAATCAAGCCTCATTTTGACTTTGTCCCTCATGTTCCATGGTCCGTGTACTTTTGAGTCCATTATTTTTTCCTTTTTTAACCCGTAATTGAAAAACGAAAAATTAATGGTGGTTGTTGTATTTTTAAAGTGCAAAGTTGATTATTAGGCTTACTATTATCTAACTACACCGATACGATCTAACTAGCTCTCTTCGTTGACGGACAAACCCTAACGGTCTCATGCAACACCAAGCGTCCCCATTTCTTTCCCGAGTGCGGAAAGCCAGTCACGTTCACCACTGTCGAGACCCCATTCTCTCACCTCTCCTCTCTTAAATGTCCTCCACTCCAGGTGAGATCAACTATCCCTGCCTTCAGTCAATACAACGAAAAAGTGCTGCAGAAAGGTTCAGATGGGCAGAACCAAAGCCAAATAAAAAGATAAATTCCCAGCATTCATCACAATACCATGAAATGTGCAAATCAAATCCAGAAATCAAATTTCAAATTTTTGTAAAACGGAAAAAAAGTTGTATGTCAATTATTTGATTTTCAATTAAATAAGCATTGTATATAAGGAAAATAAGTTTGTATGTGAATATTTCTTCACCAGTCTAAAAATGAATTAAGAAGAAAGCATGTTTTTCGAAAAGGAAAAAGGAATGGACGCAAAAGTACACAGACCCTACCTACAGTGGGTACGGAAAGTATTCAGACCCCCTGAAATTTTTCACTCTTTGTTATATTGCAGCCATTTGCTAAAATCATTTAAGTTAATTTTTTTCTCATTATTGTACACACAGCACCCCATATTGACAGAAAAACACAGAATTGTTTAAATTTTTGCACATTTATTAAAAAAGAAAAACTGAAATATCACATGGTCCTAAGTATTCAGACCTTTTGCTGTGACACTCATATATTTAACTCAGGTGCTGTCCATTTCTTCTGATCATCCTTGAGATGGTTCTACACCTTCATTTGAGTCCAGCTGTGTTTGATTATACTGATTGGACTTGATTAGGAAAGCCACACACCTGTCTATATAAAACCTTACAGCTCACAGTGCATGTCAGAGCAAATGAGAATCATGAGGTCAAAGGAACTGCCTGAAGAGCTCAGAGACAGAATTGTGGCAAGGCACAGATCTGGCCAAGGTTACAAAAAAAAATTCTGCTGCACTTAAGGTTCCTAAGAGCACAGTGGCCTCCATAATCCTTAAATGGAAGACGTTTGGGACGACCAGAACCCTTCCTAGAGCTGGCCGTCCGGCCAAACTGAGCTATCGGGGGAGAAGAGCCTTGGTGAGAGAGGTAAAGAAGAACCCAAAGATCACTGTGGCTGACCTCCAGAGATGCAGTCGGGAGATGGGAGAAAGTTGTAGTAAGTCAACCATCACTGCAGCCATCCACCAGTCTGGGCTTTATGGCAGAGTGACCAGACGGAAGCCTCTCCTCAGTGCAAGACACATGAAAGCACACCTGAAGGACTCCAAGATGGTGAGAAATAAGATTCTCTGGTCTGATGAGACCAAGATAGAACTTTTTGGCCTTAATTCTAAGAGGTATGTGTGGAGAAAACCAGGCACTGCTCATCACCTGTCCAATACAGTCTCAACAGTGAAGCATGGTGGTGGCAGCATCATGCTGTGGGGGTGTTTTTCAGCTGCAGGGACAGGACGACTGGTTGCAATCGAGGGAAAGATGAATGCGGCCAAGTACAGGGATATCCTGGACGAAAACCTTCTCCAGAGTGCTCTGGACCTCAGACTGGGCCGAAGGTTCACCTTCCAACAAGACAATGACCCTAAGCACACAGCTAAAATAACGAAGGAGTGGCTTCACAACAACTCCGTGACTGTTCTTGAATGGCCCAGCCAGAACCCTGACTTAAACCCAATTGAGCATCTCTGGAGAGACCTGAAAATGGCTGTCCACCAACGTTTACCATCCAACCTGACAGAACTGGAGAGGATCTGCAAGGAGGAATGGCAGAGGATACCCAAATCCAGGTGTGAAAAACTTGTTGCATCTTTCCCAAAAAGACTCATGGCTGTATTAGATCAAAAGGGTGCTTCTACTAAATACTGAGCAAAGGGTCTGAATACTTAGGACCATGTGATATTTTAGTTTTTCTTTTTTAATAAATGTGCAAAAATGTCAACAATTCTGTGTTTTTCTGTCAATATGGGGTGCTGTGTGTACAATAATGAGGGAAAAAAATGAACTTAAATGATTTTAGCAAATGGCTGCAATATAACAAAGAGTGAAAAATTTAAGGGGGTCTGAATACTTTCCGTACCCACTGTATTTTAAGCTTGAAATGTCCACTTTTAAACGAACAAATTCTAATCGAAAAGCAAATGTCGTCTGATAATGTAATCCGTATGAAAGGTGCATTTCTCTCTAAAGGCGCATCTGCTTTACAGCGGAGATGGAGATATGTTTGCAACTGACCGACACTGTTTGAACTCGTTACCTGTATAAAAGACACCTGTTCCCAATCTCAATAAACAGACTCCAACCTCTCCACAATGGCCAAGACCAGAGAGCTGTGTAAGGACATCAGGGATAAAATTGTAGACCTGCACAAGGCTGGGATGGGCTACAGGACAATAGGCAAGCAGCTTGGTGAGAAGGCAACAACTGTTGGTGCAATTATTAGAAAATGGAAGAAGTTCAAGATGACGGTCAATCTCCCTCGGTCTGGGGCACCATGCAAGATCTCACCTCGTGGGGCATCAATGATCATGAGGAAGGTGAGGGATCAGCCCAGAACTACACGGCAGGACCTGGTCAATGACCTGAAGAGAGCTAGGACCACAGTCTCAAAGAAAACCATTAGTAACACACTACGCCGTCATGGATTAAAATCCTGCATCGCACGCAAGGTCCCCCTGCTCAAGCCAGCGCATGTCCAGGCCCGTCTGAAGTTTGCCAATGACAATCTGGATGATCCAGAGGAGGAATTGGAGAAGGTCATGTGGTCTGATGAGACAAAAATAGAGCTTTTTGGTCTAAACTCCACTCGCCGTGTTTGGAGGAAGAAGAAGGATGAGTACAACCCCAAGAACACCATCCCAACCGTGAAGCATGGAGGTGGAAACATCATTCTTTGGGGATGCTTTTCTGCAAAGGGGACAGGACGACTGCACCGTATTGAGGGGAGGATGGATGGGGCCATTTATCTCGAGATCTTGACCAACAACCTCCTTCCCTCAGTAAGAGCATTGAAGATGGGTCGTGGCTGGGTCTTCCAGCATGACAACGACCCGAAACACACAGTCAGGGCAACTAAGGAGTGGCTCCATAAGAAGCATCTCAAGGTCCTGGAGTGGCCTAGCCAGTCTCCAGACCTGAACCCAATAGAAAATCTTTGGAGGGAGCTGAAAGTCCGTATTGCCCAGCGACAGCCCCGAAACCTGAAGGATCTGGAGAAGGTCTGTAAGGAGGAGTGGGCCAAAATCCCTGCTGCAGTGTGTGCAAACCTGGTCAAGAACTACAGGAAACGTATGATCTCTGTAATTGCAAACAAAGGTTTCTGTACCAAATATTAAGTTCTGCTTTTCTGATGTATTAAATACTTATGTCATGCAATAAAATGCAAATTAATTACTATTAAAATCATACAATGTGATTTTCGGGATTTTTGTTTTAGATTCCGTCACTCACAGTTGAAGAGTACCTATGATAAAAATGACAGACTTCTACATGCTTTGTAAGTGGGAAAACCTGCTAAATCGGCAGTGTATCAAATACTTGTTCTCCCCACTGTATAAACCCAAAGCTAAAATATTTCATATATATATATATATATATATCATAACTTGATTGCTAAAGCAAAGTTGTATAGGGTCATAAAAAATCTAATAAAAAAAACCCTCCACACATCACTTTTGGCCACTACTGTGTGTTTGGCATTAGTGTCACTTATGCTGTGGACTGATGAGCTCATGTCATCACCGGTGCACTGATGCATTTTTACAGTCACCAAAAATGTTTCTGCAGTTAAGAGTATTGATTTGTAGAGTGGGAGGAGCTAAAACATTTCTTAAAGGTCAGTAACAAAAAGAATACCTTGATTAAGCTTTTATCGTTTGATCTACTCATCATTTAACTCCAATATATTATTTGTTTGTTGGAAAGTGTGTGTTCTCCTCCTCTCTGCTGCCATCTTTACTCTTAACTAGGTTAGGATCCCTCTCCAGCACTCTTAAATAATTTAGGAGCTGAGACCTGGGCCCGTATACCTAAAGATTCTGAGAATCCTCTCAGAGAGCTCCTAACTTAACCTAAAAATTCCTTGCCAGGAGTTTTAGCTTAGAAGTGATTCCAGAACATTTTCAGTGAACTCTGAGCAAGGAATGGATGGAAAATCCTATCTTAGTGAGGAGGAGTGGTTGACCCCGTTGATAGGTATGAGTCATCATTTCAAAAGCCGTGATTGGTTGATCCTACAAGTTTGATGAAAATGAACTTTTGGTGATAATGAGCAAAGGATGTACCCTCAAATCAATAAACATAATTATACACTCAAATCTTATGCAGACTGTAATTGTAAATAATATTTCACATTCAAGAAAATATCTGGAAAATGAATAGTAAGCTGTAGGGGTTATAGCCTAACATTAGAATCTAAAATATGTGAAAACTTAAGCTCATTACACCCTGTTCAAATAATGATTCATGTCTTATTTGCTCATATTAATAGGTTAGGTTGTGACAAAGCTGTCAGTGTTTGGGTGATGACTCTGCTGACGGAGGATTGGGACAGACCCAAGTCATCACTGCTGCATTGTTGCATTTTCCCTGTTGCCAAATACCTCAGGGTTGTGATTACTTTCTTCTCCGGTGTAATAGCGTTGTGGCGTCGAGTTGGTGAAGTAATTGCATCTCTAAGGAGATCCACCACAAACACGATTCCTGCACGATCCAATCTGTAGCGTCTCAATAATTCCCTGTCATCCAGTGTTTGCAGGACATCTCTCCTGCCTCCTCTGTTGGCCATTTTGTGCAGCTGCTTAGGGGAACTCCTAAGCCACTAAAAGTCCTCTTCCCTGCTCTTAGCAGATCTCGCCTTAGGAGCCCTTTTAAGCGCTAGGAATCTTGAGGAATAGCTTTTATACTAACGTGTCACTTTTAGGGGAAATTCTAAGAAAACGTCATGACTCTGAGAATTTTCTTAGAATTTGGCCGCTAGGAGCCACTTTTTGCACAAAAATTCTTTAGGGATACGGGACCAGATCTGCTAAGAGCAGGGAAGAGGACTTTTAGTGGCTTAGGAGTTCCCCTAAGCAGCTGCACAAAACCTTTTTTTCTCCATTTTCTGTGTTTGTAGGATATTTGTTAACAAGCCTTCATAAATAGACCAGCCAGCAATCACAGACATTGATAAAAGCTGAGCCGTGTTACCCTCGTTAAGACCACACTGAGTTGTAACGTTGCAATTTCTACTTCATTAAGGACAGCCCCTTGAGATAGGCCATCTTGTTTTCAATGGGGTTCATATGGGAGTGAAAGTACAAAATATGCCAGCTAGGATATTAATATGAGCAAATAAGACATGAGTCATTATTTGAACAGGGTGTAATGAGCTTAAGTTTTCACATATTTTAGATTCTAATGTTTGGCTATAACCCCTACAGCTTACTATTCATTTTCCAGATATTTTCTTGAATGTGAAATATTATTTACAATTACAGTCTGCATAAGATTTGAGTGTATAATTATTGTTATTGATTTGAGGGTACATCCTTTGCTCATTATCACCAAAAGTTCATTTTCATCAAAGTTGTAGGATCAACCAATCACGGCTTTTGAAATGATGACTCATACCTAGCAACGGGGTCAACCACTCCTCCTCACTAAGATAGGATTTTCCATCCATTCCTTGCTCAGAGTTCACTGAAAATGTTCTGGAATCACTTCTAAGCTAAAACTCCTGGCAAGGAATTTTTAGGTTAAGTTAGGAGCTCTCTGAGAGGATTCTCAGAATCTTTAGGGATACGGGCCCTGGTCTTAACACTTAGAAACCTTTATGATTCACACTTATTCTTAAGTTTAGGAATAAGAGTAGAATTATGTCATTCTTAGAATTTTGACACACTAAAGACTAAAATTTTACTCTGAGCGGCTTTATTCATTCGGCCCCTGATATAGATTTCTCCCAATAAAAATAGTCTGATAAACACAGTGAATTAATTCAGTTAACTTGTTAATTAAAATAAGTTAATTTAAAAGCAAGGAAAATTAAACCAGATAATCAAAATGCTTTACATTGAAAGGAATTAAAATGTCACACTATGGCATATTGTAAAATTTCAAACACAAGTGTTTACTACTACTGGTTCATTAGCAATGCTGAATACAATGTTAAACCCCTTGATTTATTGTAAACTAAATTAAACTTATTCATTACCTAAGTAAATCACAAGTTTTATTCATTTTTTTCTCAACTTTTCACAATATGCAGAGAGTGATTCAATCCAACAAAGTTGTCAATATGTTCTCAATGCATCACCTCTAAACAGCGAGACTAATATGCATATGCGTGATATGATATATGAATGATATTTGATAAACTATTGTTTCCATTGTTTCACAAATGCCTCATATGTACAATAAAAATTATTAAACCAGAAAGTAACAAAACACATCCCTTCATAAATTATAGTGTTTTATGGCGACACACTAGTTTTCTGAACTATTATTCTTGTACATCTGTATGAGATGACCATGCACTGCTTGAGCGATGACACTGACACAAGGATTTTCACATTGTTGCTTTACTGTTCAGTTCATCTTGTATACAGGTAACACTCAGTGTTTACTGCACATGTGCAACACAACAGAGGATCAATACGGGTGTCGGAAGAACAAAACATGCAACACTTAGAATACAATTCACAACCATTTTAACCAGTTCCCCTTATCAAACAATCAAACTTCAATACTAATTACTGTATTAAATGTAATTCCATCTTTTGCTTATTTACAAGTTATGGAAGTGAACTTTGCTCACTTGGACAACTTCGGGCAACGTTTTTTCTCATGTTTCTGCAGACTAGATGATTGGGTGAAACTCTTCCCACATGAAGAGCACTGGTGCGGCTTCTCTCCAGTATGAACTCTCTCATGATCTTTCAGGTGTCCTGACCGAGCGAAACTCTTTCCACAGTGTGAACACTTGTACGGTTTCTCTCCAGTATGAACTCTCTGGTGTTTTATTAAGTTGCTGGATATATTAAAGCTCTTTCCGCAGTCAAAGCACATATAAGGTCTCACACCAGTATGAAGACGCTCATGCACTTTTAAACTTTGCATATGTGAAAAACTCTTTCCACAAAAAGAACAAAAGTGAGGCTTCACAGCAGCATGAGTTGTAAAGTGTCTTCTAAAGCTTGATTCAAAAACAAATGTTTTATCACACTGATCACAGCTGAATGATCTCACTCCAGAGTGAGAGCGCAGATGATTATCAAGAGAGCTTTTGTAACGGTAACTCTTTCCACACTGAGTGCATGTATAAGGCCTTTCTCCAGTGTGAATTCTCATGTGTCTCTTAAGGCCTGATTTACATACGAAACTCGTTCCACACTCAGAGCAGGTTAAAGATCCTTTGACTCCAGATTTTCCAGCTTGTTTCTGTGTGAAAATCTCTTCAGTCTTTGAAACGACTGCATTTCCATCTTCATTTGTGAAATAATTAGGTTTTTGAAACTGATGCTGTTTGTCTTCATTCACTTCCATCGAGTCTAAAAAAAATAATAAAAAAAATCCATAATTCAATAAAAGGATGAATGAGAAACAAAAATAAATAGCAAATTCTCAATTTTGCACAAATCCAGTTTACTACTGAGTCTACTAGTATCTAGTTTTAGATATATTGTCATATGTCAGTTTTCATCTTAATGTTCCTCATCAGTCATTAAAGAGAATGAAGGAAAACACCAACCTATTTGTTCCTCTGTATCTTCATCTTTTATTCTGCAGGGTTCTTCCTTAATCTCCATCTTTACAATAGTATGTCAGTAGTTTCTCCTGGAGTAATTCCTCCTGCTTGCTTCTTCTTCTCCTGTGGGAAGATGGGAATATTCCCCAGCATTTAAACTCTCATGAACGGCTGTGGGAGCTTCACTGACTGAAGGAGTGAATTGTGGTCGTTGTTGCTCATTTAGCAGATGATCATCACACTTACGATCACTCTCAATTATCCAGGTGCAAATGGTCATTTAGAACCAATTCCATGAATACAATTTACACTTTGGTCTTAATAATCAAGCCTCATTTTGAGTTTGTCCCTCATGTTCCATGGTCCGTGTACTTTTGCGTCCATTCTTTTTTCCTTTTTTAAACCATAATTAAAAAACGAAAAATTAACGGTTGTTGTATTTTTAAAGTGCAAAGTTGAACACAAAAATTTGAACACCAATATTTGAATTTGAATATATTTCAATTTTATCAATTAAAAAAAAATAAAAAAAATATTAACCTATTTTCAGATTTTTGTTAATGAATTTTTGCCCCTTTATTAAACATTAAAAATATTCACAAATTAATATATATATTAATTTTTTTTTTTTTGATTTTACTGGTTTTCTAAGGCCAAATTAGAATCTGGAAATTATATATTTCCCGCAGTGCTGAATAAGAGCCATGTCTCTGGAACCATAGAGAGAGGTGATTTATAGACTAATGATAATAAATGTGTCTGAAAAATAACGAGGCATTTTAATTGTTTATTAATAAACTAGTGTTTTCTAAATCAGTGTCGGCTGCAAACATATCTCCATCTCCGCTGTAAAGCGGATGCACCTTTAGAGAGAAATGCACCTTTCATACGGATTACATTATCAGACGACATTTGCTTTCGATTCGAATTTGTTCGTTTAAAAGTGGACATTTCAAGCTTAATATAGGTAGGGTCCGTGTACTTTTGCGTCCATTCCTTTTTCCTTTTCGAAAAACATGCTTTCTTCTTAATTCATTTTTAGACTGGTGAAGAAATATTCACATACAAACTTATTTTCCTTATATACAATGCTTATTTCATTGAAAATCAAATAATTGACATACAACTTTTTTTCCGTTTTACAAAAATTTGAAATTTGATTTCTGGATTTGATTTGCACATTTCATGGTATTGTGATGAATGCTGGGAATTTATCTTTTTATTTGGCTTTGGTTCCGCTCATCTGAACCTTTCTGCAGCACTTTTTCGTTGTATTGACTGAAGGCAGGGATAGTTGATCTCACCTGGAGTGGAGGACATTTAAGAGAGGAGAGGTGAGAGAATGGGGTCTCGACAGTGGTGAACGTGACTGGCTTTCCGCGCTCGGGAAAGAAATGGGGACGCTTGGTGGGAAGAGAGCTAGCTATAGATAGATAGTATCAGTGTAGTTAGATAATAGTGGGACTGGGTGTGTAGCGCTGGCCACATGTTCCAGGAGCGGCTTTAAGAGCTGTGATTCCCAAAGAAAAGTGCTGCGCAAAGAGGACTAATGGCTCGTTTCCACTGAGCGGTGCGCAATTATTTCCGTTTCCACTGTCAAAAGTTGTGAATGGTACCAAAATGCCGAACCGTACCTTCCCACTTTTTCAGTACCCTTCCGTTGGGGTACCTAGCACAGTGGTACGGTACTAAAAGGTGGAGCTAGACTCACTGCAGAACGTTGATTGGTTGACAGAGTATCTTGCGCGTGCTACAAGGGACAGCATAAGCGCCATTTTTTTAATATACAGTTGAAATATAATACTACTGTTATTGTGTCACGAAATGTAGTTTTTCAGGCGAGAATGTAGTTGTTTAAAGCTCAAATCTGTTTATTTATAGAGATTTATGAAAATTTGATCCAGGTTGTGAGATCCAGGCGATCACCGGGCGCTCGGCGCTCATGTACTCTGATGTCTCCGTAGTGATTAAACATGAGATATAATTCGTCTTGTGTATATCTAACGGGCGATATTTGGTCTCGTAAATCTATAATTTGTTTCCTGCCCAATCGTTTTGACTGAGGGCTAAGTGAAGTTTCATAACTTTATATATATATATAAGCTATTAACTTTACCGTTGTAAGTGTAACCGTGCTGTGCTAGCACTGTGCTAGGTTCGGAAGGAGCTAAGTGATATAAACTGTACCCATAAAAGGAAGTATCAGGCCAGGGAAGTTGTAACCAGTAACGTTTACTCACAATACTTTGCAAATAACAGTTAAACACAATTACATAACATACATGAAAAATAAAAAAGTAAATGAGTCTTTGTTTTTTTTCCTTTTTGTGGTCATTAAAGTCTGTGTTTGTGATCACTTTCTGTATTAGTCAATCCACTGTCAATAGTTCTCTGTTAAAGTGTGTGTCACCAGTTCTGTGACAGTTTAAGAGGAAAGTTGGCACTTTTGGATGAAGAGTGTGTACCAGCTCAGGCGACTGATACTTTCCTACCACCAAGGGAAATGTTCGATGAGTTGGTCTGCATCTCTTTGGATCACACTGGGAGGCTCGTCATCGATAAGGGATCTTCCAAGTAGTTCTCACTCTGTCCATAAGACCTGACCTTTTTTTTTTTTTTTTTTTTTTTTACAAACAGAAACTTTAAAATGAGGTTCTATATATCTATACGTTGTACAACAATCATACTAAAGCATAACAACCATGTAACATTAAGCATCACATGCTGCATAATACTAAATGATCACATGTTCAGGCCTATTTATCACACTTCAGTTCAAACTTCAAATCTCAGTTCAATATCTACAGATATATCTACAGTAACCAGCATATAACTTGTACAACCTTATACTTATTCAATAACAGCTGATAATAAATCAAAAGAAATTACATCAAGCTACTCTTATCCCTGTATTAGCAAAACTGTAGGCAGTACAGGATCTACATAAGTTGCAGCACATAACTGTAGTTGCAATGCTAATACTCTAATTAGAGTACCCTTATCATAACAAAATGTTTTATCTACCCACAGCAGAATTTAAACATTAAAGTTTAACATTTTCACACACCACATTAAAATAAAATCATCATAGAAACCATATAGTATTTATTTTTATAACCTTTCCTTAAATAGCAATGCTGTGTAATTCACTCAGCTACTCCTTAAAACAAAGCAAATGAACATAAAAACAGCTGTGTTCAGGTAACTTAAATATCAGCTTACTATTTCAGTTGCTAATTAAAATTAAAACTTTGTATCACTGTCAGCAATCAATTGGCAATAGTAACATCATGCAGTTCACTAGCTTACCGAGACAAATAGAAGCAGAAAACAGGATTTTTCCCAAACTCCCGGCTGCTTCTTCTTCTTCTTCTTCTTCTTCTTCTTCTTCTTCTTCTTCTTCTTCTTCTTCTTCTTCTTCTTCTTCTAATGGAGTTTTATGGTGGTTGGCAAACCAACTTTCGGTGCATTACCGCCACCAACTGGACTGGAGTGTGAAGCACTATTAATCGCTTAGAAATGAACAATTTAAACAATAGTGTGTAAGAGATCAAAAAAAAATAAAACACACCCATTACTTTAAATTCTCCAATATACTCCTATTGCTTTAAAATATTTTCCTCCTTATTCTGTCTGCTGTGTTGGTTCTTTAGCTTCTTCCTCTTCTTCTCCTTCTTCAGTGAATTTTATTGGCAGCTTGCAATCTTTGTGCATTATCGCCACCTACTGTATTGGAGTGTGGACCAGAATTGACCAATTTCACACAAATAAAATAATAATAATAATAATAATAATATATAAAAAAATCCAAATTCTCTTAATCAGCTCTGTTCTCTTGAGATAAAGAAATAAACTCTCTAGTCCATAAGTAATTATATTTTTAAGCTTTAATTCATTCATTCCCATTCCCAAGTTAATTTTTCATTATTTCTCGTTCATTATTATACTTTTGACAAACACAAATAACATGTTCTACTGATTCCTCTACTCCACAATGCTCACATAATCCTGTTGGATGTTTATTTATTATTTTTAAGGTTTTATTCAGCATAGTATGTCCAACCCTTAATCTTGTTAAAATATTTTCCTCTTTGGTGCTTCTTTTAGTAATCCTCACTACTCCTGCTTCTCGTTGTATTTCATAAAGATGACGTCCTGTATTTACTGTATCCCAATTATGTTGCCACTCTTTCATGGTATATGCTTTAATTGCTTTTGCTTCATATTTACTAAATGAAATATTCATGACCTCCTCATTTTCCAAAGCCTGTTTTGCTAAAATATCAACCTTTTCATTATGTTTTATCCCTCTATGAGCCGGTATCCACATAAATATTATCATGATGTTCATATTTTTAAATCTATACAGAATTTCATATATCTCATTTACTATATCCTGTCGACTGTGAGATGTGAATGATTTCAATGACTTTAATGCCGAACATGAATCTGTACAAAGTAAAACCTTTTTGATTAGTCTCTTCTATCCACTGTAATGCTCTGATCACATCTAACGTCATAAACAATACTTCCATAGTCTAACACTGATCTTATCAGTGCTATATAAATATGTTTCATTGCAACTCTACTCGCTCCCCATTCTGATCCTCTTAGACATCTCATCACATTTAAAATCTTTTTACACTTAGAGTCAATCTTTTCAATATGTTCATTCCATGTTAATTTTGCATCAAACCACACACTCAGAAACTTAAAAACTTTAACTTGTTCAATAGTTTGTCCATAATTCTTTATTTCTGTATACTTTGTGTACGGCGGACTGGGGACGTGCTGATTTTTCCACTTGATAAACTGATTGCAGTTTGATCACGATTTCTATTGTGCCGTGCGAGGCTGAGAAAAACCTCATTGTTTCACAAATGAAGATGGAATTTCACAGACTGAAAAGAATTCATAAAAAAAAAAAAAAAAAAAAAAAAAAAAAAAAAAACAAAAACGTGTAAAGTCTTTCATAACGTAAACATTAATGTGCACGTGAGAAATCACACAGATAAAGATCTATTCTATTTCATTCCGGAGTTTAAATAATATTGCTTCTTCCTAACGTTTCAAGATCTGCTAGCTAGAATACCTTGACATTTCTTTGAATGGGCAACTTCCATGCACTGTATACCGCGACGCATTGCCTGTTATCCGCCAGTAGAGGCGCTCGAGCAACCGAAGCAATGACACACATCTGAGTCTAGGAGAAGAAGAGAAGTGGGCGAGGGAAGGGGACATAAACATGAGAAGTGGAACACAGCCGTTCACAGACTGTGAGTACATTCATTTGATCATTTATTAGGAGAAATCTAAATCCAAACGGCTATTCGGTCCGTGTAGTTTTGATAATGTCATTAACCTGTTTGGAATGGAATAACGAGAAATGAAAAGACAGCTCGTTTATTCGTTTTTTTATATTTTTTTTTAGAAAACATAAAATTAGATTTTGGTTTGATCTCTCATTTTTCGTTTGTGATTTACAAATCGGTTTATGGGTTCAAACTGATTGGTCAATCCGCTCCGCCTTAATACGGCCTTTTAATTCTGTCAGGCAGCAGAACAGTACGAGTGCAGCACTATTAAAATAATGTCTGAAACCACCACTCAACTACGCATAATATTCGAACATAAACATCAGCCAGAGTTGAATTGTTTCTAAACAACGAGAGTTTAAATGCTGGGGAATATTCCCATCTTCCCACAGGAGAAGAAGCAGCAAGCAGGAGGAATTACTCCAGGAGAAACTACTGACATACTATTGTAAAGATGGAGATTAAGGAAGAACCCTGCAGAATAAAAGATGAAGATACAGAGGAACAAATAGGTTGGTGTTTTCCTTCATTCTCTTTAATGACTGATGAGGAACATTAAGATGAAAACTCACATTTCCTTTTGAGTCCCAGGGATAGACTTTTTTCTTCTGTAGAGGACATTATATTTTAGTCAATTTCTCTGAGATCATAAATGTCACAGTTTTAAATCTGTTTTTAATCTCGTAAAGAGCACATTTAGGGCTTTTCAGAGATATTGGAGGTTTCCACAATATTGGAGGTTTCACATTGACAAATTCCTCTCGGTCTTTAAAAATGACTGACATTGATTGAATGATCAAATTTAGCACTTTTATGGAAATATTATAATGCTTTGTAATTATAATTTAAATCTGAGTAATTTTCTAATTGTTTGTCGTAAATAAACATCTCAGGAAAACATTATGGGGTTTCAAATCAGAATATGACAGTTAGGAAACGGCATTGATTTTATACATGTTCTCTAGGGCTGCACGATTAATTGCGATTTGGCATAGTGCGATTATGAAATCACAAAGGCTGCTACTTAAATGTTTAATTAAGTAAATAAATAAATGCACAGCGTGTTAGTGAAGAGCATCACCGTAATCAGTAAATGCTGCTCCATCTCTAAAAGCACTGTGAGGTTGAGTCGCTTATAACATGCATTTGAAAAAGCAACATGTGTCAAACAACGCGAGTGATTCAGTGGTGAGTCTTCTCTCTTTCTCCCTCTCTCACAATGCGCTTTTAACATCACCACATTGCATCTGCACAAGACAAGTGTCAAGCGCGCTGCCTCTCACGTTTCGGGAGACGGGACGGTTGACATAATTGTCATGGACAATTGGAACAATTCTGACAAAACGGAGTTATTTTTAACGGATAATAGCTCTTTAACGGTCAAAAACTCACACAATTATGCCAAAATTCCAGTCTTGACGAGTATCCTCGTATCCTCGCAAAAAATAGCGTTAGTAATGTGCGCATATATGCGGGTGAACAGCGCACTCTGCTTATTACACGCACAGGGACGCGCAGCAGCAGCAGCAGCACACAAACATGCCAAATATTAAAAACGGCTTGTCCCGTAAATGGTCTGATTGCACTTTAACTTCGCGCACGAGCAGATCCGTTTGTTCTCTGGAGACACGTTCAGTCTTTCCACTTGTAAATTCCGCCATGTAGGCTAAATAGCGAATTCGCCATGGCGCGTGCGCAACTGGCTTTTAAAGGGAATGGGAGATGAAACTTTGGCTGGTTTATTGCACATTATGCCCAAAACACACCCATTACCCATTTATAGAATAGGGACAACCCTTTTAGACTATGCACCGAACACGCAAACCATTTCTCCCATCATTAAACTAGCAATTCTCCCATCGTTAAACTAGCAAAAGTGGATTCGGCCATATGCTTAAAATAGGACCCCTAGTGTTAGACCTACCCAAAATCTCTATTTCATGTGTATCTCTTTATTCTAATATATTTATTTGTGCTACTTTTAAAATTAATTCAAAGATTGAAATCAAGCTTCCTTGTGTTGTGTAATCTCTTAAGCAACAAAATTACCCCATTGTTAAAACACAAATACAATGATTGAGCAAACATTTTGTGGATATATATATACATTTGTTTTGAAAAAAAAAAAAAATCCCATTTTAAATTGCAGATCGCAATTTTACCCTGAAAAACGCAATTCGATTTTTTTTCCCCCCAAATTGTGCATGTCTTCTTTAGAGACACCAGGACTTGCAGCATGTTTATCAGGCATTTTGGGGGGAAACTACAAGTCAATAAGGAAAGAATCATATTTCAGCATTCCTATGAAATTTGAGGGATTCAAATGAAAATGTTACCAAGTTATTTCTCGCATTATTACACTTCTTTTTTCATTACATGTTGCCACAAGAACACGTTACAATTCAAACTACATTGTGTATAATGGGACTACCCATTTATGGCGATTTTACTCTCATATTGCATAAAGTAAAATAGTATATCAAATAATTCTGTTATATCTTTCATACCATAGTCAAGAATCATCTTTATACAAAGTTTGGTTAAAAATAGCCTGAAACCTAAAAATGTATTGGTAAAAAAGAACATATAAATGTTTTGCATATGCATGTCTTTTTATCATGCCATTTTATTTTCTTGGTGTCGTCTACATATTTTTTTTTTTTCACACACACAAAAAAAAAAAACCTCCATTGGTTTCTTATGTTCCAAACAATGTAATGACAAACTAAATTCACAAAAAAATGGTTCTCATGAAGATACAAAAATACATCTAAAACTAGATACTAGTAGACTCAATAGTAAACTAGATTTGTGCTAAATAAAGAATTAACTTTATTTCTTTGTTTTTCTTTTGCCTTCTTAAATTGCATTTGGGCAATTTAATATGTTGATTTTTAGACCCGATGGAAGTGAATGAAGACAAACTGCATAATTTCACAAATGAAGAGGGAAAACCGAAATATAAAAATGAAGACAAACAACAACTGTTTCAAAAACCTCATCATTTCAAAAATGAAGATGAACACACATTTGCTTCAAAGACTGAAGATAATTTCACACAAAAACAAGCTGGAAAATCTGGAGACAAAGGATCTTTCACCTGCTCTGAGTGTGGAAAGAGTTCCTTATATAAATCACACCTTAAGATACACATGAGAATTCACACTGGAGAAAAACCGTTCTTCTGTTTTGAGTGTGGAAAGAGTTTCATAGATAAATCAGCCCTTAACCGGCACATGAGATCTCACACCGGAGAAAAACCGTTCTCATGCACTCAGTGTGGAAAGAGTTTCGGACATAAAGGACACCTAAATGATCACATGAAAATTCACACTGGAGAAAAACCGTTCTCCTGTTCTGAGTGTGGAAAGAGTTTCAGTCGCAAAGAGGACGTAAATGTGCATATGAGAATTCACACTGGAGAAAATCTGTTCAGCTGCTCTGAGTGTGGAAAGACTTTCATTCGGAAAGGACACCTTAATGTGCACATGAGATCTCATACTGGAGAGAAGCCTTATACATGCTCTCAGTGTGGAAAGAGTTTTGGTTACAAAAGCGTTCTTAAAGATCATATTCTCTTTCACTCTGGAGTGAAGCCGTTCAGCTGTGATCAGTGTGATAAAACATTTGTTTTGGCATCAGGCTTAAAAATACACCTTAAAGTTCATACTGCTGTAAAGACTCACGTTTGTTCTTTTTGTGGAAAGAGTTTTACACGACTGCAAAATTTAAAAGAGCATGAGAGTATTCATACTGGTGTGAGACCATATGTGTGCTTTGACTGTGGGAAGACCTTCACTATATCAAGTAACTTAAAATCACACCAGAGAGTTCATACTGGAGAGAAACCGTACAAGTGCTCACACTGTGAAAAGAGTTTCACTCGTTCAGACTCCTTGAAAGCTCATGAGACTGCTCATACTGGAGAGAAACCACACAAGTGCTCACACTGTGGAAAAAGTTTCGCTCGGTCAGATTCCTTGAAAGTTCATGAGAGAGTTCATACTGGAGAGAAGCCGTACAAGTGCTCTTCTTGTGGGAAGAGTTTTACCCGAGTATCTCATCTACTGTCTCATTGCCGGAGTTGTCTAATTCAGTTTTTCCCAACCACTGTGATGTGATAGGTTGTCAGGTGTGCCAATAATCAAATTCCAAAAAATAAGTTAAATTAAATGCTACAAATGAGAATGTGTCATCGCTATATAGGGCCGAAACCTTGTAACTCTATATTCAGTGTTGTGCCTGAACGCGTTCATTGAACGATAGTTCATGAACTCGTTCATATTTTGGGCGAACGTGAACTGAACGTACTCTATTACTGCCTGATGAACGTTACTGTGAACTCGTTCATTCTGGTGTCTGTGAACGGCACGCTCTCTCAGTTTAACTTCGTTCATAAGGGTGCAAGATTTCTATAGAAATGTATTTGTCCCGTTCGGAACCTCTGTTGTCCCGTTTATTGACGCTGATCTAACCACTGATGTATGACTGAATCTGAACAGCGGCACTTGATCACGACACCGGTCATCATCCAATCACAGTCCACACTCGCGCACATCAGACCATACGAATAACAAACTCTAAATTGAGAATTAATTATTATTTTGGGACAAATCATTGTTTGATTTGTGCACAGAATCCTCCGCTGTCTGGTCGCTTCGATCCGGACTCGCGCTACCGGCAAATCCCTTTCACTGTCCGACTGGGTTTTGATTTCGGCAAATCAGTTTTGACGAATTCAAACAACGTGATTATTGTGAGTCCAACATACATCCAGCCACGCAAGAAAGCATGAAATCGTCCTGAGGGAATAATATACTGATGTGATTTGCTGGCCAAGAAACATTTCTGATTATTATTAATAAAAAAATAATAATAAAAAAAATCAGGATTCTTTGATGAATAAAAGGTTCAAAGTAAATTTATCCGAAATAAAAAAAAAACGTAACATTATAAATGTACTTGCTGAATAAAAGTAGGCTATTCATTTCTTTAATTTCTTTAAAAGTAGTGTATAATTACAAAAGCTAATAATTATAAATGCTATTATTTTGAACTATGGTTTGTGTGTAATATGACTTTAATCAAAACAAATGTGTTGTCTGAAAACCTTTTAAACGCATACGAACCTGAAATGACATATAGGCCTACTGTGTTATGTTGGCCTAGCCTATAGCCTACAAATATTTTGAGTGTCCCTCATTTTCCTGTAAAGAACCATGCACGATTGTCCCGCATTTGTTTAAAAAAAAAAGTTTTTTTAGTTGGCAACCCTACCCTCAATGCTATGTAAACCCTGGTTGGATAAGGATTTTAAAATTGGATATGAAGATGAAATCTGACGCATAGTTTCAGTGTTAAAACTGATAACATAATTTCTGTCTGTGGTTTTATATGGGCTGTGGCAATAATTTTGAAAAATAATAGCTCGCAGCAACATATGGAAAAAAAGAACTGAACTAGTTCATTTTTTGGAACTGTGAACTTTAGTTCAAAATTTTGAAGTTTGAACTATGAACTGAACTAGTTCATTTTAAAATTTGTGAACTGAACTTTGAACTAGTTCATGTAGAAAGTGAACTTTCCCAACACTGTCTATATTTCATTATATAACACTATATTTCACTATATTATCATTTTTGTTTGATAAATGTTATTGGTAATCCTTTACGTCTGTATGTGGGTTTTACAAATATTTAACCAATAAAAAGCATTTAAAAGAGGTTGTGAGGGATATATGTACCTCGTAACTCCATTGGCTCCATTGAACTGTCAGTCAAGCCTCATAACTCCACCCTGCCTTCATTTAGAATGAAGTGCCATGCACAGGAGATCTCTGCTTGTTTGCAATGCAAGGGTAAGGAACAGATAAAGAACTGATGTTTAAGTACAGCGTTTTTCTTTTCTCAAGAAACACTATGGGGCCTTTGCACCGGATAGTTCTAGGAACTAGGGCTGGGCGATGTGGCTGAAAACTGTATCACGATATAAGTGTTTCATATCGGTCGATATCGATAATTACTGATATTTTTTATGACCTATTTAAAATAAGGACCAGGAGACAAATATATTACATTTAAAAAATATATATTTTAAACTTAAAGGTATAGTGGAGGATTTTCCCGAATTTTAGAAAAGAACCGACCTCTCCACTTTTTGAAAAAATGCACATGCGCAACACTCTACCTGCTCCCGAGAGGGAACGCCTATTAAACGTGTGCACGAGAGATGGCTAGCATCGCTAATCATAGCTTACATTAACTTTTACTAGCAGTGATTTTAAATGGATTTCTCCAAATAGCATGCCAAACTTTACCTGTCGAGTAGAAACTTTGCGACTGATGCATCAGTGGGAAGCCCAACCTGTGCTTTTAGCGCACGCCAGCGTGTGAAATATTCTCCCAAAAACACTCTGGTCTTGTTTCTTTCTTCAGAGGCCTTTCTCTTCTTGTCATACAATTCATAGACACTTTTTCTCTTGCGACCCTCAGACATTTAAAAAAAACACGGTGAGAACGCCAAGCTTCAATGAATAGCTGAAACCGTAGCTCACCACACATTTACACCTGAAAGTGCGCATGCGCAGAAAGCGAAAACTAGGGACGAGCACGTACGACGGCCTGTAACATATCACCAAAATGATTGACAATTAGGAGGACCAATAATCTTGATGATCCACCCGGAAAAAGAAAATCCTCCACTATACCTTTAACCTTCCTCTGATTATAATCCCCTCAGTTATAAAGGCAGAAATGTCGACACAACCATGGAAAACACTCAAAAATTAAAATGTAAGTATAAGTCTAAAATCACAATGAACACTTAACAATTATCTCTTAACATTAAGGTGCAAAATTAAAGAATATGTAAGAAATGCGTGTAATAAAATAGTGCAAAGTGTTAAATATAAACATAGAGAAACCGACGACGGTCTTGCATAATTTCCAGACGACATTGGTCTGACTACAGTCAGAATACAATCCAAAAAACTGGCATACTGGATAGCTGACTCTTCCTGTTTTATCAACAATCGCTGCGGCACTCATTTTCCACTTATCACTCCACGCCGGTTCTGTTACTGAAGAATTAAACACAAGACAACAATATGGCACAACCATACTGTTACATGACTGGCTGTTAGCGTGTCACCCCCTACGTTGCTAGGTTACTAGAGAGTGAGTGCCTTTGTTCATGCAACCAAACTTGCTTCGCAACCTCTGGTTTCTTCCGACGAAGAAAAAAAAAATTATCGAACGTTTTATCAAACGCATTTTTTATTGATACATATCGTTAGCGTTTTATTGCCCAGCCCTACTAGGAACTTACCACCAGGTTCTGGTTGCATTCGCACCGCCAGTAGGAACTCTGAAGTGACGTAAGCCGCGCTTGTTGTTGTGACTTATTTTGACGGCGTGGCGGAGCTTTATTTTTATGGCGCTGAGAACGCCAGAGAATGAGCACACAGTGCTCGCATTCTCCATGTTCATTAGTTTATGATCTGTCTAACAGTCCTGTCTAATACGATATTCAATAGAACTGTTATACATAGAAAGTAGACAGTGATGAAAAGTTATTCGAGTTAGCCTTGTGGTTGATGTCCAGTGTCACCAGCTGAGCAGAAATACATAATCATGCGCCCAAAACCGCGCACTTCCGCCAATAGTTCTAGGAACTATGAAAAGGTTCCTCCTGTGCGA
Organism: Leuciscus leuciscus; assembly: GCF_965113295.1. Classification (NCBI taxonomy): domain Eukaryota; kingdom Metazoa; phylum Chordata; class Actinopteri; order Cypriniformes; family Leuciscidae; genus Leuciscus; species Leuciscus leuciscus. Next base: position 34,434,187 of record NC_138740.1, on the reverse strand, counting down.
AAGACCCTAATGTTCATAAAGGCTAAAAAAATTTTTTTTTTTATTTGAAGAACGGAGAATATTTTTAGTCTTTGCCATGTAGTTGAAGTAAAATATATTGTTTTAAATATCCTGTGCATAGCACTTCATCTATGTAAAATGAGATTTGATCATGATATTTCAACAAGAAGAGCACCCATATAGTTGCAATAAACTATATCCTGGGTTACAATCACCTAGCTTTAGGTGAAGCAACATTATAAAAGGGGAGGCCACACATGGAGTTACGTTTTGTTACGTCCCTTTTGGTCTGTTTCTGTGTTTTATTCTGTTTTGGGAGGTGTTTGGGGTTTTTTTTATCCAGGAAGAAGACCGGACTGGTTCCTGCAGTCTGATTGGTGCCACGCCCTGATTGATCAGCTGACTCCTGGTCATTTATAAAAGCCTCCTTCGTTACTTCTTTCATTAGCCTTGTGCTCACTCGCTACACTTGCCTTGCCTGACTTTGCTAGTTAGTTTTCAGAGTGTATTAGTAAGATTGTTGAGTGTTTATTTTGTGGTGTTCATTTGAAAGTGTTTTTGAGAAATAAGTGGTTTGTTTGTTTCTTGTAAACTGCCATACTTGTGATAATGACTACCGCCTGTTTAACGACCTAGATTCCAGATTACCCCTGCACTGATTTGTTTGCTCTTATACCTGTATATTGTGTATAGTAATTTTGGAGGTACGGAGACCAATGCCACTTTTTGTTTGATCTTTATTGCCTGCTCTGGGTTAGGGAGTTGGGTAAGCAATTGTATTTTTGTTTATTATTTTGGGCTCTGTTGGCTTCTGATGCAAAATCCCCAATTGTAATATAAACCTGTTAAATCCTATAAACATTGTTTCATTCGCTTTTCAATAAAAATAAACCTTATCTGGTTTTTTTCATTTTTTATGTTAGGCCTTTGACCTAGACAAGGTGTAACAGAAACGTACAAATGAATATTTCATTAGAAATAAATTAAAATAATAATACAAAAAGTAATTCAAGACAAAGACAAGAAAAACAATCCAGGAGAAGAGGAAAAGACGAACGGCACCAAGGTCCAACTCAGACTAGTCTTCAGGACGCCCACATGCAGCTCAACGGCTAACCCGTCTAGCCGTGTCTGATGTAATTCTTCCATATGACTTTATCCAAACACTCCCCAAGAATAATTTTTAATCAAATTATTACTTACCAAATAATCAAACTCATCCAATTATCTCTCACCTAACTGTTTTACCAAATAGGCCTACCAAAGAATTGAATGAGCCTTTCTCAGTTTGATCCCGGACGAGCTCCCATAATGTTACGACCACCTAGGTGAAACAACATTACAAAAGATGTGTTGTTAACATGGAAATCACGTAACTAATGACAAATGAGGCCTCAGTTTGGTTCCGGATAAAGGGAGTTCGAAACTTGCGCCACCTTGTGGGTTTTTTCAGTATTAGTAGAAGCAGTAGTAGAACTAGTGTCAGAGAGTTAGAGAGTTGTGTCATAGTCGTTATTGTGTCATATAGGGCTGTATATTATTACATTATATAAGGTTAGATGAGTTATAGTATATTTTTATTATTAATTATATTAGCTATATTACAGGGTTGTTATATTAATTAGATAACATTAGTTGGATTGCTTTGGATGTTTGGATTTGGACTGGACTGCTTGTTGATTTGGATTGCCCTTTTGGATTTGTTTGCTTTTTGTGAGCTCTTCTGTTTTCCTGGTAATGGAGCCATCAAAAAAAAAAGGAGAAATTCTACCCTGGCTCGACTTTGCCCTGACTGACCCTGTCTGGGAGTATTTTGAAATGGTTGCTCACAATAAGGTACGTATGTGTATTTTTTTTTTCAACTGTCTTGATATAATATTAATCCTCACTATATGGCTGTATAATATTTCATTTCTATTATTTCATGTCTCAAGGTGAAATGCTGGCTGTGCCTAAAGATGCGGACATACAGCAATAACACCTCCTCTATGGTCAGGCATTATCGGTCAGGCACACTACTAACAATCCACACACTAATCAAATTAATAGAAAATTAAACTTTTATTTACATATTTAAACAATGTGTTAGGCTCCTACAATACACCAACATTTTATCTTGTTATAGATTCCAAAAAAAGCAATGGTGAATGAGGCTATAAGCCTTACCTCTGACATGTGGACATCCCTAAACATTGATGCCTACCTAGCAATAACTTGCCATTTTATAGATGACAATGACAAGATCTGCACTATTTTATTAGGTGTAGAGCATTTCCCTAAGAGCCATACTGCTGAGAACTTGGCTGCTGGACATATCAAGCTCATTAAGGAATGGGGCATAAAGGATATAGTTATGTGCCTGGTAACTGATGCTGCAGCCAATATGATAGTATGTGTACAATCATTAAATATTATACATTCGATATGCATTGCACATGCACTAAACCTTATTGTGAGGAAATCTAAGGAGGACATTAGTAGCTTCAACGAAATTCAATCCAAATGTACGAAACTTGTTTATCTATTTCCGAACCAGCACTATGGCAAAAGAGAGACTGGCCCAAGAACAGGAGCAGATGAGGAGACCAGTTCTGAAATTAATAATTGAAGTGGACAATCACTGGAAATGCACTTACGTCTCTATCAGCTGAGAGAGCCAGTGGGGGCAGCCCTGGCCTGTCTAAGGACTGACATCACCCCTCCTACAGCCCTGGAGTATGAGGTAGTCCATGATGCGTTACATGTTCTTGCCCCTTTCCGCCAGGCTACAGTAGAGCTTTCTGGGGAGAAAAGGGTGTCTCCCTCCAAAGTGGTGCCTTTGATGAAGATGGTAACGAGGTAAGCTGTAATGACGAAGCTAGAAGGCCTCAAGTCCAATTTAACAAGGTTGGATCACAACCTTGTCCGGAGGGTCAGGTAAAACGCAGTACATTTAGAATCATTAAGTGTGGGGGGTCCATAAAGGGGGTCGCACACCGGACGAGAAGCGCAGCGCCACGTCTTTTGAAAATTCAAACACTTTATTCTCTATGAGAGTACACACACCAGCGGCGGTGCCATTCGGCTCTGTCCGCGGCGCCCAGACACAGAAATTACCGCGACACAGAGCACCATTTACATCGTTTTATATTAAATTTACATTATATTTGTCTCAAATCATCGTAAATGACAGACTTCACCCTGTGCTGCAATCAGTGTTGTGCCTGAACGCGTTCATTGAACGATAGTTCATGAACTCGTTCATATTTTGGGCGAACGTGAACTGAACGTACTCTATTACTGCCTGATGAACGTTACTGTGAACTCGTTCATTCTGGTGGCTGTGAACGGCACGCTCTCTCAGTTTAACTTCGTTCATAAGGGTGCAAGATTTCTATAGAAATGTATTTGTCCCGTTCGGAACCTCCGTTGTCTCGTTTATTGACATACAACAGCGGCACTTGATCACGACACACCGGTCATCATCCAATCACAGTCCACACTCATGCGCACCAGACCATACGAATAACAAACTCTAAATTGAGAATTAATTATTATTTTGGGACAAATCATTGTTTGATTTGCGCACAGAATCCTCCGCTGTCTGGTCGCTTTGATCCGGACTCGCGCTACCGGCAAATCCCTTTCACTGTCCGACTGGGTTTTGATTTCGGCAAATCAGTTTTGACGAATTCAAACAACGTGATTATTGTGAGTCCAACATACACCCAGCCATGCAAGAAAGCATGTAATCGTCCTGAGGGAATAATATACTGATGTGATTTGCTGCCCAAGAAACATTTCTGATTATTATAAAAAATAAAAATAAAAAATCTGGATTCTTTGATGAATAAAAGGTTCAAAGTAAATTCATCCGAAATAAAAAAAAACGTAACATTATAAATGTACTTTCTGAATAAAAGTAGGCTATTCATTTCTTTAATTTCTTTAAAAGTAGTGTATAATTACAAAAGCTTTCTATTTCAGATTTAAATGCTATTATTTTGAACTATGGTTTGTGTGTAATATAACTTTAATCAAAACAAATGTGTTGTCTGAAAACCTTTTAAACACATACAAACCTGAAATGACATACAGGCCTACTGTATTATGTTGGCCTAGCCTATAGCCTACAAATATTTTGAGTGTCCCTCATTTTCCTGTAAAGAACCATGCACGATTGTCCCGCATTTGTTTAGTTGGCAACCCTACCCTCAATGCTATGTAAACCCTGGTTGGATAAGGATTTTAAAATTGGATATGAAGATGAAATCTGACACATAGTTTCAGTGTTAAAACTGATAACATAATTGCTGTCTGTAGTTTTATATGGGCTGTGGCAATAATTTTGAAAAATAATAGCTCGCAGCAACATATGGAAAAAAAGAACTGAACTAGTTCATTTTTTGGAACTGTGAACTTTAGTTCAAAATTTTGAAGTTTGAACTATGAGCTGAACTAGTTCATTTTAAAATTTGTGAACTGAACTTTGAACTAGTTCATGTAGAAAGTGAACTTTCCCAACACTGGCTGCAATATACATTTAATTTTACATTCATTTACAGAAATCATCTGCTTGAATGAAAATTGCTGATGTTATCGGATTTTCAGGTGATATTCTCAATTCATTCAGTTAACGGATGCTCTGAGGTAAAGTGTTCAGATCACAGACTCAGCAACTATTGTATTTAATTGTACAGTACAATCATAAAATAGTACAGACATTATCTTAATTTCATAATGTCCTTAAAACATAAGAATATTGCTGGCCATAAACTGAGAAAGTGCACGTCCGCTGTGCGATACCTGCAGTTGTTCTACACACGACGCGGCGCTGAATAATGTGTAGGCATCAACCTTTTTACCCATCTCCGTGTCCATCACCCTGCGGATTATGCCATTTTACAGAGAGTAAATTGCTATTATTTTACTAGTCATGGAATGGGAAACGTGACATTAACCTTTTAACAGGCGGTTTCTGTGTTCATATATTTAATAAAGGGTGATTATTAAGAACTTTGCTGGATGTTTTAACACAGGTTTACAATAAAAAAGTGATACATTGATCATAACGAATCAATTTGTGTCAAAATTGCACATTAGTCACACAGAAATAAAGTGGTTTACCGTTAGGTCTATTTCACAAAAGAAAGAGGACACACTTACTGATTCAGTCACGTCTGTTTCTGTTTATTTGGTAGTTACACGACAGTTACATTACATTTAGAAAGAATGATCATTTCAACAAATATTCCACCAAAAATACAGGAGCTTTAGCACTCTCTCCCAGTAGGCTACAGATAAGCCCCTTTCACACAGAGATTCCGGAAAATACACGGATAAAGTGACCCGGGATTTGACCCGGGTTCGTTTGATTTTGGTCATTCACACTGCCAGTGATTTTCCGGAATCAGAGAGTGCGTTCACACACAACCCGTAAAAATGCCGTAAAGACACGTGACATCGATGTGACTTGTAATCTCAGCAGCGTCTTAAGTTTGCTTATGAGCTGCGATCTCTCTCTCTCTCGAGAAACCACGCCTGTGCATTTGTTTCTCTGATTCGATCATAAACTTGCGCATTACATACCGTTTCACAGCTGGAGAACGAGCCCGGCTTCAGCGTCATCACTACGACACGGCATTGTTACGGCTTTTGTTCACACAGCGCGCGTTCCGGGACTGAACACGGCAATGTTACTAGGTCCCGACCCGGCATCGATCCCGGCTTAAATCCCGGGTCGAGTTTGCGTTCACACAGAAGGCGCTCTGGCAATTTGCCGGCAATTTGCCGGGTTCAAAGCGCTGTGTGAAAGGGGCTATTTTGTCAGTCAGAGAAATAGAGGAAGCTCCTGAAAAAAAAGTTGCTTTATTTTATGATACGGAGCTAAATGGATATCAGACGGTCTGGTATAAAGAGATGAGACGTAGGCTACTGACAGATAAAATATAAAAATGATTGTGATAGCCTTTATGGTTTGTCTGATTTCTTCAAGCGTTCATATTTGATATTTAGCGTAAATATTTCTACCTTATACGGTGATCAGAATCCACATCGGATCACAAACAGAAGGCATTCAAACATGAAAGTGAGTTTTGAAGTAAATTATTTTAAAAGTCTTTAATGCTGATAGAATCATCCGGCGATGGAAACGCGACTGGCCCTGGCATGCACTGGCACGCCCGCTTTTGGCCCGACAGTGGAAACGCGGCTACTGATGAGTTCTGCTGACTTAAACATTCAGTGAAGTAAAGTAAAGTAAAATATAAGTCAGTTGACTTGTACTGTGTGTGGGTTTATATAGCTTATACAGTTATATATAGGCTATGTCTTATAGGTTATATAGGAATTTGTAGAATTAAAGAGATTATATATTCCTTTGTTTTATGTTCATACACTACCGGTAAAAAGTTTGGAAACATTAATATTTTTTATGTTTTTGTAAGAAGTCTCTTATGCTCATCAAGTCTGCATTTATTCATTAATGAATAAAAAGTAAAAAAAAAAAAAAAAAACGATTTATTTAAAATAGAAATATTTTGTAACAATAAAAACTACCGTTTAAAAGTTTGGGGTCAGTATATTCTTTATTCATTATTTTCTTTCTTTCTTTTTAAATAAATAAATACTTTTATTCAGCAAGAATGTATTAAATTGATTCTTTTTTTAAAGACTTACATTGTTAAAAAATATTCATATTTTGAATAAATGCTGTTCTTTATAACTTTTTATTCATCAATGAATCCCGAAAAAGTATACCAGGTAAAAAAATAAAATAAAAAAAAACATTGAAAAAAAATAATTCCAACATTGATAATAAATCAACATATTAGAATGGTTTCTGAAGGATCATGTGACACTGAAGACTGGATTAATTGATCACAGAAATAAATTACATGTATGGGGTGGTTGATTATGATGTAGCCCTCAAACTGTATTCACTTTATAGCCCTTAATTCTGTAATTGTGGACAAATGTGGGCACAGAGGACTCAGATGTGACCCTATTTTTTATTTATTATAAATGTTATATCACTGTCTTCGATAAAATTTTGTCTATCCATTTATGGTGTGTTTTTTTTATTTTGGGGGTATTTTTGAATTTATTTACTTCAAAAAGTACCATATTTTCTATGTAAATTATGCTTATTTTTTTGAGTGTGAGTTTTTGGCATGATGAGAATGTTGTACAGGATCAGCCCTTCATTTGTGTGTATGTTAGATATGCATTGTATTGGATCTATTGATTTATTTTTACAAAAAAACAAGAAGAATGCTCTAAATTACAGTTTTTGCTCTAAATTACATTACTTTCACTTTCACCTTCACTGTCACTGTCACTTTCACTTTCACTTTTTCCCATTCATTTCTATGGGTGCCCATTTTTGACCCAAATACAAGATTAAGGATTTTTTTTTTTTTTACCCACTTAACATTGTAGAATTGAGTCAAAAAAAATTGTGTGTGTTCAGGAGGCAAACTTAGGAAAAGTGGCCAAGTCTTGTACCGCTCAGATCAAGGGAAGTATTTTTTAAAAATAAATCAACATTATTTTGCCCACATTTGTCCAGAATACGGTTTTAGGGTTAACTTTTCTTACTTCATTTAGTGTGTAATGTTGCTGTTTGAGCATAAACAATTTTATGATTCAACCTTTTGATCGATACTGTATATGTTTATATATGTAGCACAGTAGTCCTGTGAGGAACAACATGTTCCTCGACATAGAGAAATTACAATAAAGCATTAAAATCTTTGAATCTCTTCACATTCTTTGTTCAGGCTGCCCCACAGCACCTTGATGGGGCATTAGCCATTGGGGGAGTGTCTTTTGTCTCCCCTGGTGTGAATCACATGCATATTCATGGCCATCAACACTACCATAATACAACAGTGCTGACACAAAAACTGACTTACAAAATTTTAATATTTATATTATTGTTTGTGAATGAGTGGTCAGAATGGTTTTCACACCATTTTGTAGTAAAAATTCTAGACTAAAATATTGATAATTCAAAAGTCTTGTGAACAATTATTCAGGACGCCTATGTGTTTTATGGCCTTACTGCGGTGACAATTTTCCCCCAAAACTTACTAACCACTCATAATCTTTATATTCTACAAAATACAAATATGGACATCCATTTTGCTCACATATTATTGTAGCAGAGTTTGTGCTGAATACAGCAAAATTACATGTTGGTCAATAGTATGTTATAAGTAGCTGAAATAAACACAAATGTCAGGGCATGTCAAAACATCTCAAGGACCACCAAAACACGTCAGACCTCCAAGGGGTTAAATGCCCATAACTCAATTAAAGAAAAGCAAATTAAAAACTAAACAAAAGATCCGACTGTTAGCCTACTGTACAGTACTGTTATTTCTTTATGGTATTTTAGTCTGTATCATCTCAAAAGTGGTGTTATTATCAGAAATTAGCTCTATATTTCCAGCACTGTTAAAGTACCAATTCTTCAATTCAGTTCATAGAGAAGCTGAATGAATATTGATGAGGGTTAATTGCTATAATCAGACAATTGAATGTGGGCAAATGAGAGACAACGTCATAGTTTGCAAATCAGAGATATGAAGATTTAACTAAAACTACACGTGTTGCTAAAATTTGTGTCCTTATGTCCACCCTCTCATCACTGGGCATCACAGGAACTTCACTCCACTGGTTTGAGTCCTATCTCACAGGTAGGTCCTTCAAGGTCGCATGGAGAGGTGAGGTATCCAGAGCACATCAGCTGACCACAGGTGTTCCCCAGGGTTCAGTTCTTGGTCCCCTCCTCTTCTCCATCTACACCACATCACTGGGACACATCATACAGGCACACGGTTTTTCCTACCACTGCTATGCTGATGACACGCAGCTCTTCCTCTCCTTTCAACCAGATGATCCCACAGTAGCTGCACGGGTCTCAAGCTGTCTGGCGGACATCTCCACATGGATGAAGGAACATCACCTGCAGCTCAACCTGGCAAAGACTGAGCTTCTCGTCCTCCCTGCCAATCCATGTCTACAGCACGACTTCACCATCCAGCTAGAGTCATCATTAATCAACCCATCAAGATCGGTCAGAAATCTTGGAGTAACGTTTGATGACCAGCTGACCTTCACAGATCACATTTCAAAGACAGCTCGATCATGCAGGTTTGCACTGCACAACATCAGGAAAATCAGGCCTTTCCTAACTGAGCATGCAACACAACTTATCGTCCAGGCCCTGGTCATCTCTAGGCTTGACTACTGCAATGCTCTTCTGGCTGGACTTCCAGCATGTGCAACCAAACCCCTACAGATGATCCAGAATGCTGCAGCTCGGCTTGTCTTCAACGAGCCCAAGAGGGCCCACGTCACTCCTCTGTTCATCTCTCTGCACTGGCTACCTCTCGCTGCTCGCATCAAGTTCAAGGCACTGACGCTTGCTTACAGAACTATCACAGGCTCAGCTCCCTCCTACTTTCACTCACTCCTACGAGTCTACATCCCTACCAGACACCTACGATCGGTCAACGAGCGACGTCTCGTGGTTCCATCACAGAAAGCCACAAAATCACATTCCAGAACATTCTCATTCACAGTTCCATGCTGGTGGAACGCTCTCCCCACCCTCATCCGGAATGCAGAATCCCTGACAACATTCAAAAGACAGCTGAAAACCAATCTCTTCCGTGAGCACTTAACCTTATAGAAAAAAAAATAAAATAATTTCCTTTCCCTTTGAAACATCACTTATCAGGCTTATGCTACTCTGAATAATACCTGAACTTCGTATTTTGAGCACTTCTTGCGTTGTTGTTGCTTTTGCCTCTTTATGATGACTCGCTGAATTTTGTCCTAATTTGTAAGTCGCTTTGGACAAAGGCGTCTGCTAAATGACTAAATGTAAATGTAAAATTCTGCCAACATTCTTCAAAATTACAGAATTTTCCTTTTTGGGTGAACTGTCCCTTTAATGAGTTTTTATTAATATGGAAATATGAACATATATATATATATATTTTTAATGAAATTATTTGAAAACGGAGCCAAGAAGTCGGGCACTTTCTGCTTCCCGAAGTGACACTCGCTCTGAGAGGCAAAACAGTTCTGCTGTGGCTGCTGTGACTATTGCAACAAGAATTTCACTTGGGCCAATTGAAAAATGTAGATGTTATCGGTCACTTGAAATTTTTGATTTGGGAGGGTTAGAAATGTTTTACAGTGTGTAAAAAATACAATATTAACTTCTTATTTATTGAACTGTTGTATAAAATCAATATCACATTTGCACTCGAGACAAAACAGCACGAGTGTGATACTCATTGCTTTTGTGATATTGCTTTTTGTCCATGAAAAATTTTGTTCATGATTTAAGCCACTCAAAAAGTACAAGTCTTGTTCCTTTATTCTTGTAACAAATTCTACATACAATGCAAGTATAATAAATGATATTAATTATAGTGCATTACCTCTTCACAGCCAGACTAACAAAATGTATTTGTACAGAGTATACACTATATTTACTCTCAAACATAAAGAAAATAAGCATTTCCATCTTAAAGTTAAGCATTTTGACCTCCCCCAATTTCCATCAATCCTCAACATGCCTCTATGTAATTTTAACTAATTTCTCTGTCAGATGATGTCGATATGTTGGAAGAAATTCCATCTTTTGATTTATCAGAATATCAAACTATTTACTTGAATGTGACTGATCTAAATATTAACTTTGCTTATTTAGTAAACATCGGGCAACACTTTTTCTTATGAGACTGTAGATTAGATAATTGGGTGAAACTCTTCTCACATGTAGAGCACTGGTTTGGCTTCTCTCCAGTATGAACTCTCTCATGATCTTTCAGGTGTCCTGACTGAGAGAAACTCTTTTCACAGTGTGAGCACTTGTACGGTTTCTCTCCAGTATGAACTCTCTCATGAGTTTTCATGTTTCCTGACTGGGTGAAACTCTTTCCACAGTGTGAACACTTGTACGGTTTCTCTCCAGTATGAATTCTCTGGTGTTTTTTTAATTTGCTGGAGATGATGAAGGTCTTTCCACAATCAGAGCACATATAAGGACTCACACCATGAATACGCTCATGAACTTTTAAAGATGCAAGTTTTGAAAAACCCTTTCCACATAAAGGACAAAAGTGAGGCTTCACATCTGCATGAATTGTAAGGTGTCTTCTAAAGTTTGATTTCAGAACAAATGTTTTATCACACTGATCACAGCTGAATGATTTCACTCCAGAGTGATAATGCATATGGTCTGTGAGATTACTTTTTCGAGTGAAACTCTTTCCACACTGAGAGCATGTGAACGGTTTTTCTCCAGTGTGAATTCTCATGTGCACATTTAATCCTCTTTCCTCAACGAAACTCTTTCCACACTGAGTGCATGTATGAGGCTTCTCTCCAGTGTGAATTCTCATGTGTCTCTTAAGCTCTGATTTATATCTGCAACTCTTTCCACAATCAGAGCAGGTGAAAGATCCGTTTACTCCAGTTTTTCTAGCTTGTTTTTGTGTAAAATTCTTTCTTTTCCCATCTTCATTAGTGAAACGATGAGGTTTTTGCTGTTTGTCTTCATTCGCTTCCACCCGGTCTAAAATCAACATATTAAATTCACATAATTGAATAAAAGAAGGACAAATGAGAAACAAAAAGATATATGGTTCAGTCTAAAAAAACTCAGCAAAAAAAGAAATGTCCCATTTTCAGGATACTGTATTTCAAAGATAATTTTATAAAAGCTCTTCAGATCTTTATTGGACAGTTTAAACAATGTTTTTCATGCTTGTTCAATGAACCTTTAAGGTTATAATTATTGCACATGCACCATGGAACAGTCCTTAAGACACAAATCCTCAGTTTTGCAGAAAAGGTTTAAGCTAGTCTCAGACTAAAATACAGGTTTGAGCTGTTTTAAGTGAAATCAACTTGCACTGACATATCTTAAAATATGTCACTGCCGTTGTTTTGTCTCACGACTTAAATGTCTTAATTGAACTAAGGCTTATTCTTGGCTTAATCTAAGCCCCGTCTGTGAAACCAGGCTTAACACTTCACCGGTGGAAGAAAATTAATGCCACATTAACATTAAAGAGACCTTTCTACTGACTCTGAAAAACACCAGTAGAAAGATCCTCAAGGTCTCTGATCACCTGTGTGAACATGCCATAGTCCTGCTTCAGGAGGCATGAGGACTGTAGATGTGAACAGAGCAATAAACAGCTGTGTCTGTAATGTAAGACACCAAAGACAGCGCTACAGGGAGACAGGACGATCAGCGGATCATTTGTTCTAATGCCAAACTACATGTAACTACATTGTGAACCCTCAGATCTGTTTAGGAACATGCAAGTGGCTTGGTGGAAAAGTGAAGTAACAATATTTACACACAATAAGAAATTTGCTGGTAAAAGGTTGTTAAAAAGTTAGAGGACGTTTCTTTTGTGCTGAGTTTGGAATCTAGTTTTAGATGTATTGTTCTACACCAACCTGTTTGCTCCTCTGTATCTTCATCTTTTATTCTGCAGGGTTCTTCCTCGAACTTCATCTTTACAATAGGATGTCAGTAGTTTCTCCTGGAGTAATTCCTCCTGCTTGCTTCTTCTTCTGTGGGAAGATGGGAATATTTCCCAGCATTTAAACTCGCATAGACGGCTGTGGGAGCGGCTTCACTGACTGAAGGTGTTAATTGTGGATTGTGAATTGCTCACTTAGCAAATGATCATCACACTTAAAATCCATCTCAATTATCCAGGTGCAAATGGTTGCTCAAATAGTCGTTTAGAGACAATCAGTACTCATCTTGCTGGATCTGTCTGCTGTTTTTTACACAGTTAACCACCGAAACCTCCTGTGAACCCTCATGATGAAAGGTATCTCAGGAACTACACTCCAATGGTCCAAGTCTTGCCTCTCAGTAGGTCCTTCAGGGTGAAGTGTCTAAATCGCAACATCTAGATACCGGGGTGCCTCAGGGCTCAGTGCTTGGACCACTTCTCTTTTTCATCTACATGTTATCGCTAGGATCTGTCATTGGGAAACAAATTTGGGATTTACTATCATCTGTATGCGAATGATCGTCAAATTTGTTTACCACTGAAGCATGGGCATAAATGTGCCATTCAATCCCTCCACGAATGTTTGACTGAGGTTAAGTGCTGGTTGGCAAATAACTTTCTCCAATTAAATGAGGATAAGACAGAGATTATTTTATTTGATAATAAGGGGTGTGCAGAGGATGTTTATGGGATTGTTTCCTGGGAAGAATCTGTCTAGCGTGAGAAATCTTGGTGTCGTTTTTTAACTCCAAGCTTAAATTTGAAAGGCAAATCAATGCTGTTGTTAAGAATATTTTTTTCCATCTTAGATCAATATCTAAATTGAAGTCTATCCTCTCGTTTGAAGAAATGGAGAAGGTTGTTCGTGCCTTTGTGTAATCCTGTTTGCATGATTGTCCTAGGGAAAGCAAGAACTGATAAGAATGTGAAATGTGTACCTTGAAATGCAATGTTAGTCGCTTTTTGGATTCATAGTCTCATAGTAGATCTCGCATAGTTGATTGGGCCTTCTCTGTTGCAGCTCCTAGGCTCTGGAATGACCTTCCTCTGTCTGTTAAATCTTCAACCACATTGGGTGTATTTTATGCGTTTAAAACGTATTTGTTTGCTGTAGCATTTGAAAATGCTTTGTAAGCAGTGTATGTAATCTGTTTGCATTGTTTTTATGTTTTTGTTTTTATCTTATCTTTTTCTGTACAGTACTTTGGTTCCACTTGTGGTGTTGAAAGTAGAGTTGAGTTGAGTTTGACATGACCAGTAATGGATACCCTGACAGCAATAAAGTGTCGGCCCAGATCCGACTTCCATCTGGAACGTGTTGAATCCACATCTACCAGATGTGGCCCGGTTCTAGGCCGACACTTTGTTGCTGTCTGGGTAATAACCCAACCCTTATAATCTAACCCCAATAATAATCGCTTCAGTCAAGAAAAAGCATGAAATGACTATTCATAGTTGATTGACAAGGCAACATTTCAAATTTTCAATTAGTTTAAGTTTTTCAACTAGAATTTATATTTTATTTTATTTCATATTTATTTCGATTAGCATAGATGTTTTTAATAGTTTTTGTTAACTAATAACCCTGCCTGAAGGGCAATAACATCCACAGAACTGCTATAATCTGTCAATTATCCAGCTGTTTCAAGCCATTAATATTAACAAATATTCACGAATTATTTAATGCCGGTCTGGGAGACAATTTCAGGCCGAGAGTTTCACACTTATCCAGGTCACTGCATAAACCTACAGCCGTTGCAAACATAATTTAGCCTACATTACTTTTAAGAATATTGACAATAATGTTGGGAATGTGATAACAATGTGCCTCTCTTGAGGGTAAATTGTCTCCACATTCTTTTTATCAGTTTTATTTAGATATATGACATAGCATTAATGTTACTTGAAAAGAGTTTTTAGTCCTATAAAAGCAAGGTTTTGTGAACATTAGCGGAACTGAATGTGCCAGAATAAACATGAAACCCACGGGTTAGCTGTCGTCATCAGAGCTTGAGCAGCATGCCTTGGAGAAACTGTGACTTCTACTATCAATGCTCTATTCCTTGGAGCGGGAATCTTTCTCACTGGAACGGACTCAGGAACATTTCTCACTGGAAAAGATTTTGAAGTGGACTCAGGAGTGCTGGGAGTGGGGCTGGAATCCTCCTTTGGGCTGCTGTTGGTGGCTCAATTGTATTGTATTTTGTACAAACAATTTGGTTAAAAAATAAAAAAAGAATAAAATTGAACTAATCAGGATTTAAGCTGATTCTGTGTCGTCTCGATCCTCTGAATAACTTGCATGGGCTTTTCTGAATGTAGTAATGAAAACAGTTTGGCAGCACCACAGATGTTCCTCTAGATGGTTCCACTAGATGGTATATAAATATATACTGGGCGGATACATTATGAACCCATCTCCCAAACCATGTTTTTGTTGCTAGGGTGTAAACGAGTACCTGCGTGACTCGTCATAGACATAAACAGAGAGAAGTGGCTCTGGCTACAATGTTCTTCTGCAAGACACATTAGCTATGTTTTGTTTATTTGCTACATAGCGTACCTTTAACTGATTAAGTGCACTGTGTTTATCAGACTGAGGACTGTGATGTTTATTTTTATTGGGAGAAATCAAACAACTTGTACTGAGCTGCTCGGACAGAACTGGAGTTTTTAAGTTAAATATCTCTTAATAACTCTCACATATTTTAATAATAACACGTGTACATTAGTATCTAACTTTAAAATGAATTCACAAATAAAATTAAATAAACAACATCATTAAAATGCAACAGTTGAACGAGTCCGGAAGGTAGCCTATACAATTGCAATATTATTATTATTATTATTATAATAGTGATATTATTATACAATTCCCTATATTTTAAGTTTGAATCATTACCAACATCAAACATATTTGGGGAGATAAATTCGTGTTTGTATAATCTCAAACAAGATAACAGATTTTATCTTGGTTGTCGTGTATCTTTAAGATTAAACTAGATAGTTGGATTGGTTTCCGCCAGTAGAGGCGCTCGAGCAACCGAAGCAATGACACACATCCGAGTCTAGAAGAAGAAGAGAAGTGAGCGAGGGAAGGGAACATAAACATGAGAAGTGGAACACAGCCGTTCATTCTGCTTTAAATCTGCTGTTTTCAGACTGTGAGTACATTCATTTATCATTTATTAGGAGAAATCTAAATTCAAACGACTAAACGAGTCAGTTCATTTAGTGAATCACTCAGAAATGAATCGAAATGAACCGACTGATGTTGTTCATACGCTCGTGAAACGTAAACTCGTTACTGACTGTTTTTTTCACATTACAATTTGTGAAGATTATGAGTTGTGCTTTCATTTTATGTAATGAAACCTGGTAAACAGAGTTTTTAATGCATGTAAATCATATATAATGTAAGAGCAACATACAAGTCAGCTATAAGAATTTTTCTTAACAGTTGTTTGATCAAAACACTTAAAGCTGGATAATTGAGAGTGATTGTAAGTGTGATGATCATCTGCTAAATGAGCAACAACGACCACAATTCACTCCTTGTGAAGCTCCCACAGCCGTTCATGAGAGTTTAAATGCTGGGGAATATTCCCATCTTAAATACAAAAATACAAAACTGGTATGCACATCCGACATCCCAAACACCCAGATTGGGCTCAGGTGCAGGACATCAAAATAACATAAACAAAAAAGAAAAGTGAAGTCTGCACACTGCATGCTACTCAAGATAAATGTATTAAAAGCACAACGTTTCGACCATCAGGTCTTCATCAGTGTGCGGACTTCACTTTTCTTTTTTTGAATATTCCCATCTTCCCATAGGAGAAGAAGAAGCAGGCAGGAGGAATTACTCCAGGAGAAACTACGGACATACTATTGTAAAGATGGAGATTAAGGAAGAACCCTGCAGAATAAAAGATGAAGATACAGAGGAACAAATAGGTTGGTGTTTTCCTTCATTCTCTTTAATGACTGATGAGGAACATGTAATTCTGAGTGGCTCAATAGCACACTGTGCGATATAATCAGCATTTATTTATTTATTTGTTGCTATATAAATAAATGTTACAATGTGGTCAGCATGCACAAAAAACGAGGACATATTCAGTAACCAAAACTAAACAACGTTGAAACAGTAAGTGAAGTAAACTGAAGAGAATGTCAAAATAAGGGTCCACACAACAGAACATAAACCTGACAATATGCTTGTTAGCTATTTTTATATGTATAACAGTTGGCTCCTATCCTCGAATCTGACTGGAAAAGAGACCGCTGATATTTCACCAGTATCATCGTCTTCGTCTCTTTGCATAGACAGGCTGTCACTCAGCGTGCAGTTACATTAAGACACTAGGTGGCGGCAAGGGACTGTCTTTGAGTGAGTTATTAAACCGTTCATTCCATGAACACGTTCAAAAATGTTGATTAATTAAAGGTGCACTGTGTAATTTTTAGTGGCATGTAGTGGTGAGGTTGCGAGTTGCCTTTAAAAGATAGATGTAATAAAACAAGGTGTCAATTATTTTAACTTGAGCTCCACTTTTCAAGGTTCAGCTGAACAGCAATGGGTAACGCTGAAGCTGGTGCTTCACTTAAAGACCAATGGCATTGATTCAATGCATTGACCAGCGCTGCCGCTGACACCATTCATGGGAAATCCCCATAAAATATTAAAAGAATGGTACGACAAATATTTTGCTTTCCTTGGACACGGCAACCTTTTCACTTGACCTCAAAGACAGACGCATGTAATCGCACATGCTCTCATTCACTGTCTGTTTAGTCATGTTAGGTGCAAATCCGCACCAAGCCTTTGTACAAATCACCATTATAAACACAGTCTTGTTATCATTATTAACTTATTTAACATTCAATACACATGCACAAAGTTCAAAACAAGAAGGTTATAGTCTTATGAAAAAAGAAAACATGCGAATATCGCGGTTGCTGCGGTTACTTGCGTTCCTCTGCTGTTAGTTTGATAGTATTGCGGTTATCGTGACAACCCTAGACTCAGTTGTAAACTAGATTTCTTTTTGTTTCTCGTGTGTTGATTTTAGACCTGATGGAAGTGAATGAAGACAAACGTCATCGGTTCAAAAAACCTCATCATTTCACCAATAAAGATGGAAACACAGTCATTTCACAGACTTTCAACTGCTCTGTGTGTGGAAAGAGGTTTAAACATAAATCAGACCTTAAGAGACACTTGAGATTTCACACCGGAGAAAGGCCTTATACATGCATTCAGTGTGGAAAGAGTTTTGTTGAGAGAGGAGGCCTAAATGTGCACATGAGAATTCACACCGGAGAAAAACCGTTCACATGCTCTCAGTGTGGAAAGAGTTACAGATTCAAAAGTCTTCTCAACAATCATCTGCGCTCTCACACTGGAGTGAAGCCGTTCAGCTGTGATCAGTGTGATAAAGCATTTGTTTTGGCATCAGGCTTAAGAAAACACCTTAAAGCTCATGCTGGTGTGAAGCCTCACGTTTGTTCTTTTTGTGGAAAGAGTTTTACACTACTGGAAAATTTACAAGTGCACCAGAGTATTCATACTGGTGTGAGACCTCATATATGCCTTGACTGTGAGAAGACCTTCTCTACATCCAGTGCCTTAAAAAGACACCAGAGAGTTCATACTGGAGAGAAACCGTACAAGTGCTCACACTGTGGAAAGAGATTCTCTCAGTCAGGACACCTGAAAGCTCACGAGAGAGTTCATACTAAGGAGAAGCCGCACCAGTGCTCTTCATGTGAGAAGAGTTACACCCAAACATCTCATTTACGAACTCATGAGAAAAAGTATTGCCTGAAGTTGTCAAAATGAGAAATGTTTCACATTTAGTTCCATCATTTTCAAGTACATAATGTGATATTCAGATAAAGCAAAAGCTGTTATTCATTTTACAAAGTGATTTCATCAATAGTGAAGTTTGATAAGGGGAACCTTTTTGGAAGGTCAAAGTAATAGTTTAGAAAATGAATGTGTTGCTGTGAAATGCAACAATTAATGAAGAAATGTGTTCTGTTTATTCTGAGATTATCACATTCATTGTGCAAATGAGCATTTGTGAAATAATGGAAACATTGGTCCGTTAAATCATTATCCATATCACTAACAACTTGTTTTGTTTTTTTAGTCTAGTGGATTAGAGGTGATGCACTGAAAATATATTTTAAAAACTTAATTGCACTGAAATCAATGTGATTATTGTTCGAGTCTAACATCCAGCCACGCAAGAAAAGCCACTGTGTGAATAATATGCTGATGTGATTTGCTGCTCAATAAAAATGTCTGATTATTATCATTGTTTAAAACCATTTTTTTTTCAAGATTCTTTGATGAGAGATCAAGAGATTTATCTGAAATAGAAAACTTTTGTAACACATAAATGTCTTTACTGTCCCTTTTGATTAATTTAATGCATCCTTGCTGACTAAAACTAGGCTATTAATTTAATTTCTTTAAAATGATTTCTGACCCAAAACTTCAATGTATAATGTTACAAAAGCTTTCTATTTCAGATAAATCCTATTATTTTGAATGATGGTTTGTGTGTAATATTACTTTTTTTTTTTATGATATCAAAATACTTAAATAGGTTAAGCAAAACAAAAGTGTTTATGTCTGAGATCCTTTTATACACATACTAAACTGCAGACACTGAAATAACATGCACTATATGGTACTGTACAAATATTTTGTGTGTCCCTTATTTCCCTATAAAGAACCATGATTGCCCCGTATTTTCCTTTTCTGAAATTGGCCACCCTACCGGTACACATTGTGCAATTTTGGCCTGTCCCAGACGAAAGATGACCAATCGTGGCGATTTCTGTGGTCCTGGCTCCTAAACGCTAGTCATACAGTGAGAGAGGTTTAAATTTGGTTTTATTGACCAGCGCTGTCGATTTAGGTCTATTTAGGCTTGTTAGGAGCAAATCTGCACCAAGCCTTTGTACAAATCACCATCATAAACAGTTTTGTTATCATTATTAACTTATTTAACATTCATTCAGGATTGCACCTGATGAAGACCTGATGGTCGAAACGTTGTGCTTTTAATACATTTATCTTGAGTAGCATGCAGTGTGCGGACTTCACTTTTCTTTTTTTTGAATATTCCCATCTTCCCATAGGAGAAGAAGAAGCAGGCAGGAGGAATTACTCCAGGAGAAACTACGGACATACTATTGTAAAGATGGAGATTAAGGAAGAACCCTGTAGAATCAAAGATGAAGATACAGAGGAACAAATAGGTTGGTGTTTTCCTTCATTCTCTTTAATGACTGATGAGGAACATGTAATTCTGAGTGGCTCAATAGCACACTGTGTGGTATAATCACCATTTATTTATTTATTTGTTGCTATATAAATAAATGTTACAATGTGGTCAGCATGCACAAAAACGAGGACATATTCAGTAACCAAAACTAAACAACGTTGAAACAGTAAGTGAAGTAAACTGAAGAGAATGTCAAAATAAGGGTCCACACAACAGAACATAAACCTGACAATATGCTTGTTAGCTATTTTTATATGTATAACAGTTGGCTCCTATCCTCGAATCTGACTGGAAAAGAGACCGCTGATATTTCACCAGTATCATCGTCTTCGTCTCTTTGCATAGACAGGCTGTCACTCAGCGTGCAGTTACATTAAGACACTAGGTGGCGGCAAGGGACTGTCTTTGAGTGAGTTATTAAACCGTTCAAAAATGTTGATTAATTAAAGGTGCACTGTGTAATTTTTAGCGGTATCTAGTGGTGAGGTTGCGAGTTGCAACTAGCGGAAGTTACGGTGGGCGACAGGAAGTGATGTCGTCGTCTGAGACAGCAGAGAGTAGCCAGTTAAGCAATGAGGTTTCTTTACAATGATAAATTAAGACATTTGGGTTACTTAATTATTCAGTAAAATGATACGTTATTGCGAATACTATTGTTACTTGTTTATCATCGCTTCTTTGCACGAAAAACAACATAGTGACGAAATGCGTTTGTCAGTTTAGGGCTCCTCTAGAAACATGTCAGCGCATTTCAATGTAAGGGGATCCGCGGTGTGTGTAGACCGAAATGGCTCATTCTAAGGTAATAAAAACATAACGGTTCATTAAGTAAGGTCTTTGTACACCACTGAAAACATGGTTATGTATATGATATTGCATTTCTGTCAACAGATCCTCCTATGTATTACACAAAGCACTTTTAGAAGATAGATGTAATGAAACAAGGTGTTAATTATTTTAACTTTGAGCTCCACTTTTCAAGGTTCAGCTGACCAGCAATGGGTAACGCTGAAGCTGGTGCTTCACTTAAAGACCAATGGCATTGATTCAATGCATTGACCAGCGCTGCCGCTGACACCATTCATGGGAAATCCCCATCAAATATTAAAAGAATGGTACGACAAATATTTTGCTTTCCTTGGACACGGCAACCTTTTCACTTGACCTCAAAGACAGACGCATGTAATCGCACATGCTCTCATTCACTGTCTGTTTAGTCATGTTAGGTGCAAATCCGCACCAAGCCTTTGTACAAATCACCATCATAATCACAGTCTTGTTATCATTATTAACTTATTTAACATTCAGTACACATGCACAAAGTTCAAAACAAGAAGGTTATAGTCTTATGAAAAAAGAAAACATGCGAATATCGCGGTTGCTGCGGTTACTTGCGTTCCTCTGCTGTTAGTTTGATAGTATTGCGGTTATCGTGACAACCCTAGACTCAGTTGTAAACTAGATTTCTTTTTGTTTCTCGTGTGTTGATTTTAGACCTGATGGACGTGAATGAAGACAAACGTCATCGGTTCAAAAAACCTCATCATTTCACCAATAAAGATGGAAACACAGTCATTTCACAGACTTTCAACTGCTCTGTGTGTGGAAAGAGGTTAAAATATAAATCAGACCTTAAGAGACACTTGAGATTTCACACCGGAGAAAGGCCTTATACATGCATTCAGTGTGGAAAGAGTTTTGTTGAGAGAGGAAGCCTAAATGTGCACATGAGAATTCACACCGGAGAAAAACCGTTCACATGCTCTCAGTGTGGAAAGAGTTACAGATTCAAAAGTCTTCTCAACAATCATCTGCGCTCTCACACTGGAGTGAAGCCGTTCAGCTGTGATCAGTGTGATAAAGCATTTGTTTTGGCATCAGGCTTAAGAAAACACCTTACAGTTCATGCTGGTGTGAAGCCTCACTTTTGTTCGTTTTGTGGAAAGAGTTTTACACGACTGGAAAATTTACAAGTGCACCAGAGTATTCATACTTGTGTGAGACCTCATATATGCCTTGACTGTGAGAAGACCTTCTCTACATCCAGTGCCTTAAAAAGACACCAGAGAGTTCATACTGGAGAGAAACCGTACAAGTGCTCACACTGTGGAAAGAGATTCTCTCAGTCAGGACACCTGAAAGCTCACGAGAGAGTTCATGCTAGAGAGAAGCCGCACCAGTGCTCTTCATGTGAGAAGAGTTACACCCAAACATCTCATTTACAAACTCATGAGAAAAAGTATTGCCTGAAGTTGTCAAAATGAGAAATGTTTCACATTTGGTTCCATCATTTACAAGTACATAATGTGATATTCAGTTCACAAATAAGCTGTTATTCATTCTACAAAGTGATTTCATCAATAGTGAAGTTTGATCGTTTGACAAGGGGAACCTTTTTGGAAGGTCAAAGTAATAGTTTAGAAAATTAATGTGTTGCTGTGAAATGCAACAATTAATGAAGAAATGTGTTCTGTTTATTTTGAGGAGATTATCACATTCATTGTGCAAATGAGCATTTGTGAAATAATGGAAACATTGGTCCGTTAAATCATCATCCATATCACTAACAACTTTTCTTTCTTTTTTTTAGTCTAGTGGTTTAGAGGTGATGCACTGAAAATATATTTAAAAAACTTAATTGCACTGAAATCAATGTGATTATTGTTCGAGTCTAACATCCAGCCACGCAAGAAAAGCCACTGTGTGAATAATATGCTGATGTGATTTGCTGCTCAATAAAAATGTCTGATTATTAACATTGTTTAAAACCATTTTTTTTCAGGATTCTTTGATGAGAGATCAAGAGATTTATCTGAAATGGAAAGGTTTTGTAACACATAAATGTCTTTACTGTCCCTTTTGATTAATTTAATGCATCTTTGCTGAATAAAACTAGGCTATTACTTTAATTTCTTTAAAATTCTTTCTGACCCCAAACTTTTGAACTATAGTGTATAATGTTACAAAAGCTTTCTATTTCAGATAAATCCTATTATTTTGAGTGATGGTTTGTGTGTAATATTACTTTTTTTGTATGATATCAAAATACTTAAATAGGTTAAGCGAAACAAAAGTGTTTATGTCTGAGATCTTTATACACATACTAAACTGCAGACACTGAAATAACATACACTATATGGTACTGTACAAATATTTTGTGTGTCCCTTATTTCCCTATAAAGAACCATGATTGCCCCGTATTTTCCTTTTCTGAAATTGGCCACCCTACCGGTACACATTGTGCAATTTTGGCCTGTCCCAGACGAAAGATGACCAATCGTGGCGATTTCTGTGGTCCTGGCTCCTAAACGCTAGTCCTACGTCATATATTTATGTAAATGACAAATGGTCTACGAATAATAAGGCCATACATAAGCACTGTTCACCGGACCTCGAGTCCTTTTCTATTAAATGCCGTCCTTTTTTTATGCCTAGAGAGTTAACAGTAGTGATAATTACGGCTGTATATATACCTCCCGATGCTAATGTTAGCACTGCTCTCTCGCTGCTGTCAAACAGCATAAATAAACAACAGGAGTCTCACCCTGACGGAGTACACATTATCGCGGGTGATTTTAATCAAGCAAATCTGAAGTCCATTTTGCCTAAATTTTATCAGCACGTAAAATGTCCTACTAGAGGGGTAAACACATTAGACCATGTTTATACAAACATTAAACATGCATATAAGACCACACAGCTTCCACACTTAGGACACTCGGACCACCTCTCTCTGCTCCTCATTCCTGCATATAAACCTCTTATAAGAAGCACAACCCCACTCATAAAGACGATCACTATCTGGCCAGAAGATGCACTTCATAAGCTAATAGATTGTTTTTCACACACTGATTGGAGTGTCTTTGAAGATCACGACTTGCAAGTTTATACAGAGGCTGTACTATCGTACATCAAGTACTGCACGGAGAATGTCACAGTGGAAAAACGTATCCGAGTACTCCCCAATCAGAAGCCCTGGATGACCAGTCAAGTCAAATCACTGCTCAAAAATCGCAATAAAGCCTTCAAATCAGGAAATAAAGCACTATACAGCACGGCCAGAGCTGACCTGAAGAGAGGGATAAGGAAAGCCAAAGTTGACTACAGGAGGAAAATAGAAAGCCATCTCTCAAATAACAACCCGCGGCAGGTATGGCAGGGCATTCAGCAGATCACCAACTTCAGGGGACAGACCAGCATAGCTGTGGACTCAAGCATTGCACTGGTGGAAGAGCTAAATACCTTTTTTGCACGCTTTGAGACCCCACCCCAACAGTCTGCAGTTACATTACCTCAGTTTCAACCAGCTCCAAGATTCCAACCGCTGACTGTGCAGGTACAGGAAGTGAAAGAGATGCTCAGCAGGGTGAACCCCAGGAAAGCAGCAGGACCAGACGGTGTACTTGGGAAGGTACTCAAGGCCTGTGCTGACCAGCTCTCACAGGTGTTCACAAGCATCTTCAACCTCTCCCTGACACAGGCTACTATTCCAGCCTGCCTAAAGTCGACTACTATCATCCCGGTACCCAAAAAATCAAATATAACCAGCCTCAATGACTACCGCCCAGTGGCACTTACACCTATCGTCACCAAATGCCTGGAACGGTTGGTCTTGGGTCACATTAAAGGTTGCCTCCCTCCCTCATTCGATCCCCATCAATTTGCTTACAAGACAAATAGGTCAACTGAAGATGCCATAGCCATCACCCTACACACAGCGCTGAGCCACCTGGAGCACAGAGGGAGCTATGTTAGGTTGCTCTTTATTGATTATAGCTCGGCCTTTAACACTATCATCCCCGATATCCTGGTCAGCAAACTGACTGATCTAGGACTTCACCCACTCACCTGCTCCTGGATTAAAGACTTTCTTACAAACAGACCACAGTCAGTAAAACTTGGACACAACCTCTCCGCCACTAGATCTCTGAGCACGGGCTCGCCACAAGGGTGTGTGTTGAGCCCACTACTCTATACCCTCTACACCGCCGACTGTAGACCCGTCCAGTCCAGTAATACCATACTGAAGTTTGCGGATGACACAACGGTGGTGGGGTTGATCTCTGAGTGTGATGAGTCAGCCTACAGGGATGAGGTTCGGAAAGTGTCCAAGTGGTGTCTGGCAAACAACTTGATTCTCAACACCTCAAAAACAAAAGAAATCATTCTGGACTTCAGGAGACACCGGGCAGACCTGAGCCCTCTCTGCATTAACGGAGATTGCGTAGAGAGGGTCTACGCTTTCACCTTTTTGGGCACCATAATATCTGCCGACCTCTCATGGTCAGGAAACACTACTGCTGTCTTTAAAAAAGCACAGCAACGTCTGCACTTCCTGAGAGTGCTCAGGAGGAACAACGTCGGGAAGGAGCTGCTAATGACCTTCTACCGCTCCACCGTCGAGAGCATCTTAACTTACTGCATTACGGTGTGGTTTTCCCACTGCACAGAGGCAGAACGGAAGAAGCTCCAGAGAGTGGTAAACACTGCAGAGAGAATCATTGGCTGCACCCTTCCCTCTTTAAAGGACATTTACTTATCCCGTTGCCTCAACAGAGCAAAGGCCATCACTAAGGACTGCTTCCATCCAGCCTACCCCATGTTTGACCTGCTGCCCTCAGGCAGGCGTTACAGGTCTATCAGGACTAGAACAAACAGACTCAGAAACAGCTTTTTTCCACAAGCCATCACCATACTGAACACACACGGTCACTGACTGTTTCCCCCCACATGTACACACACACATATTTTTCACAATATACGGTATATGTGCAATAACATTACATATATTTTTTTTCATTTAAATTGTTCTATTTTATCTTTGTGTGCTCTTACTATTTATAATTTTGTCTGGAAAATTTTAGATTATGTGTGTACTAGGTGAAATTGCTGCTAAAATTTCGTTGTTCATTTAATGAGCAATGACAATAAAAAAACTAAAAAAAAAAAAAAAAAAAAAAAATACAGTGAGAGAGGTTTAAATTTGGTTTTATTGACCAGCGCTGCCGATTTAGGTCTATTTAGGCTTGTTAGGAGCAAATCTGCACCAAGCCTTTGTACAAATCACCATCATAAACACAGTTTTGTTATCATTATTAACTTATTTAACATTCAATACACATGCACAAAGTTCAAAACAAGAAGGTTATAGTCTTATGAAAAAAGAAAACGTGAATATCGCGGTTGCTGCGGTTACTTGCATTTTTGGCCCTTTACTATTGACTGATACACAGAACAGTAATTCAGCTGAAAAATCCTACAGGTTACAAATAATAATAATAATAATAAATAATAATAGGTTAATTAGCATTAGTAAAGGTTAATTAATTATACCTATTTAGGTTTTGCTAATTTTTCAGATTTAACTATTTATTTATTTATTTTACAGACAAGAGAATGATTTCATCAAACCAAAAATAAGCAAAGTGAAACAATCATACGTTATATCATAACATTGAGCATGAAATAAAACAAAATGCAAGAAAAATGTGTCACACATAAATTCAGTTCAGTTCAATTGTTGTGTAATGCAATTCAAGTTTGATCTGGGGGCAAAAAAATAAGAAAAAAATTGGAAAAGTAGAAGAAAGGTTCAGGGTTGTATTTCATTCTGTTCTGCTGAGTTCTCCTCATCTACCAGTGTATATAATTGCCTGTGTTTGCAGTTCACATTTGTCTGGTATTGTTCATGTCTACATGTGATGGTTGTTTGGATTTATCTACTTTCATTTATGTTTGCACTCTGGATATCTATTAAAGACTTTAATATTTGATCTTCGTCATCGTCTTGTGTTCACTACAACAACCCGACTGTGACAAAAATAATATAGCCTATATACAGTACATTATTATTATTATTATTATTATTATTATCATCCCAGTTCTGCCTTTTGTTTTGTATTGTTTTGTGTCTTGGGATTGAGTTCCTGGATGTTCCTGTTTCCCTATGTCGAATCTTTTCCTTTAAGTTGTGCGTGCAAGTGGATTCCCTCTCTCTGCTTTGTCTCTCAGCAATCATAACAGAACGGCTAGCCACCATGAATCCAGCCGCGCAGATCATGAGTCTCCGCCAGGGTGTCCATCTGATTGAGGAATATGTAAAGGACTGTCATATGGCATATTAAACTTGCATATTCAACAACTATGGACAAGGTATGCCTTGTGATATTTTTTTGCGGGGGGCTATCTGAGCCGCTCAGCTCACTCATGCCTTTGCATGATCATTACTGGGCTCTAGAGTTTTATATAGACATTGCATTGCAACTAAGTGGCTCTTCATTTACTGTGGGTGTTGTGGAGGATGAGCGCAACATTCACTCTGTACCTGTCACACTAGAGTCTCCACTTGTCATGTCCATCACACCAGAGTCTCCATTCGTCATGTCTGTCACTCCAGACGTCATGTTCGTGACACTAGAGTCTCCAGATGCCATGACGTCACACCAGAGTCTCCAGACGTCATGTCCGACACACCAGAGTCTCTAGACGTCATGGTCGTCACACTAAAGTCTCCAGATGCCGTGACGTCACACCAGAGTCTCCAGACGTCATGATTGTCACACCAGAGTCTCCAAACGTCATGATCGTCACACCAGAGTCTCCAGACGTCATGTCCGTCACACCAAAGTCTCCACTCGTCATGTCCGTCACAACAGAGTCTCCACTCGTCATGTCCGTCACAACAGAGTCTCCACTCGTCATGTCCGTCACAACAGAGTCTCCACTCGTCATGTACGTCACGCCAGAGTCTCCACTCGTCATGTCCGTCACACCAGAGTCTCCACTCGTCATGTCCGTCACACCAGAGTCTCCAGACGTCATGACCGTCACACCAGAGTCTCCAGACGTCATGATCGCCACGCCAGAGTCTCCACTCGCCATGTCCATCACACCAGAGTCTCCACTCGTCATGTCCGTCACACCAGAGTCTCCAGTCGCCATGACCGTCACGCCAGAGTCTCCAGTCATCATGACCGTCACGCCAGAGTCTCCAGTCGTCATGACAGTCACGCCAGAGTCTCCAGACGTCATAAGTCACGCCAGATTCACCAGTCGTCATGACCGTCACGCCAGAGTCACCAGTCGTCATGGCCAAACAACATTAAAAACTTGATTTTCACCACAGTGGGACTTTATATTTAACCGTATTCAGAACAGAACAAGATTGAAGAAATACAGACCAAAATGAATTAATTTATAGCAAAACTGAAAAAGTAACTGGCATCTAAACTCTGTCATGTGCCCTCAATATCTGCCAGCCCAGCCTTCCATAAGTGCGTAGAACCGGGCCTGGTGGAAATGTGTGTTGTGGTCAGATGAGTCCACATTATTTTTGTAGACAATAGGCAACGCAAGTTTATTTATATAGCACATTTCATACACAATGGCAATTCAAAGTGCTTTACATAGAAGAAATTAAAATAATAAAAAGAAATAAGAATAATTAAAACCGTTTAGAAAATAAAAATAAAATACAGAACAGTACAAACAGTCCGACGAACAGCGGCACAGTGCTCATTCAGTAAATGCATAGCTAAACAGATGTGTTTTGAGTCTGGATTTGAATGTGACTACTGTAAGAGCACATCTGATCTCTTCTGGAAGCTGGTTCCAGCTGCGGCTGGCATAATAGCTGAAAGCGGACTCGCCATGCTTAGAGTGAACCCTTGGTATTTCTAGCTGATATGATCCTAATGATCTGAGTGATCTGTTGGGTTTATATTCAGTGAGACCCGGTTCTAACTGGGAGCCAGTGTAAAGATCCGAGGACTGGTGTGATATGTTCATATTTTTGGCTCAGAATCCTGGCGGCAGCGTTCTGTATGAGCTGCAACTGTCTTATGGTCTTTTTGGCCAGTGAGGAGAATAATCCACCCTGCTGGTGATGAAAGCATGCACAAGTTTCTCTAAGTCTTGTCTGGAAACAAAGCATCTAATTCTTGCAATATTTTTCAGATGATAGTATGCTGATTTAGTTATTGCTTTGACATGACTACTGAAACTAAGGTCTGACCAAGATTCCTGACTTAATTTTTAGTTGTTTGACCCCTAGAGTGAAGGTATGCGTTCACCTTGAGAACTTCATCTTTGTTTCCAAACGCAATGACCTCAGTTTTGTCTTTATTGAAGAAAGTTTTGGCACATCCAACTGTTGACTTCATCATTGCATTGGCACAGGGAGTAAGTGGGGCTGTAATCGTTAGGCGATAGGGCTAAGTAGATCTGTGTCTCGTCTGCATAGCTGTGGTAAGCAATTTGGTTCTTTCTCATTATTTGGCTCATTGGGAGCATATACAGGTTGAACAGGAGTGGCGCAAGAATTGAGCCTTGAGGGACTCCGCATGTCATGGATGTCCACTCAGAGTTATGGTCTCCTATACTCGGATAAAAACCTCTCCCATCTAAGTATGACCTGAACCATTTTAGGACTATCCCAGAAAGCCCCACCCAGTTTTCCAGCCTGTCAAGAAGTGTTATGATCGACAGTGTCAAATGCAGCACTGAGGCCGAGTAGTACCACCACTGATAATTTGCCTGAATCAGTATTTAAGCGAATATCGTTTATTATCTTTGAGCACTGTCTCTGTGCTGTGATGCGGTCGGAAACCAGATTGAAAATTGTCAAAGTATCCATTCGAGCTTAAGAAATTTGTTCAGCTTATTGAAGACAACTTTTTCAATGATCTTGCCAATGAAAGGAAGATTTGAGATCGGTCTATAGTTACTTAATATGGTCTTATCCAGATTGCTCTTTTTCAGGAGGGACTTGACAACTGCAGTTTTCAGGGAGTTTGGAAAACTCCCAGAGAGAATTGAGGCATTTACCACTTCTAGAAGATCTGCTTCTAAACTGTTTAACACACTCTTGAAAAAAAAAATGTGGGAAGTGTGTCAAGAGCGCAGGTTGATGTTTTAAGGTGCTGTACGGTTTCTTCCAAAATCTTGCCATCAATTCATCAATATATAGAAACATGTAACTAAATAAATATATTTTCTTGCTTTAAAAGCCTTGAGAATATTTTCTTTCACAGCTGTTAATGTTGAAAACTGTAACTTACAGCCCAACGACTCTAAACGACTACTTGAACAAAACATTTGCATCTGAATAATTGATTGTATGTGTGATGATCATCTGCTAAATGATGTTTTATTAACAAAGTTCGGGAGGAGCACGTTCAGATAATTAACACAAGTGGAGAGCACTCAGCAAGCAATGGTAAGAGGTGTATATATACATTCAGCAGTCTCACCTCAATCCATTGACAGTTTTGCAGCATTTAGCCCCGCAGTACCATCTTAACATGTCTGAATCGAACAATTCCAGTCTGATGAATAATCTTTCGTCTTTGAGGAACCTTTGCCGCAATCCTCTGGTGTTATCTCGCGGGCGTCAGGCTTAACAAACGGGATCACCACCGCGGGCGAAACATCACGATCTCCTTCCGCGTATTTCTCTACACCGGTCCATCCAATAATTCCCACCATAGAGAAATGGTCAGTAAGGCAATGCCGCCCTCTTCACGGGAAGGAAAGGGTCTTCCTTCTTCGTCAGGCCGCCGCAGCAGGCCCAAAGTAAGCCGCGCCGCAGATTCAGTCCCGGCCAGTCCATTCTCTCAACGTCTGCCGGGTCAACTCAGTGAGTGTTCAGCTCAACCCTTCTCGTTTCTGTCCCTGGTTGAATTTCGCATCGCTTCAGTAGTTGAGTCACGAGCCAGTTATGCCATCTGGATACACATTTTTTTGTTCGGGGGAATGCACGTTTTAAATCGTTTCTGTACAAATGATTTGCCGTCACACGTAAAAAGTTGGTTGCACATTATGTGCAGATTGCACACAGAATCATTAAGAACCTATCGCTAACACTGTCCTGTAATTTATCTTCAAAAATCTATCAAATGCATCTATCTTTCCTCTTTCTCTGTCCAGCAAGCATTGGTCTCCCAGTGGACGTTGCATGCATGAGGGCAAACCTCCCTCCTGATGAAAGGGATTCAAAGATCCCAGCCCACCCGTCACGATGCCAGACAACCCATAACACAATACATTCTCACCAAATGTATTCACGCCCTCTGCACAGGCTAGCAGCCCTTCAATACCGCCCGCACACTGGATGCTATGTTTATCCTAGCCTTTTTTGGTTTTCTTTGATGCTCGGAACTCGCTATCACTTCCAAATTTGACCCAAAAAATCCACCCCACCATCTGACTTGTCAGTACTAGATGGTGAAACAATCTCATATTTGATTAAGCAAAGTTAGACCGACCAAACTAAAAATGAATCTAAGTTTTTTAACCTCTCATCGCCAGTCCAACCAAACTAGTCCATTCTGGCATATCTGCAGTGGAGAAGCTCTCAGGCTAAATCTCCTCTGAAACCCCTGTTCATTGACGAATCCAATAAACCCGTGACATGCTTTTGGTTCCAGAAACACCTCAAATCTGTTCCCCAACAGTCAGGCATTTCAGCAAAGAATTTCTCAAGTCACTCTTTCCGTATCAGGGCAGCAACTTCAGCAGCCCAAAAAGGCCTCTCCCAACAGCAGATCCAAGCTCTTGGGAGATGGTCCTCAGATGCTTTCCAAAGCTAAATCAGGACCAACCGGTTCAACATTTAAAAAAGCCCACCAAACCCTCATTGATTAAAACCCCCTGGGTCGTACACCGGGGGTCTCTCTCTTTCCGCCCAGCGTCCAGGAAGCATTTGGTCTCCCAGCAGAAGCAGCGAGAAATCTCTCGGTCAAATACTCAAATTTTTTTCTCTTTCCTGTTTTCTCTTTTACGTCCAGCAAGCATTTGGTCACACAAAAGAGGCAATAAGAACTCCCCGGTAGAGCAAATAGGGTTTTCTCTCTTCCGTCCAGCGAGCATTGGTCTCACAGCGGACGCAGTGAGAAATCTCTCGGTCAAACACTCACATTTTTTTCTCTTTCCTGTTTTCTCTTTTACGTCCAGCAAGCATTTGGTCACACAAAAGATGCAATAAGAACTCCCCGGTAGAGCAAATAGGGTTTTCTCTCTTCCGTCCAGCGAGCATTGGTCTCACAGCGGACGCAGTGAGAAAATCTCCTGGTCAAGCACTCATTTTCCTCTTTCCTGTTTCCTCTTTTGTCCAGCGAGCATTTGGTCTCACAGCGGACGCAGCGAGAACTTTCCCGGTAGAGCACTTACGTTTTCTCTTCCGTCCAGCAAGCATTTGGTCTCACAACGGACGCAGTGTCAGAAAATCTCCCGG
The DNA here is from genome assembly GCF_965113295.1 of Leuciscus leuciscus. Lineage (NCBI taxonomy): Eukaryota > Metazoa > Chordata > Actinopteri > Cypriniformes > Leuciscidae > Leuciscus > Leuciscus leuciscus. The sequence goes on along the minus strand of NC_138740.1, from coordinate 34,402,109 downwards.
TCAAGTACTCATCTTCCTCTTCCCTGTTTTCTCTCTCTGTCCAGCGAGCATTGGTCTCACAGCGGACGCAACGAGAACTTTCCCGTATGCACAGACCGGAATTGTCACTCCGGGCCACTGTCCGTTATCTGCCGTGAACTGCTCCCATCAAGAAAGGCGCAAACTCTCCCAATTGGTCGTTCCAAATTACAACTGCTCCCCATTCGCAGGCCAGCAGGGCCCGTCAGTCCAGCGCAGTGAGCCGCCATCACAGGCCCTCCTGGTCAAGCATCCAGGCCCCTTCTCGAGATGCCAGCCCGCCAAACTCGGCACTCATTTGGGGGGTCTTTAGTCCGGCAGCTGTCCTCTGCTCTTTAGCCTTTTGGGGGGAGTACTCTGGGTTCGGGCCAAACTCTGAGCTCGGAGCCCTCCCCCGGACAGCACGCCAAATACGCATTAAACTTTACCCCCTCAAATTGTATGTAAGTGTGAACTCGTGAAATTGTTTTATTAACAAAGTTCGGGAGGAGCACGTTCAGATAATTAACACAAGTGGAGAGCACTCAGCAATCAATGGTAAGAGGTGTATATATACATTCAGCAGTCTCACCTCAATCCATTGACAGTTTTGCAGCATCCCCCCACCACCCCTTCTCCACGCTTCTAGTCCTAAACACTTACATAGGGGGGGAGGGATACTCTGGGTTCGGGCCAAACTCCGAGCTCGGAGCCCTCCCCCCGGACAGCACGCCAAATACACATTAAACTTTACCCCCTCAAATTGTATGTAATTGTGAACTCATGAAATGAGCAACAACGACCACAATTCACTTCTTCAGTCAGTGAAGCTCCCACTGCCGTTCATGAGAGTTTAAATGCTGGGGAATATTCCCATCTTCCCACAGGAGAAGAAGAAGCAAGCAGGATGAATTACTCCAGGAGAAACTACGGACATGCTATTGTAAAGATGGAGATTAAGGAAGAACCCTGCAGAATAAAAGATGAAGATACAGAGCAACAAATAGGTTGGTGTTTTCCTTCATTTTCTTTTTAATAACTGATGAAGAACATTAAGATGAAAATGATATGTTATGATAATTTGGGGATCCCTAAATCTCTCTTCGTTTCAATTTGTTTTTAGTACTGATGGAAGTGGATGAAGACAAAAGGCATCAGTTTCAAAAGAAGATAAAAAATGAAGATGCAAACACAGTTGTTTCACAGACTAAAAAGAATTTCACCCAAAAACAAGCTTTAAAAAAGGGAGTCAACGGATCTTTCACCTGCTCTGAGTGTGGAAAGAGTTTCAGACGTAACTCAGACCTTAACGTACACATGAAAATTCACACTGGAGAAAAACCGTTCACGTGCTCTCAGTGTGGAAAGAGTTTCAGACGTAACTCAGACCTTAACAGACACATGAAAATTCACACTGGAGAAAAACTGTTCACATGCTCTCAGTGTGGAAATAGTTTAAGACGTAACTCAGACCTTATCGTACACATGAGAATTCACACTGGAGAAAAACTGTTCACATGCTCTCAGTGTGGAAAGAGTTTCAGACGTAACTCAGACCTTAACAGACACATGAGAATTCACACTGGAGAAAAAAACTTTCACATGCTCTCAGTGTGGAAAGAGTTACAGATTCAAAAGTCTTCTCAACAGTCATCTCCACTCTCACTCTGGAGTGAGATCATTCAGCTGTGATCAGTGTGATTAAAAATGTATTTATTCATCAAACTTAAGAGATCACCTTAAAGTTCATATTGGTGTGAAGCCTCACTTTTGTTCTTTCTGTGGAAAGAGTTTTTTTACTACTGAACTATTTAAAAGTGTATGAACGTATTCATACTGGTGTGAGACCTCATGTGTGCTTTTGTTGTGGCATCAGGCTTAAGAAAACACCATAAAGTTCATGCTGGTGTGAAGCCTCACTTTTGTTCATTTTGTGAAAAGAGTTTTACACTACTGGAAAATGTACAAGTACACCAGAGTATTCATACTGGTGTGAGACCTTATGTGTGCTTTGACTGTGGGAAGACCTTCTCTACATCCAGTGCCTTAAAAAAGACACCAGAGAATTCATGGTCCGTTAAATCATCATCCATATCACTAACAACTTGTTTTTGGTTTTTTTTTTGTCTAGTGGTTTAGAGGTGATGCACTGAAAATATATTGAAAAGACTTAATTGCACTGAAATCAATGTGATTATTGTTCAAGTCTAACATCCAGCCACACAAGAAAAGCCACTGTGTGAATAATATGCTGATGTGATTTGCTGCTCAATAAAAATGTCTGATTATTATCATTGTTTAAAACCATTTTTTCAGGATTCTTTGATGAGAGATCAAGAGATTTATCTGAAATAGAAAGCTTTTGTAACATTATAAATGTCTTTACAATCCCTTTTGATTAATTTAATGCATCCTTGCTGAATAAAACCAGGCTATTTAATCTCTTTAAAATTCTTTCTGACCCCAAACTTTTGAACTATAGTGTATAATATTACAAATGCTTTCTATTTCAGATAAACCCTATTTTGAATGATGGTTTGTGCGTAATATTACTTTTTTTGTATGATATCAAAATACTTAAATAGGTTAAGCAAAACAAAAGTGTTTATGTCTGAGATCCTTTTATACACATACTCAGGGCCGTCGCTAGTGGGGTGAAAGGTGGTCACAATTATAGCCACAAAATCCTGCAGTTATACTATCTAGGCAACTGTTGTATGAATAATTCTAATATTTATATTAGTTCTATGCCACAACGTTTAAACCAGTAAACCAGACTTTTGTTAATTGTGTCACCATCCCCCCTTTTGATTCATGGTCCAACCCGTGCATCAATTTAACAAAATGTTTAAAACATTTTTTGGGTAAACATGCTTTGCCATCAACACTCAACCAAATGCCGGTTTTATTACTGCATTCTGATTTCTTCCTAACAGCTTTCTCTGCCTCAGAGGCAAAAGACTGCATTCCCTGTAAGGAGTCAGAAAAATCAAGGTTACTTTCAGATAAGAGTGTACACTCAATCTCCTCTGGTTGTCCATAAGTTGTTTTAGCCGCTGCGTCTGCTCTGCCATTTCCTACAGAAACAAAATATTTTTTGTTAGTATGCGCTGCGCATTTGCAAATAGAAATCCTCTCAGGTAACAAAATAGAATCCAGCAAATTGGACACTAAGCCAGCATGAAGAATAGGATGACCATCTGACTTCAAAAATTTTCGATGTTTCCACAATGTCCCAAAATCATGAGCTACCCCAAATGCATAACTCCGTCACTCCAGACGTCATGACCGTCACGCCAGAGTCTCCACTCATCATGTCCGTCACGCCAGAGTTTCCACTCATTATGTCCGTCACACCAGAGTCTCCAGCTGTCATGACCGTCACGCCAGAGTCTCCAGACGTCATGACCGTCACACCAGAGTCTCCAGACGTCACGATCGTCAGACCAGAGTCTCCAGACGTCATGACGTCACGCCAGAGTCTCCACTCGTCATGTCCGTCACGCCAGAGTCTCCAGCCGTCATGACCGTCACGCCAGGGTCTCCAGACGTCATGACCGTCACACCATAGTCTCCAGACGTCATGACCGTCACGCCAGAGTCTCCAGACGTCATGACGTCTGGAGACTATGGTGTGACGTCATGACCGTCACACCATAGTCTCCAGACGTCATGACGTCACACCAGAGTCTCCAGCCGTCATGTCCATCACACCAGAGTCTCCAGCCGTCATGACCGTCACGCCAGAGTCTCCACTCGTCATGACCGTCACACCATAGTCTCCAGACGTCATGACGTCACACCAGAGTCTCCAGACGCCATGACAGTCACACCATAGTTACCAGACGTCATGACGTCACACCAGAGTCTCCACTCGTCATGTCCATCACACCAGAGTCTCCAGCCGTCATGACCGTCACGCCAGAGTCTCCAGACGTCATGACTGTCACACCATAGTCTCCAGACGTCATGACGTCACACCAGAGTCTCCACTCGTCATGTCCATCACACCAGAGTCTCCAGCCGTCATGACCGTCACACCAGAGTCTCCACTCGTCATGTCCGTCATGCCAGAGCAGGGGTTCTCAATCCTAGTCCTCGAGGGCCACTTTCCTGCAGAGTTTAGCTCCAGCCTTGATCAAACTCACCTGCCTGTAGCTCTCTCGTAATCCTGAAGAGCTTAATTAGCTGGTTCAGGTGTGTTTGATTAGGGTTGGAGCTAAACTCTGCAGGAAAGTGTCCCTCGAGGACTAGGATTGAGAACCCCCTGCGCCAGAGTCTCCACTCGTCATGTCCATCACGCCAGAGTCTCCACTCGTCATGACCGTCACGCCAGAGTCTCCACTCGTCATGTCCGTCACGCCAGAGTTTCCACTCGTCAGGTCTGTCACACCAGTCTCCAGACGTCACGATCGTCACACCAGAGTCTACAGACGCCATGTCTGTCACGCCAGAGTCTCCAGTCGTCATGTCCGTCACGCCAGAGTCTCCACTTGTCATGTCCGTCACACCAGAGTCTCCAGCCGTCATGTCCGTCACACCAGAGTCTCCACTCGTCATGTCCGTCACGCCAGAGTCTCCAGCCGTCATGACCATCACGCCAGAGTCACCAGTCGTCATGGCCAAACAACATTAAAAACTTGATTTTCACCACAGTGGGTCTTTATATTTAACCGTATTCAGAACAGAACAAGATTGAAGAAATACAGGCCAAAATGAATTAATTTAAAGCAAAACTGAAAGTAACTGGCATCTTAACTCTGTGTCATGTGCCCTCGCCTTGTACAGAGGAGTTTTTATTCTCTAACAAGGCAATATCACCCTTCCATAGGTGCTTAGAACTGGGCCTGGTGGAAATGTGTCTTGTGGTCGGATGAGTCCACATTATTTTTGTATATAGAAACATATAACTTAATAAATATATTTTCTTGCTTTAAAAGCCTTGAGAATCTTTTCTTTCACAGCTGTTAATGTTGAAAACTGTAACTTACAGGCCAACAACTCTAAACGACTACTTGAACAAAACATTTGCATCTGAATAATTGAGAGTGATTGTAAGTGTGATGATCATCTGCTAAATGAGCAACAACAACCACAATTCACTCCTTCAGTCAGTGAAGTTCCCACAGCTGTTCATGAGAGTTTTAATGCTGGGGAATATTCCCATCTTCCCACAGGAGAAGAAGAAGCAAGCAGGAGGAATTCCTCCAGGAGAAACTACGGACATACTATTGTAAAGATGGAGATTGAGGAAGAACCCTGCAGAATAAAAGATGAAGATACAGAGCAACAAATAGGTTGGTGTTTTCCTTCATTTTCTTTTTAATGACTGATGAGAAACATTTAAGATGAAAACTTATAATTTGGGGCTCCCTAAATCTCTCTTTGTTTAATTTTTTTTTTAGTACTGATGGAAGTGAATGAAGACAAAAGGCATCAGTTTCAAAAGAAGATAAAAAATGAAGATCCAAACACGATTGTTTCACAGACTAAAAAGAATTTCACCCAAAAACAAGCTGTAAAAAAGGGAGTTAACGGATCTTTCACCTGCTCTGAGTGTGGAAAGAGTTTCAGACGTAACTCAGACCTTAACAGACACATGAGATCTCACACTGGAGAAAAATTGTCCACATGCACTCAGTGTGGAAAGAGTTTCAGACGTAACTCAGACCTTAACAGACACATGAGATCTCACACTGGAGAAAAACCGTTCACATGCTCTCAGTGTGGAAACAGTTTCACTCAGAAAAGCACTCTCAACAGTCATCTCCACTCTCACAATGGAGTGAGATCATTCAGCTGTGATCAGTGTGATAAAACATTTATTTATTCATCAAACTTAAGAGATCACCTTAAAGTTCATATTGGTGTGAAGCCTCACTTTTGTTCTTTCTGTGGAAAGAGTTTTTTACTACTGAACTATTTAAAAGTGCATGAACGTATTCATACTGGTGTGAGACCTCATGTGTGCTTTGACTGTGGGAAGAGCTTTAATACATCGGTCGACTTAAAAAGACACCAGAGAGTTCATACTGGAGTGAAACCGTACAAGAGCTCACACTGTGGAAAGAGTTTTACCAGATTAGTTAGTCAACATGAGAAAAAGCATTGCCCGAAGGTGTCTAAATATTCATATCCATCACATATCCATCACAGTGAATAATTTGACATTCAGATTCATCAAAAGCTCATATTTGTTTCCAGCTTTTCCAATGACGCCAACTGATTATCCATATGACTATAAGTACTAGTGTTTCTGTATCCTATGATAGTTCATGGCTGGATCCTCTGACTCATTTTCTACGTCATATGGAAGTTTGCAGAACTTGGTCTTCAGTAAACCATCTTTTAACTTGTTGAACTTCAACTTTGACTTCTGATGAATGAAGACTCATTGAGCAGATTGATCTCTTTATGGGTCCTCACTGTAATTCCCCTACATGATGAATAAATGAAACCTGGCAAACACAAGGTATGAAGCATAAACAACTGAATCATTTATTTCAGACATACCATACAACAAAGTATTTTTTATAGACAGTTTTATTGTACAACATATTTTCTAATTGTACTGTAAATTATGCTAAGTCTTAAGTGACACATATAACTGGAGTCTTTTAGTTAAATCTCTAATTCACAAACTATTCCCTTGTCTTTACTTTGTACACATTCACATGTTTAAAAGATTACAGAAATCATATTCTTTCACCTTCTCTCTGCTGAATGAGAGATGAAGATACAGAGGGACAAACTGGTTGTTTTCATTAATTCACTGCTGAGGAACATTAAAGGGTTAGTTCACCCAAAAATGAAAATTCTGTCAGTAATTACTCACCCTCATGTTGTTCCAACCGCGTAAGACCTTCGTTCATCTTCGGAACACAAATTAAGATATTTTTGATGAAATCTGAGAGCTGATCACTTCTCCGTAGGCTGCTAGGTGGCCCAAACTTGCTGGCCCAGAAAAGTTATTAAAGAGATCGTTAATATAGTCCAAGTGACTACAGTGGCTCAATCTTAAGTTTATAAAGCGACGAGAATACTTTTTGTGCGCAAAAAACATTCCACTATTAATTTCCTTCTCTCTGGGCCTCGAGTTTGTTCACGTAGTGTTTTAAGCAGCGCGTCTGTGTTGCACGTCACCACGTAGGCTCACTATTGGCCGACGCTGGTCATGTGTGAGATGTGTGTGGCGTATAACACAGACGCGCTGCTTAAAACACTACGTGAACAAACTCGAGGCCCAGAGAGAAGGAAATGAATAGTGGAATAAAGTCGTTATTTTTGTTTTGTTTTTGCGCACAAAAAGTATTCTCGTCGCTTTATAAACTTAAGATTGAGCCACTGTAGTCACTTGGACTATATTAACGATCTCTTAAATAACTTTTCTGGGCCAGCAAGTTTCAGTCACTTAGAAGCCTATGGAGGACTGAGATAGCTCTCAGATTTAATAAAAAATATCTTAATTTGTGTTCCGAAGATGAACGAAGGTCTTACGGGGTTGGAACATAGACTGTAAAAAAAGATGGACGACGCCCCTTCGCTCTCTTCCATTGATGAAAACTGAAGCCGCCAGTGTCCCGATATGGCGCTGACATATTGGAACTTGAGTCTGCGCAGTAGCGATTTCGGGACCAGACCTGCGCAGTAGTGAGCAGAAAGTAAAGCCGCGAAATCAACGCTCCGCCCTCACTCTCGCAGAATGCACTCAGGGAGAACGCATTCTACACACTTTTTTAAAAATTGATTGCAGTACGACAAGATTGTTAAAATAAAGTAAATACAATCTCCTCAGTCCTCCGAAGATCCCGAAAAAATGTCCGTTGGTGCTTCATTGACTACTTCGCTCAGAGAACCTGTCAATCACAGCTGTCAATCATGACGTTACACCACCGCATCACGTAACTAACTAAAAACCAACTTATTTTTTAAACAGACACTTAAACTTACATCAGCGTGATAAAAACGACAGTAAATGAAAGAAACCCGGTTTGGAAAAAAATATATTTGAAGTGTATTTAAAGGTGCTCTAAGTGATTCCGTGAGTGTTGACATTCGAATTGTTGTCAAACAAAACGGAGGCTAGCTAGACCCTGCCTCCTCCTCATCCCGTCTCCTCCCTCCTCCCCTCCCTTCCGGCATAAAGGAAAGTCAAAGTAGTCACTAAAAACAAAGTTAAGTTTTACTGATACTTCATTCAATGTGTAATGTCACCAAGTTAGATAAATGCTTTTATATATTGCAGAACAGAATGCAGAAAAAGAGAAACATTGTCTTAAAATCGTTTCGCCACCTGAGGTTATAACTATATAGCTCCCATACAAGGACGCAATAATAGCAAGATAACGTTAGCTTCACGTTTCCCAGTGAGCATAAACAACGGCGGCGTAAACAAATTTAGTCAAAGTTGTCAATAGCCTATAAATGAACATTCAAATCCATAACAAACAGTGGGTGAAAACAATAATTCACACAAATTGTCGCCCTACTGTGAATTTGCTTGACCATTTACAATAGAGATTGATCGCTAGCTGAAAGATATATGTTGTATTCACCAAAGTTAACGCTGACTGCATAGTTCTAGCTAATTACATCCTTGTGTTGGTTTGGCGAACATGAACGTCAATTTAGAAAGAAAAATGGATTTACCTGTTCTGCAAAAACAGAGCAACTGAATGTCGGATTGGAAGCCCTTCTGCCGGCGGAGTTCTCGCCACATTTCGAGGGTTTTTCCGATGTAAATTCGGGACTTCGCGCGTTCCTTATCCTTGTCCCTCTTCTTTACAATTTGTTCATCGGAACGTCGTCTCTTTAGTCGTGTGTCGGCCATAATTCAAACTTCCCTCTTCATGTTTCTCTCTCCTCCACACACACCCTTCATGTCCACGCGCACTAACCCCCAAACCACACCCCTCAAATACTTCTTGTCGGTGATTGGCTGGAGCACTGTTTGTTGTGTTTCGTGGTGCGGGTGAGCCCAGTTTATTTTTGTTGCCTTTTGTGGAGCCTGTGGTGTCTAGAGAGACCTCGATTTTTTACAGTGTGTTCAGGGGACAGGCAGCTAGCGGATAGTGAGGAGATGTTTGCTGTATGTGACAAAAAATGTTTTGGCCTAAAAAACGCGTGACATCACTTAGAGCACCTTTAATTGTTTAGTTGGTCTCACGTCCCGTTGAATAACACGGGGAGGCGGGACTTATGACCTATACTAGGACCAGTCACCGGGGGGCGATCGAGACGTTTTGGCTTCACTTTTCAGGGCTTGTGCGGCACGCTTGGGTTGGAACAACATGAGGGTGAGTAATTACTGACAGAATTTTCATTTTGGGGTGAACTAACCCTTTAAAACTGACATATAACAAAACATCTAAACTATTTTTGCTAAATTGAGGTTCACTTACATTTATTTTTCTTTAGATGAAAAATGAGAATTTAATGTGTTGAATTTAGACCTGATGGGAGACAAAAGTCACCGTCTTCAAAAACTTTTACACTAAAAAGCGGTTGGAAAAACTGGACTCAAAGGTTCTTTCAACTGGAAAAAGGTAAAGTGAATGTGTTCTGTGTCTGTGGCAATTCAGCAGTGACACTTGGTTTACATGCCGAGTTATGAAAGAAGGTTTAATATTATTTGAATTCTTATAATGTATGTTATAACTTGCATACAATTTGGTTTAAAAGGCAATACAATAGAACTCGTGTTTTAAACTGATTTTGTGTCGTCTCGATCTTCTGAATAACTTGTAGCCTACTTGTAACAGAATGAGCTTTTCAATATGTAGTTATGGCAATAGTTTGGCAGTGCCACAGATGTTCGTATAGATGGCGACATTTGCTTTCGTTTCAACCACGTGATCTTGTTGAATACATCGTGATTCATGAAACTTGTAACTGATTAAATTCACTGTTTATCAGATAGTCAGGACATTAATTAAAATATTTCTCCATTTTGCTGCTCAAAATCTGCTGTTTTTCAGACTCTGAGCACATTAATTTAATTATTTATTAGGAGGAATCTGGTGAATCAAACATTAGAAACCACAGTCAGACTCAAGAGTTACTAAGACCGTTATACTGACCAGTTATTCACATGACAGATTATGAGTTGTGTTGAGCGTTAGGCTATTTGATGCAATGGATAAATGAAACCTTGTAAACAATATGAACTACTGAATAATAGTTTCATGCATGCAATGTTATCTATCTTTAGGTCGTTTAAAAAAAATAAAATGCTTAAGTGTATATATTTGCTATCATTTATAGGGAGACTATAGGTTTAGTCTACTTAGATCTTCATACCTTTTGATTTGAAAACTATGACTTTTCTCTAATTTGCACACATTCACAGGTTTAATCGATGTCTGATTACAGCAATAAACCCTAATCAATATTCTTTCAGTTTCTCTCGGAACTGAATTAAAGGATTGATAGTTTAACAGTGCTGGAAATATAGTGCTCAATTCTGACAACTTTCACTTTCACTTTAGCCCGACACGTTGCCTGTTTTATAAATGTAAAGAATTCCCATCGCTGGAGTTCTGCCAGTAGAGGCGCTCGAGCAACCGAAGCAATGACACACATCCGAGTCTAGGAGAAGAAGAGAAGTGAGCGAGGGAAGGGGATATAAACACGAGAAGTGGAACACAGCCGTTCATTCTGCTCTAAATCTGCTGTTTTAGACTGTGAGTACATTCATTTTATCATGTATTAGGAGAGATCTAAATCCAAACGACTAAACGAGTCTGTTCATTTAGTGAATCAAGCAGAAAATAATCGAAATTAATCGACTGATGTTGTAGGCTACATTATTTATGTAATGAACAAATGAAACCTGGTAAACAGTATTTTTAATGCATGTAAATCATATCTAATGTTAGAGCAACATAAAAAAAAAAAGATTTTTTTTTAATAAGCTAGAGGAGTTAGGCTAAATTGTTTCAAAACAGTTGAGCAAAACACTTAAATGCAGGGTAGGCGATTTGTTCCAGAAAAATTTTTTATTATGCTGATTGAATGTATCTTCACATCCTGATAGCTTGTTAAAATGTATCAAAATAAAAATACCTAAAAAGTTACATCTAAAGGAAATCTGGGTACTCAGGACATGAGTATTTATCTTATAATTTATCTTATTTTTAAATAATTTCTTTAGTATTATTGTAAATACAGGCTCTATACTTGGAAAATACATGTAATTTAACCTGTCCTCAGAAAGAGGTCACAATGTAAAACTGCCAAAAAAAGTGTTAAGAAATGCAGAAATATACATTTAAATTAAAAGGCATAGACATGTAAAATATCAAACAATACCAAAAGTAAATCTTGAATTATATTTTCCATACAAAAGGCCTATCAAAGTTGTGTCCTCACTTTGCGTAAACTCTGCCAGGATTCTTTTGTCATTTGGAATAAATCAGGCAATATCATGGTCAATAACTTCGAGGACCCCTTTTCTCCTCCTCATTGTAGATATCCAGGGGGGTAATCCAGCGCCCGAAAAGCGTACCACCCCCGGGGGCCGCCATTGGCTAACAAGCCATCACCTGCTGTTAGCATTCCATTGACTCCCATTCATTTTGGCGTCACTTTAACAGCGAATAACTTTACATCTGAGGCGTTTGAAGACTCTATTTGTCCATTGTTTATTTCTAAAGAAACACGACAATGTATAAAAGGCTCCATTACCTTGTATCTTACGTTATGGCCCCGTAGAAGCAGTTTTTGTAAAAATAGGCTAACGATTGCGTCATAACCACGCGACTCTCTGGAAATTACCGTATAAACAGGAGGAGAAGCTCGTAGTCAATCGGGGGGACGTGGAGGCATAAAGTCAAAGGAGAAGCCCATAGAGAGTCATAAAGTTGCTCCTGCTCCTAGCTCATGGACAGCTCCTACTCACGCTCTCCGGTTCTGCAAGATTCGGAAGGGAATGATTCAGATTTCCCTTGGCACAGCTACTAGAAGACTTACAACTGTCAGACAGGTTGCTCACATCACATCTACGTCATCAAGCTCAGTTTGAGTCTGCGCAGTACGCTCAGCCATCAGGAAGAGAGTGCTTCACTTTTCTCCGTTGAAGTCTATGGGGTCGCTGTGTCCATTTCTTATACTATGTAGATATCTCACGGTGATCAGAAACAGAGATGACACGGAGCTGTTGTGCTGTAAACTGCACTAACCGCCAAGAAGATGGATTTAAAATGTTCAATATTCCGAGGGGATCACACGCCTTTGCTAAAAACAGACGGAGATTATGGATCCAGGCCATTAATAGGGCGGATTGGGGTCCCGGTGGTCCTAAAGGCGGCGAGAGTCTGTGCAGTGCCCACTTCGTGTCTGGTAGGTCTTGCAACGTTAAATTTCTATTTGTTAACATTAACTACAAAGTTTGGAAAATGCTACATGCAGGGTTAACGTTAGGTAAGTTAGGTTTCTTGGTTCAGGCTGAAAATCAAATGTAAAGGCAAATCGATAATGGTACATGCATTGTATAAATTTCTTCAACTCTGAATTAACGTTAATGCTTGTTTTTGTGCTGTTGGTGCTCATTATGGATAGGCAGTAGGCACTTGGTTTGCATAACAGCAAACTGATTAAACAATAAAAGGCAGACAGGACTTGGTTAAACAATTTGCTCAGCTGAGCTAATGTTAATATCTCTTTTCTCTTTCGCTTATCAGGAGAACCGTCCATGGATTGTGATAGTCTAGATTTTGTTCCATCCATTTTTTCACATAGCACCCGAGACACCACAGGAAAGGTGGCAAGGTCTGTGTCATGTCATTTGTGTGTATATATATATATGGACATTCAGTCATCTTTTGTAATATTATAACCTGTCTGTGTAGCCTGTTTAGTGTCTGAGCAAATAAGCTCACTTTATTTGGCCTTTATGTTATTGCATTGTAATCTTTAGCTCGTTAACTAACTCATACTCTACTGTTTGTCCTATATATGAAAGAAAGAGAAGGCGGGATGGAGCTAAGGCCGCTGTGACCAGCCGCACCGGCCAAACTGAGGCAGATCCTTGTGAATCCACTGAAGGTATGTGCAAGCCATACTATTTAGTGTACATTATAAAATAAATGATAGAAATCACGAAGTGGCGATGGTGAATCTTAAAGGGATAGTTCACCCAAAAATGAAAATCATCTTAATCATTATGATAATGATAATCATCTTGGATAAGTTTCTTACATTTACGTTTTGCAAATGAATCCTGTAGCCTACAGGCAATGAGCAAATGTGGATGTTTTATATGTCTTAAAGATATAAAGTGAATAAATGGTCTTCATCATTTAATTTGTTATTAAATGAACTTACATTTCGTCAAATTCGGCCCCTCGTTTAAGTCCTCAGTTTACCCGTGCTCATGTATCAGCACAGCATGCACTTGGCCGAAAGAAAGTTCGGTTCAGAGACGTTGCTATCACGCATGCGCAGTATCTCCAGCTCATCGGTTCTCCGTATCGAACGTGTCCGAAAGAAACAGTTCTCGGTTTTGTACTGGTGATCAGAGAACTGCTGCAACAACAGTTCTTGACTCGAGAACATATGTCTCCAGTATGTTTAATACGTTATGTTTTGATCAACTCATTATAAACATTTACTTTGAACTCTTGAAACCTTGACAAGAGTTTACGTCAAAGATTTATATCAACTTACTTAGAAATTAAATTAGTTGTTCCTACTAATACAGTGAAAAGAGTAATTATGTGATAAACATGTTTTCAACATGTTTTATTTTGTTACACTTATTGATGTTCAACAAAATAGCCTACTTAAAGGATTAGTTCACCCCAAAATGAAAATGTCCTAATAATTTACTCACCCCAATGCCATCCAAGATATCCATGTCTTTCTTTCCTCAGTGGGAGAGAAATTATGTTTTTTGAGGAAAACATTTCTGGATTTTTCTTCTGACAATGGACTTCATTGGTCACCATCGTTTTTAAGTCCAAATCAATGCAGTTTCAAAAGTCTTTGAAGTGTTTAAACGGCCTGTACGCGATCACAATTGAAGAAGAGGTTGTTATCTAGCGAAACGATAGGTCATTTTTACCTTCAATAGTTCGGATTGAGGTGATCAACAAATGGACAGGGAACTCACATTGAAAGGTCACGCCGGCGCTTGCGGAAGTACAAACGCTCTTTAACAAAAAAAGGTAAAACAATGATGGCAGACGATTTGGAAGTTGAAGGAGAAAATGAGATGGAGTTTTTCACTTAGAGCGTTTGTCTCGTTTGTCTTAAGCCTGGAACACACCAAGCCGACGGTCGGCCGTCGGGCAGTTTCCGTGCGTCGGCCGACTAAATCTTCTCAGTGTGTTCCGCACCGTCGGCTGAAATTGGTCCTCGTCGGCTTTGTAACGGCCGATTCGACATGTTGAATCGGCGTCGGGCCGTCGGTGAAAGAGGGAACTCTGATTGGCTGTTCAGCTTAGTGACCGAGTCAGTGCACGAGAATAATAGCAAAATAGCGGGCAAAGTCAAAACGGTACAGATAGAAGGCTGTTCTAATGATATGTCATCTTATCTGAGTGTTCCTTGGCGAATATTTCAATATTAACACGAGAGGAGTGGAATAAAGACAGTGTTTAGCAGGATTGATATTCAAAACGGTAAGCACGCACTGCTTTGTTTACGGTTTGTGTAACTGCAGCCGGCAGCGCCGGTTTCCCTTTTTGAATGACGAATATAGACGAATATATCTGCAGAAATAGACAGTTGTCTCATTTACACGCAGGCGCAGAACGCGCATTCTAGCTGACAGTCGGCTGTAGTTCTCTCGGTGTGTTCAAGTGCAGCTTTTTACCCCGACGCGAGGCGACAACACAGTCGGCTTTCATCAGCGCTAGTTCGTCTGCGTCGGCTTGGTGTGTTCCAGGCTTTAGTCTTCGTACGGTCACATTGTAAACAGTGGGGCGGTACTTCCGCCGGCGCCGGGCGTGACCTTTCAACGTGATGACGTAGTTCCCTGTCCGTTTGTTGATCAGCTCAATAAGAACTATTGAAGGTTAAAAGTCTATAAATAATTATTTTATTTTTTAAATGACCTATCGTTTCACTAGATAACAACCTCTTCTTCAGCTGTGATCACGTACAGCCCGTTTAAACACTTCAAAGACTTTTGAAACTGCATTGATTTGGACTTAAAAACGATGGTGACCAATGAAGTCCATTGTCAGAAGAAAAATCCAGAAATGTTTTCCTCAAAAAACTAAATTTCTCTCCCACTGAGGAAAGAAAGACATGGATATCTTGGATGGCATTGGGGTGAGTAAATTATTAGGACATTTTCATTTTGGGGTGAACTAATCCTTTAAGAAACATTTCGTCCCTCTGAAAAAATTGCACGCATGCTCAGCTCATCTGGTTCTATGTCGAACACGTCTGAAAGAAACCATTCTCGATTCTGTACTGGGGATTGAGAACCGCTGTTCCTGTACGTTCAGTAATGTGCGCATGCTCAGTATCAGTTGCTCATTACTTCTCTCAGCACAACATGTCTCAGTTCAGTGAACTGTTGGATTTACTGGAGTAAAATCTGGGATATTGGTTTATTTCGAGTCGGAGGGACTGTCAGGCATGTCCGAAAGTGAGTAACATTAGTAGCTTGTGGATCAGCGCTGACGCAAGACGTGAACTGTTTCAAACGATTCAGTCCGATTTAGTGTACTGGTTCGACCGGTTCACTAAAAAGAACCAGTTCAAAAGAACGATTCGTTTACGAACCAGACATCACTACGCTCAAATGCTCACGAAGAAGAGCGCTCGTGCGTTCGGCTGATTCTGAGAATGTACTTGCACCTCAGAATGCTTTTATGATGCGAGATTAATGTACACAGCCCACTACAAACACCCTTGTAATTCGCTTTAACCTTTTCGAACTTAATGATTATTTTATAGAAGGTTCAAGTGGTGTGTGTAAGGCATTGGAAGCCAGCAGATTACGGCTGGTTATAAAGCACGCGGCGCCATCTGCTGTTAAAAACTATGCTCAGAATCGTTTTGCGTTGCATTCGGAAAAAATTGGAATCGATCCAGAATAATTTCTCGATTCAAGATGCATCGATTTATTGTCCCAGTCCTAATATACATACTGCTACAGTCAGGGTTGGAAAGTTCAAGGTATGAGGGCAAAAATGCTCCTGATAAGTTCGACAATGTGACACGAGCAAGATTGCTGTTTTTGTTTCGTTTCTGAATGAATCCGTGTTTTTGAACAAATCGTTTGAAGGATTCTGTGACTCAGACTTGCTGCCACCTACTGGCGGCTTTAGTTTCCCATCTAAAAGAAGGCCTATTATTTATTTATTTTCCAACATTTCATATTTTTATATTCAGAGTTTTGTACTTAACTTATATATCTTAACATTAATTATGAAATTGTTATTGCAGACCTTTAACCTGAGAGTTAAAAATTCATGAGAGTTTAAATGCTGGGAATATTCCCATCTTCCCACAGGAGAAGAAGAAGCAAGCAGGAGGAATTACTCCAGGAGAAACTACAAACATACTATTGTAAAGATGGAGATTAAGGAAGAACCCTGCAGAATAAAAGATGAAGATACAGAGGAACAAATAGGTTGGTGTTTTCCTTCATTCTCTTTAAATACTGACGAGGAAGGGATGGGCATTTTTCAAAAATATTGCATTCAAATATTCGGGCTCATAAAAATCGAATCGAATGTAAGTTTAACGAGAAAGACGTTATTTTTTAGTTTTTTTAGTTTTTTCCGCTTTTGTCACCATTTCTTAAGCTTACGATTAGGCAATATACACAACAAGCTTACAATACGGTTTTCTTTTAGTTGAAAACATTAAAATAATATGTGTAAACAAAAAAATATAAAGAACAAAAGCATTTAAGCTCAAGCAGCGTAAACGGATAAAAGCACTATTAAAGCAGACTGCGTCAATTATCGTACAGAACGTACATATACACACTAGAGCCAGTCAGCATATGGTTATCGTGGATATATATGTGTAGAAAAACAATTATATCCACATGCTCGAGTGAGAAAACGTGCTGCGCTGCCGCTGACAGACGTTTTAGACAGATAACGGTGTGCTAAGCGAAGTTTCTAACAGCACTTTGCGTTTTCTGTTCTTAAACCTGTCTCCCTCAATGAAACTTAAAGGAAGCACATGTCTCCAAATAATGTTGCTATCAGATAAGTTATCTCAGATCACGCGGGGTCCAGCTGCGCTTACCTGCAGTCGTGAATGCAGAGATGGACAGCTGTCTTTCCTCAATCGACTGGTGTTTGGATTTTATGTGATTTCTCATTGTGGTGATGATATTATGATAACTCAGATTCATTCATTAATTTGATCAAAAGTAATTCCATTTTGTAAGATCATTCCATTTTGTAAGATCGTTCAATAATTTTCATCTGAGTAATTACAGATCGATAATCTATGAGGAACATTAATATGAAACATATAACCATATTTTTCTAAACTATATATTTATATATATATATATATATATATATATATATATATATATATAATTTTTTTTATGTTCCTCTTTTATTTGAATGTTGAAAATTGTATGTGTTATATGTTAATATTTTAGACTTGATGGAAGTGAATGAAGACAAACCCCATCGGTGTGAAAAACCTAATTTCACAAATGAAGATGTAAACAGTCATTTCACAGATGGAGAAGAATTCACACAAAAGCAAACCCAAAAAACTGAACTTAAAGGATCTTTCACCCAGGGTTTTAAGGAAGAACCCTGCAGAATAAAAGATGAACATACAGAGGAACAAATAGGTTGGTGTTTTCCTTCATTCTCTTTTATGACTGATAAGGGAACATTAAAGGACACCTATTATGACTCTTTTCACAAGATGTAAAATAAGTCTCTGATGTCCCCAGAGTATGTATGTGAAGTTTTAGCTCAAAATACCCAACAGATCATTTTTTACAGCATGTTTAAATTGTAATTTTTTGGGGCTCAGAAAAACGCGCTGTTTTAGTGTGTGCCCTTTAAATGCAAATTAACTGCTGCTGCACAGCACAGGGGGCGGAGCCTCAAGAGCTCGCGCTTCAGTCAGGACAATCTCATCTGATGATATCAGAACAGAAACTCTCAGTTGCGTGTTCATTTCGACTCGGAGTCGGACAATAATGCCCACAGAGCCAGAGAATATATGCTGTATGGAGATAGAACAGGTATAGTTTAGTTTAATTATGGTTATAACTTATTTGTCATCTGCTTTTATCCACTAATACAAGCCTGCTGTAGCAGACCTTGTCCGAATGATGACCAAAATATACTGACGAGTTCAGTGAAGTTTATTGTACATCACACAAAAGATGAGCGTTTGTTTTACTCCAGAGAATCTCTGTAAGAGCTGAATAAACAGAGTATAAGAAGTGAGCATTAAAGTCTTATCCATAAACTAACTCTCTCTCTCTCTCTCTCTCTTTCTCTCTCTCTCTCCCTTTCATTATCAACAACATACACAGCGAAGTACACAAAACACTCGTTACAACTAACAGTAAACAAATATACACACCTTTTCAGTGGGTGCTAAATAAACTGGTAAACCTTGTATCCGTAAAACTATTCGATGAGCTGTCATAAAGAGCGCGCTCGCACTTTCATTTCTTCCGTGTCCAGTCAGGCCTGTTGCTCCGGAGAGTGTAAGCTTGATCACAAACAGTACAGATCCATCCTCGAGTAACAACGGGAGTAAATGAAGACTGCTATGTTCATTCTTACATCCATCAACAACACACCTCAATCTCTTAGGAGACATTCTTGTCTACAGCTGCTTAAGCGTCGAACATTGGCGGACTGTGTCCAGCTCACTCAGGGCGGGTCTATGCTCAAACTGAAGTGTCACTCAACAGTCGTGGGAGGGGCCTGCTCAATTCTGCGTCACATTGCGCTGAATCTGAGAACAGCTCATTCTGAGACAGTGCTTATGATTTATTGAGATTGTAAAAAAAACACTGGGTGGATTTTTATCATTCTAGGGTGGTTTTGCTCACACACTGCCAACACACATTTATGTTCAAACACCAGGTAAAAGTGAATTTTGCATAATAGGTGCCCTTTAAAGGAGAACTTGGTAACTTTTTTAACTTAATAAAACTGTCTAGAAATCATTTGGATGGTTAAACAACCTGTTCTGGTGATATTGGTGACTTTCCCCGCTCCCCCCAGCGTTCCCAGGCGGAAAACCAACCTTGCAACTTGCGCACTGCCGTCCCGGCAAAGTGAAATTGGAAGTCTCGTGAGAAGCGAGAACTAGAACGAGAACGAGCGCGAAACACAAATTGCTTTACGGCAATTCGACATAAACACACACGCATGTATGATGTATTACCAGATTACTCACCTCGGTAGACATAGCTCCACGCGATACAGTTGGCTTGCTCCGATCAAAACAAACGCACATGAGCAGCGGTAGAGAGGGGGAGGAGGCCGCCGCAAGTGAGTTTTTTATGACTGTGTTGTGAAATATACGCCCCCCCACAGCTGTAGGGGGAGCTCGTGGGGAAAACATGCGACAACAAAAGGGAAAATCAGCGAAGAAGTGACTAGAGTTCGCTAGAGTTACAGAGTTCTCCTTTAAGATGAAAAGTGACATAAAATACATCTAAAACTAGATACTAGTGGACTCTGTAATAAACTAGATTTGTGGTAAATTAAGAATGAACTATTTTTTTGTTTCTCATTTGTCCTTTTTTAATTTAATGTAATATGTTGATTTTAGACCCAATGAAAGTGAGTGAAGAGAAACACCATTTCACAAATGAAGATGGAGAACTGACATATAAAAATAAAGACAAAAAACATCTGTTTCACGAACCTCATCATTTCAAAAATAAAGATGGAAATGCAGTCGTTTCAAAGACTGAAGAGAATATCACACAAAAACAAGCTGGAAAATCTGGAGTCAAAGGATCTTTCACCTGCTCTGAGTGTGGAAAGACTTTCATATATAAATCAGACTTTAACGAACACATGATGATTCACACTGGAGAAAAACCGTTCTCATGTTCTCTATGTGGAAAGAGTTACAGACATAAAGGACACCTAAATGTGCACATGAAAGTTCACACTGGAGAAAAACCATTCACATGCACTCAGTGTGGAAAGAGTTTTATATCCAAAAGAAATCTCAACTATCATCTGCTCCGTCACTCTGGATTGAAATCATTCAGCTGTGATCAGTGTGATAAAACATTTGTTTTGGCATCAGGCTTACAAAAACACCTTAAAGTTCATACTGCTGTGAAGCCTCACTTTTGTTCTTTTTGTGGAAAGAGTTTTTCAATAAAGCAGTATTTAAAAGATCATGAACGCATTCACACTGGAGTGAGACCTTATGTGTGTGTTGACTGTGGGAAGAGCTTCATTACATCCAGCAACTTAAAATCACACCAGAGAATTCACACTGGAGAGAAACCGTACAAGTGCTCACACTGTGGAAAGAGTTTCCGCTTACCAGCTTTTCAACGGAATCATACAAAAAACCATTGTCCGAAGGCATCTAAAAGTTCATGTTCAGATCCATCACTGACAAATAATACACCTGCAAGTAAATAATTTTTTACTTGTTTTCCTCTTTCCTCAAAAATGTCCTCTTTTATTTGAATGTTGATAATTGTATGTGTTATATGTTAATATTTTAGACTTGATGGAAGTGAATGAAGACAAACCCCATCGATGTCAAAAACCTCATTTCACAGATGGAGAAAAATTCACACAAAAGCAAACCCAAAAAACTGAATTTAAAGGATCTTTCACCCAGGGTTTTAAGGAAGAACCCTGCAGAATAAAAGATGAAGATACAGAGGAACAAATAGGTTGGTGTTTTCCTTCATTCTCTTTAATGACTGACGAGGAACATTAAAGGTGCTCTAAGCGGTCACGCGTTTTTTAGGACTGGATGAGGAGGAGGGAGGGTCGAGCTAGCCTCCGTTTTGTTTGACAATACTTTGAACGTCAACAAGAAGTGACGTCACCCAACATCGGTTAAAGCACCTTTAAGATGAAAACTGACATATAACAATACATCTAAAATCAAATACTAGTAGACTCGGTAGTAAACCAGATTTGTGGTAAATCAAGAATGAACTTTATTTTTTTGTTTCTCATTTGTTCTTTTTTAATTGAATGTAATATGTTGATTTTAGACCCAGTGGAAGTGAATGAAAAGAAACAGCATTTCACAACTGAAGATGGAGAACTGACAGATACAAATAAAGACAAAAAACATCTGTTTCACAAACCTCATAATTTCAAAAATGAAGATGGAAATGCAGTCGTTTCAAAGACTGAAGAGAATTTCCCACAAAAACAAGCTGGGAAATCTGGAGTCAAAGGATCTTTCACCTGCTCGGAGTGTGGAAAGAGTTTCATTTATAAATCAGACTTTAACGGACACATGATGATTCACACTGGAGAAAAACCGTTCACATGCTCTCTGTGTGGAAAGAGTTACAGACATAAAGGACACCTAAATGTGCACATGAAAGTTCACACTGGAGAAAAACCATTCACATGCTCTCAGTGTGGAAAGAGTTTCATTTCCAAAAGAAATCTCAACTATCATCTGCTCCGTCACTCTGGAGTGAAATCATTCAGCTGTGATCAGTGTGAGAAAACATTTGTTTCTTCATCAAGCTTAAGAGAACACCTTATAATTCATACTGGTTTAAAGCCTCACTTTTGTTCTTTTTGTGGAAAGAGTTTTTCACTAAAGCAGTATTTAAAAGTGCATGAACGCATTCACACTGGAGTGAGACCATATGTGTGTGTTGACTGTGGGAAAAGCTTTATTACATCCAGTACCTTAAATAATCACAAGAGAATTCATACTGGAGAGAAACCATACAAATGCTCACACTGTGGAAAGAGTTTCCGCTTACCAGCTCTTCAACGGAATCATACAAAAAAACATTGTCCGAAGGCGTCTAAAAGTTCATGTTCAGATCCATCACTGACAAATAATACACCTGCAAGTAAATAATTTGACATTCAGATCAATCAAAAGCTGGAAAATTTGTGGTGAATTTTGATTGTTTGACAAGGGGAACCATTGGGGATGGTCAAAATAATAGTTTAGAAAACTAGTTTGTTGCCATAAAAGACTATGATTTAGGAAGGGATGGGTTTTGTTTCTTTTGTGGAGTTAAATTATTTTCATTAATCGTGCATATGAGGCATGTGTAAAAGTGGAAACGAGTGGTCATACCTTGTATTTTGACAAACACTTTGGTTTAAAAAAGTAATAAAATTTGTGTTACTGGTTTAAGCTGATTTTGTGTCGTCTCGATCTTCTGAATAACTTGCATTAGTTTCTCTAGTTTTGGCAATAGTTTGACAGCGTCACAGATGTTCCTCTAGATGGTGCCATTTGCTTTAATTTCAACCATGTGACTTTGTTGAATCCATTGTGATTCATAAACGTACTATGTAACTTATTTGTTAAAAATGTACAAATATAGATTTAATGAACGATTACATTATGAATCCATCTTCCAAACCGTGTTTTGTCTTATCCTAAAACATTACTGTATGCTTATTTTAAGTTTTTATATTCTGACAATATCGCTTGTAAACGTACAGCAGGACTGCAATGTGTAAACTGGAACTGAACTGGGGAAAAAAATTATACATCAATATTCCTATTAAAGGTGCTCTAAGCGATGTCACACGTTTTTTAGGCCAAAACATTTTTGTCAGATACAGCAAACATCTCCTCACTATCCGCTAGCTGCCTGTCCCCTGAACACACTGTAAAAAGACGCGGTCTCTGTAGACAGCACAGTCTCCACAAACGGCAAGAAAAACAAACTGGCCCAGCCTGGACCACGAAACATAACAAACAGTGTTCCAGCCAATCACCGACAAGAATGATTTGGGGGTGGGGGTTGGGGGGTTAGTGCACGTGCACATGAAGGGGGGTGTGGAGGAGAGAGAAGCATGAAGAGGGAAGTTAGCTAGAGGAGAGATGTCGTAGACAACGACAACAACTAACGTTAAAAATGTATATTCTTGAGAATTTTGATATGGCGACACAAACGACCAAAGAGACGACGTTCCAATAAACAAATAACAAAGAATAGGGAAAAAGAGAAGGAACGCGCTGTTACGAACCCCTCTTTAAAATTGGCAGAAAAGGGTTGCATAACATAAAGGACACGTGAAACCTAAATGCAATGCTAGAACATGTATTTAAATAACAAAACTAGGAAAACACGTATCATAACGAAAAGAAAACAAAGATATTTCTAAGTACCAAACTATGATAAACACAAACAAACAACAATAAGACACTTCAAAGTATAAAGGCAACGAATATTAACAAAATATGAATATTCAATATTTTGAATTGTGATTCATAAACACACACTCTCAAAAGATCTGATCCTGAATCACCGTGAAAAGAAAAACCTTGACATTGAATTCAGCACTGAGAGACATTGATATCTGGATTTATCAATAGAGATGGGTTCAACATGCAGTAAAATAAAAAAACTTTTCCATTTGTTGACATGAAATGGTTGGATTCAGATGGTAAATATCATATATTAAGTTGTCTCATCTCCATCATCACCCATGTCCACCTTAGAGATAATCACCAAATGTATAATATGATAAAAATAAAAATGATATTAGTCATATCATTTAATAAAATAAAATATCATAAAATAAAATAATATAATATAATATTTAAAAAAATCGATCTTGTCTTTGATAATACTTTACAATAACTGATGATCCAGTTGATTCATTCTGGATTCAAACTCATTACAGAGTTTGGCAATAAAGGCATTTGATACCATGTATGACATCACCTAATGAGTCACTCATGATAACACTCATTCAAATTAAAAAGCTCATTCATTGCATTACAGGAACATTTATTTTCCTACTGCATGTGTGTAACTCGTCTCTACTGATGAATCCAGTAAGCAATGAGCAATGCTTTCTCTTATTCCTTATCTCCAGGCATATCAATATATATTTATATATATACACATACTATACAACCTTTATAGATTAGATATGTTATCGTGGCTGATATTATATGGATATTACATGTATTATCCATATAATATCAGCCACGAAAACATATCTAATCTATAAAGGTTATATAGTTTAATATGGTTTCCGCCAGTAGAGGCGCTCGAGCAACCGAAGCAATGACACACATCCGAGTCTAGGAGAAGAAGAGAAGTGAGCGAGGGAAGGGGACATAAACATGAGAAGTGGAACACAGCCGTTCATTCTGCTCTAAATCTGCTGTTTATCAGACTGTGAGTACATTCATTTTATCATTTATTAGGAAAAATCTAAATCCAAACGACTAGACTGTTCATTTAGTGAATCACACGGAAATTAATCAGAAATTAATGCTATTTGAAATGAAACCAAATGAAACCTGGTAAACAGAGTTTTTAATGCATGTAAATCATATCTAATTTAAGAGCAACATAAAAATCAGTATTAAATAAATAGTTGTTTGAGCAAAACACTTAAACCGAGAATAATCCAGGGTGATTGTAAGTGTGATGATCATCTGCTAAATGAGCAACAACGACCACAATTAACTCCTTCAGTCAGTGAAGCTCCCACAGCCGTTCATGAGAGTTTAAATGCTGGGGAATATTCCCATCTTCCCACAGGAGAAGAAGAAGCAAACAGGAGGAATTACTCCAGGAGAAACTACTGACATACTATTGTAAAGATGGAGATTGAGGAAGAACCCTGCAGAATAAAAGATGAAGACACAGAGGAACAAACAGGTTGGTGTTTTCCTTCATTCTGGTAAAGTGGCCCCTTTTATGCTATTTTAAATGCTCCTAATTTTGTTTTGGAGTCATTACAATAGGTCTACATGCATCAAAGTTTTCAATGATTCTCAAACGACTCATCCGATGATTCAGTCTCTCTAAGATGGCCCAGTCTGTTGTAATTCCTAAATCTCAGCGATTGTACACACTGTGAAGACAGTAACAATAGTGTTGAATTTACCATATCAATCCGAGCGTGAGTCCGATGATAAAACATTGGAAGAACTAACATTAGTTATTCCACCCAAACCTCCATCACAAGAACGACTTGAGCAGGACGTTTCTCAGTGATGCGTTACTCAGTTTGAGGTACATTATGTAACTGTAATTCCTCATCATCTATGTTTAGCAACAAACCCATGTGTATATTTCTAATTAATGTGGTGCACATGCGGGAACTGTATCAATAACGGTGTCAATAACAGCGCATATATTAGCCGAGCACTAACGTGAGTTAAAGTTTATAAAACAAATCTTGCTCCATACTTAATCATTTCTCAAAGTAGTGAGAGCTAAAGGTTGACCAATAGTGAATATTACCAATAACGATTACTAGGTTTGATCGGGCTAGCTGATAACCAATTATTCACCAATTGTTTTAAAATTGATACTGATTGAAACCAGCATAATGCATAAAATATGCTGAACTTCATTACAAAAATTGAAAAAAGTACTGAACCATGAAAATTAAAATATAAATATATTAATTGTTAGTTCATAGTGCATTAATGTTAAGAGACAAACTTAAAAATGTAAATAAAATTATTAGTAGATATTGAAATCAACAAATGAACATTGTTTATTATTCTTAATTTTACAAATGGACTTTGTAAAGTGTTACCATTTCATATAAATCCAAACTGTTATGCTTATAGATTGTTATCTTTATATCTACACAAACACCATAGCATTGAAATTAGACACATGTATATTGTATACATGTATATTCTCACACTTTATTTTCTTCTATTTTAAAACACTTGATGATTAACTAATCAAAATATGTGAAAACACAAACATGTGTTACAGAGACGACAAAAAAAAAAGAAAGAACTTAAACCAGCTTGATATAAACTAATGTAAAAACACCAACACTCGCCCTTTATCATAGCCTATATATTTACTCCAGAAACTAATTCTACGAACATGGAAAACTGTGATACATGGGATAGATAGGATCGTAACCTTTACGCTGAGGAGAAAATCCAACGCGACTTTGAGGGGTTTACATGGTTTATGTATTTCTGCTCAGCTAGCAACACTGGACATCAACCCACACGGTATACGCTAATAACTTTTCAAATACGGTCTTCTTTCTATATATAACAGTTATTTCTAACAACGTGTTAGACAGGACAGATCGTAAACGAAGGAACACAGAGAATGCGAGCGCTGTGAGTTTAGGTTCTGGTTGGCGTTCTCAGCGCATTCAAAATAAGTCAGAACAACAAGCTTGTCTTCCTACTGGCGGTGCGAATGCAACAAGGGAAATGTTTCTAAGGGAACCAATGGTTCTCGGGGAACCACCCTGGTGGCTCGTCCCTAGAACTAAGTTCCTACAGCTACCCGGTGCGAAAGCCCCTAGTGTTTGAGGGCCGGTAAAAGTAGACGTTGTTCACGGGAAGCCAATTAAGACCATAGGCTGGCATTATACAAATTTGATACTGCGTTACGTGTGCAGGTCTTTGCAGACCATTTACATTCACAGACTACACATTAGAGCTGCACTGATACCAGATTCGGTATCGGGCCCGATACTGCGCACGTGTCCTCATACTAATACTCATTAAATTGCTTCGATAGCAACAACTGATACCACGCAGCATGTACAGTGCAGTACAGTGTATGGCTGTCACAAATCCTGGTCGATTAAGTGTTCATTGAATCGATAATAAACTCGATTTTCCATGTCTAAAGACGTTTCCATTTTAAATGGCAAATATGGTCAAATCCACGGACAACTAACAGGCATTAGGACGAACGTAAAGAGGGCGCTTGAGACGCGCACAAGTCAGCAATATTTCTGATGATTATTGGCGTGAAGTTTCGTGCACAATGACAAACAGGAGTGCAACATTTTCGAAAAACAATAAACAGAGTGGACTGCCATAACATCAATGAAAAACATTACTGCAGTCTTCAACATGGCTCTTTCTGACGAATTCACCAAAAAATCAAGCAAAAACACTAGTCTTGGAGAGTATCCTAGTAAACATAGCTGTTAATGTCTTAAGTGAGATGAAATGCAGTTGAGAAATTTCAACAGGTTAGTGCTCGTGCACATGAAGGGGGGTGTGGGGAGTGGAGGAGAGAGAAGCATGAAGAGGGAAGTTAGCTTGAGGAGAGATGTCCTAGACAACGACAACAACTAACGTTAGAATTATATTCTCTTGAATTTTTATATGGCCGATAAAGATGCGCGGTTGGCGGTTACAGCCGCGGACAAACCGATGATCGGGCGGATGACGTGACGGAAAAAAATATTTTAATTAAATTCGGGCGGGTGGCGGGCGGTTGAACCAATCAAATGAAAAATAAATGCAGCGCCTTGCATCGCCCAATCAGCGGATGACGGGCGGGTGCGGTTTTGAAAATTGGTCAAAAACGTTGGTGCGGATGGATGGCGGACGGATGATGAGTTTTGTGATGCGGTTGCGGCTGAAATAATAGCCCATACGCGCATCTCTAATGGCCGACACACGACCAAAGAGACGACGTTCCAATAAACAAATAGCAAAGAAGAGGGAAAAGGGTCGAGCTAACCTCCGTTTTGTTTGACAATACCTCGAACGTCAACAAGAAGTGACATCACCCAACATCGCTTAGAGCACCTTTAAGGCTAACGATTAATCTACTAATTGAACGATAATTTAAAGGATGATCGATCATGGTCATTTGTGTAAATTGACATCCCAAGTTTCTATTTATTTCCTAAAATAACACATTAGATGATGCATCATCATCCTGCACATATTAAACCTGTATCTAAATATGTTACAGTTTAAAAGTAAATCCACCTTGTTCTTAAGGGGGGCATGTTCCCCTACTACTTGCACCTGAATATTATCATATTTATAATAATTATATATTCCCATCTTTTCACATGTGAAGAAGCAAGCAGGAGGAATTACTCCAGGAGAAACTACGGACATACTATTGTAAAGATGGAGATTAAGGAAGAACCCTGCAGAATAAAAGATGAAGATACAGAGGAACAAATAGGTTGGTGTTTTCCTTCATTCTCATTAATATTCGAAGGCTACATGCTAATGTATTAATTATATATAATAATTAATAGCATTAATAATTAACTAATTCGTCCTTTAATTGAATTTTAGATCATATTGATGTGAATGTTTTGAAACACGAGTTTCGAAAACCTCATTTCACAAATGAAGATGGAAACATTATTTCACAGACTGAAAACCAATTTACAGTGAAAAGTGCTGGAAAAACTGGAGTCAACGGATCTTTAACCTGCTCTGAGTGTGGAAAGAGTTACACAAATAAATCAAACCTTAAGAGACACATGATAATTCACACTGGAGAAAAAACTTTCACATGCTCTGAGTGTGGAAAGAGTTTCACACATAATAGTAATTTCAAAGATCATCTGCGCTCTCACTCTGGAGTGAGATCATTCAACTGTGATCAGTGTGGTAAAAAATTTGTTTCTTCATCAAACTTATGTGCACACCTTAAAGTTCATGCTGCTGTGAAGCCTTACTTTTGTACTTTCTGTGGAAAGAGTTTTTCACTTCTGAAGTATTTAAAAGAACATGAGACTATTCATAACGGTGTGAGACCTCATGTGTGCTTTGACTGTGAGAAGACCTTCTCTACATCCAGCGCCTTAAAAAAACACCAGAGGATTCACACTGGAGAGAAACCGTACAAGTGCTCGCACTGTGGAAAGAGTTTCTCTTGCTCAAAATCCTTGAAAGAGCACGAGAGAGGTCATACTGGAGAGAAGCCGTACCAGTGCTCTACATGTGGGAAGAGTTTCACCCGATTTGCTAGTCTTCACTATCATAAGAAAAAGCATTGCCCAAATTTTCTCGAATAAACAAAGTTCATGTTCAGATCTGTCACTTTCAAGTAAATAGTTTGATATTCTGATAAATCAAAAGAGGAGTTGTTTGCAACTGAGATGATTTGAGAAATGTGTTAAAATTAGGTGAGGATTGTTGGAAATTGGGGGAAGGTCAAATTCAAAATTCCTGGTTTCAGGTGGAAATGTTTATTTTGCTTATGTTAGGGAGTAAATATAGTGAAACTAGTTCCCTTTCAGTCGGTCACGTTCAACGTCATTTCGGAAGTTACCGACGAATTGGGATCTCCGTCTGAGAACTATAGCCGCGTTTCCACCGCAGGAACTTTCCCCAGGAACTAGGAACTTTGGGCTGGTACTCGATGTGTTTACACCGCAGGAACCAGGGTCTAAATGAAGTTCCGGGTAAATATTTCCCCCTCCGATAGTCCCTGCTCATGAGGTAGTACTTTTTCAAAGTTCAGGAACTTTCAGGGGTGGGACTTGTGCGCTGCACAAGCTGATTGGTTGTGTTCACGCCGCATTTTGGTTGGATGACTCCACGCAGCATTTATTTATTTTTAACCTCCCTTTTTAAAAAATCTATTGCGGTTCGTGTCGTGGCTTCATGCAGTAAGAGTTGTCTGTCTGCAAATATGGAATTTAATTAAAAAAAACTGGTGGACTGGTGACGAGTTTCAGGCTTTATTAAGGGTATTTGTGGAAGAGGAAACTTTCTGCGCGGTCGTCCCAGCCATCTCACGGTCAATGTCCGCAATAGCTGATAACATACAAATTTTATATCTAACGTTAGCATTACAAGCTTACTGAACACGCTTTATCAGTGCTCGTCTCTTTTCTGCCACAGCTTTTATTATTAAGTCATTATGTTTACACATTGTCATCTATTGCAAGGCACTCCAAACCATGTTACAAATTTACTATAACAGGATTGAAATAGCGCTTTGAGGTTAGTAACCAACAACTATTTACAAGACTGTCACTATTTATGATTGATAGACGGGGTTCAGGCTTTTTTTAAGTGTATTTGCGAAAGAGGACATTTTTGCGCGTTCGTCCCAGGCATCTCACAATAACTGATAACATACGTTGTCTAATTTTATACGCATACGAGCTTTCTGAACACGCTTTAGTATCAGTGCTCGTCTATTTTGTTTTGTTAATTACCTCGTTAGTAAACCAATACATAACTGCAGCACAGTTTGAATCTCCTTTATCTTGAATCTTATTTATTATAAATGTGGCGCTCAAAACTGATTACTGTCAGTCGCAGACTTGGAGGAGCAGTTGCGCGCAGTTTACCTTCCCGGTACTTTAGACCGCGGTGTAAACGCAGAAAGCAACCGGTCTGGGGCAAAAAAAGTTCCTGGGAAAAAAGTTCCTGGGACAAATTGTTCCGGGTAATTTCGGTGGAAACGCGGCTTATTTCCGTCAATATTCTGTACAAATTAATTTAGCAAGTCTGGCTGTGAAGAGGTGATGCGCTATTATTAATGTCATTCTATTATTAATGTCATTCTACTTGAACTATTCTTGTACAAATGGCACTGTATTAAACAGTACATGAAAAGTGTTTCTGTTGCTTCATGAAAATGTCTGAAATTACAAATATTGTATCTCATCCACTTCGTCTGTGATTAAGTACACAAACGCAGCACGAGTGTCACTACGGGAATCAGAAAGTGCCCGACTTCACAGCTCCTTTTCAAATCATGTTATTATTATTATTTTTATATTTCCATTTTAATAAAAACTCGTTAAAGGGATAGTTCACCCAATAAGGAAAATTCTGTCATCATTTACTTTCCGTTGTGTCGTTTTAAAAGTGTATGACTTACTTTCTTTTGCTGAACATAAAAGAAGATATTTTGAAGAATGTTGAAAGCCAAAATGTTTTGATTACCATTGACTTCCATTGTATGAACAAACAAAATACTGAGACATTTCTCAAATTATCTTCTCTTATGTTCCACAGGAAGAAAGTCATACAGGTTTGAACCGACATGAGGGAGAGTAAATAATGCATAAATTAAAAACTTGTAAATGCATTGAGCTCGACCAGTGTCCGATCCCCAAACAAATGACTCTTAAGGGTAAGTTCATTTTAGTAATTAAAAAACACAAATAAACCAGCCGGAGCGCATCAATGAATCCTGAATTATTACTTTTGTCATGTCCGACTTAATAATCAAATGGCTACATGTAGTACCTTAAGACCGTCACTGAGCAGTTATTCACATGACACATTATGAGTTGTGTTGAGCGATAGGCTATTTAATGTAATTAATAAATGAAACCTGGTCAAGTCACCTTCATTTATATAGCGCTTTTAACAATATGGACTGTTTCAAAGCAGCTTTAAAGTGATAATAGGAAATTAAAGTAACAGAGATTGTTTTGGCTTTAGAATAAAGTAATTATCCATCTAAAGTTAGTTTTGATTGATTCACTTCCGTTGCAAAGATCATTAGTTATTAACTTAAGGAAAGGGCTCATTGAGCATATATAGAGCTCATTTCTGCATAAAAACACCACTTTTGAGAAGAAAAAGACTAAAATATCATAAAGAAATAACAGTACTGTACAGTAGGCTAACAGTCGGCTCTTTCGTTTTGTTTTTAATTTGCCCTTCTTTTATTCAATTATAGCAAATAAATGATTTGAGACCCAATGGAAGTGAATGAAGACAAGAAGCATCCGTTTCAAGAGTCTTATCATTTAGCAAATGAAGATGTAATTTCACGGACTAAAAAGAATTTCATGCAAACAATGTGTAAA
This sequence comes from Leuciscus leuciscus, assembly GCF_965113295.1. Lineage (NCBI taxonomy): Eukaryota > Metazoa > Chordata > Actinopteri > Cypriniformes > Leuciscidae > Leuciscus > Leuciscus leuciscus. Next base: position 34,370,451 of record NC_138740.1, on the reverse strand, counting down.
TGTGTAAAGAGTTTAATAAAGGAAACATTAATGTGCATGTAAGAAATCACACAGATAAAGATGAATCTATTTCATTCCAGAGTTTAAATAATATTTTTTTCTCCTAACTTTTCAAAATCTGCTAGAATATCTTGACATCTCCTTGAATGAGCAACTTTCACTTTCACTTTAGCGCGACGCATAGTAGAGGCGCTCGAGCAACCGAAGCAATGACACACATCCGAGGGGAAGTGAATGGAAATGAACCGACTGATGTTGCTCGTAAAACGATCTCGTTACTGACTGTTTTTTTGTTTTTTTTACATTACAATTTGGGATTTTTTTTTGTTGTATTTTCATTTTATGCAATGAAAAAATCTGGTAAACAGAGTTTTTAATGATAAATCATAATCCCCCTTGTTGATAAAATGACAAAAAAGCTTTCCCTCTGAAAAACGTTACCCTTAACGTTAAAACCCTTAAAATTCTCTACATATGATTATTCACGAACTGTAAATAACAGCATTTGACCAATCATAAAATGAAGTTGCTAGCCTTATACTATTTCAAAGATATAAGTTACAGCGCAGGGATGACAGCAGAAACTAAAGTATCCGCCGCTGGTTCCTTCGAGATTTTCCTATGGGGTTTTATAATGATGAGTAAAATATTAAAGCCTGCTTTAAACATAGCTTGACGATACTTTGACACTCAACCAAAAACCGTACCCAGTAACTTATTAAAAACGTACGTTTTCAAAAACGAACATAACTGCTTCAAAACTGGAGTTTGGTATGAGTATGCGTTTGTGGGACAGACACTGATGGGTATTTGATTCTCTTTCTTCACTTAATCGACATTTTCAACCCCCTCCTCATCACTCGAATCACTGGTGACCGATTGCATTTCAACTTCACTCTCTCCATTTTGGGCAAACAAACAAATCCCAGATAAAAAAAAAAAAAAGATTAAAAAAAAGTTAACTATAGCCTAATTTACTGCTAGCACAGGGCTCCAGACTAACTTTTTGCCTTGGTTGCACTGGTGCGCCTAACTTTTTTATTTAGGTGCACCAGCACAAAATTTGGGTGCACTGAAAATTTTTCTCGGCTCGCGTCACCTTTAACGCCACAATTTCAAGGTCACCTTTTTATCACGCTCTATATACATTCATATTATGTAAATTATTTTAAACAAGAATAAGGTGTAGGTAAATAAAAAAAAATAAAAAAATAATAATTTTAAAGTGCTTCACTGAGCTGCCAAACTAACTATTTGCTCAGGCGCGGTATAGGCTCTACCTCCGTCTCTGAGTCGGATGCCATCTCCGACGAAGGACCAGGGCTTGGCATCTTACCAGGGACTGGGGAGAATGGTGGCTGAAGTAGCTTCATGTCTGGGCTGTTGTCGGAGCATTGACCGGGGAGTAAAGGGTTTTAACGGTATTCCTACTCTTACCGATACTGCTTATCGATCCGGTACTTTAACTGTATTCTTATCGGTTCTTTTTGTTTTTATATATATATATATATACACATATATATTAGTCTAAAAAGAAATCTAATAAAGTAATCAAATGTAAAATAACACTGCATAATTTTTCATAAATAGATTAATGCTTAATAAAGCTGAAGTTATTCTTTCAAGAGCTTTGTAGTGATTTTTCTCTTGTTGTTTGATTCGCAGTAATGGCGCAATCGTCCGCATGTTTACTAGACTGCGGCCCCTTTAAGACCGAGTGCAGATCTGCTATTGATCTGATGCACCATATTCTCCCAACTATTTCCATAACTACGTCCATTTAAGACATAAACTGTTTTTAGTGAATCTCCAAGCCGGTCATTTTGACATACTTTTGTGTACATTTGATCGTTTAGACACGCACATTAAACCCAAAGTAGGCTATAATTTGCTTGTCTTGGTTTCGGTTTCGGAGCGCGTGCCGCCTTGCGAACAACATCTCTTGCGCAGATTTTGTGCTTTTAATAGCTCTTTTAATTATTTAACGCGTCTCGCAAGTTAGCAACAGTAGCTAGACTGCATTTTACAACAATCACCGATCGTGCTGATTCTGTCGTTAGGTTTGAGTTTTAGGGAGAAATGACAGTGTAATGCTGCGAAGAGAAGAAGTTGCACTAGATAGAATGCGGCTATAGTTTTTAATGGTTTTACCTCAATATATTATTTTTTATAATCTTTGGAAGCCGAAATCTAAAATAAAATCAGACTAATATCACAGACCTTAAGTGTAACCAGGCTACGTTTGAATGTTTAATTCTGTCCTCCGTCATCACTCATTAAGCGTGAGAGAAGAGTGTGAGTTCCGTCAAAGGAGAACAAACAAACAAACAAAGTTCGTGGAGAGGCAGCGGATGCGAGGACGTTAGGTGCACCGGTGCGACCTAGGAACATTTTTTGTCGCACCCTTACAAAATTTGGTCGCATGTGCGACCAAATTGGTCGCACTCTAGAGCCCTGTAGCATACAGGAACAATTTCAAATACTGAAAGGACTTAAAATACTGCAACCAGAAATAATTGATTCATTTAGAATGATTCAAATCTGGTCTAAACTAATAATTTTTACAAAAAACACATTTAGAAATTGTGAATCATCAAATACATTATATTTCTGTAAGTATGTCTCCTATATGTGAACATTTGAGAAGTGCAGTGTCTCCATGTAATGTGCAAGGTGCACAATCACATGCTATTTTGACTACCATTCTCTCCCAACGTTGACAACAAACGTCTCTCCCTCTGAGAACAAAGACATAACAAGCTAAAAATTGAATGCTTGCATTCCACAATAGCCAAGTATTTACATGAATTAGACATGCTAACAATCACAAAAAAAAAAAAAAAAAAATCTGGGGTTTTACTGCAGTGTTGAGATACCCAGTCCAATGACACAAAGAGATGCGCTTCCAGGAAAGTTTGCAGGTTGAGTTCATGGCCTTATGGCAAGACCTACACATTTACTATCCAATAGCATTGCGAGGCTAAACAATAGGACCCATTGGCTATGTAAATGTGGTCTTTAAAAAATTTTTTTTTTAAATTGCAGATTTGTTTTTGGAAGAGTTAAAAGTGATGTTGTCATTTTATAACCACGGGTCTTACAGGGTCTTTACCCGTGATGATTGAAGATGAGTGTTATGTTTTGCTGTGTTGGGTATGTGGTTTTGCTGACTTTCTAAAATAAATTTGCAAATGAATTGATTGGTTTCCTACAAGTTTTAATTTGATTCTCCTTCCTTTAGAGTCCCAATTGCCAGGGTTAATGCATGGCTGGCGCCGATCAAATCAAAATAAATGTAAAAGTATAAATAAATGGTTGTTAATGGGCCACCATCGCTACAAACTTCAACCTTGAAGAAGCTGTGAATGTGTGAGTGTGCTATTATTACAGATTGGTACTGGCACCCGAGGAAGCCACTCCCACAGCCATTCATGGGAATATTCCCCAGCATTTAAAAGCAGATAAAAACTGAAAAAATGACTACATTTTTGCTTAATTGTCACTAGTAGTGACCCCGAATAGTTGAAGATTCGATGCTTCGATAGGAGGAGCCTGATTCGACTACTAATCTCACGGTCGAATCTTCGCAGAGGTGTTATGAAACGAGGATTATCAGAATCCTCAGAAACACCATCAGAAAGGATATTATCCAAGGCTAGATTTAGCATCAGGAATACCATGATCGCACTTCTGCCGGCCAATGTTAACAAGACGGTTTTCCTCGGGAGATTCTAAAACGCTTAAAATATCAAATTCTGTACACAGTACACACCTTATTAAAGGTGTTTTAAGCGATGTTGGGTGACGTCACTTCTTGTTGACGTTCGAAGTATTGTCAAACAAAGCGGAGGCTAGCTCGACCCTCCCTCCTCCTCACCCCTCCTCAAAATTCAAGAGAATATAATTCTAACGTTAGTCGTTGACATCTCTCCTCTAGCTAACTTCCCTTTTCAAGCTTCTCTCTCCTCCACTCCCCACACCCGCCTTTCATGTGCACGTGCACTAACCCCCCACCCCCAAATCATTTGTGTTGGTTATTGGCTGGAACACTGTTTGTTACGTTTCGTGGTCCAGGCTGGGCCAGTTTGTTTTTGTTGCCATTTGTGGAGCCTGGGCTGTCTACAGAGGCCTCGTTTTTTACAGTGTGTTCAGGGGACAGGCAGCTAGCGGATAGTGAGGAGATGTTTGCTGGATGTGACAAACAATGTGTGACATCGCTTAGAGCACCTTTAAGAAACCACACTTTATCTGTGCATATAAGAAGATGAACCCAGAATATGAACGCAACGCGTTTCTCTAGAAAGCCACGTTAAGTGTTTTCTTTATAATAACGGTTTTCTATGTGAGGAAAACGCCTAACGTGTAATTAAACCCGTTGCGTTCATATTCTGGGCTCCTCTGCTTTTCTGTAGGCTATATATTATGCATTATTAATAAGGTGTGAATAGAATTTGCATTTATTGTTGTCTCGTGCAGTTAAAAAAACAAAGTTGACAATTCCAGCTATCGTTATTTTAATAATTTCTTTATTTTAATTTTATTTATTGATCACCCAAGGTTATCTAATTTAACTATTTATGCCTTGTGTTTTGAATATGTTCCCCTGCACTTTAGACATTTTGTGTACATTTGTTCTGCACTTTGTGACTTCTGACTTATTTCTTTTAAAAAAAAATGTTTTTATTAGAAAGATATATTTATAATTTTATTCTGTAAATTAATTCGATTTTTTTCCCGGTGCATTGATGTTAGAGCGTGCTCGCACTGGCAATTTAGCAGATTAAATGTAATTTGCAGACATGTGAAATGCAAATCCTGTCTGCAGTTTGGGCTTTCTGCAGTTATTAATGTTAATCCTAGATCTTAAAAGTTTTTTTTATTTTTTATTTTTTTATAATGTTTTGCAGTAGATAATGTCATCAGCTCATTAACTAAAATAAATAATCATAAAACAGTCCTACAGTGTTGTATTAGACTGTAAATATATAAAATCGGTTCTGAAGCTCTATATTTGTGTAGTAAATGTGTGTTTTGTTCTGTGGTGGGTATTTAAGGGAAACTGTCAGAACAGTCATTGTGATTCTGTAACCAGAAAACGCTTATGAAGTGCTGTGAAGTTTCTTGAGTCAGAACTCACACACCACTGTGTCTCTACTGTCAGGTATGAATTTCTCTGTATTTTCACATTTGTATTAATAATTGTGTTAAACACATTGTGCTCATAGTTTGTGCTACTACATGCACAAATAGACTAGTTGAGTTTATTCTTTAAAACACAGACTGCTTTACTGTAATGTTGAATGCAACACTTATAGGTTAAAGGTTGTAGATGTTACCCTGGTGAAACAAAAAAGCTAAGTATACTTACCAGTGTAATTCAGGATACCTCAAGTGTGTAAATGATTAGTTAACTTGAAGTGTGCCATTTTGAAACAACTAATTTTGTACTAAGTATATTATAGTTGTAATTAAATTAAAGGAAAGCATAAATTTGATGTGTTTTTAGTGCACTTTTGTGTGCTAAATTGGAACAACTTCAAGTATATTTAAAAAAATGTCTTTGTAGGGACTAATTATATGCTTGATTAGAGATATTAAAGTGTATTTTATTTGTGTTACAAGTACATTACAAATTCATTACGATAGTCTTCGAAACATACAAGCAATATATAATAACTGTATTATATTTGAGTAAAAAGTAAGTCCTCAGTAATACCTTTGGCTTATTCCAAATACTACAAATTGCACACTTTGTGTTCAATAACAAATGCACATTACTGAACAAATATTACTTAGCTATACTTTGTACAATATACTATTGTATACTATAATGTATTTTTTTAATTATACTTTTAATGCATTGTTACAAAGATCATTTTCAGCACACAGTTGAAAATATACCTCAAATATATCTTTAAGTGCAAATAATTACACTTAAAAAATAAACAGAATTTTCACTTCAAGTGTATTTTTAGAAAATATACTAAAGTACAATTATTTTAAAGTTTGTTAAAAGTTGTAGTGTTAAAATAGGTAAAAGCATGATACTAATATACTTTTAATATATTTAAAGAGAGTAAAAATATTTAAAGAGAGGTTTTGAACGGCTCCCACAGCCGTTCATGAGAGTTTAAATGCTGGGGAATATTCCCATCTTCCCACAGGAGAAGAAGAAGCAAGCAGGAGGAATTACTCCAGGAGAAACTACTGACATACTATTGTAAAGATGGAGATTAAGGAAGAACCCTGCAGAATAAAAGATGAAGATACAGAGGAACAAATGTTTTCCTTCATTAATATGGTTTCCGCCAGTAGAGGCGCTCGAGCAACCGAAGCAATGACACACATCCGAGTCTAGAAGAAGAAGAGAAGTGAGCGAGGTAAGGGAACATAAACACGAGAAGTGGAACACAGCCGTTCATTCTGCTCTAAATTTGCTGTTTTTCAGACTGTGAGTACATTCATTTTATCTTTTATTAGGAGAAATTTAAATCCAAACGACTAAACGAGTCGGTTCATTTAATGAATCACTCAGAAATGAATCGAAATGAACCGACTGATGTTGTTCACTACACTCGCGAAACGTAAACATTACTGACTGTTTTTTTTTTTTTTTTCACATTGCAATTTGTGAAGATTATGAGTTGTGTCTTCATTTTATATATATAAAAAAAAAAATTCAGCTTTAGGAGTTGTATTGATTCTAAACAATAAGGGTTCTTCATTAGAGTTTAAATACTGGGGAATATTCCCATCTTCTCACAGGAGAAGAAGCAGCAAGCAGGAGGAATCACTCCAGGAGAAACTACGGACATACTATTGTAAAGATGGAGATTAAGGAAGAACCCTGCAGAATAAAAGATGAAGATACAGAGGAACAAATAGGTTGGTGTTGTCCTTCATTCTGTTTAATGACTGACGAACATTAAGATGAAAACTTACATATTACTTGGAGACCCAGGAACAAACTTTTTTCCTCTGTAGAGAACATTACATTTTATTGAATTTCTTTGAGAACATGCAATGCAGATTAATTGGCACTGCACAACTTGCACTTAATTTTCTTTTTCATGATAGCAAGTGATTACTGTCATCCCAAAATAACACTGCTGCATTATTAATATCATCAATGATATTGAACAAGAAATAGCCTATCTAAAGGGAATATTCCGTCTCAAATAACCCAATAATAGTCAGTAATGCTGGGCATTGCACTTTAGCTGAAACTGAAGAGTGAATGAATACTGGTAAATAAACTCAAAATATATAATGAATTTTCATTCAGAATATGTTTTGTTTTATGTAATATTGCAATGGATTGTGACATTTTTCTTTTTACATGATTTAAATGTGGTTTCCAACATAATTTATGATCTATTATAACACCTAGAAATGTATCTATTTCCTCATTGTTAATCCTAATTTTAACTTTGTTATTACTCTTTCGATTGCTAAATATGATGAACTTTATTTTACTTAAATTCAGTGACAGTCTATTATCATCAAACCATTTTTTAAGACCATCAGTTCAATTTCTACTGTATTCAGAAGCTGTTCCAAATTTTTCCCTGAACAATCTAAATTTATGTCATCAGCAAACAAAACTATTTTTAATATTTTTGACACTTTACAAATATAATTTATATACAGTGCAAACATTATGGGGCCTAACACCGAACCTTGTGGAACTCCACAAGTGACTTTCATTAAATCTGATCTAACATAATTTATTTGTACAAATTGATATCTGTCATCAAAGGTAACTTTTTAACTAAGAGTAGGCTTTCCCTCTTATACCATATCTTTCCAGTTTCTTCATTAATAGACCATGCTCAATAGTGTCAAAAGCTTTTTTTAAATCTAGGAACACCTCCACAGTATATTTATTACTATCCATTGAAGTGGAAATCTCTTCTACCATTTCCATAACTGCCATTGAGGTCGACCTATTTTGCTCTAAAGCCATACTGATGTTCACTCAATAGTTGATGTTTATCTATGAAATTATCAAGCCTGTGCACAAATAGTTTCTCTAAAAATTTTGAGGACTGGGAAAGTAGAGAAATTGTTCTGTAATCGGAAAAAATATGTCTATCTCCACTTTTAAAAATAGGAATAACTTTGCCTGTTTTCATATAATTTGGAAATATACCTGTTAAAAATTATTGATTACAAATATGTGTAAATGGTTTTACTATATATTCTATAAAAAAATTTTAATAATGACATGTCAATATCATTACAATCAGTTTAATTTTTATTCTTACAATTATTAACAATATCAAGTAATCTACTTTTCCAGTATTCTTTTTAATTATACTGTTAAGTACTTTCCATGTTTTTTTAGTGTTACTCTTATACTTATTCAATAATGTATGATAATAGTCCTTTTTACTAAATCTTATAATACTTATTAGTTTATTTTTTAAATATTTTATAATTATTTTCAGCTTGTTTTGTCCTAGTTGCTATAAATTTCCTGTAAAATGCATTCTTCTTTCTACACGCCTTCTCTAGTCCCTTTGTAATCCACAGTTTGTCATCATTTTTGCACTTCCTTACAAACTTCTTACAAACAATTTTTCCCCCCATATTTTTCAATCAGTATGGTTAAAAAAGCATAATAGGCTCTATTAGGATCTAAATTTACATAAACCTTACTCCAGTTTTGTTTCTTTAAATCCTCCCCAAGGGCAGCAATGGCTTCTGGTGTTCTATGTCGAATCATTTTATAATTGTTTGTCCTAATTTCATTCGGCTTTGTAAAAAATCTTTGAAAGATCACAAAATCTGGAAGATGATCAGTCATATAATTTATAAATAATATAATTAATAACGAAAACAGGATCCGTGCACTAGTTCTTAAAGTGACAGCGGCCATGGCTTTCATTCATTTTGTTTTCAAAACAACAAAAGATAACTTTAATTTTAAGGAATCAGGATTAGTAGCCTATGTTTTTAATTTAGTCAGGAGACCCAGTGTTATGTATTTTACAGTTGATTACTTTATTAAATTTCTGTAATATTTTTTATGTTAGACCTATCCAAAAATGTCTCTTTATTTCTCTTTATTGGTATCTTGATTCAATTGTATTTATTTGTGCTACATTTTTCAAATTAATTCAAAGAAAAATTTAAATCAAGCTTCCTTGTGTAAATTCTTGACAACAAAATTACCCCATTGTAAAAATGCAATGAGTGAGCAAACATTTAGTGAGATAAATGTAATTTTAACAAATTGTCTAATGCTGCGTTCACACCAAACGTGAATAGCGTGTCAAATTCGCGTCTAGTTGGACGCTTGAGCATTTTGAATCCATTCGCGCGTCCTATTCGCGTATAAAGCAAGCGTTTGAAGCGAAATTGACGCGCATCAGAGGCCAAATCCGCTTCTTGTGGGAGGGGCAAGTGCTAGGCGGTTGTCTGTTTGCAAGATGGCTGATGTTGATTGAGCATTAATCGAGAGATCACCGCTCGTATTTGCTCTGGAGAGCAGAACAGCGGTGTAGGGGTTATCGTCGCTGTACTCGGGTCTACCAGACCCTTGATCCGGAGGCGTACCCAATTTGGCGAGTTTCACCACTTGCTCTGGGAGCTGCGCCTGGATGACGGCCGCTTTCAGCGGTACTTCCGCCTGTCCCGGGCCCAGTTTGATGACCTGTTGTCCCGCATCGGAGCGATCACCCTCGCCCTCACCCTCGCCCTCACCCACCTAATCTGTAATTTATTTTTGTTTTGATGATAAATGGAGCCAGCCTCCAAAAGTAATTAACCTGTCCTGTGAATTATTTTTTTTCTTCTTTCTCACACAACACTGTCCAGACACAAACTATGCTCTTATACACTAAAGTATGTTGGTTGTCTTTACATTAGAATAAAAATGTTTCATATAATCTAGATTTAGATATGGAATAAATAGCATTCAATACAAAATGAATATGTCTCATATATTGAAATCAAGTTTTTATGTGATAAAATTTGCTTTGTTTTTACTTCACCACGTGACAGCAGCAAGCAGGCTCCTGATTGGTTAACGCGGCGCGAACAGACGCCGAAGTTCAGATTTTTCAACTCTGGCGTCATACGCGAATTCGCGTCAAACGCGTGAATGCACAAAAAGCACCAAATAAAATCACTCGCACCAGACGCTCAATTTGCCTCATTCGCGTGTCCGAATTCGCGTCCACCGCACTAAGCGCCTCATTCGCGCCGCAGAACCTCCAGACGTGCGTAAACACGTCTTTACATTGACTTAACATGGAAATCACTTGCGCCAGACACTCTATTCGCGTTTGGTGTGAACGCAGCATAATGATTGATGTAAATTTATAGCCTGGATGCCAGCCAAACTTAGCCCCGCCCACAACATTTTAGGTCGGGAAGTTCGGTCTGGACTTGATCCGTTGTGGAGCAACTATGCTCGAACCAGAGCTGTTCGGACCAATCAAATGGTCAGGGCGGGCTTTATACGATGATGGACAGATGATCAACAGTAACGTAATCATCCACGTCACCAAAGAGATCTTGGGTTGAATTCGTTTACAACAAAGATGACTGCCGCTGGAGAATTGAGATGTGTAGATTACGCCATCGCGTCTGTTATAGAAGATATCGACAGCGCATTCATTTTAAAAGAGGAACAGAGAACCGCGATCAAGGCATTTGTCGATTGGAAAGATGAATGAAGAACATACGTCACTTACTCCGTTTCTCTGATTGGTTGTAGGTCTATCCATTTGAGTGCAGAGGCATTTTCTTTCCTGGTTCGGTTGAAACACGCTCCTTAATCACAGCCTAATGGAGCATACCCCATACCCCGTGAACACGTGGGGCCGTGCGCATTTTAGTTTTGCTTTTAAACGAGCGCCAATTCGGGGGTGGATTGTTGAATGCCTATTAGTTCATTAGCCTATTATTCTTAATGAAAAACACAACAACAAAACAGTACAATGACAAATTCGCTTATATAGGCGCTTTTACGTTTCGCGTTACGTTTCGATTACGACACCAAATATTTCGGCATCATCGTCAGCTCCTCACTCTCGTGATAAATTAAATCTGACTCCTGCTGCTGATCTGTGCTCCGACTCTCGTACAGCTCACGATTTAAGCAGACACCATTCAGTTTTTAATTGTAGTGTCTGTTCTCTAACAGAACTGAACGATTTTTTGGTGCCGAGGTGGGCAAGTGAGGTAACCGGTGTTGCTTCTGAACACCGGTAACACTGTCAACACTGACTATCATAGCAAGCCTACATCATAGCGACTACATAAAACTTATAATTGGAAATGTTAAAAGAAAACACAACTACATATAAGACATACTTGCAAGTTGTGATCCACAAACAACAGATTGTCCTGACAAAGTTGGAACTACTCAGGAGAAGCTTTTGTGCGTATAGCCTGCATTGTACTCCTGGAAGCTGTTCTCCGTAAAATGTGCGGCACAAAGATAAACGTTGGGATTATATGTTCAGGAACATTGTTTAAAACAAATTTTAACTGCTCTAAGTTCATCAGCCTTAGGAATTTTAAACAAATGAGTTTTTATAAACGGGGTGAAAAAAACAAAGTCTCTTTGACATGGCGACAACACGGTCTTCTCTAATGCAGCTTAACCAACCCGTATTCTGTCGGCGTGGATTATTTATCATCCTGACTTCTTTATTTATCATCCTGAGGAACATCATGACTTCACAAAGCCTGATAAAAACGCGTTCTAGTCCAAACTAGTTCTAGTTTGTTGTAGTTCTTGGAAAGTGAATTTTGTTTGATAAAATAACTCCCGTTGGAGTGGACTTTGAGCTTTGTAACCTTGCAAAAAAAAATTAACACTTACTAAAGTGAAAAAGCATAATAGAACCTCTTTAATAACGGAGTCCTGGTGTAATCTAAAGAGAACATATAATAAAATATGAATAAAATATATATTTCTTTGAAAACCTGGATTCTCCAAACATTATAATGACATAAACTAAATTCAGACACAAATAAAGTTCTGGTTCTCAGGAGGATATAACAATACATCTAAAACTAGATACTAGTAGACTCAGTAGTAAACTAGATTTGTGCTAAATTTAGAATGAACTTTATTTCTTTGTTTCTCATTTGTCCTTCTTTAATATAATCTTGGGAATTTGATATTGTTGATTTTAGACCCGATGGACGTGAATGAAGACAAACAATATCTGTTTCAAAAAACTCAATTAAAAAATGAAGATGGAAAACTGATGTGTAAAAATGAAGACAATCAACAGCTGTTTCCAAAACCTCATCATTTCACAAATGAAGATGAAAATGCAGTCGTTTTAAAGACTGAAGAGAATTTCACACAAAAACAAGCTGGAAAATCTGGAGTCAAAGGATTTTTTACCTGTTCTGAGTGTGGAAAGAGTTACATGCATAAACCAGACCTTAAGAGACACATGAGAATTCACACTGGAGAAAAACTATTCATCTGCACTGAGTGTGGAAAGAGTTTCATTTGTAAAGGACACCTAAATGTGCACATGAGAATTCACACAGGAGAAAATCTTTTCACATGCTCTCAGTGTGGAAAGAGTTTCATTCATAAAAGACACCTAAATGTGCACATGAGAATTCACTCTGGAGAAAAACCGTTCACATGCTCTCAGTGTGGAAAGAGTTTCACTTACAAAAGCGTTCTCAACAATCATCTGCTCTCTCACTCTGGATTGAGATCATTCAGCTGTGATCAGTGTGATAAAACTTTTGTTTTGGCATCAGGCTTAAGAGCACACCTTAAAGTTCATGCTGGTGTGAGACCTCATGTTTGTTCTTTTTGTGGGAAGAGTTTTTCTGAACTGCACATTTTAAAACAGCATGAGCGTATTCATACTGGTGTGAGACCTCATTGTTGCATTGACTGTGGGAAGACCTTTATTAAATCCAGTGCCTTAAAATCACACCAGAGAGTTCATACTGGAGAGAAACCGTACAAGTGCTCACACTGTGGAAAGAGTTTCTCTTGCTCAAAATCCTTGAAAGATCATGGGAGAATGCATACTGGAGAGAAACCTTACAAGTGCTCACACTGTGGAAAGAGTTTTGCTTGGTCAGGAAACCTGAAAGATCATGAGAGAATTCATACTGGAGAGAAACCGCACCAGTGCTCTACATGTGGGAAGAGTTTCATCCAAATATCTAATCTATGGACTCATAAGAAAAAACATTGCCCAATCTTATTTAGTGTGCAAACTTCATGTTCAGATCCATCAATCGCAAATAATACACTTAAAAGTAAATAATTTGGCATTCATATTAAGCAAAAGCTGGATAATTTGCTCAAATTTGTAGTGAAGTGTAATTGTTTGACAAGGGGGACCCTTGGGTGGCTGGCTGCTAATGTTCTGCATCTAAATGAATGCAAAACCGAGATTATTGTGTTTGCACCCTCTAATGTATCTTGAGTTCCCCTGTGTTGATTTAGGCCATTTATCTATTTATGGTAAATCCATGGTGAAAAACTTAGGGGTCATTTTTGATAACTCCCTAAAATTTGACAAACAAGTTAACCTTGTTGTTCGATCAGGCTTCTTTCAATTAAGAACCTTGACAAAAGTCAAGCCATTTTTGTCATTTGAGGATTTAGAGAGAGTGATGCACGCATTTGTGACCTCACGTTTAGACTACTGTAATGTCCTGTATGCAGGGATTAATCAGTCAACGTTGACACGCTTGCAAATTGTTCAAAATGCCGCAGCTAGATTTCTGACAGGTTCTCGAAAGCGGAACCATATCACTCCAATTTTGCTTTCATTACATTGGTTGCCAATCCGTTACAGGATTGATTTTAAGATTTTGTTGTTTGTTTTTAAATCTCTAAATGGTCTGGCACCACCCTATCTCTCAGATTTGTTGCAGATATACTCACCATCAAGATCACTTAGGTTCACTGACCAGAAACTCTTAACTGTCCCAAGGTCTAGATGCAAATTTTGGGGTGATCGTTCTTTTTCAGTGTTGTCTCTGAAACTCTGGAAGAATAGTCTGCCTTTGCATATTAGAACTGCCTCCACAGTGGTATCTTTTAAATCTCTTTTAAAAACTCATATTTTTTCTGTCTTTTCTGTCTTAACTCTAATTGCTGATATGTTAGTAGCTTGTTTGCTTTGTGAGAGTAGTTAGATTGTATAAATGTATTACACTGTATAAATGTTTTGTACATTCGCTCTTTGTATGTTTCTACAAATTGTACAGCACATTGGTCAACTACCCGTTGTTTTTAATTGTGCTTTATAAATAAATTACTTTACCTTACCTTACCTTGGGGAAGGTCAAAATAATAGTTTAGAAAACTAGTGTGTTGCCTTAAAACGATTTAGGAAGGGATGTTTCTCATTTCTTTCTGCAGTTCAATTATTTTTTATAATATATATATGACGCATTTGTGTAAAAGTGGCAACAGTAGTCTATTAAAACAATACATATTTCAAACAACTTGTTTTAGGATGACTTCTCAGTCCTGTGTTTCTTGGAAATATCCCGGACGAGCCCCCAAAATTTAGGAAGATTATCTGTAGCCTCAGTGTTCTATGTCGTTTAAGCTATGTCGTTATATATATATATATATATATATATATATATATATATATATATATATATATATATATAAATTGCAAAGTTTAATTTATTTTGCTGTAGTTTACTGCTTATTGAAAGGAAAGAATGTGTTGAGATGTAATACACGGAGGGCTTTACTGAATTTTGTTTTCTGTCAAAGTGCATTTTAGCGGATCTTCTTCGTGCTGGAGGGATCACTGCTTAAAAATATGTCAGTTGTGCGTTCAAACGGTACCCTTGCAGACAAATCTTCCTGGAACCGGGCTATCTCTACCATCGGGCTATCTATAAGATCAATCAATCAATCCTACCACCAGAGGAATTTATTAAAAACAACTTGTATATACTATACAGCATTTCAAGAAATATAGAAACAAGAAATGTATGTGCACAAATGTGTGGGCGTATCTTCAACTTCTGGTTGTGTGTCCAAGGACTACTACTTGTTCTGTCTAGGTGTGTCAATGATGTGCACATAACATAACAGGAAGAAGTTACACAAATGCAGTCTTACACTAAAATAGTCTAAAAGGAAGCCTAAGAAATAAGAAGAATTTTAACATGAAGATTGAGTTTCCATGTTTCATGTTTCATGTTTTCATTTTATGTAATGAACAAATGACACCTGGTAAACAGAGTTTTTAATGCATGTAAATTATATCCAATGCAAGAGCAACATAAAAATGAGCTTGGGGAGTTCAGTCAGTGAAGCTCCCACAGCCGTTCATGAGAGTTTAAATGCTGGGGAATATTCCCATCTTCCCACAGGAGAAGCAGCAGCAAGCAGGAGGAATTACTCCAGCAGAAACTACGGACATACTATTGTAAAGAAGGAGTTTGAGAAGGAACCCTACAGATTAAAAGATGAAGATGCAGAGGAACAAATAGGTTGTTGAAAGATGAAAACTGAAAATTTAAGGCACCTTAGATTTCTTTTCATTTCTAATTTTAAATGTACATTTTCTGATGGAAGTGAATGAAGACAAAAGGCATCAGTTTCAAAAGAAGATTAAAACTAAAGATGGGAACACAGTCTTTTCACCTGAAGACAAAGGATCTTTAACCTGCTCTGAGTGAGTTTCACTCAGAAAAGCTCTCTCAACAATCAATTCCACTTTCACTCTGTGAGATCATTCAGCTGTGATCAGTGTGATAAAACATTTGTTGTGGAATCAGTCTTAAGACAACACCTTAAAGTTCATATTGGTTTTTCACTACTGCGCACTTTAAAAGAGCATGAGCATATTCATACTGGTGTGAGACCTTATATGTGCTTTGGGAAGACCTTCACTTTATACAGTGCCTTAAAACAACACCAGAGGATTCATACTGGAGAGAAGCCGTACAAGTGCTCTTCATGTGTGAAGAGTTTCAACCAATTATCTAATTTAAAAAAAAAAAGAAAAATCATTCCCCGAAGGCATCTAAGTGATCAAAGTTCAGACCATCACTTGTAAATAATTTTATATTCAAAATAAGAAAACAATGGAATTACATTGTGAAATTTGATTGTTTTACAAGGGGAACCTTTGAGGAAGATGGTTGTTTATTGCATTCTAAGTGTTGCATGTTTTATTCTTACGACACCGTATTGGTCCTCTGTTGTGTTGCACATGTGCAGTAAACACTGAGTGTTACCTGTATACAAGATGAACTGAACAGTAAAGCAACAATGTGAAAATACTTGTGTCTGTGTCATCGCTCAAGCAGTGCATGGTCATCTCATACAGATGGAACAAGAATAATAGTTCAGAAAACTTGTGATGCCGTAAAACACTGATTTATGAACGGATATGTTTTGTTTCTTTGTGGAGTTTAATTATTTTCATTGTACTGTACATATGAGACATTCGTGAAACAATAGTCTATCAAATATTCATTTCACAAACAACTTGTTTTAGTCTCGCTGATTTTCAACCACTTGACCTTGTTGAATCCATCATGATTCATAAACAAGTCAGCTGATTTAATTCACTGTGTTTATCAGACTGTGAGGACATTCATTTTCTTTTTATTGGGAGGAATCTAAATCAGACAAGAACGTTTTACATCGTCACATCACTGGTGAACTGTTGCTTTGTCTTTAATTTAACATCTCAGAAACCACTAAATCTTTCTCCATTTGGCTGCTCAAAATCTGCTGTGAGTACATTAATTCGATCATTGATCACTAGAAATTTAAATCTAAATGATTCTAAAGAATCAATTTTATTTTTGGTGAAAAAACACTTAATACTGATAGTGTCATTGATCAGCTGAAGTCAGTTCAGTGTTCACAAGTGACTTAAAATCAGCATCTTATTGTAACATTGATCGAACAGTATGATTCTTTTTGTTAATTTCAATGTTGATTCAACAGCAGTGATGTGCACACAGTGGCCCTTATTTATCAAAAGTGCTTACACCAAATTTCCAGCATACACCTGGCGTACACCCAAAACCACGGTGACTTTGAGATTTATCAATATGGACGTTGGCGTACGGCACGCTCAAATCCTACGCCAGCTCAGGAGGTGGTGTACATGTACGCACGTTTTGAGTTAGTGCGGAAATGCGCAGAAAAACAATTCCTAACACCACAAAACGCACTGACAAACTAAAAGATATGATATATTATGACCCACTGTAAAAAAAACAACAACATAGTAGTTATAAACTTCAGTGTTTATTTTTGTGCAACATGGACTTCAATGTTTAATTTGTGTGACTTTACCAAAGCATTTGATTTGTAGGCATATGTATTCCTTCAGTTGCGAGTCTGTGTGCTTTACCTGACGTTTCAGGTTTAGGCCCGGCAGGTGCGCACGGACTGGGTTCAGTAATGAAAGGCTTTCAATGACCAAAAAATAATTCAGGCTGACAAAATAATAAAAATGACATTCTTCTTCTTTTAAATAATAATAATAATACAAATAATAATAACGACATTCTTCTTCTAAATAACAAGCGTCATTAATAATAAAAATCATAATAATAAGAATATTACAAATTGTCATGCAATTATTAATGTGAATGAATGGTACTCCACATCACATCATCATCACTTGTACACCCCGATACATATGACGTGATACGAAATTAAATGCTAATTGTTTCAAAACACGTGCTGTAAAATAATGCATTGTGATAGGTCATTTGCTCATCCAAACAGCTATTTAAACTGGATTTCCATCGTAATTTGGGTCCATATTTTGTTTTTGTGGGCGCCTTTAATCCCACTCTTTAAACTCCCAAATAAAACAATTTTGTTTCTTTCCACTTCCCTGGTGATGGTCTCGATCTCCACGTCGGAGAAGTTTCTCTTCTTTGCCGTCTTCCGTGTGTCCATGGCGTAAAATGAGGGCGTGGGGGAAGCAGAGACTTGAATATATAGGGGCGTGTTATTCTAATGACGATCGTTTTCTGCCGCGGCATTTATCAAGGGCAGGTATTGCGTACACCTGGATTTCAAAGGTATACGCACAGCTTCATAAATCAGGCGGTGAGAGGAGTGTAAGCATAATCTTACGCCAACATATACGCCCTTTTCTACGCAAGAATGATAAATGAGGGCCAGTGTGTTTTGGCCTTTAAGAGGTCCTCATGGTGCTTTCATGCCCAGCTTTCTCAAATTGTAATTATTGTTATTAGGTTCACTTGTCTCGTTCAGCTGTATTTGCAACATGACATCATGACTTTGCGTAAACATACACGCCACTTTCAAGTCAAAAGTGGCGTGTTATCTATACGCATTTTGAGCTATCCGCGTGTATGTTCACGCCGAAACGAACCGTCATCTTCCGCGTGTATGTCTACGCCGTTAAATGTCCGAGCGAAACGGAGCAAAATGTACGTGAAATAATCATGTTGGTCCCCTTTGGAAAACGTGGTGTAGATGTCACAGTTTAACAGCCTCAGACGTGAATCTTACACGTACCATTATCCCCGGACGTTTGCTAATCCTACCCCTAAATCTAATCATAACCATTTCTTAAAACTATAGGCTACAATTATAAAGAAAAACAACAGACAGACAAGTATAATCACAATAATTTATTTAATGAGAAAATGTCAAAATCGGTACCAAAAGTTGTTCACGTGACGATGTGTCGCAGTCCTCTCTGGCAGTGGTTTTGTATGAGGTAACAGACAGAGCAGAATTTAAGTTATTAATTCAAATCCATGAAAACGTCAATCCGTCTTGTTCGGTTCGCTCCCTCTGAGGGCTGCGCAGTGCGCACTGTGCGCAGCAGTGCGCGCTTCATTTCAAATGTGAATGTGCATGACGCAATCTGTGACGAAGCAGGCGAGAGCCAATGAGCGTTTGATATTACTGCCGTAACCATAGTAACCTGTCGCTTCTTGAGGGCGCAATTTTTGAATTTGAATTCATAACAAGCGCGGGGTTTGACGTTTACGGTCAAGATGACGATTACTGGATAAAGGGCTGAGTTTGGATCTTTTTCTTGCAAATAATATATGGATTCTGAAGGTTTGGATTACATCAAGCTAATAAAATTGGTGTATTTTGTGAATCGATGTTGTGTTGTAAGGTTAGTATAAATAAATGATTGTGATTATACTCGTCTGTCTGTTGTTTTTCTTTATAATTGTTGCCTAGGTAGTTTTAAGAAATGGTTATGGTTAGGTTTAGGGGTAGGATTCGTGGCTCAAACTATCTTTTAATGCCATATTGTTCATAAAAATGCCATTTTCCTACATATCTGTCCATTACGTTTTATCATTTTAATATTGTCCATAAAATGGGTATGTTTAGGTGTGGGAGTAGAGTTAAGGGATCTTACATTTATAATCTATACAATGGTATAGGAAATTGTACAGATATCTTCAAGATATGGCAAACGTGTATGGGCGTTAAACTGTGACATCTACACGTTTTCCAAAGGGGACCAACGTGATTATTTCACGTCTTGTCGTGATACCGGGGAATCGATATTTTTTTTCCTAGGATGGTAGGAGAAGATTAACCCCAGTGACGGGTAGGTTTAGGGACTTTTAGGGAGTTGGGGTAGGTCATATCTATACAATAATGTAACGTTAAGTCAACGGCGTTGATAAACACGCTGAAAAGTGATTATGCGTGTTGATAGCACGCCAAAAATGGAAATCGAATTGGCGTGTCATACATACGCCATTTCATGAGATCAGTCTGGTATTTAAGTGGTTTATCCTTAATTTTATGAAGGGACGAGAATACTTTTGCATGCAATAACCCCCAAAAATAACGACTTTATTTAACAATCTCTTCTCTTCCATGTCATTCTCTTGCGCTGACACGAGCTGACCAATAATGAGTCGACGTTCTGACGTAAAACCCGGAAGCACTGCACTGTGTTTACTAGTGAACAGCATCGGAGACTGAGGGTGCTTCTCATTTCTTATTTGTGCATCCTCGTTTCCTTTCCTCGCTTCCTTTCCTCGCGTCTCAGCTCCGCCCCCTGTAGGATGCGAGGGAAGGCTGCAAGGAAAAGACGCGAGGACGGAGGAATCGAATGTAACTTTTTTTAAAACATTGGAATACTTGATCACTCAAGCGTCACTTCATCGCGTCATCAGCAGCGCTCAAAGGACCTGCCCTTATGTTGTTGAAGTTTGTTTACTTAAGAAATTCATAATAAATAATAATAAAGCAAGATACCCTGTTGAAATATGTGAGATGTGTGGTTTATATAAACTGCAAAGGTAAAGTATAAATTAAAATGATTGTGACCGATGTGAAGGGGGAGGAGAATTTAAACGTGCGTCACGTTTAAGTCGATAAAACTCTTCCGCATAGGATACACCTGTGTATCCTCGCTCATAACTCCTCAGGAAGCCTCCTAACTCCTCAATCCTCGACTCCTCGCGGTGCAATTAGAGAATTGAGATGTCCTTCAAGATGGCTGAGCTCGATCGGTTTCCGGGTCATAGGATGGAGGACGGAGGAGAGAGGAGACGAGGAGGGATATTGAAAAGCACCCTGAAACGGAAGAGTTTTTTTAGGGGGGGAGTTTTGGCTCACGAAAAGTATTCTCGTCGCACTTTTGGGTGAACTAATCCTTCAATAAGTGTTCTCCGAGACATTTTATTATCTCTTGCCATTCACTTACAGAACACAAGCTTCTGAAGGGCACATAAGTCTGAAGTAGTGAGTTTAGGTATGGGGTGCAGAGCCCTAGACCAACATCAGTGCCTTGAATTTGAAGCAACCAGTGCAAGTTTATGAAGAGAGGTGTGATGTGCACTGTTAGAAATTTCTTTTAATTTTACAGGAAATTCCTGGCTAATAGGTGCTGTAAAATTACTGTACACAGTATACAGGACTGTTATTGTAAAATAACTACAACAAGGTACTGTACTTAATAGAATTTCCTGTAATTTCACAGGATAGAATACTGTAAATATTACAGCAAAATGTTATATTTACGGCAACTCAGTAGCCAGGAATTTCTTGTAATTTTAGGGATTTCCTGTAATTTCACAGGACAGAATATTGTAAATATTACAATTTAATGTTATAACTTGGACAAATGTCCTCTTTCAGACTTCTGCAAAGAAAAACAAAACACTTAGTATTTTTTTTTAAATATATATTTATTTTCTCTTAAAACTGATGAGAAAACAGAGTGCACAATGCACAAAAAAACAACAACAATCTATTACGGTACCAAACTGGTTGAACATGAGTTGTCAAACTAATGTCCTCTAATGTCCCCTGCCCACTAATGTCCTCTAATGCCCCCTGCTCACTAATGTCCCCTAATGTCCCCTGCCCACTAATGTCCCCTGCCCACCCATTCAAAATCCAGCAGTTTCCTCAAAAGTGTGCAAACTGGTGCGTTCAGCCCTCGTTTTTTCTCTGCCTTGCTGCCCGTCTGGGGATTTATGCCGCAAAAGGCTCTGAAAACAGGGGGAAAAACACACTTATCAGGTAACATTTAAGACTGATATGTCATGGTCATAACAATGACATGAAACATTAAGGGATCTTTATGAATGAATGAGTGCTTGTGTGTGTGAGACTGAGAGTCATTGTAGGCTATATGAGTATGTGTGTGTATGTGTCTGTGGCTTGGCACGATCGATGCAAGGGTCTGCGATGCGAGTGCACCGGTTGGAGTGGTGTGCATCGGACAGAAATTGGGCTGAAACCGTGATGCATCTCCCTTTAAAAGCTTTGCATCGGTAAAATCTGATTTCCTATTTTATATAGGCCTGTATATTTTTAAATTATTATTTTCATTCAATTTACTTTCATAATTATCTCAGCCGTTTCCCAAACGAGCAGACTATTAGATGTGGAGGGGTAGGTCTATTTTCAGGTCTAAATTCATGAGCATTGTTTACAAATAGAAAGATCTCTAAACCGTGATTCTAACACCCGAGCTACACCGGGCCTCTACACACGCGTATTACGCTGAATTCTATGCGCTCGTAGATTCAACTGATGTCAGCGATTCTGGCTACACCAGGAACGCGGACAGCGCGGACCCGGCGCACGCGTGCGTTAAAATAGGAATTGGTTCTATTTTTCCACGCACTCGCACATCACGCATCTGCGAGACAGAGAAAACTTTCATCTTGTTGGATAGCTGCACGTTGTTATAGCTAGCAAACACAAGTCCCACCCTACTCTGTTTCTGATTGGCTAAACACTTTTTTTTTTTTTAAGAGAGACCTGCCATAGGTTTTGGGGAACTCAAAAATGATAAACCTTTCCGAATTTCTATCCTGATGAAAATTTCTTCACAACCGTGTCACGCCGGAGATCCGGCACGGTGCCGGAATACTTTAACCCCCGAGTGTGTGTCTGTGAGAGATTGAGTGAGTGTCTGTGTGTGCGATCGTCAATCCTCTCTCCCCATCCCCTCTCCTCTCTCATGCCTCTCCTCACTCATCCCTTTCTCACTAAATTGGATAGCATAATTTGAGTTTTTTCTTATACCTGCAAAGCAATGTGTAAAATCTGATCACTCAAAATGCGAAGTAATATGTTTTTGTATTAAATGGGCCGAGGTGACTTACTGACATCCCTAACTCTAACAAAAAATGTCAATTACAGAAAAGTTATAAACATTGATTAAGATCCCTTCATATATCAAGTCATTGCTTATGGAGGTATATTTGATTCAAATCAACTGAACGCCTGTGACAGTGCGATTTGTAGTTGTAGAGAAAAGCCACACATGTGTATCAGTAAATTTGAAGTAACAGAGAGAAATTTTTTAAGAGTTGCAAACTTGTAGACTTTTTTTTCTCACCCACAAACACAACACAACAGTTACACCTTCTCAAATTCTTCATTGCAGGTTCACAAATCCTATTCTACAAATTACAAATTAAGAAACTCGTACGCTCACATTTTTTATACAATTGCTGCAGTGAATATGGTGCAAAACACATTTACACACCCGCATCAAGAAAAGTCGTGAAGTCGTGGAGAAATTTTGCACATCCGCAAATCAGTATGTGAATTAATTAAATGAGAGTTGCACACTTGAAGAATATTTCTTGTATATGTCTTGTATATGTTTCTAGCACAAACACAAGTACATAACTACAGCTGCTTGAATCTGCTGCAACGAATCTCAAAGACTGTTTTTCGCTTTCAAGTGACAAGATTCGCGCGCTCTCCATTTTGCACTGTGATATTTGGTTCAAAAGTGAGTTGTGCATCTGTAGAGGCAGTGGGCGGAGCCTACATTAATATTCATGAGTTTCCCGAGCATGCGCGTGTCTAACTGCTCATTTTAGTTCACGCGATCGTTTCTCAGCAGGTTTAATGGATTATTTCAAAAAAGGTAAATATAGTTTCAGCGCGAACTTAAAGTACAATTGTGCATCATTTCATAAAGTTCATATACTTTTATGAAATGAAATGATGCACAATTGTATTTTAAGTTTGTGCTGAAACTATATTTACCTTTTAACCTTCCCCACTCCTGGTGTCTTCTGCTGTTGGAAGTACTCTATGATGTTCTGACTCCTGTTGTCTATGGAGTCAGCTTCTCCTGGATAGGAATTCCGGTCAGTTCACTGAAATGCGAGAACAGGCCCTTCAAGGAGAAGAGAAAGGGCCAGTCATCCTTCATTTTTGAGACGCTGTGTAGAGGGTCAGCATTGAGATATCAACGCTGGAGAATGTA
Source organism: Leuciscus leuciscus (assembly GCF_965113295.1). Classification (NCBI taxonomy): domain Eukaryota; kingdom Metazoa; phylum Chordata; class Actinopteri; order Cypriniformes; family Leuciscidae; genus Leuciscus; species Leuciscus leuciscus. Next base: position 34,346,743 of record NC_138740.1, on the reverse strand, counting down.
GGTTCTCTGAAGCCATCTCTGAAGCGCTCTCTCCACGCCTGACATTCCTTCCTAGGGGTTGGGGGAGTCAAAATTTGGATGCATCAATAATCAAAAATAAAATATAGGTTTGTGCCTAAGGATGCCTAAATATAATTTCCACTATTCCTACCTGGGCATATAGCTGCTGCATCTGAGTCCTCATCTCTTGTAGGGTTTCATCAGTCTCCCCTGAGGGGAGTTCTTGAGGTGCCCATCGGACACATCCATATTGATCAACAGGACCTCTTCCATTTGTCCTCGCCTGGCGATTGCTGTGCTTATTCTTCCTTAACCGTGCCAATGTGTTGTTTCGGTTGACGTGCTCGATTCTGGTTTTTACTTTCTGGACAAGCGATGCCCCAGCTGTATTTTCATCATCATCCACATCCCCAAAACATGTGGGGTACTTCTGTATTATATCGTTTACAACTTTCAAACAGATCCCTCTATTTGGATTTGCATTGTGCACCCTTATTTGATCGACAAGCTCTCTGACTATCGCTCTTCTGGCAGCAGGATTCAGTCTAGTAGAATTTGCAATGGCTGACTGGATCTCTGGCGTCATCTTCTCCCAGTTAACCTTCAAGGATGCAAATAGAAAATGGCGATAAAAAGAAAGAAGGATACAAGGATATAAGCTTTTAAGGGTGCATTTATAGTCAATTTCAACATCAGACTCAAACGAAGCAGTGATTAGAAATGTAATCTAAGACATCTAAGAGGCCTGTCTGTAGCCAGTTGTTGAGAGTTCCACTAAGTGGCCTGTCAAAAATGATCGTACGTAGCGAGTTAAGGGGCTCCAAAGATGTTTTTTTCCAGGATTTTTCAAAGAGAATTGAGTTGCCTGAACGCGATTAGAATAGTAGGCTATATGAATTTTTATCTAATCCTCCTCACTCCCAAAAAAAGTACAAAGCAAGAAATTAACTCACAGGGAAATGGGGTACCTTAGGCTAAGTTCTGCGTTATGTTTGTGATCCAAAATATAGCCTGCAATAGATGCTTTTACAGAACCCTGTTGCTCAGTATTTTAATCTCTCTCTCTCTCTCTCTCTCTCTCTCTCTCTCTCTCTCTCTCTCTCTCTCTCTCTCTCTCTCTCTCTCTCTGGTATAGGCTAGGCATATGTCACCAACATTACACCTCGCTGTGTAAGCAGGTTGAGTTGCAGTCCATCTGCAATAAATGTAATATTTAATATTTCGTGATATGGGGGAAATGGGCCTAAGTGAAGCATTAACTGTCCACAAAAGCATACCTAGGAGAGTTGATCATATGTTCCTTACGGCCCCGGCATCCTACACGAACGCACCTAGGAATTCCTGATCATAGACAGGCTTCTTGCTACGTCACTTTGAAAACGAAAACGAGGCTGAGATTAACATGGTCACGACGTGAATAAGGCGAATCAGTCCAACAAAGTGGCATTCACCGAAGACAGTGGCTGATGTTTACGTCATACCAATAATGTACAAAACGTAGCCTACCCAGCCCATTCTATTCCATTTATTATTGTTTTAATTTTTATTTTTAACGTGTCCAATCTTATAACAAAATCTGAGAAAAAACAAACATCGGCCATTGCCATCGGCCAACGGCCACATTGCTATTTTGAGCATCGGCATCAGAATTTTGCCATCGGTGCATCCCTATCGAGTAAAATAGAAATACATTTTAGGAATCGGCAAGACCCACCCCACCTTAAAATGTACAGGCCATGGTGTGCGTGGTGAGGGCATTGGGTTGGACTTTCAGGGTGTCTCAGGTGAGGAGAGTTGTGGACTTCCCGCGGGGGACAGGGTTGAGGAGAGTTGTGGAGAGCCAGGAGGAGACAGGGCTGAGAAGGAACCTGAAAAAATATTTACCATTAGACCCCTATGATCCATTATGGTGTATTTAAACACCAATCATATTTTCTATAAAATAAAACCATTCATTTTTCATTTATTTCAAACTTTTTGTCGTGGTAGCCCCAAAAAACAACTGTAGAAAGCCACCTGACAGCCAAGGTCACATCATGTCACGCTTCAAAAAAAATTCGATTGGTGACCAGGGTGGGAATTCCATTTGGCCATCGATGTTGCAACTTTTAGGGCACAAAACGAAAGTGGATTTCACAATCTGCCAAACACATCAGTTAATACATCACGCCACAATCATACCATATAAAAAATAAAAAAATCACACCATCATCACAATCATATTGGACAATCCTAAATTCAAATAACACAGTTAGCTACATAACACAAAGCACACTATCACTACATAATCAATACATTTTTACCGGGTATGATGGGGTGGCTATGGCAGAGAGGCTATGATGGTGGATCAATGATGGGAGTGGCACCATAAAAGTAGTCTAGAGATCGCATAGTCAAGAGATTAGGGGTGCGTTCATAAATTAACTCTGAGCGCAGTTTCCGAACCGTCAAGAGTGTAGCAGAGTGTGCTTGGAGTGAATTTTCAAACGCACCCTAGGTTTACAAGTTCAACTGTGAACATTTCGATGTGTAGCCTAATATACTTAGAATTAAAAACAGTTAAATCATTATAAATAGGATGAAGGATAAAAGTGCCTTGTGTCACTCCATGCAGACGACTACCCCCATCCCGGAACCACCCATAGAACCCGAACCACCCAACCTACGGTTACCTTGAGATGAAAAGGCACGGAGAAGCTTTCTAGACTGGACCACACGGAGAAAGGGCAGAAGATTTTCTTCACTTAGAAGGCTCATGTCCTCCTTGTTCTCCACACCAAGTTCCTCCAGGCCTGCCATCAAGGTAGTTAGTGTGTCTGCGGGGAGGTCCGGAAGTACTGCCAAGACAGCCCTCCTGAGCTCCTCCTGTGCTGCAGCCATGTCTCTTCAAAGGAGTGATGGAGACAGATCATTGTAATGTCACACATTGTGTAGGCTGCCAAAGGATAATAATCCAGTCTATCATCATGCCTCATGCAAACAAACTGCTCTTGAGGTGTCCCCAAAACACTATAGACCCCAATGTCCCTCAACTTAACAAAACAATATTTTTCTGAGACAAAGGACACAGAGCCATGGTGCACAATGACCAGCTCTATCTTGCCAACCTCCAACTCTTCTTCAGTTTTCCCCAGCAAAATAAACATGCCCTTTTTGTATGATGTGCCCTTCACCGTCACTGTGTGAGATGCTACTGTATCTTTAGATTCAAAATACAAACCAACAACAGCCTCTCGGATTTTGTCGCTGTAGTCATTTACATAGAATGTCATCTCTTTATCCAGTAACACACTCGGCTGAAACATTACACCTGCACTCAAGTATGCCTGGAAGAGCTGGTGTCTCTCTGCGACTGTCTTGCAGATGTTCTTGAAATTATGTAACTTCCTAGCACATCTTTTGAAGAATGTGTGTTTACTCTCAAACCTGAGAGTCCAAAGGCGAATAAGGGGACCAAAGTGGGTAATGAGCTCTGGATAATAAAGTAAATAGTGGTGTTTGGACTTCAGGGGCTCATTGGGAAAGGGCTGCCTTCGAAAGTAGATATACTCCGAGTCCTCAATGAGTATTTTAAGATAAGCAACCTGATCTGTAGTGATTGCTGGTGCACAAATGAGCTCTACAATTTCTCTGAGCTGCAGCACAAGTTGCCAGGCAGCATTCTCACATGGATTCCTAATCCTAGCTCCTATCAGGAGAGGGAGCAAACACAGGAAGCACCAGTTCTGGACTGCATGTCCACTAAGTCTTCTGCTACCTGGTGAAACATCGGCTGGTTTGTCGTGGGCATCATTTCCCTGATAGTTGAACTGATCTTTGCACCTGTTGAGTTGTGTATAGTTGAAATGTTTCTCCTCAACTAGATGACCAATCAACAAACTAAGGTCACAGGAAACAATGCCTTCAAACAGGTCATGGCCAAGACATGGGGGTAATCCAGGCTGGCAAACATGAAAGAAGTACAGTTGGTTAAAAGGAGAGTTTGACTTGATACCACATTCAGAATTTGTACCAGTGTTTTCTAATTCTTGTAGATGATTCAGAAAAGACTGTTCTGTACGCTTGTTGCCACATAATAATGGAGGGCTCTCAAAACTTCTTTTTATATAACAATACCTGCAGAAATAATGGCTCACACTAAAGTTCTCAACAAATCCGCCAATACAGTGAGACCCTAAATTGTCACCCGAAATAGCACAGTCGACTTGAAGTATTTGAAGTCCTGCTCCTTACACTAGAGAACAAGCTGCATTTGATCTATGGATGATCTGTTATGAGGCAAAATATCTGTTAAAGTGAGATAAACTGCTAGAATCTTGTGTTTCTTTTTAGAAGAACCAAGTGGATTAACCACTTCAAATGCATCCTGATAAAGTATAAGACCAAGAGAAGATGGCTCCGCTTTAAATAAAGGGTTGCACTGAGCTCCCTTCACATCATTTACATCCTGGAAAATACCCTCTGATGATGGTTGGGAACGTGTTGCTGCATACTGTTCCTGCATGGACTTGCTTTTAAAAAGTGCAGCCAATGTTTCTTTAATAGGCACATACTGGGCAAACGATTCCTTACCTTTCTCATTGATACCTAATAACTGAGGTACCGGCTCAACATAATTAAAATGTTTTTTAAAAGCCATCTTTCTTTTCTGGTCTGTGCTCAAAGGCCCACTGTTACAGGCTGTGAGGAGATCGTCTTTTCTCATTTCATCCATAATGTTACTAATAGCTGGGTTTCAGTCACGTGATTATTATGACGCATGAAGGTGGGGTGATTTCAGATGGAGGGCAGGAAGTAAACATGGAGAATACGTCTATGGAGGAAACCGTTGCGGAGTGTCCGTATTGTACATTTATCCGATTTTTTTTCGGATAAACTGATTTTTTTGTTTACACGTTCTATCAACTCTGACCCATATCCGATTCATGTGTTTACACTTACCATACTATCTGAAACATTGCGCATGCTTAAAGGGTTAAATTCTCTTGCACAGATGGGCGGACGCGAAATATGCTTGATCCTAGCTCTGCGATGTATGCGAAGTTTGCCAAACCTCACCATGATTTTGAGGCGAAGGAGGACGAAAAGTGCCATCATTGCACATATGCTTCAGTTATTGTGTGTGAGAGAGATCTCACGACTGGTGGGAGCATATTGTGTTTAAATATTGGCTTACGTAAAAAAAGATAGAAATATATACGATAATGTTATAAAATCTGTTCTTGATATATGCTTAAACAATTATAAGAAGATAGCAAACATACAAGCTACCTTTTTACGGCTAACTAACCAACTCACTGACAGGAGGCAGACGTGATGTTCTTCTCAGAAGTCAAGAGCGCAATAAAAAACTTTCCACAGAACACCGGACTTTCAGCAAGTGCAGAAAGTTGAGAAGAGACCTTTCACGATAAGCACTTGGAAAAAAAATTTCTAAGATGCACGTGTGCAGTACAGTTTAAGATTTGACACCTTATCTAGCTAGATTACAAACATTTCTCAAAAATGACTTTCGAATATTCCCTCTAAAAAAAACACATACATTCGAACATCTGGTTGCGCATTTTGTCAATGACGCAGACGTAACTTACGTTAAAAATCTGTTATTGACGCATTACGTCATATTATTGACGCATTACGCATAAAATCTGTTAAAAAGTGAAAGTGAAAGTGACACGTGACGGCCAAGTATGGTAACCCATACTTGGAATTTGACTTCTGCATTTAACCCATCCAAGTTAATGCACACACATTAGGAGCAGAGTAGTGAGTAGTTAACACACACACACTGCAAACGTGGATACACACACCCAGAGCAGCGGGCAGCCTTTGTGTGGCGCCCAGGGAGCGATTAGGGGTTAGGTGCCTTGCTCAAGGGCACCTCAGTCATTTCCCACCGGTTCTGGAATCGAACCAGCAACCTTTGGGTTACCAGTTCAACTCCCTAACCACTAGGCCATGACTGCCCCTTGACGCATTACGTCAATAACAGGACAAATTAATACAAAGAGACATAACTACTTGTATAGGTAGTTTATTTAAGTTTAAACCTATTTGACAACGTATTACCTACACAAAAACAAGTAAATCAACTAATGGCCAAGACCGCAGAGCAGACCTCACTCTCGCTCACTCGCTGGCACTCTCGTCTCGCAGGCACTCTTTCTCTCTCTCGCCCTCACCCTCACCGCTCTCTGCGCATAACGGTTTAAACGAACAACAACAATAGACAAATGTTGAGTGCTGATCAAGAGTTTTGTGCAAGCAATTTAAGGTCGCGACTCTTGTCCCAAATATAGCAGGCTTCATTCAGTGATTGAAACACATATTATTAACATTAATTGAAGTTTTACAGTATATAGAACGGACATTGAACGCTCCGAGCAAGCTGTGCTGTGGTAACTTAATGTTAAACATGGAACTTTTCCTTGACATGAAACGGTAAATAATCAAACCAGTGGGAGCCTGCAGTGCATGAAAGTGCTGTATCTAACCTACCTTATTCATGCAATATCCCAGGCAGCGCGCCCATTCGGAAAGCAGACAGCCGCGCCTCTGCTACCGCGGGCCAGTGGTGGCTCCAGAGATTTTCTGTTGCAGGTGCTATGGGGATGCTCAACACTTAAGAGAAGGTGCTTTGAATTTTGCGGCGTCTCATTATGGAGGTCGCATTGGACCACCCTTGGTATATAAATATACACATGCGTACACGCCCGCATTAACTATACTCATTCCGCGACTATAAGCATATATAGGCTATATATATATATATATATATATATATATATATATACACATATATATATATATATATATATATATATATATACACACACATGTATATATATATATACACACATGTATATATATAATATATATATATATATATATATATATATATATATATATAAGTATCCAACGCAAGGGCTATAGATACAACATACATAAGCCTGCCAATGTAAACCTCTGAAAATAATATTTCACACAATTATGTCACAGTCGAGCCCTGAATACAACGGAGCAGCAACAGAAGGCAACAGACACACGCTTCGACCTAAAATGCTCAGATCACGAAATCACACAGCCAGTTACCAACACACTAGTCTAATGATGAATCAGCAGTGTTCCTATTGTTGGAGCATCATATATGTAACTATGAAGAGCCAAGATTTGTGCTTCAACCACCAAATTAATTACATTTTTAATAGCCAACAGAGGGGGAAATCAAGCACTTACCATAGATGTCTTCACAACAAAACAATACGTCTGTTGCTGTGATTGAGTGCGAAGGCATCAATGATGTTATCGCAGTCAAGGGTCCTCGTTCTCTCCGTGTTTATAGCCAAAAGTGCCAGATTACTGGTCCTAGCGTCTCCACTGCTGTTCCTCAGGTCGTTTTTTTTCACGGCCCAGGCAAGAAAAACTGCGTTCACAGCTCACTGATGTGACAGGAAGTGTCAGGGCTATGCATATTAACGTGTACAGGTCCATAAATGCATCTTTATATGGCCGCATTAAGGATAGGAACTCCTGTGTGCTGTGGATGGCATGTCCCTCTTCTTCCTTCCTTTGTAGAAGCCGCCGCACCTGGTAGAGCTCTGCTGACAGGTTTTCCTCACTGACACCATAGTGTCGGGCCATGGGCAGCAGAAGTTGTTTGTCCAAAAACGATGTGTGTTTTGGGCTGAGAGTTGGCACACCTCTCAGTACATCATTTGCCTCTGTTGAAAAGCGCTGATTCATTTCCACCATCAACCTGTCTATAACTGGATAGAAAGAGTGCGTTTTCATGTCATCAGTATTGTCTGTCTGTGTTCTCTCTATCGGGGCCTCCACAATAAAATCCTCCAGGTGTCGAGTTTTCTGGGTCTGCCTTTTCTCGCGTGAAGTATGTGTTGTGCCTGTGTTTGCACACAGAGTCTCTGCTTGTTGTTGGATTTCTTTCCACTTAGTGTCTGTGCGGTTTTCTGATAGAGCATTAAGTACAGACTGGGCCAAATCCTCTGCCGCAATGAGGTCAAAATTGGGGGCCTGTAGCTGATCTGACATGAACTTTGTTGTTCTAAATAAATCCTCAAACATGATGAGATGCAAAACAAACTTCTCATCGATGATGGCACTGATGGCTCTTGCCTCTGCCCTCCGATGTGGGTATGACTGAGTGATGACATCACGCAGGGTGGCTCGGATAGCGGGGAGAGCTTTCTTGACGGCGCAGATCGCATTATAATGGCAAGCCCAGCGAGTATCGCACAGTCTCTTGAGTTCCACTGGTTGTGCTGTCGGGTCGAGCTCTTTTTGTTTTCTCATGAATAGATCGTGCACCACGCATCCAGAAAAAAACTTGTAGAGCATTTGTAGTGTCTCAAAAAACTCTGCTGCAGCACTGACATTATGTACACAGTCCACTAACACTAAATTCAGCTTGTGTGCATGGCAATGTATATAGATGGCTTGCGGCACCTCCTTTCTGAATTTTTCCTGCACACCATTATTACATCCTAACATCACAGATGCTCCGTCGTAGCATTGACCGACACAGCGATGTATATCAATATTACACTGACTGAGTGTGTGTTTGATGCTGGCTAGCAGAGAGTCTGCATCCAATCCATCTGCGGCAGTGAAATGCAAAAACTCCTCATGCACTTCCCCTGACTCTGGCTGCAAATACCGCACAATAACAGAAATCTGCTCCTTTTTACTCATATCTTTACTCTCATCCATCAAAACAGCAAAGCACTCGGCATCTCTTACCTCATCACTTATCTTCTTTCTTATCATTTCTGCCATTACAGCAAATATCTCATTTTGAATATCATGGTGAGTGTATTTGCCGTTTGATGGGTTGGTAGCTAACTTCTTGTCCACTGTTGGATCAAACTTAGCAATAACATGCAGCAGCTCACGAAAGTTTCCCAAGTTGTGTGACTCCTCACCCTCTCAGTGTCCTCGCTGTGCGATCCCCTGGCAGGCTGTGAAGCGCAGGCTTTCCACCACAGCTTTCATGTATTTTCTGTTCTCCATAACTAACGCAGAATGTCCCTTATCAAGCAGGTTTGCTATTTTAGATCCGCTTGTCTCTTTTTGCTTGAACTCATTCCATCCTTCCATAGCAAATTTGTGCCCCATACTTTCATGATGGCTCTTCAGAGATGCTGATGCTTTCCGCCAGTTGTTAAATCCATTGCTGCTGCTGGTAAATGTTGGCTCTATGTGAAATCCGTGCCCTCGTTTCAGAAAATGCCTACACGCAAAACAAAATGCTGCATCTTTGGCCACGCTGTATTCCAGCCATGAATACTGATCCATCCAACTTTTGTTAAAACTTCTCTGCTGATTCCCAAATTGCCATGTGGGGTATTTTTGAAGGACTGGCCTTCTTGGGCCCCTCTTGAGGATGGTTGCTAATATCACCTGCAGCACAAACCGTAACGTTAGCATCCTCAATGGAAACCGCCGCTGGCGATTCTCCTCCGTCTTCAAGTTCATCCCCAGGATTTTCTTGTTCCTGGGGCTCTGTGACGACGAGTGGTGTGTCTGCACCTTCACAGTCTCGTTTCTCGTTTCAGGTTGTGACTCAGAACGTGGACGTTTAGGGAGCAAAAAACGATCCATTTTGGTGTATTTTACTTTGCTAAATTTCCAAACTCGCTATCAAAAACAAGCTGAAATGCGTTAAGGTCAAAGGTTCGCCGGGCGCTGCGCCCATTGGCCAAAGAAGATCACCTGTTTGGGCCTCATGTTATTTTAGACTAAAATATATATATTTTTAAATTATTATTTAATTCCCATTTTAACAACATGAAAAAGAATATTCAAACATGACATTAAAATATAAATATAAAAAATTACAGACATTTCTTGGGGGTGCTGGGCAGGTGCTATGGCTATTATAGGGGGAGCTGCAGCACCACCTAGCTCCCCCCTGGCGCCGCCACTGCCGCGGGTGTGTTTTTCCACATTAGAATATTAATTTTCACCTTTGAAATTCTGTTTTTAAAACTATTCGAATATATATTCGAATTTAGAATATTTGTTGACAGCCCTAAATGACAGTCGAGCTAGCTAGCCAGCCAATCCATCCAAACAGTGAAAGAACCATGCTGACGTTACTTCAGGCAGATTAAAAATAGCATCAATTTGTAATGAACAAGGTAGCTAACGTTAGAAACTACCAGTACATAACTGATTTCAATGGACTGATGGAGGAAGAGACGCGTTAATAACATTAGCTACCTTATCATAAAAGCACCTATTTCTGACCATGCCCTATATTCAATTTAGCTAAACCACAAGGGGACAGCTGACTTTATGTTAGCTAATCACAGCAAGCAAAACCGTCACCATCCACTCAGATAAGCAGAACTACTAACGTTATATCTATGATATAAAAATACATATGTAAGGAAAACAGTAAGTTACATAACGTGGAGTTAACTTACCTTCGTCCCAGAATGTTTGCTTCGTCTTTTTTCTTCTTCTTGAATGATGGCTTAGTCCCAAAATGTTTGTTTAGAACTAACCGCCTAAAAATTCAAAATTCAGACCGCAGTGATTCCATGATGCAACGCGGTGGCTGTAAAACCATTGTAAAACTCTGCGTGTACAGTGTAGTTACAATAATAATAAAGGACTGTCCATTAATTTCCCATGATGCATTGCCACTTACAGTAAAAACACAAATACAATACATTGTTGTAAGATTTACAGTAGAAATTACATCAATTGCTATCAGTGTGTGCTCTCTTTGGCTCATTAAAGACCACTCTCGCTGCTGCATTCTGGATCAGATACAGAGGTTTGACAGGTAATGCTGGAAGGGCTGCTAAGAGCACATTACAATAGTCCAGTCTGGATAGAACAAGAGCTCGGACAAGGAGTTGTGTATCTCTGATAGGAAGGGCCTGATCTTACTGTTGTTGTATGAGGAAAATCTGTTGGACCAAGCAGTTCTAGCAGCAACCGTTGGATCATCTAGCTAGAATGACAGGTAGAGTTGTGTGTCATCAGCATAGCAGTGATAGGAAAAGCCATGTTTCTGGATGAAAGATCTAGTGATGACATGTAGATGGAGAAGAGAAGTGGTCCAAGCACTGAGCCCTGAGGCACCCCAGTAGCTAGATGTTGCAACTAGACACCTCAACCCTCCACGACACCCTGAATGACCTACTGAGAGGCAAGACTTGTACCCCTGGAGTATTGTTCCTGAGATGGCTTTCATCATGATTGTTGCCAGGAGGATCTGGTGGTTAACTGTGTCAAAAGTAGAAGACAGATCTAGAAAGATGAGTACTAAGAATTTGGAATACAAAATTGCAATAAATTATTTCATGAATAGCGCCTATCTAGATTTTAATTCTACTCTTTAATCCTACAAATAAAATGTTTTAAAAAAAAAGCTTTAATCATTTTGTAAGCTACAGTATTGCAAAAATTGAATTGTTTCTAAATGTCTTTTTACAAACATTTGCACCTGGATAATTGAGAGTGATTGTAAATGTGATGATCATCTGCTAAATGAGCAACAACGACCACAATTCACTCCTTCAGTCAGTGAAGCTCCCACAGCCGTTCATGAGAGTTTAAATACTGGGGAATATTCCCATCTTCCCACAGGAGAAGAAGAAGCAAGCAGGAGGAATTACTCCAGGAGACTGAGTATTACTGACATACTCATTCATTAATACAGCGACTTAATTTAATATTTAAAAGTATAATTTAGTTTTTACCATTAATGCATATTACATTTTTTATTAATATTTTATATTATATTATTATAAAAAAAAATTTTTTTTAAAGCATTAGGCTACTTATACAAACGTATTTGTAAAGGTAAAAAAATCGAGAAAAATCGATTTTTATATTGTCCCTTAATGAAAATATTCCTTTAATGTCAAATATTGTCCCTTAATGAAAAAGGTGTGACAGTGACTGTAGTCTAAGAGTACCCCGTGTACGCAGAAGGATATTAAATGCCTCAGGGGAACGACACTCTAAGCAGTTTGAGAACCACTGGGTTAGAATAGATCTGAGCAACTTTCACTTTACCGCGATGCATTGTGTTAAATTTAAATGTGAAGAATTCCCATCGCTGGAGTTCCGCCAGTAGAGGCGCTCTAGCAACCGAAGCAATGACACACATCCGAGTCTAGAAGAAGAAGAGAAGTGAGCAAGGGAAGGGGAGATACACATGAGTGGAACACAGCCGTTCATTCTGCTCTAAATCTGCTGTTTTTCAGACTGTGAGTACATTCATTTTATCACTTATTAGGAGAAATCTAAATCCAAACGACTAAACGAGTCGGTTCATTTAGTGAATCACTCAGAAATGAATCGACTGATGTTGTTCACTACACTCGCGAAACGTAAACATTACTGACTGTTTTTTTCACATTGCAATTTGTGAAGATTATGAGTTGTTTTCCATTTATGTAATGAACAAATGAAACCTGGTAAACAGAGTTTTTAAATGATAAATCATAACTAATGTCAGCAGGGCTCGATTTTTTTTTTCTCCCTGGTTTATAAAATGACAAAAACCTTCCCCTCTGTAAAACCACAACCATTAGATTTACAGTGTTGAGTAGCTATTATGTAAAACTTATCATGCAAAGAAAACAGCTTTGTTCTAACATTATGTATACCTGTATTTTTTTTATGCAACAATCTGACACACAGAACTGGAGTTTTTAAGTTAAATGCCTGTATCTCTGAATGGCAAACGATTCCTTTTGTCTGTAATTCGTACACATTCACACATTTTATCGATGTCGGATTCCAGCAATAAACCCTCATAATATTCTTTCAGCCTCTCTATGAACTGAATTTAAGAATTTAGTTTAGCAGTGCTGGAAATATAGAGCTTATTTCTAATAATAACACAACTTTTGAGAAGATACAATCATTATTTGTTTTACATTAAATATTTAGAGTCGGTTGCAAGAAAGTGTTTGAACACAAATCTCTGTATTAGGTATATTATGGGAACAGTTAACCTAACATCGTATTATTATTTCATACATCCAATTTGTAACCATAACAAGTTTAGTTAATATTGTTATATTAAACTTTGTATTATACTTTAAACTATATGTTATCTTATAAATCATGTGCAAAATAGTTTTGATTAAATGTCAAGATTGATGTTCCATTGAAACACAATATAGTCACAATCTATTCTATTTTCTTTTTTAACTGAGCTTATTTCTGGCATTGATTTGCATTATCTAGCCTATCATTGTGGATATATATATATATATATATATATATATATATATATATATATATATATATATATATATATATATATATATATATATCCTATATTTTTTACATTTATTTATCTCTTTTTCATTTAAACTTTAAAAATATGATTTTGTTTGTTGTTTCATATGTCCTGCTTTCTCAAAAAAAAAAAAAAAGAAAAAAGTGGAATTGTCTCTAACGACATTTTGAGCAAAACATTTGCACCTGGATAATCTAGAGCAGTGGTCGGGAACCTATGGCTCGCGAGCCACATCTGGCTCTTTGGCAAAAATCATGTGGCTCGCGAGGTCTCTCACCCTTTATCAACAAACCATCGATGAAACAATTAAAACACATCAACACGCTGATTTCACGCAGCCGTTATTTTGAAATCGAAAGCGAGGCTCCGGTGGGAAGAAAACCGGAAGTGTCGCCTTTAATCACAGGAGAGTCGTGAATGCGATGGTGTATTGTTGTGTTTAATGATGTTGTGTCAATTCTAAAAATGTACATACATTTCTTTCATACTTTAGACTATATACAGTGAAATTCATTTATAAATAAAATCATTTTTTTATATATAATTCAGAATGTAAAAAAAGAAGCAGGAATGAACTATATACATATCCTATATTGAATATTAACATCCAATAGTGTAAATCGCGGCAGCAGCTTCAGGTTGGTAATCCAAGGCATTGTTGTTTATCTTTACTTCCGGGGTTCTTCCCACCGGAGCCTCACTTTCGATTTCAAAATGGCGGCTGCGTGAAATCAGCGTACAGATCGGCTCTCTGCAGAAAAAGCAGCCAATTACAATTCCCTTGTTGTAGTAGCCTACAGCCTACTGAAGTTAATGAAAAGTTTATGATAATAATAATATTAAAGTTGTACCGGCAAAAGTGCGTGTTCAGTGCTGTTCGCGAGTGTCACGAGTCACCACAGCAATCAACTAACCGCTTACGTTTCTGTGGTAACCTACAGCTCCTGCACTGGGATTCAAGCTGGCGAAAACCATTCTAGAACAGCAGCGAAAATGTAAAAGTAGGCTTTATAAACTTTAATATATCATTTTATTTAAACGGGTGCTTTGCTGCGCAAAGAGACATTTCACCCGCTGGTACTTTCACTTTTGCCGCAGAGACCCTTTATGTCCTATAAATGTGTCGTATTTTTGATAATCCGTGCAGATTTCAGTTAACGATTCTGTTTAAAGTTATTAATAACAAAACATGAATGAATAAGAAAGAAAAGAACAGGATGTGCTTTATATTGAAATTAAATATTAAAAGTCGTGAAAGAGAACTGAACTATACTGACAGGATGCTGTGCGCGCGCTCCGAGCAAACACGGACAAGCACAGTAGCCTTTGTCTTCGGTTGCGCGCCTAAACGGCCAAATAAACACAGAAATATATCAAAATGCTAAGTCGAGTATTCACGTAAACACAGCAGATAGTACTGTGTGCATTCACTCTCTCTCTCTCACACACACAAACACACACGCACACGCACACAAAACAGGATTTATGCTCATCCCTTGGTAACTCAACCTCACAGTGAAAGCCCTGCACAATTAATTCCATATTGCCACTTATTTATTGTTTGCTGAATATTTGCTTGTTTTTAGTTGTCTATGGACCTAATAATTACTACTGTTGAATTTTTTATTGAAAAAAAGCACGTCTTTAATAATATATATATATATTTTTTTCTACTGTGGCTCTTTTGGAAAAATGCATTATCCAAAAATGAAAAAATGGCTCTTTGGTCAAAAAAGGTTCCCGACCCCTGTTTGTAAGTGTGATGATCATCTGCTAAATGAGTAACAACGACCACAATTCACTCCTTCTTGGCATGGATGAAGGAACATCACCTGCAGTTTAACCTGGCAAAGACTGAGCTTGTCGTTTTCCCTGCCAAATCCTTCTCTACAGCATGATTTCACCATCCTAGGTTCATCATCAGTCACTAGGGGTGGGGGAAAAAATCGATTCTTAGATGCATCGCAATGCGGACGTGTACAATTTTGAATAAATTCACAAATGTAAAAAAAAAATTCTAATAACTTAATATTGACGGAACGCAAAAGGCGGAACTCTGAAGTGCCAGTGGCCTGACTGTCTGTACCGTGTGCATAACAGAGACGCATGATGGCTAAGCGCGAAATCCGAACGGCATCCTCTTCGTTAAAAGCTAACGTGTGGAAATTTGGCAAAATTTCATTGTGGCCTTTTTTTCTATTTTTGTATGAGAGCTGCTTTTTGTATTGTTTTTTCACATCAATATGCTGTAAACAGATCTGTTATACGTAGGTTTACTGTACTGCCCTCCACAGTCACCGTGTGTATCAGTGCAATGCCAGTCACAAAAAGTTACATTTTGACTGCTCTCTGCAGATGTTAATTTACTTCTTTTTGTATAAACTGTTTTTGATTGTGGTATACAGCAACAATTTCAAGTCATGCCCAATCACAATTCTATTTTATACCCCTTCGCCTACCCCTTACCCTTGCTCCTTGAAACATTTTTTTGCAAACGTTTCTTTGAAGAACATGACTGTAAATTTGAACACAAGATTGAATGTAACATAAAGCAAATTATTATTTGTCGTTAAAATACTTATTAATGCCCAAAATTCTTACATTTATGGGTCTCCTTTTTCGCTTGGGCAGCCATGTTGCCTCTATAGCCGGTGTATGCAGGGACATTTCTCATAGCCCTTCGTTTGAAGTGTGGTCCCGAAAAATCTTCGTTTGAAGGGCTATCTGTCCCTTCCCCCTCCCCCTCCAACCAAAAGAGAATCGAGACAACCCTACCCCTTAACGTGAACGCGCAAAACAGAGGGGTAGGGGAAAGTGAAGGGGTAATGTATTACACCTTTGTATGTTACTAATTATTCAGAATATGCATAAGTCCACAAGCATTATTTCAATGAAATCTGCTGGTACTTAATCCTATATTTTTGTATGAAAGCTGTTTGTGATTTTGTTACAGCAAAATGTTTGTTTATTTTTTGTCTGCAGGATTATTTTGCTCATTGCACATAACAGGAGGATGTTGGTTAGAAGTCTATTATTTTATGTTGGAGATTCAGAATATGCTGAAGTTTGTATTCATTGACTGCAAGTATGCTGCTACTACAGGCACACATTTCTTTTTCTGTTGGTTCTTTGCAATGTTGGGACATATGCTGGCAAATGTAACCTTAGAGTTGACTTGCCAAATCACTTCCATTTGTTTTATTAATAAAAGATATTGGAAGTAAATTATTTATGGGTCATTATAAATACTTTGCTTTAAAAGTATCAAGCAGTCACAAAAAAAAAAAGATGCAACGATAATCGTTTTTGCATCGCATCGCAGCCCTCTGAATCATAATCGAATCGTGAGGTGCCTAGAGATTCCCACCCCTATCATCACCCCATCAAGGTCAGTCAGAAATCTTGGAGTAGTCTTTGATGACCAGCTGACCTTCACTCAGTTAATCATAGATGCCTGAAAGTTTCAGAGAAAAAGTTTCAGCTTTTATTTTCCTTTTACACCCCGAAGATGATATCACGGGTTCATCAAGTTCTTTGAAATTATCCATCCTCGATCACTTTCTGTTAGCTTTGACAAAACTTTTCTCAGCTCTGCGTCTTTCCAAAGTGACTAGCAGCCTTGTCACCTGACCTGGATACTGCGCACTGATTCTCTAAAGTGGACTTTATCGGGTTTTGTTCACAAACAACAAGGATACTTGTTGGTTTCTTCTGTAAAACATGAACTCGCGATGCCTTGGCAGTGGACAATACCGGCTTTTGTGACCTAACATGTTTAGGGTTCAGTCAATCTGTCAGGCGTCTATTTCAGATGAGGAGATTAACGTTACAAGACAGTATGGTGAGTAAACGGAAATGCGTGCTTTGGAGGAAATGCGTAGATGGATGTTACGTGAGGATGTGGAAAGTGTCAAAATAAAGGTACCTCATATCGATATTTTACGTGTGACATTGATGCATGCATCGATCCATATTGATGTGTGGTTACACCCCTACTCTGCAATGGCTTCCACTCGCTGCTCACATCAAGTTCAAGGCATTGACGCTTGCTTACAGATCTACCACAGGCTCAGCTCCCTCCTACTTTCACTCGCTCCTATGAGTCTACATCCCAACCAGAAGTCTACGATCGGTCAATGAGTGACGGCTCATGGTACCATCACAGAGAGGCACAAAATCACTCTTCAGAATATTTTCATTCACTGTTCCTTGTTGGTGGAACGATCTCTCCACCTTCATCTGGAATGCAGAATCCCTGACAGCATTCAAAAGACAGCTGAAAACTCATCTCTTCTGTGAGCACTTAATAAAAAATTATATCCTTTCCTTTTCCTTTAACCCCTCCCTTGTCTAGCTTAGCTACTCTAAGCAATATTTGAAACTTTGTATTTTGAGCACTTGTGTTGATTGCCTCTTCACAATAAATTGCTTGCTTTGTTCCTAATTTGTAATTAGCTTTGGATAAATAAATAAATGTAAATCTTCCCACAGGAGAAGCAGAAAGCAGGAGGAATTACTGCAGGAGAAACTACTGACATACTATTGTAAAGATGGAGGTTAAGGAAGAGTCCTGCAGAATAAAAGATGAAGATATAGAGGAACAAATAGGTTGGTGTTTTCCATTCTCCTGCATTTACATTTAGTCATTTAGCAGACGCCTTTGTCCAAAGCGACTTACAAATGAGAACTAAAGCAAGCGAGTCATCACGAAGAGGCAAAAACAACGCAAGAAGTGCTCAAAATACAAAGTTCAGGCATTGCTTAGAGTAGTATAAGCCAGACAAGGGAGGATTAAAGGAAAAGGAAATATAATATTTTTATTTTAAGAGGTCAAGTGCTGACAGAAGAGATGAGTTTTCAGCTGTCTTTTGAATGTCCGGGATTCTGCATTCGGGTTGAAGGTGGAGAGCTCATTCCACCAGCAAGGAACAGTGAATGAGAATGTTCTGGAGAGTAGAGGTCTACATACGGGACTTATTCTGCCAAGACTCGCTTTACACTTTCTCCAATTTTTATAATGATATAAATGAATCGTCTTGTTTAATATTAAAGCTGCAATAGGCAAGTCTGGCAGATTGAGGGAATTTAGCCAAAATTTTGAATGTTTACAACTCTCGTGCCCCACTACCACTAAGCACCCTCCCATCGAGTTTGTGCTCGTCGTGTGCACCAGATTTTCTTTGAACGCGCCCGTCTCATCAGCATCGATCCACACCATATGGAGTACTTGGTTACTTGGTACTTTCCTTGGTTGTTTTGGACCTCCTAGCTCTGGTTGTTAACCGAGGAATTGGAAGCTAGTTAGTATATTTTCTCTCCGCCATCACGCTTAATATAATCCAACACACCTGCGAACTTCAGGTGTGTGCATGTGATATTGTAACGTGCGCGAGGGGGATCTGTGGCGTGTGCACAAACTGTGATTGACAGTCAGATTTCACACAGCCCTGCGCTGATTGGACCAGAAGAACTGGGAGCGGTGGATTTTTGCAAAACAAATAACTGGCTCTAGGTGGAGGTAGAAGCATGTGTTTTTTTCTAAAACTGGCTAATTTATGTTGTTCTGTCGGAGCATAGTGTCGGTTTCAGTGAATATGATAAAAAAAAATCTTGCCGACTGCAGCTTTAAAGTTTTGATGGTCAGACTTGGCGCAGAGGGCATAGAGATGATAGGAAAAAAAAATGATGCTAACGTCAGCGGCCATGGCACTGAACGAGCAATTGTTATTGTAGTTCAAAAGGTCAAACAGTCAAAGTTATTATGCGAGTTAACTCGAGTCGAAATGCAAATCTGCAGTCACATTTGTCATCCGTCACCGTGACATCAAGTGGACTTTTGAAGCTGAAATAATGAGTGGATTAAGCTTGGAATAATGAGAGGAATAACATTGATAGAACTTTCTTGCGGAGGATTGTAATGCATCACAATCAGTCAGCTACAAGGAAGGGAGATGACGGCTACTAAAATTAGGCAAGACAAAAAGTTTTATTTTTCACAACTGGTTTATTGACTTGTCAATAGCAATTTAGTGTGGAATATGTGATAATCGGGTCTGTGTCTTACCGTCAGGTCGGGTCCAGCTTTATAGACTGGCCCGGGTAGTACATTTATGGCATTTCTCGGATCTGCACGGGTTCGGGTCCTGCTTTTGAAATAGTAGTGTAGACCTCTACTGGAGAGTGATTTTGGCTCTCTGTGATGGTAGCACAAGCCATCAATCAGCGACCGATTGTAGACTTCTGGTAGGGATGTAGACTCGTAGGAGCGAGTAAAAGTAGGCTCTTGGGCTCATTGAAGACAAGACGAACTGCAGCATTCTGAATCATTTATAGAGGTGTAGTTGCACATGATGGAAGTCTAGTCAGAAGAGCATTGCAATAATCAAGCCTAGATATGACTAGGGCCTGGACGAGAAGTTGTGTTGCATGCTCAGTTAGAAAAGGCCTGATCTTCCTGATGTTGTGCAGTGCAAACCTCCATGATCGAGCGGTCTTTTTAATGTGGTCTGTGAAGGTCAGCTGGTCATCAAATATTACTCCAAGATTTCTGACCGATCTTGATGGGGTGGCAGGGAAGACGAGAAGCAGGTGTGAGCGCAGGTGATGTTCCTTCATCCATGCCGATGTGCTACCTACCTGTGAGAGAAGGACCTACCTGTGAGATGGTCAAACCATTGGAGAGGAGTACCTGTGATGCCCAGTGATGAGATGGTGGACAGAAGGATCTGATGATTCACAGTGTCAAAAGCAGCAGACAGATCCAGGATAATGAGAACTGATGATTTAGAAGCAGATTTTGCGGTCCGCAGGGCTTCTGTGACCGACAGTAATGCAGTCTCAGTTGAGTGCCCTTTCTTGAAGCCAGATTGGTTGACCTCCAGCTGGTTATTCTGAGACAGGAAAGATGATACTTGATTGAAAGCAACTTGTTCAAGTGTTTTTGCTATGAATGGTAGGAGAGAGACAGGTCTGTAACTGTCTACAAGTTATGTGTTTAATGTTGTTTTTTTAAGCAGTGGAGTTACCCGAGCCTGCTTGAATGCTGTAGGGAAAATGCCAGAATGGAGGGATGAGTTAATGATGTGTGTGAGTGCTGGTAAAAGTGTGGGAGAGATGGCTTGTAGAAGGTGTGAGGGGATTGGATCTAGAGGGCAGGTGGTAGGATGACTGGAGAGAAGATTAGACTGATTCATACTCAGGTCAGATGGGTCTTTTGATTTGCGCCATTTCCTCTCTGCTGCCCTCTTTAATGACTGATGAGGAATATTAAGATGAAAACTGACATGGAAGAATAAATCTAAAACTAGATACTAGTAAACTTGGATTTTGTTAATTAGGGACTCAATGATTTTCTTTTTGGTTCTAATATGTCAATTGAACCAGAATGTAATGTTGGAAAAGAGTCTGGAAAGAGTCTCACATCCAAAAGGTCCCTCAAAGATCATCTGCGCCGTCACTCTGGAGTGAGATCATTCAGCTGTGATCAGTGTGATAAAACATTTGTTTTGGAATCAATCTTGAGAAGACACCTTCTCACAATAAGAAAGAGTTTTTCACAATTGGATGATCTAAAACAGCATGAGTGTATTCATACTAGTGTGAGAGCTTATGTGTGCTTTGACTGTGACAAGACTCTATTATATCCTGCAACTTAAAATCACGCCAGAGAATTCATACTGGAGGAGAGAAGCCGTACCAGTGCTCTTCATTTGGGAAGAGTTTCGCCAAATTAGCTACTCTACAGAGATATAAGAAAAAGCATTGCCTGAAGGTTACTAAATGAGCAAATTTTCATGTTCTGGTCCATGGCTCACAAGTAATTAAATAATTTGACATTCAGATTCAGACATTATATATGTATGTACACTGTAAAAAATATCTACTTGGTTCTACTTAAAATCATAAGTTAAGCAGCTGCCCCAAAATTTCAAGTAAAAACAAAATGGATTAATGAATTGTTTTAACTCATTATTTTGAGTCTTGTTAAGCTGTGAATTGCTTTCTGCGAGTCAACATGACTATACAATTATTGTTGTTTCAACTTTGCTATGCAAGTTCAAAATAAAGTGAACTCATTAATGAGCATTCTGTTCACTTATCCCCATTAGTGGGTTCAACTTAGTAATTTCAATTAAGTAATGTCTTTGAATTAGGGTATCAAGTTAAGATGATCTAAAAGAATGTCTTTTTTTAACTTAACAATTAATTATAAAAACACACAAATTGGAGTACAAAACATTTTTATTTTTATTAAAACCAATGTTAAGCCAATACAAGCTATACATAAACACTTCAATCATGCAATCATCTCAAACTTGTAATCAATACTTTTTTTGGTACCAAACTTCAGTTGGGTGTGGGTCACATAATGGGTTGTGTGTGAGCTTACACTATGAGGGGGTATCCCAAGCAGACTCCATAAGTATTCTCAGTGTGTGTATAGAAGGTGGATGATGGGAAGTGTTTCCTGCAGTTGTCTGCACTGCCTGTTGTCAACCAAGAAGTTGGTCATGCTGAATGTAGGCTAGATAGACCAATAGACACATACAGCAGTATAGCGATCTATATTCAGCACCTCCAAAAAAAATCACAGCCTGTCATCCAAGTTGTTTATCATTGTTATTGGTGTGTGACCTAATGAGGTTAAGTTCACTGATGATCACTGCAGGAAACATCTCACCTTCTATATGCATGTGCACAGCCCTCTGCTTGTCATATCCCCATTAGGTCACCCAAAGCTGTACTGAACACTATTCATATTCACCCAATAGAAAATACATTCCTTTAAAAGCATTAGCTTTTTTCCTTACACAACACTGAAATATTGAACAGGTTTTAAATGTAAACATTTAAAAAACCTTTTAACATTAATCTCACAGATCCAGCTGACTTATACCAGAAGCTGTGCTGAACCCCAAACACAAACAAACTAAAACTTCAGACTGCAGCTGGTTGATTTCAAATATTTGAAACTTGAATACAGTATACTTGGACCCCATTATTTGAACAATATTCAGCATTAAATGTATTCAGTCCAACAAAAGTAAATGTATCAAGTCCAACAAAAAATCAGGACAAAAATAAACAGTGTTGAGGTTTTTTTTTGCAAACATCCGGTGCCCAATTTTACAATTCTCAGCTCGTCTACTCGCGTCTTTCTTCAGACAGTCCAAAATGGCTTTCAGTGCAGGCTTCTTTGCCGACTTGGTCGCAGCTTCGTACACTTCCAGCAGTCTTGGTGCCAGGTCATCAAGTCCGTCGAGGTACGACTCGAGAAGGTCTGTGCTCACGACTCTTTTGAACTCTGCCCGAACCTGAGGCACAAAAAAGACAAAAAGGTTAAGAAATTAGAGAAGATTTTCAAAGCATAGAGTCACAATTTAGTAAGCTAAGGTTGTCTGTTGTCAAAGGCTTTCATCCACTCAGTAATACTAAACACAATCCTCTCACTTATCTGTATGCACATTCATGCCACCATTTGGACTAAAAAAACAAACATTTCTGAATGGACCACAGTACAGTATCAGACATCTCTCTATTACTTCCTGGAGGGAAGCTCATACATTGATATCTAGTCATTGGATTAAGTGATTAATCTTAGGCTGAGTGTTGTCTATTGTTATACCTGTCTCTCACAGAACATGGCCGGCCATCTAGCTATGACATCCCCAATGAGAGGTTGATCCCCTACGATCTTCTTTCTGCGCTTGGAGAACATGGCAGACATCAGCTCATCTATCTGCTGGTGATCTGGGTCTTTTTTCAGCACTTCCACCTGAATTGGATTGCACAAGCACAAAGGACACATACTAAGACAAAATAGTAGGCTTCACAGACACAAAAGCAAAGTGTAGGTAGTTAGTATGAAATAGGCAGGTATGTATGCAGTAATATTAGACAGGTATGATGTGCATGTGTGTGTATGATGTACCTCCATCATCCTCCGCTTTTCTTCCATGTCTTCATCACTCAGTCCTTCAGGGGGATCTGGACAGTAGTGGACCTCACCCTTCTTTGACGTCTTCATACGTGGTCCCTTGGCTTCTTCTCCTTTTCTTTTATTGACCCTCACCTCATTTCGATGGAAAGGCGTCTGATATCCGTCTCAGAGAGGACAACTCGCAGCAGCATCGTGGACCACTTTGGCCTGAAATTGGAGAAGAAAAAAGGTTTAATTCATTGTATACATACAAACAAATGGTTACTACTGAAAAGATTTGGAAAACACTTCAAGAGGGTTAATTCTTTTGGATCAGGCTGTTAAATTATATTTTGCAGGACACCCAACACCTGGGTTGCTCCTAGAGAGATTTGGGAAACATTGCAAGAGGGCTAATTCTTCTACATCAGGGTAGAAAAACACAAACTTACAGCAGCCTTAATTCAACAAGAATGTTCTAGGAGCGGTTAACAGGCGACCCTGGACAAGGTATGACACAAGTGGCATGTAGTCAATGAGATCCTCTGGTTTCACCAAGATACACTCAGCAGGACTTTTCTTCACAAGATGGTAACTCCTCAAATGCTCCACATAGTAAGTCAAAAAAGGTTCAACAAAGAAACAAACATGACCAGCCAGCACAATGCATATTTCCAAAATCCTTCCAAAGTTGGGTTGTCCACTTGTACTTCCAACAGAAAGTATCATTCACTTTGAATACTGCATTCCATTTAAGAAGACATTAGGGGTCAGTCCAACTGTGTCAACATCACTGAATCTATTCAAGATTGCTAGTCTAAGACCACCATCTAAGACTCCCAGGCACACATCAGTCACTTTTACTGTCTCAATCTCAGGCTTGAAAATGCTGGGCATTTCAAGATTATATGCCAGCATAAGTTGGTGTCTTGAGGCAAGGGTAAGCAGAATGTTTTTAAAGTTATTGGCATCACGCACTACCTTCTTAAAGAAAGAATGCTTAGCCTCAAACCTGATTGTCCAACACTCTATTAAGGGTCCAAATCTTTGAATAAGGCAAGGATAATGTTCAATAAAGTGATGTTTGGGGCGCAATTTGTAATCCGGGAAAACTGTCAGTAGTAACTGTCTATGATCCGATATTTTGGACTGCAAATAACACAGTGAGTCTTCAGTGTGATATGGAGTCGCTAAGAGCTCAACCAAGTCTTTCAGCTCAAGGATTACTTCCCATGTTTGATCCCCTTCTGGAACACGGTGGCCGATGATGAGGGTAAGGAAACGCACAAGACTCCAATTTTCGTGGCTATTACCACCTACAGTTCCACTCTTTTGAAAAGTTGAAGGAATTTTCTGAGGACAATTTGTCTTATCCGAGAATTTAAAAGGGAAGCTCTGTATTTCACTATTAAGCTCCTCTAATGTGAAATACTTCTTTGAAATCAAGTCTGATCACAGACTTAGTTCTACAGGCACAATCCCTTCCAGCACATCGTGTAAAAAATCAGGTGGAAAGCCTGTGCATGTGTGAAAACCTGTCAGGCTGTTGAGAGGGCAGTCTCGTTTCACACCATCAACAGATGCAAGGTCCCTCTGTTTCAAGACATTTAAAGCTTCATCAAATGATTCTGGTGACCTTAAAACAAAGTTCCCATTTCTAACATCACACGTTTGTATGTCTTGACGACTAGCTAGTCAAAACCTACAAAACTTCTCAACATTGAAAGACTCTTGGAATCCACCTAAGGAATGTGCTGCCAAGTTGTCAGCCGCAACGAACAAGATGGTGCCTTTAACATTACACCCTAGCTTCTCTACAAACACACCTACTGTTTCAAGACATTTAATATCTTCAATCAGTGGCTTCAAAACACGATCATAACCATAAATCCTGACATGCTCAGCCTTGCACAGTAAAGCAAGGTAGACTGATGACAATGCTGACTTGTATCTAGAGGGTAAATTGCCAATAACCCAATACACACCACAGACAAAAAAAAAAAAAAAAATGTTTTATGTGCCCAAGGGATTGCAGATTTCAAAGTCGTCAATATACAAAGTAATAGCTACACTTAGTTCTTGACCTGAGAGGATTCCATTCGATTTATAGAAGTCACCATCCAGAAATGACTTGTAGTAGCCAGACTGCTCAACAGGTTTGTTTTTCCCCAGTGCTTGCAGTACCTCTTCTTTTTTAAGAAGATCTGAAAGTAACTTTAGAATAGGGATATAGATAACAGTATGAAACTTTTCTTGTCTGTTGAAAAGATATTCGACAGGTTCAATGACACTAAAGTTATTTTTGTAATATAACTGTCTTTTGTAGTATGTGCCTAAAGATCCTTCTCTTGAAAGGAAATTAAGTGGGTTAGCACTTTGAAATAGTTCGGTCAAGGATGTCAAACATTCCTCAGATGTGCAATTATGCTTCTCCAAAACATTCTCAATTGACTCCCTAGTTATTTGTCCAGCACATTTTCAATATCAAACAAATCATCCACAATTTCTTGAATCGCAGACTTTGACACATTAAGGACAGCTTGCAGTCGAAGGAAAAGGGATGCAATTCTGCGCTCAACTGACTTCTGTGTAGGCTGAGAGTCAGGTTCAGTCACTGAAACATCTGGTGACTCTAAATCAAAGTTATTCTGTTCATCATTGACAGAAGCTTGACTTTGACAATGAATAATAAGTTCAGGTTTGAAATTATTGAATGTAGAAGACTGATGATATCGGCTTCTGTGAGCAGTAAAAGTCGAGGCTACTCTAGATGTAAAACAGCACCCCACAAATGGGCAATTCACAGTCTCTCTTTTTATCAAATGTCTCTTTAAATGAAGAAAATGATGTTTGATATTGCTTGGCGCTGAAAAAGTACAAAGTTCACAACGAAGTTTAGCAACGGGACTGGTTCCTTGTTTGTGGTCCGTCAAATGTTTTAAAAGTTCCACATGGGATTGAAAGACGGTAAGACAATTCGGGTAAATACAACTAAAACCTGTTCTTCCACGTCCATGCTTGTCCTTGTAAAGAAGATATTTTGATCTTTTGAATGTACGAGGCAAAATTGCAAAACTTACAAGTCCACTTCATCAAATGAGTAGCTGAGCCTGGTAAATCATAAAACACCTGAAACGGATGTATGAATTGTTGGATTGCTCGTTAGCACTAGCTAACGCGACCGATGTTCTGTAATAAGAAACAATAATGAGCTTGCAGCAACCGAGCGGCTGCTAATAATCTAGCACTAAGGGCGCTTTCACACTGGCAGTTTAGTGCGGACCGGGGCACGGTTCGCATGAAAAATCGCTAATGTGAACGCTGTCATCGGACCCGGGTGCGCACTAGAGTACCGAACCCGAGACTACCTGGAGGAGGTGGTCTGAGCTCGGTTGCTCCCGAACCGTGGCGCGGTTCGCGTTAATGTGCAAGCAACACGGACTCGGGTGCGCGCTTGTTCAGGAAGTATAGTATCCCGCGCATGCGTATCACTGTCGATATCATTGTTTCCTCACACACGACAACCATGAGTGGCAGGGGAACGTTGTGGGACACTGAAGAGGTGATGTCTCTCACTATGTTGTGCATAATAGCACCAAAAAAACAGACAAATTACAGCTATGCTCAGTCGAGTTGTATTATCCATGCATTTTCCGTGTGCGTTTGCGATGACGTAAGATCACTGCAAACGCACCTGGGTTCGATACAACTAATTGAGTGTGAAACCAGACCAACGCTGCGGGGGGCGCCGGGAACGAGCGCACTCGGGTTCGGACCGCAGCAAACGAACCCAGTGGAAAAACGCCCTAAGTTAGTTTGTTGGTATCGCCGCCATGATCGACAGGCAGCTAACGTTACTCAGCTCGCACTGGCAAGCAGACCCCAGCAAGAACAACCGCCTCAGTGGTTCTCCAAAATTATTTTGCAGTCCTGGGCATGAACATACACTACCGTTCAAAAGTTTGAGGTCAGTAAGATTTTTTATGTTTTTAAAAGAAGTATCTTCTGCTCACCAAGGCTGCATTTATTTGATTAAGAATACAAACAAAAACAGTAATACTGTGAAATATTATTCCAATTTAAAACAGCTGTTTTCTATTTTAATATATTTTATTTATTTCTGTGATCAAAGCTGAATTTTCAGCATCATTACTCCAGTCTTCAGTGTCACATGATCCTTCAGAAATCATTCTAATATGATGATTTGATGCTCAAGAAATATTCATCATCATCAATGTTGAAAACAGTTGTGTACAATTTTTTTTTCAAAATTCTTTGATGAATAGAAAGTTCAAAAGAACAGCATTTATTTTAAAATAGAATATTTTCTAACATTATAAATGTCTTTACTGTAACTTTTGATCAGTTTAACTTATCCTTGATGAATAAAAGTACTGATTTATTTGATTTCTTTCCCCAAAAAATTTAATACAAATTCTTACTGACCCCAAACTTTTGAACGGTAGTGTTTAATGTTACAAAAGCTTTAGATTTTAGATAAATGCTGTTCTTTTGAACTTTCTATTCATCAAAAAATGTTGAAAAAAATTTGTACACAACTGTTTTCAACATTGATAATAATAATGAATGTTTCTTGAGCATCAAATCATCATATTAGAATGATTTCTGAAGGATCATGTGACACTGAAGACTGGAGTAATGATGCTGAAAATTCAGCTTTGATCACAGGAATAAATTACAGTTTAAAATATGTTAAAATAGAAAACAGCTGTTTTAAATTGGAATAATATTTCACTAGTACTGTTTTTGTTTGTATTTTTAATCAAATAAATGCAGCCTTGGTGAGCAGGAGATACTTCTTTTAAAAACATAAAAAATCTGACTGACCCCAAACTTTTGAACGGTAGTGTGTTTGGCCTTGACATACGGTCTATCAGAAATGGTGTTTTCTACAACAGTTTACAATGAAAACTGGTATCGTCTCAGATAAATCATCTCTGACTGAACTAAAAGACTGAACTGCTAGCAAACGTGTTCTAGCTAACGTTAACGGTCGCTGAAATGTGCCTCGCTTAAATTACATCACAGTTGTTGCACATATCAAAAGGTAACGATAGCTAACGTTAATCACGTTATTGGCTTCATCAACACACATTCTTAATATCTACAAAACGCGAACACTTACTAATAGCGAACTTGTTCACGCCAACCCGACTCGTCTTGTCTGACGGAAAAATGAGGCACCCGGCCGATTGAAGTTTGATTGCTTGCTGGCGCGTAAACTTTTTCGTCTCGAGGCCTGGCTTCGTCGGTAGTCCCCCGCACATGCGCAAAGAGCTGTCCTCCATTCAATCTGCAACACGCCAAAGACTTGTTCCCCACTCAATTTAAAATGGCAAGTTCATTCAAGCACCTGGAATTTGTGATTCATTGAAGTAACTTATGAACCTAAATTGGAAGATTGAAAACTCAAACAATTGTGTTGAAATTTCATTACACATTATTTTATGTGTTAATGACATATATAAGTAATCATAACTTTTTGATCAGATAATGTTTTACAGTATATGTATGTGTGTGTAAATACGTGTGTGAACGTCTGATCATGGTGCAGAGCTTAGGTTAGTGCTCATATATGTAATGAAAATATTATTAGACCTTTTAAATGTTCTTCTGCGTTTCTATAGACCTTATGTAGCCCCGCCCCTTTTCAGCGCTGCACTCGCTGTCTTTTGACTTCCGGTCTGTATTTTCACAGCGATTTTGCGTGTTTATTAATGAACGGCTCGTTTTAAAATCTTCCCGGTCGACTGACATTTGTTAAGTCATCTGCTTTAAACATTACAGTCCTCATGATAATGTTCGTTAACTTTACATTAAGTAAATCCACTTCAAAAGCTAATTACTCCTGGACAGCAATGCCATAGAAATATACAGAGCGACCGCAAAACGGAAGTTAAAAGACAATGTTCTAAAGATGGCGGTGCCCTCGTTTCTCTGGCGCATAAGGTCTATATAGGGATATATTTTTAAAATGAATCAAGGTGCCCTCAACTCAGTTTATTTCTCTCAGAGGTAATATTTTAATATGTCTGTATAATGAGTGTGTTGCAGGTCTGTCTACACTCCCACCTTTCCACAGCTTTACACGCCCATTTCTTGAGACAGATTTTCTTCTAGATGGAGACATTTGTTTTCATTTCAGCCATGTGTTCTTGTTGAGTTCATTGAAAGTTCATTCATATAGTGGTTTATTAAAAGAGACTCGAAGAGATCTTATCAGACTAAGTACATTTGCTATTTACTGAGAAATCTAAATCTGAAAACATGAACTGGGCCAAAGTCCCTTTCAGGGAAGTCATTTCAGTCAGCGCTCATCTTTAAAAGGCCTTTGATTATTTATGTCATGCATGTGCAGCTCGAACATCAAATTCTCCAAGCCACTAAGCTTAAAATTATATTTCATATTTAAAAATTACCAAAGAAATATGACAACAACTGTCATCAATTTTGTTTCTAAATCATGACAAAAAACAGATTTTTTTCAGTCTGGACCAGCCAATGAAGACCGGCCAATGAAGACCTTCATTTGCATGTGCAGTACTAAGTCCGCATCTCAGAACACAGACTGTTTCTATTTCAAATGGAGCTTCTAACGGCAGCTGTAGTGATGCAATGACTTAACCGATTGGCAATTGGCTCTTTAACCCTTGTGCGGTCTTCATTCAGGGGTTAGCAGCAGGTTCTTGGTGTCTCCAGAGACCCAAGGCAACAAAATGTAATTTTGTAACGAAATATGTTTTTTTGTTGTTTTTTTTTGTTTTTACAAATGTAATTTTACTGTTTTTTTGGGGTTTTTAACTACACATTTGTGCAGTTTTTGGAGGATTTATGATATCCAAAGAGAGCAAGATTTCAACTGAACTATGCATATAGGCTAAAAACAGATAATAGACTGTATGTGCCAAAATTTAATTTTACAACATTCTCTAAATGTGCTACTGTAAATTATGCAACAGTCTTTAGTGACAGAAATAACTGTAGTTTTAGGTAAATCTCATCTGAATGGCACACTATTCCTTTGTCTCTATTTTGCACACATCCCCACATTGAATTGATGTCTGATTACAGCAATCAACCTTTAATTCACTTAAATCATGAATAATCCAGAGTAGGGCTGTCACGATGTTAGATTTTTCACACCACGGTTATTGTGGCCAAAAGAATTCACGATATCGATATATCGCGATATCTATAGAATCTATTTCGGGTAGTTATCAGTCAAATTCATTTTTACTTTGTTTATATAGTTTTTCTTTTTTACCCAACAAACATAAGGATACTGATAGACAAGGCACATGCATTTTTTACTTCTTGCGTACTCAATCTATGGCAAATTCTTGTGAAGGAAGACAAGCATGTGAAGTTTATCTGGTTTCAAACTGAAGCAAAACACTGTCTGAAGGTTTCCTGAAGAACTGAAAAGCTCTTAAACCTATTGTTGCACCGGCGCCAATAAAGTCATGCAGATAGCAGATTTGAATAAAAAAATCAAGTACAAATACAAAAATAAGATGAGTAAAGAAAACGGGGTTCTTAATTTTAATAATCACCCTTTATTAATATATGAACACAGAAACCCCCTGTTAACAGTTAATGTCACGTTTCCCATTCCATGACTAGTAAAAAAATAGCCGCGTCGCGTCGACAACTGGAGGTATCGCACATGCACGCGCGTCTCAGTTTATGGCCAGCAATATCATTGTTTAAGGACATTATGGAATTGAGATAATGTCTGTACTATGTTATGATTACACTGTACAATTAAATAATAGTTGCTGAGTCTGTGATCTGAACACTTTACCTCAGAGCGTCCGTTAACTGAATGAATTGAGAATATCACCTGAAAATCCGATAACATCAGCAATTTTCATTCAAGCAGCTGATTTCTGTAAATTAATGTAAAATTAAATGTGAGGTTTGTAAGGGTGAAATCATTTACGATGATTTGAGACAAATATAACGTAAAGTTAATATAAAACGATGTAAATGACGCTCTGTGTCGCGGCAGGATTTTGAACATGGTCCTGAGCCGTTGCTGGGCGTCGCGGCCGCCGGTGTGTCTTCACTCATAGAGAATGTGTTCGAATTTTAAAGACGTGGCGCTGCGCTTTTTGTCCGGTGTGCGACCACCTTTAAGGTGCTGTTTTCTTTGAAGCCGAAGAACTCTGTTCTTAATACTGGCGAGCTTACTTTTTTCGGGTGTGGACAGAGTGTTCCACTCTAGCTGCGCGGGCGCTGACGAGCGCTGCGTCGTCTTCTTATTTGACAGGTGTCAGCGGGTGCAATACTGCCACCTGAGAGGTCAACCAGGTACTGGCGCTAGAGTATTTACGTGTCATGTTATCATAAGAGTCCTATTCATTTTAAACATTGTGGTTATCGCCAATACCGGTATATTGTCACTCTCTAAATTAACACGATGTCGATATTTCATGCTTTGAATATCACGATTATCGTCAACACCGGTATATTGCGACACCCCTAATCCAGAGTGATGGTAAGCGTGATGATCATCTGCTAAATGAGCAACAACGACCACAATTCACTCCTTCAGTCAGTGAAGCTCCCACAGCGTTCATGAGAGTTTAAATGCTGGGGAATATTCACATCTTCCCACAGGAGAAGAAGCAAGAAAGCAGGATGAATAACTCCAGGAGAAACTACAGACATACTATTGTAAAGATGGAGATTAAGGAAGAACCCTGCAGAATAAAAGTTGAAGATACAGAGAAACAAATAGGTTGGTGTTTTCCTTCATTCTCTTTAATGACTGATGAGGAACATTAAAGCTGCCGTCGGCAACATTTTTTTGATCACATTCAGTGTAATCGACACTATAATCCGACAGAACAACATAAATAAGGTGGTTTTAGAAAAAAACCCGAGCTTCTAACTCCACCTGGAGCGTGTTATTTGTTTTGCAAAAATCCAGCGCTCCCGCTTCATCAGGTCCAATCAGCGCAGGGGGGTGTGAGATCTGACTGTCAATCACAGGTCGTGCACACGCCACAGATCCCCCCTCACTCGCGCACGTTAATATCACATGCACACGCCACGCCTGAAGTTCGCCTGGAGATTGCATGAAGCGTGATGGCGGAGAGAAAATCTACTAACAAGCTTCCAACTCCTCGGTTATCTATGGATAGATTAGCCAGGGCTGCCTACCTCCGAGTCCATGGTGTTGATAGATGCTGAAGAGACGGACGCGTTCACAGAAAATCAGGTACACACGCACAGTGACGCACTGACGAGCACGACCTCGATGGGAGGGTGCTCGCTGGTAGTGGGGAGGGGCATGAGAGTTGTAAACATTCAAAATTTTGGCTAATCGACCCAATCTGCCAGACTTGCCGACGGCAGCTTTAAGATGAAAACTGGCACATAAAATACATATACAACTAGATACTAGTAGACTCAGTAGTAAACTAGATATGTGCTAAATTAAGAATTAACTTTGTTTCTCATTTGTCCTTTTTAAATTGAATTCAATATGTTGATTTTAGACCTGGTGGAAGTCAATGAAGACAAACACTATCATTTCAAAAATGAAGATGGAAACAACATTTCGCAGACGGAAAAGTGTTTCATACAAAAACGAACTCAAAAATCTGGAGTCAAAGGACCTTTAACCTGCTTTGAGTGTGGAAAGTGTTTCATTCAGAAAGGAAATCTTAACAGACACTTGAGAATTCACACTGGAGAGAAACCGTTCACATGCTCTCAGTGCGGAAAGAGTTTCACTCAGCAAAATTCTCTTAACTATCATCTGCGCCATCACACTGGAGTGAGATCATTCAGCTGTGATCAGTGTGATAAAACATTTGTTGTGGAATCAAACTTAAGAAAACACCTTAAAGTTCATACTGGTGTGAAGCCTCACGTTTGTTCTTTTTGTGGAAAGAGTTTTTTAATACTTCAATCTTTACAAGTGCATGAGCGTATTCATACTGGTGTGAGACCTTACATGTGCTTTGACTGTGGGAAGAGCTTTATTACATCCAGTAACTTAAAAAAACACCAGAGAGTTCACACTGGAGAGAAACCGTACAAGTGCTCACACTGTGGAAAGAATTTCTCTCAGTCAGGAAACCTGAAAGATCACGAGAGAGTTCATATTGGAGAGAAGCCGCACCAGTGCTCTACATGTGGAAAGAGTTTCACCCAGCTATCTCATCTACAGACTCATAAGAAAAAACGTTGGCCAAAGTTGTCTAATGAGCAAAGTTCATGTTCAGATCCATCACTTACAAATAATACACTTACAAGTAAATAATACATTCAGATTAATCAAAAGCTGGATGATTTGCTAAAATTAGTAGTGAAGTTTCATTGTTTGATAAGGGGGGACCTTTGGGGAAGGTCAAAATAATAGTTCAGAAAACTAGTGTTGCCATAAAACGATTTGTGAAGAGATATTTTGTTACTTTGTGGAGTTTAATTATTTTCATTAATAGTGCATATGAGGCATTTGTTTAACAGTAGCAACAGTAGTCTATTAAGTCACAATCCATATTTCAAACAACTTGAAGACTTTTTGCATTAAAATCACTCGACACGGTGAATAATGAACAAAATGGGATTTTATTTTATATATATATATATCCTATAACTCATTCTTTTGACTAAAACTGCAACTATCCATAATATGGACTCTGATTAACACCTCGGCCCATGAACAGTTCATCCCTCCAGCAGAGGGAGCCGTCACTTTAGTGGCACTTCCTGTTTGTATTCTCACTTCCTGTTTGTAGCTTTATAAGCCACGTGTTTCAGTGAACACATTGTGATTTGCAAAGTATTGGCAGTTTATCTGCTTTACCAAGCGGGTTTTTTTTCTTTTCTTTTTTTGTCATTGTCTGTCTGCCTGTCTTGCTGTGTTTGGATCGGTGTTTGGTGTTTTAAGCCCCCAACGGCGCCTTCCAGGCAGCGAGGGGATGGGTAGGTTTAAGGTTGAGGGTAGGGTTAGCTGCCTCTAAGGAGCCATTGGGGGCTTAAAACACCATTGAGCTGTGATTCTTGCCTGGACTTTCATTACATCTATTGCCTGTCGTCTTGGATTGTTTGACTTTGATTGTCTTTTACAATAAAGAACCTCTGCATCATGGATTCTGATCCACCTCCAGCTATGGGTTCATTACAGAGACAAACACATCACTGTTACCTCTTTTCCACCAGCAAGAACCGGGTACTAGTTCAGAGCCAGAGCTATTGCCAGTTTGGAGTTGGTTCGACTGACGAGCTTTCTAAGATCCGGTTTGCATTTCCACAGGCCAGAGAGCCACCACAGAGCCAGATCTTACGTCACTGTATACATCTCATGTTGCCCAGCAACGCTAGCATGGCAGCGCCAAACACAGACACACCAGGTTTGTTCGAGATGGTTCGGCTTCTCGCAGACCGATTGGCTCATGACATCAAAGCACTGTGAAAGTGATCCAAAAGCACAAGGAGTCGTATGCTCTCCAAACACTCCCATAGCTCCGATCGGTCCGCTCCGATGCATCTCGAACAAGCCTTCCATCAACAATGGCGGTTGTTGCGTTACTATTGATGCTCATGGCTTTGCGAACCTACATCGGCATCCAAACACGGCGAATCCAACGCATTCATGCAGCTAGCCGTAACTTGCATAGACGGAGATTACAATCGAGCTGCTATTAGCTCGATTAGCTGCAATTTAAAAAATGGCGGTCACAAGTTTCTGTTCTTCTTGTTGGTCACGGTAACCCTGCCCCCAGCCCCTTACGCAAGCGGTTCTTACTTCTAGCCCAGCAATGTTTTGGTGCTACTTAAAAACCACTTTTACTGGTTCAGAGCTGGTGCTTTGGGTGTCGAAAAACAAAGAACCGATTTTAAACTAGGCTCTGGCTCCGAAGCAGCACTAGCACAGCCTTGGTGGAAAAGGGGTATGAGAGAAGATGAAATTGCTCATGAAAATTGTATGTGTTCTGTGTCTTTGGCAGTTGGTGATTATAAATGGTTACTTCCTGGTTTTCGATAAGCCAGCTTGCGCATTTCCAGTGAACTGTTAGCTGTCATTCTGTACCTTGTACATTGTTACAAAACCATCAATGGTTGACTTTTTAATGTTGAATTTATATTTTAAAGCACACTTACCTAATTTGCCAATAAACCAGTTTTATTAATTGCAACAAAGACATGAAGCTAATGGGAACGTTGGAATAAGAAACACAATGTCTGTAATTGGACACGCACACACCACATTTATCCAGCACTTCAAATGTTATTTTAATATGATGACCAAAAGCATTATTTGTTGGATGGATAGATGGAAAGATAGGCTATTCTATAACTTTTCTAAATAACTATTTTTATTTATACCGAACATTTTATAACACACCTCTCCATGATATGAGACTTTCTATCTCATTCTCACTTTAAATTAAATATGGAACTTTGCAGCGTCTCGAACATGCGTAGGCCTACTAAAAATGCAGTGACACATTTAAAATACATTCAACTTTTTACATTTCGTTTTTTTCCTCTTCACTGACTGCATCTCGTTTTTAACGTGTGAATGGCACTTAACTGATTGAAAAATGAACAGCACATCCTTATATCAATGTTGTTATTGTTTAAGCAGACAGATTTCCTCGAACATTAAAGGGATAGTTCATCCAAAAATTAAAATTAGCCCATGATTAACTAACCGTGAAGCCATCCTAGGTGTATATGACATTCTTCTTTCAGACGAATCCAATCGGAGTTATGTTAAAAAATGTCTTGGCTCTTCCAAGCTTCATAATGGCAGTGAATGGCTGTATGTCTTTGGAAGTCCATCAAAGTGCATCTATTCATTATTAAATGCGTCTCCGGGGGTTAATAATGGCCTTCTGAAGTGAAGCGATGTGAACTTGACGCACAATGTAATGACGGCAATTGACGTCTCTCACGGTTCAAACAAACAGGGCTGGGCAACCACGTTCATCATTACGTTGTGCGTCAAGTTCAAGTGTTACTCTTTTGGCGTAAATCGATGCGTATGGCCATTTGCCGGAAGCTATATTTTAGTCGATAAAGTTTTAAATATGGATATTTGTCTTACTTGAGCGCATCGCTTCACTTCAGAAGGCCTTTATTAACCCCCCAGAGACGCGTGGAGCACTTTAATCATGAATGGATGCGCTTTGATGGACTTCCAAAGACATACACCCATTTACTGGCATTATAAAGCTTGGAAGAGCTAGGACATTTTTTTATATATATATTCAGGGTGAGTAAATCAGGGGCTAATTTTCATTTTTGGGTGAACTATCCCTTTAAGTTTATCAACATTTAATAGTATAAGTCAAAGAGGGGAAGGTTTAACTGAACTATGCATAGGCTAAAAACAGATAATAGCCTAATATAATAATACATTTCACAAAACATTTCTAGATGTGCAAGAAATAACTGTAGTTTTAGGTAAATCTCATCTGAGTGATTCTTTTGTCTGTATTTTGCACACATTCCCACATTTAATTAGTGTCTGATTACAGCAATCAAACCTTAATTAAATTAAACCATGAATAATTGAGAGTGATTGTAAGTGTGATGATCATCTGCTAATTGAGCAACAACGGCCACAGCGTTCATGAGAGTTTAAATGCTGGGGAATATTCCCATCTTCCCACAGGAGGAGCAGCAGCAAGCAGGAGGAATTACTCCA
The DNA here is from genome assembly GCF_965113295.1 of Leuciscus leuciscus. Taxonomy (NCBI): domain Eukaryota; kingdom Metazoa; phylum Chordata; class Actinopteri; order Cypriniformes; family Leuciscidae; genus Leuciscus; species Leuciscus leuciscus. The sequence continues at coordinate 34,309,843 of NC_138740.1, read as the reverse complement.
GGAGAAACTACTGACATACTATTGTAAAGATGGAGATTAAGGAAGAACCCTGCAGAATAAAAGATGAAGATACAGAGGAACAAATAGGTTGGTGTTTTCCTTCATTCTCTTTTATGACTGATGAGGAATCCATACAATACATCAATACAGCTCAAATTAGATACTAGTAGATTCGGCAGTAAACTTTGTGCTAAATTAAGAACTAACTTTGTTTCTCATTTATCCTTTTTAAATTGAATTTAATGTTTATTTTAGACCTGATGGAAGTGAATGAAGACAAACACCATCCTTTCACAAATGAAGATGGAAAACTAACATATAAAAATGAAGACAAACATCTGTTACAAAAACGTCATAATTTGAAAAATGAAGATGGAAATGCAGTCGTTTCAAAGACTGAAGAGAATTTCACACAAAAACAATTTGGAAAATCTGGAGTCAAAGGATCTTTAACCTGCTCTGAGTGTGGAAAGTGTTTCAGACAGAAATCAGACCTTAAAAGACACGTGAGAATACATACCGGAGAGAAGCCTTATACATGCACTCAGTGTGGAAAGAGTTTCATTCGAAAAGAACACTTAAATGATCACATGAGAATTCACACTGGAGAAAAACCGTTCATTTGCTCTCATTGTGGAAAGAGTTACAGACATCAAGGACACCTAAGTGTGCACATGAAAGTTCACACTGGAGAAAAACCGTTCACATGCTCTCAGTGTGGAAAGAGTTTCATATCCAAAAGAAATCTCAACTATCATCTGCTCTCTCACTCTGGATTGAGATCATTCAGCTGTGATCAGTGTGATAAAACATTTGTTGTGAAATCACACTTAAGGGCACACCTTAATGTTCATACTGGTGTAAAGCCTCACTTTTGTTCTTTTTGTGGAAAGAGTTTTTTACTACTGCAAACTTTACAAGTGCACCAGAGTATTCATACTGGTGTGAAACCTTATATGTGCTTTGACTGTGGGAAGAGCTTTATTACATCCAGCAATTTAAAAACACACCAGAGAGTTCATACTGGAGAGAAACCGTACAAGTGCTCACACTGTGGAAAGAGATTCACCCAGCTATCTCATCTACAGAATCATAAGAAAAAACATTGCCCAAAGTTGTCTAATGGGCAAAGTTCATGTTCAGATCCATCGCTTACAAATAACACACTTACAAGTAAATAATTTGACATTCAGATTAAAGGTGAACTAAGTAACTTTTTTTTACCTTAACTGAACAGCTTCGGAGTCATTGGAATGGTTATATTACTTATTTCGGGTTGAATGGTGGTCGTTTCGCACCCCCCTGGTGCCCGTGAGCGGAAAATACGCACTTGCAACTTTGAGCCGGCGGGCCGCCGGCCGCTGCGTCAGGAAGTCTCGCGTGATATCAGGTCTCGCGATGTAAACAATTGCTTTACGGCCAAAAGAAATCTGCTAAAATGCTGTCATTATTGCGCTCCCTCACGCTGTCCGAACCCGAATGAAGAAGACGTTTGAAAGAATGTCCCGTCTGCTTTGATGTCGTTGATCTATAGCCTCTGGTGTCTGAGAATCACCACCGAGTTTTTACAACAGTGTTGTCAAATATCTATTCCGAAGCTGTGGGGGGAGCTCTAGAGAGAAACCTGCGAAAAAGCGAGAATACAGCGAAGAAGTCCCGAAGCTACTGAGTGCTGCTTTAATCAAAAGCTGGATAATTTGCTAAAATTAGTAGTGAAGTTTCATTGTTTGACAAGGGGGAACCTTTAAAGGGATGCGTTTTGTTTCTTTGTGGATTTTAATTAAAATAATAATTTTCTCTTGCCTCGCTGTGTTTGGAACCTTGCCTGGACTTTTATTACATCTATTGCCTGTCGTCTTGGATTGTTTGACTTTGATTGTCTTTGACAATAAAAAACCTCTGCAACATGGATTCTGATCCACCTCCAGCTATGGGTTCATTACAGAGACAAACACATCACTGTGAAAAGATGAAATTGCTCAGGAAAAGTGAATGTGTTCTGTGTCTTTAGCCGTTGGTGATATGCATGGTTACTTCCTGGTTTTCAATAAGCCAGCTTGGGCATTTCTGGTGAACTGTTAGCTGTCATTCTGTACCTTGTACTTCGTTACAAAACCATTAATGGTTGACTAACGTATTTATATTTTAATCCACACATAACTAATTTGCCAATAAACAAGTTTTATTAATTGCAATAAAATCTTGAAGGTAAATGTTGGAATAAGAAACACAATGACTGTAATTTGATACGCGCACACCACATTTATCCGGCACTTCAAATGTTATTTTTAATGTATTGACCAAAAACATTATTTGTTCATTCTTCTGGAATTGTCTCCATTTGTAAAACCGAACGTTTCAAGTTGTAGGAAACCCAACATTAGACAGAAAGCACTGTAATTTAACAATAAAAAAGACATTTATTTGGCATTATAACCAGTAAATGGCGACAGAGGAGCATTTATTGGCTCATAATAGCCATTTCCTGTAGCCTAATAATTTTTCATGTTTTGCTTTTGAATAAATATGAATGACTATAATTTATTGTCTTCTAGTACATTACTTTTGTTTCCTATTGGTTTCTGGAATTGCCAGTCTGCTGTAAACAAAGCCAAAACAACATTCCCATCTTGGCGGGAATCTTTGTGCATGTGTTCAGTATCAGTGTACTGGATCCGTGCATTATGCCTTAAAGTGACAGCAGCCTAATATTCCTACTGTCTGTTTTTTAAGCAGACAACAAAAGACAAGGAAATCACTAACTGTATTTAATTTCTACAGTGAAGATTATATGCAATGTTGTTTTACAATTGATTACTTTATTCAATTTCTGTTCCTGAAAACTACTGTTAGATAACTAAATAACCTGAAAAGTGCTGTTTATTTAATTTGTACCTTTGCTCTATTGTATTTATTTGTGCTGTTCCTTGTAGTTTGATTGCTTGTTCTTATTTTCTTTATTTTTATTTGACAGTAGTCCTTTTTTCCCAGTACATAGCACATACAGAACCCTACCAGAACCGTGACGCTAAAAGCGTGATAAAAACTGAACCATGAGTAATTTGAACCGTTGCACCCTTAGTATTAATTGGTCATATGTTGATGAAAAAGATCCGTCATCAGCCATTTCTTAAAAATGGCTAAAGATTCAGCTGCTCTAGTTGAGTTAGGCAGGTCATTCCACCAGCAGGGAACAGTCCAGGTAAAGGCCCATGAAAGTGATTTTGTGCCTCTTTGGGATGATGGCACCACAAGGTGCCGTTCACTTGCAGAACACAAGCTTCTGAAGGGCACATAAGTCTGAAGTAGTGAGTTTAGGTATAGGGGTCCAGAGCCAGTGGTTATGTAGACAAACATCAGTGCCTTGAATATGAAGCGAGCGGCAATTAGCAACCAGTACAAGTTTATGAAGAGAGGTGTGATGTGCGCTCTCTTCGGCTCATTAAAGACCGATCTCGCTGCTGCATTCTAGATCAGATACAGAGGTTTGACAGTGCATGCTGGAAGGGCTGCCAAGAGAGCATTACAATAGTCCGGTCTGGATAGAACAAGAGCTTGGACAAGGAGTTGTGTAGCTCTGATAGGAAGGGCCTGATCTTACAAGTCACCTTTATTTATATAGCGCTTTTTACAATACAGATTGTATCAAAGCAGCTTCACAGTGATAACATGAAAATAATACAACAAAGTTTGTTTCTAGAAGAACATTGCGTCATCGTCCACCTTAAGTAAGCCAGATGTTGAATATTAAATGTCCCCAACTAAGCAAGCCAAAAGCCAAGGTAACAGTGGCAAGCAACCAAATCTCCATCAGGTGACAGAATGGAGAAAAAAACCTTGGGAGAACCCAGGCTCAGTCGGGGGTCAGTTCTCCTCTGGCCAATGAGCGAACAGTGTATGATTATGATTCAGGCAGCGTTACAGGTCAGAAGTCAGATTGAATCACAACATTCAGAATATTATCCAGTTCCATCTGGTTGGAAGTCGGAGTCATCACGCAGGTATGGAGACGAGTTTGTTGAGGATCAGTGCCGATGGCTGTTATGTCGATGAGGCCTTCACAGGGCTGATGAGGCTGGCACTTCAGGGATGCGTCGTGGATGGGTCCAGGCGCAGGTCCACCATCTGATCTGGATACGGCCCGGGTCCGGCTGACTTCAGTAAACCTCGGAATAAACAGAAGGATTAACATTAGCGTAGATGCCATTCTTCTTATGATGTAACGAGTACATCAGGTGTTATAGGAAGTCTCCCCGGTTCCGGCTGGCCTAATCTATGCAGCCTAATAATCATTTAACTGATTTGAACAATAGAAATGTAATGTTCTATATGAATGCCAGGTAAAAGAGATGTGTTTTTAGTCTAGATTTAAACTGACAGAGTGTGTCTGCTTCCCGGAAAATGTTAGGAAGACTGTTCCAAAGCAGTCGATTATGATATTCTATCAACTGGCCAGAATTTTGAGATCGCAATAGACGTGAAGGACAATAATGCGTTAAGAGCTCGCTCAAGTACTGCAGAGATAAACCATTTAGTGCTTTGTAAGTAGTCAGCAATATTTAAAAATGTATACGATGTTTAATAGGGAGCCAATGCAGTGTTGACAGAACAGGGCTAATATGGTCATACTTCCTGGTTCTAGTAAGAACTTGAGCTGCTGCATTTTGGACCAACTGGACATTGTTTATTATGTGTGCAGGGCAACCACCCAGTAGAGCATTACAATAATCTAGCCTTGAGGTCATGAATGCATGAACTTACTGTTCCGCATTTTTCATTGAAAGCATATGTCGTAATTTATATATATTTTTAAGATGGAAGAATGCGGTTTTACAGATACTAGACACGTGACTTTCAAATGAAAGATTGGTATCAAAGAGCACACAGTATTCTGGGTTAATACGTGCAGAGGTTTTTTGCCCAATAATGAGAAACTCAGTTTTTTCAGAATTAAGTAGTAGGAAATTACTAGTCATCCAAATTGTTATATCAGCTATGCATTCTGTTAATTTTGTTAATTAGTGAGTTTCGTTGTGGCGTGAGGAAATATAGAGCTAAGTATCATCAGCATAACAGTGAAAACTAATTCCATACTTCCTGAAGTGTCAGCCGAGGTTGTTAACTAGACTCTCCCCTGTGAAGGCCTCGTCAACACGACAGCCATCGGCACTGATCCTCAACAAACTCGTCTCCAGAATGCGCGATCTTCAACCAGATGGAACTGGTTAATATTCTGAATGTTCTGATCCAATCTGACTTCTGACCTGTAATGCTGCCTGAATCATAATCATACACTGTTAATTCGTTGGCCAGAGGGGAACTGAGCGACTGATCCTGGTTTCTCCCAAGGTTTTTTTTCTCCATTCTTTCACCTGATGGAGTTTTGGTTCCTTGCTACTGACGCCTTTTTTGCTTTCCTTCGCCTTTGTCACCATTAGCTTTTGGCTTGCTTAGTTGGGGACATTTAATTTAATATTCAGCAATATTATTGATCCTATTATTGGCCTGCATTGACACCATTATATGAGAACTGAACTGAGCTGGACGATGACTTCATGGTTTTCTCCAGATTGGCTATATATATAAATTAACTCAATTAAAAACTTTGCGTTTAAAGAGCTAATAAAATATTTAGACTATCAATCAATATCAATATCAATCAAGATCAATATTTAGTGTCTAATTATTTACTTACTTGGCAAGTAGCGGTGTAATAAGCGGGATAATGTACATCCAGCCGGTTGTTATCTGCGAATAAACCCCCTTCAGGCTAATCCAAGACCTCATCACCCTGTCGGGGGTGTATTCAGATAACAACTGGCTGGATGTACATTATCCCTTACATAATACAGTCCTACAGTGTTGTGTTAGGCTGTAAATTAGTTTAAATTAGTGGAATTTCACAGACTAAAAAGAATTTCATGCAAAAATGTGTAAAGAGTTTTATAAAGGAAACATTAATATGCAAGTGAGAAATCACACAGATAAAGATATATTCTATTTCATTCCGGAGTTTAAATAATACTATTGCTTCCTCTTAACTTTTCAAGATCGGCTAGTTTCTCAAAACTTCACTACGCGAACAAAATGCTGGGTTTTGCCGTTCATTTAATTTTATCTCAACCTTAAAATAAAATAAAATTGAGCATGTATTTCTATTAGGTAAAATGTCGTAAATACATGACATTTAATCAAATTACATCGTCTTTCGTGTTCAAAATCCACACAAGCAGAGTGCAGATTGCATGCAGAGTCTGCTGCATTAGCAAATTGTGTAAATTACTGCCGTTCTCGACAATGCACCTTTGTAAAAGTGGAGATTTAACAATAAAGCATGAAGAACATATAGAGACAGACTGTGCAATAAAGATCCATTTGAGACTCAAACTCTCTTCGATACAAAAACATACCACACAGATGAGTTCTTGTTTTTAATGTTGATATTATACGAGCAAGAATGCAATGTTTCCCTAATATCCACACGATTGCAAATGTGACACTAATTTTATACAACAGTTCAACAAACAAAAGGGTAATATTAGGTGATCATTTTAAACACAGTATTAACAGTATTGTTTGCTCTATTTTGCAATGAAATAATAGTTCCAACGAAAGCCACAGCAGAACTGCAGCACTCTGCGGTTTTTCGTGAACGAATCGTGAGAGTCAAGGATTCAGTGACCCATTCATAAATACAGCTACTTGCTTCATTACTAAATGAATGACTCATTGACTCATTCATTAAGAGAGTGACTTAATTTAATTTAATATTTAAAAGTATAACTTTGTTTTTACCATCACTGCATGTTACTCTATTGAATTTATTTAAAGCATTAGGCTACTTATTATACATTTCAATAAAGGTGAAAAATATATTGGAAAATTATTTTAAGGGGGCAAATATGGTCCCTTAATGAAAAAGGTGTGACTGTAGTCTAAGAGGAAGGATGTAAATTCCTCAGGGGAGCGACACTCTAAAAAGTTTGGATATAAGCTAGTACGATATCTGAGCAACTTTCACTTTATCGTGATGCATTGCCTATTAAATTTAAATGTAAAGAATTCCCATCGCTGGAGTTCCGCCAGTAGCGGCGCTCGAGCAACCGAAGCAATGACACACATCCGAGTCTAGAAGAAGAAGAGAAGTGAGCGAGGGAAGGGGACATAAACACGAGAAGTGGAACACAGCCGTTCGTTCTGCTGTTTTTCAGACTGTGAGTACATTCAATTTTATAATTTATTAGGAGAAATCTAAATACAAACGACTAAACGATCGATTCAGTTCATTTAGTGAATCACTCAGAAATGAATCGAAATGAATCGACTGATATTGTTCACTACACTCGCGAAACGTAAACATTACTGACTAGTTTTTCACATTGCAATTTGTAAAGATTATGAGTTGTTTTCATTTTATGTAATGAACAAATTAAACCTGGCAAACAGAATTTTTAATGATAAATCATAACTAATGTCAGCAGGGCTCGATTTTTCTCTCTCCCTTGTTGATAAAATGACAAAAAGCTTCCCATGTAAAACCACAACCCATTAGATTTACAGTGCTGAGTAGCTATTATGTAAAACTTATCATGCAAATAAAACAGTTTTGTTCTAACATTCTGTTTAGGCTACCTGTAAATTATTAATGGAACAATCTGGCCCACAGAACTTGAGTTTTTAAGTTAAATGTCTGTCTGTACACACATTCACAGGTTTAATCGATGTCTGATTACAATAAACCCTCATCAATATTCTTTCAGCTTCTCTTTGAACTGAATTCAAGAATTTAAAGTTAAACAGTGCTGGAAATATAGAGCTCTTTTTCTTTTAATGACACAGTTCTTGAGAAGTTAAGTTCATTATTTGTTTGACATTATTTAGAGAAAGTGTTTGAAAATAAATCTCGATCTCTCAGGTATAACATCCTGGGAACAATTAACCTAACATCCTATTATTATTTCACACATCCAATTCGTAACCATTACAAGTTTAATTAATATTGTAATATTAAAATTAAAATTTAAACTATATGTTATATTATGAACTATGTGCAAAATAGTTTTGATTAAATATAAAGAGCGACATTTTATATTTTATTTTTAAATCATGAAACTTTGTTTAAAAAAAAAAACGTGTCCCGCATTTTCATGTCACTGCCGAAATGTTTCATGTGTTATAGTCCATTGGCTGAGACTGATTCTAACCACACCCCCAAAAAAAATTTTTTTGTCAGGAAATATTCCTGTGTCCCTCTCTCTCATAGCCTCTCTTTCATTGTAGATGGGTACCATCATTTTGAGGGAAATGTTCAAAAGTCTGAAAATCTGTGTGTAACTTTAAGGAACGTCACTACCAAACACCTTTTTTCTGCAATTAAGCAAACTTTTTTGGGTGTTATTCCACAAAATTTTGTTTTTATGTGTGTTCAACTTTTCAAAACTGTGCTACGTAACCATGTGCTGGTTATCATTTTTTAACTAGGCTCAAAAGTATCTAAAATTGTCTCTACCGAAACAGACCAACCCATTTTAGATTTGCGTCGGGCGCAAGAGTCATTTATTCCGCCGGTACAATAGCAACAGCGCCCAAGATCCGCCCACAAAGTTACTTGCATTTCGAGTTTGATACTTGCGTTTCAGATCATTAAAATAGGGCCCTATGTCTTCAACGAGCCCAAAAGGGCCCACGTCACACCTCTGTTTATCTCATGAAGTTTGCCAGCAGCCATTCGAGCTTAGATAGTGCCCAAAAAAGCAAGCCCGACCCTACCCGAGCCCGTGCACGTTGTGTCCGAGCCCGGCCCGACTCATTAACTGTAATTATGAGCCCGAGCCCGATTTAAACCCGACCATTTTTAATACGCGGGCCGTTATAACCAGGGGCAGCGCCAGATCATTTTTTTAACGCAGGTGCTGAATGGGTGCTAGATCATTGACGGGGGAGCTGCGCAATTATATATTATATAAATACTATTAAAAAATTTGCAAAAATTGGCCACTCAATATTTAATATTCAATTATTTTAATCATCACAATTAAAAGTTTTAATTTTATTAAATTGAACAAGCACAACATTCAGCATTCAATCAAATATTCTTAAAGATTTATTATTAATAATGTTATTTCAACATATCATTATTTCGACATAATATGTGTGCTCATGCAACAAGCAAAATGTCCATTTGTAAATTCTGACACGCGTGCATTGATTTAATTTATGATGAGATGTGCTTCAGTTCACGTACAAAAATGCAAGTGACTGCGGCTCGCTGGCGCCTCCATGTCATGATTATATTGTCTGCTATATTTGCTTCATTTTGCTTTATTAAGCTTTATTAAAGAGAATCTAAGCTCTAGCAGCCATTTCACCCTGTAGCCCTAGATTGGTTGCCTACTGAAGCTAATAATAAAAATAACTTTATTTTTATATAGCGCCTTTAAAGCAGCTTCTCAATGCGCTTTACATAATAGAACAAACAAATTAAAATACATCACACACACATTTTTTTTTACAAAAAAATGAAGTAAAAGGAAACCTACAGAAAATAGTTTTTTGTAATGCCGAGTTCACAATGCACGATTTTCAAAGTAGTCGGGTCACTGTTCTTTTCCCACTGCACGACTATCTGGGGTAACATTCAGTTGCTGGTGTGTTCACAAGACAGGGGGTTTCACACTGCATGACTTTACAAAAGAAAGAATCGCAGACAAGAATTCCCTGCTGCCCTGTATCTTGCTCTCTCATTGGCTGTAGGTCATCGCCGATGTAGTTTTCAGTGAGAACACATTCACACAGCAGGATTTTGAATCTCAAATGTGTCCAGATATTTAGCATGCCAAATATCTCATGGGCTTCGGCGACTCGTCGGCGATTCTCTCAGATTGCGTCTTTGATAATTCACACTGCGTGATTGTCACTCCTGTGAACGAGCACCGATTTTAGGGATGGGCATTTTTCAAAAATATTGTATTTGAATATTCGGGTTCACAAAAATCGAATATTCGTTTATTTAAATACGTTATTTTTTAAGTTTTTGTCACCATTTCTGAACAAGCTTACATTAGGCAATATACACAACAAGCTTACTATACATCTTAAGGTTTTCTTTTAGTTGAAAACATTAAACAATATGTGTAAACAAAAAATATAAAGAACAAAAGCATTTAAGCTCAAGCAGGCCGAAGTCACGAATGGAAAAAAGCACTAATAAAGCAGACTCCACAGTTATCGTACAGAACGCACATGCACTCGAGTCAGCATTATCGTGTTTATATTGTTTCACATTCATGTTGAGAAAAACAATAATATCCACATGCTCGAGAGAGAGAAAACGTGCTGCGCTGACAGACGTTGCAGAGACACAGTGTGCAAAGTGTAAAAAATGTCTCAAAATCATTTTGCTACCAGAAGATAGTTTCATTAATTAAAGTTCATTAATTGATTAAAAGTAATTCCAAACTTTGCGCGGCAGATGACAACATTATGTGATCAAATACAATCCACTTGTTAAACAGGCTCCACAGCGCCACCCAGTGCATTTAATTATAACTGCGGAAAAAAAAGAAAGAAAAAAAGAAAAATTCAAATAGTGTTTTCTTTTTCGAATAATTATTACAGATCCAATATTCGTGCACATCCCTAACCGATTTGCCTATGATTTCGGGCATTTGTCGGCAATCTCACAAAACCTGTCGGCGAGCAAAAATCAGTGTGAACGCGGCATAAGCAGGGTTGAGCCTGGTAGTACCTGGATGGGAGACTCCTGGGAAAACCAGGTTGCTGCTGGAAGAGGGTGTTAGTGAGGCCAGCAGGGGGCGCTCACCCTGTGGTCTGTGTGGGTCCTATCGCCCCAGTATAGTGATGGGGACACTATACTGTAACCAGCACCGTCCTTCGGATGAAACGTTCAACCGAGGTCCTGACTCTCTGTGGTCATTAAAAATCCCATGGTGTGGTGAAGTGCTGAGTCTAGGGCTGCACGATTTGGGGAAAATGTCATATTGCGATAATAGAGGTCAATATTGCGATTGCGATATGGGATTTAATGCTATAATATTTATATGCCATAATAAACAAATGGTTTCATGAGTCAACTTGCTTGGTTCTCAAGGAAAATAAATGCACACACAGATTGGTGATAATCTGCCTAAATAAAAAACTTCTTTAGTCAAGAGCAGTGAGTTTTTCTCTGTTCCCTTTGTTCTTTGATTAACTTAAGCGACAGATATATTTAGTGGCTACTGTGTACTGTTCCTTTAAGAGCAGCTGCTGCTCTCAGAGACGCGGATCTCACACGCGCCTCATGCTCTCATGAGTCACAACTCTTCACGTTCATCATAAGACTGCTCTTATGTTATGAAGATACTTGACAAAAAGACATTTTGGCATAATTGTGTGTGTTATTGTTCGTTCAAGCTCGAAAGAGAACTGTATTCTGGCATGCAGTTTTGTGCGCACGCACGATATTAGCGCGAGTCTTTCTGTGTGTCACAGTCAGACATTCACAGGCAGCGCGTTCATTTTGGCATACATGTGTGTTGTTCGTTCTACAGCGAAAGAGAACTTGATACTGGCGCGCGTCTATCTCTGGGTCGTGTGTGTGTGTGTCAGGAGGACATTCACTGACAGCGCGTTCTTTTCTGTCTTATTGCGCATGAATGGTTTAAAAGCATTTGCATGAATAAGAGCGGGATCATGTAACACTAGCCAAAGGATGCCAAAAATTAACAGATGCTGCGTTAATTGCGTTAACAGCGCTAATTTGTTTATTTAATATAAAATCGCCGCATTTTGCGTCATATAATCGCGTAGGCTTGACATCGCGATTGCGATACGATTAATCGTGCAGCACTAGCTGAGTCCCAATGAAGTGATGAGTCTCAGTTTAGGACCCCAGTAGTATGCCTGATCTAAAACTGTTCTTGCGATTCAAATCCCTTAATTAATGTAATCTTTTATTTTTATCCTGATTATTTATATAGTTAAAGTGAAAGAAATTGCATCTTTATGTATGTTTTGCGACATTGTTATTTAGCATTATTACATGGTTTGGTGGAATTCTAATGTAGAATGCGGTCTGTTATTTCTGTTATTGCCATGAAAAACAGAGCATTGCTATGGACGCAGGATTCTAACCGTAGAGACGGAACGGACTATTTTCTTTAGCGGAAGCAATACAATCGTTTTCAAATCAATAAACTCCTTTTTAAATCAATATTTTGTCAAATTATTGATTTATTTGGTAGGTAGCCATGTAATAAGCGGGATAATGTAGGGCGAGGCAGTTGTTATAGCGAATACAACCCCTTCAGGCTGATTAAAGACCCCTCCAACCCCGGTCCTGATCAGCCTGTCGGGGTTGTATTCGTAATGTTTTTTGTATGGAGGGACTGGAAAAAGTGCCTGTGAAACTGACCTAGTGAGTCGTACTAGTCTCATATTGTGTATCGGAAGAGGTGCAGCAAGTGTTGGTGAAGGTCTATTCTATTCTATATCTGAAAATAAAATGTAATAGTGTGACTGTTTATAATTCTGGAAAGTCAAAGCATTTGAGCGTGTGAGTGCAATGCAATGGTGGGACAACTTTGGAAGATTACTGTGGATCTGAGAGCTCGATTATATAATCATGCTATTGGTTCAGTAATTTCCTTAGTGGTAAGAGACCAGATTGGAAGACAGTAGGACATTGTTGAAAAAACAATTGCATGTAGATAAGTTTCAGAAACAGAAAAGGAAAGATATGATCTAATCTTGTTATACACGTAAAGTTTCTGATTCTGATTTTGTTAAATTAGAAATGTGATCCCGGTATGTAAGGTGTGTGTCAAGTAACACACCAATATATTTATAATTCTTTGTAATGACAAGATCTTGATTTGCAAAGGTAATAGAATCAATATAAGAGAGACTTTTTCTAGGTGAGTGAAAATACATACATTCAGGTTTTTTTTTACATTAGCCGCGTTTCCACTGTCGGGCCAGGGCTTTAAACGGGCCGTGCCGGGCTAATAGCCTCGGGCTAATAGCACCAGGCCTGCGTTTCCACCGTCGGGCCAGAAGCTCCACAGCGCTTCACTAAAACACGCCCGTAACACGCCTCTCTGGAACAACGTCACACTAACCCATTCACCAACAAATGGAAGTTTTATCAGAAAACTAATCAGAAATCACTGGAAACAGCGTTGAAAACAAACATGATAAAAGCGGCCGTTTGCTGGCATTTTTCTTGTTTACTTGAATATTTAACCCAAGCATCGATGTTTTACCACAGGTTTACAATAAAAAGTGATACATTGATCATAATGAATTAATTTATGTCAAAATTGCACATTAGTCACTCAGAAATAAATTACCGTTAGGTCTATTTCACAAAAGAAAGAGGACACACTTACTTCTTCAGTCTTTTACTGTTTATCTGGTAGTTACAGTACATATTTACATCACATTTAGAAAGAATGATCATTTCTACAAATATATGCCACCAAAAATACGACCTGAGGAGCTTTAGCACTCTCTCGACTCCCATACAGATATTTTCAGTCAGAGAAACAGAGGAAGCTCCCGAAAAAAAAGTTGCTTTATTTTATGATAGTCCGGTATAAAGAGACGAGACGTAGGCTACTGACAGATAAAATAAAAACATGACTGTGATAGGCTTTATGATTGGTCTGATTTCTTCAAGCGTTCACTATGTTTTTTTACTATGGGTATCTTCAAGCGTTTACTATGTTTACCATGGTAATGGTTAGCGCGCATAGTCTTTTGCATCACAAACACAAGGCATTCAAACATGAACGCGAGTTAAATTATTTTAAAAGTCTTTAATGCTGACAGAATCATCCGGCGCTGCCGTCTCCCGACTCAGGTAAACTCCGCCTCTGTTCATAACCACTCCTCTAGCCCGAGCTGGCCCGCTCTGGCCCAAGGTATTCGACGGGCCAGAAATCCTGGCCGCTGGCCCAGAGTATGCCCCGCTCAAGCCCCGGAAGTGACAGTGGAAACGCGACTGGCCCTGGCACACACTAGCACGGCCCGGCCCTGGCCCGACAGTGGAAACGCGGCTATTGATGGTCAAGTGGTTATTTTTCAACCAATCATGTAAGAACTGAAGATCAAATGATAGTTTAGAATTTATGATGTCAGGATTTGAGTCAGAGAGAAAAATCACAGTATCATCAACATACAGTAAGCATTCTGAGTATTTACACACTTGAGGAAGATCATTAATGTATACAAGAAAAAGTAAGGGTCCAAGAATACTGCCTTGAGGAACACCAATATCACAGACTGAAGGAATGCGTTAAGTCTGCTCTGATCATCGTAGCAGCCGTCATTTAATGTTTTGCCCGAAAGGACTATAGAGTTTCTCTATTATTTCTCGGGATTCAAGGACCAAGAAGAGTCAGTATTTTCAGGCGGTTCTATGTCGAAAATAGTCATTTCAACTTGTTAAAGGAGAGAGAACGCCAGCTTTCGTGCGTCTGATTTGTCTGCCATTTTCTGGTGTGTGACGCATCACTTATTTCAACGTTGGACTGTTTTCCTGTTCCTGTCGAGGAGACGAGGACAAAATCTTCATGTAACATTCACACAAACTTCTCTGTGCCAGTCGGAGAGTTTTGCCGTAAAGGAGTGGAGTAACTAGTTTGACTGTGTACTTTGAAAACTGTGTCATCTGTGTCAACTGTGACTGCCATTATGTGCACCACCGAATTTCGGCCCCAATGAAATCCGATCAATTTTAATTTGACAAACTATAACTCAAGATAAAGCAATTCCAATATCAGCCAGGTGAGTTGGAAGTCGAAGTTAAAACTTAAATCATGAATAGTTTTTAAATGACTACTTGAGCGAACATTTGCACCTGAATAAAAGAGTGATTGTAAGTGTGATGATCATCTGCTAAATGAGCAACAACGACCACAATTCACTCCTTCAGTCAGTGAAGCTCCCACAGCCGTTCATGAGAGTTTAAATGCTAGGGAATATTCCCATCTTCCCATAGGAGAAGAAGCAGCAAGCAGGAGGAATTACTCCAGGATAAACTATTGACATACTATTGTAAAGATGGAGATTAAGGAAGAACCCTGCAGAATAAAAGATGAAGATACAGAGGAACAAATAGGTTGGTGTTTTCCTTCATTCTCTTAAATGACTGATGAGGAACATTAAGATGAAACTGATAAAAAGGACAATTTTTGCTTGATTTTGACTTGCCTAGTATATTTCAAATTTTTGACATATTTTATGGTGGCTGAGAGAGCTCAACGTGCCGCAACAGAAGAAAACACATGCTGAACATCTTCATTAGTTTTACAATACAACTCCACATACTCACAACAAAACACAGAAACGCACTAAAAACCAAATACAGAAACGCACTGCAAAAGTTCACAACAGTGCATTTCTCAATTTTTTTTGTATTGTGTATTTGGAGCACACATGTGTTGTAAAACTGATGAAGATGTTTTCTTAATTTGCAGTTGTTTTTTCTATTTGCATGCGTTTTCTTCAGTTGCAGCACGTTGAGCTCTCTCGGCCACCATAATATTTCCTTCTTTATTTGAATTTTGATAATTGAATATGTTGATTTTAGACCCGATGGAAGTGAATGAAGACAAACAGCATCAGTTTCAAAACCCTCATCATTTCAAAAATGAAGATGGAAACATAATTTCACAGACGGAGAAGTGTTTCACACAAAAACAAGCTCTAAAAACTGGAGAAGAATCTTTCACCTGCTCTGAGTGTGGAAAGAGTTACATTCAGAAAGGAAACCTAAATATACACATGAGAATTCACACTGGAGAAAAACCGTTCACATGCTCTCAGTGTGGAAAGAGTTTCAATCGCAAAAGATATCTCAATGATCATCTGTTTACTCACTCTGGATTGAGATCATTCAGCTGTGATCAGTGTGATAAAACATTTGTTGTGGAATCAAACTTAAAAAAACACCTTATAGTTCATGCTGTGAAGTCTCACTTTTGTTCTTTTTGTGGGAAGAGTTTTTCACATCCGAATTCTTTAAAAGTGCATGAGCGTGTTCATACTGGTGTGAGACCTTATGTGTGCTTTGACTGTGGGAAGAGCTTTATTACATCCAGCAACTTAAAAAGACACCAAAGAGTTCATACTGAAGAGAAACCGTTCAAGTGCTCACACTGTGGAAAGAGTTTCACTCAGTCAGGAAACCTGAAAGATCACGAGAGAATTCATACTGGAGAGAAGCCGCATCAGTGCTCTTCATGTGGGAATAGTTTCACCTTCTTCTCTAATCTACTGACTCATAAGAAAAAGCATTGCCCGAAGGTGTCTAAGTGAGCAAATGTTCTAGTTCAGATCATCACTGACATGTAAATAGTTAGATTTTCTCAGAATTCCTATATGCAGTACAGACAAGTGTGGAATTTGATTTTAGTGTCTGGATAAGTATGGACATTTTTTTTTCCACACTAATGCCCCATTCTGTATTCTAAAACTTAAAATTGAGAATTTCAAAAAAAAAAATACATTTGTCATACAAGATGGTCCATTAAATCATCATTTATATGACACAAACAACACATTTTTAGTCGAGGTGTTTGATGCATTAAGATATTGAAGACTTTTTTTGCACCAGATGTTTTTCTATTGTAATATTTGAAGAACGACAGAGGCGATTCCTCTCATAATATGGACTGTGTGTCTGTGGCGATTCAGCAGTGACATGCCTAGTTTAGTTTTACAGCTGCCATCTAGTAGATATGAAAGAAGGTTTCTTGTTATTTAAATTACACTGTGGTTAGGCTATGCCTTGTATTTTGACAAAAATTTGGTTAGTTTAAAAAAAGAAATGCATCAATAATTAGCTGACTAATGAATTACTTGATTCAACCTTGATAAACATGCATTTTGTATAATATGTGAAATTACTCTTAACGTCATCAGCGTTTACCACTTCTTTAGGGAAAAAGCCTGCCGGTTTTTTCCTTAAATGTCTCTTTTGACTTTTGAACGATGGCTAACGTGTCTAAAGAACGTCAACATTTTTAAGAAAATGTATTGTCAGATTACTTGTTTTATCTTAAACTTTGATTTAGTAAATAAGCTACAAACAATATATTCAATCATGAAGTCTCCTCACATTAATTCTCTATTGTTCCCTCTGTCACATTCCCCATCGATATTCCCCGGGGAGGGTCTTTGTCTCCTCAGGTGTGAATCACTGCATTATTCATGATGTTTCACACCCTCCCCGCATACAGCCATTCTGACACTAAGGCCACATCCACACGAAGCCAGAGCTTTCCCTATCCGATATTTTTTTTTTTCGTTAAAAAAAAAAAAAACGTAAACACGGCGTCGTCTCAAGAAATATCTGCGTACACACGAAACCACTGAAACCGACTCAAAACGATGTAGTATACATGCCAGACCAGTATGTGGCGCTGTAATTCTGCCTCAGACATACACTAAAAACGGAGAAGAAGACTTGGAGCTCGCGCATAAACCTTGCGCGCTGTATACAACAATAATATTAGGCACAGTAGCTTCTTTTTTTCTTTTTTCTTTTTTAATCAAGAACTTTGTTGAACAATATGAAAAACCATAAATGTAGTTGCTGTGACTTAATGGTGTCTGACTAGTTCACACTTGGTGTGATGACATCATCGTTTCGCAAAATATACGGATTGGCCGTACACACGAAAACGCAAGGGCGGCGTTTTCAGATTTATCCACCTTGGGACCCGGTTTCAAAAAATAGCGGTTTCAGTCTCCGAAAACGCCGGATCCGTGTGGACGAAACACCAATACGATAAAAAATGTATACGTATACAGCGAAACGCGTCTCCGTGTGGACAGGGCCTAAGACCACATCCACACGAAGCCAGAGCTTTCCCTATCCGATCTTTTTTCTCTCTCGTAATTTCCGTAAACACGTTGTCTGAAGAAATATCTGCGTACACACGAAACCACTGAAACCGATTCAAAACGATGTAGTATGTACGCCAGACCAGTATGTGGCGCTGTAATTTTGCCACAGAGATGCACTAAAAATGGAGAAGACTTGGACCTTGTTAACAATAGTAATAGGCTCAGTTAGGGCTGGGCGGTATGACGGTATATATCGTTACCGCGGTAGAAAATGTCAACCGTAACAAATTTTTTCATTCCGTGATACCGCGACATGTAAATAAGTGGGCGTGGTTAACTCACATGCAGCCTGCGAGAGACTAAGACACTGAGATTTGTCAAAGACACATGGAGAAAGCAGATCAAGAGGATCCACAAAGTCATTACGTTTTCTAAAGGGTTGTTAACGTGATATTTTTTGGGGTGAAAGGCGCAGCAGTCAACTAGAGCAGTGCGGCACCCTTAGGCTACAGTTAGAGGAGTGCACGATCGCAACGGGGAAAGCATGAAGCTACTTGACAACAGCAGTTCATATATCAATATCGTAACGAATAGAAATAACCTTAAATAATGTATAGTTATCATCTTTCTGTCTCTTATGTATAGTTACTTTTTAAACATGAAACTCGCATTCAGTATGACACGAGAGCGGTACGTTGCCGTGGTAATGAACAACCTGCTTGTTAAAGCAAATGTATAACATGTCAATCCTGTATCTGAGGCAAAATTACTAAATATGCAGCGCGAGTTATATATTTCTAACTCCAAACAATTGGCCACTGAAACAGCTGATAAAATCTTGCTTCGATTCAATGCGTGATTACAACTTGTCACTCAAATTAACCGATCGCATTTTACTGATGCAAAAGACGCGCGCGTGCACACGCACTGAGAGGGAGCGCGGTGTGTCGGTGTTCACCGAGCTATGTAAAATAATGACGCAGTTACAAGGTGTGTATAATTTACACTACTTAGTCAACACTAACAGTAGCTGCTGTTCGGTTTTCATACTGCTGTTCTCCTAGTCACTTATGAACTTGACGCTTCTGAACATCTGGTTAAAGCTTTAGGGTGACGGGTTGCCAGATATCACAAAAAGAACAAAACAAGCCCTTTAAAAGCAGACATGGCAAAAATGTACCGGGAAAACATTTAAACATTACTAGTATTTACTAATATCCTACCAAATCAAAAGGAAGTAACTCATTTATTATGAATAGAATAGTTCAATATAAAATATTCAGATATTATAAACTTATTGATGAAGTAAAGCAATAACATGAGATTGAAAAATTATTCAGCAACACTTTATTTAAAGTTGAATTGCACCTATGAGTTGTATTTAATATCAATAAGTTGGGGGCAGTTCATCTAAAAGTTGATAAGAGTGTTTTGTTTACTATATTTAGCTATTAAAGATTGTTTACCAAAGAAATAATTTACCAAATAAAAGAAAAAGAAAATTCAAACAAAGTGAAGTACTTTAAAGTATTTGGGTTTATTTATTATAAAGCCCTTTTTGTCGATTTTTTTGAGAACAACTACAACTATAAATAACTATATCGTTACCGTGAAATAAAATTAGTCATACCGTGAAATCGAATTTTGGTCATACCGCCCACCCCTAGGCTCAGTAGCTTCTTTCCCCCCCTCTTTTTTTAAACCAAGATCTTTATTGAATAATAAACAACCATAAATGGCCTGGTACAAAATATGAAATGTCTTAAGGCGAGACACAGCAGGCAAAAACATTGTTTTTTACTGGTCAATTTTGAGATTTTTGGTTATTTGTCTTCAATAACATGTCTTCTTTCAGACTTGTGGTGAAAAAAAGTCAGAAATACACATTTAGGTCTTTATTTTATTACACTTTGTCTCTTTGCGTCTGTAGATTTCTCATAAATTCAACAAAAGTTGGTGTTCTTAATCAACATGCTGCTCCGCGATCTCTGCAGGCACCCTGTCATCACATGCACCGTTAGGAAGCTCCATAGACAGTATATAAACTCGACACAGCGACTCCATTGGATTCAACGGAAAAAAATGAAGTCAATTAGAACAACTAACTTCCTGATGGTCGAGCTTACTGCGCAGACTCAAACTGAGCTTGATGACGTAGATGTGACGTGAGCAACCCGTCTGTCTTCTAGTAGCTGTGCCGAGCGAAATCGGAATCATTCCCTTCCGAAACTTGCAGAGGCGGAGAGCGTGAGTAGGAGGTGTCCATGAGCTAGGAGCAGGAGCAACTTTTGCTAAGTATTCTGATGAATTACTTTGTCATTTTGCCTCCACTTCCCCCCGATTGCCCGCGAGCTTCTCCTCCTGTCCATACGGTAATCTCTCTACTGTGCGACAGAGAGTCGCGTGGTTATGACGCAATCATTAGCCTATTTTTACAAAAACTGCATCTACGTAAGATACAAGGTAATGGAGCCTTTTATACATTTTCGTGTTTCTTTAGAAATAAATAATGGACAAATGGAGTCTTTAAACGCCTTAGATGTAAAGTTATTCGCTGTCAAAGTGACGCCAAAATGAATGGGAGTCAATGGGATGCTAACAGCAGGTGATGGTCCGCTGGCCAATGGCGGCGCCCGAGGAAACTTCAAAATAATATAAAACCCTGCCCCCCGGGAAGCTCTCTCTCTCCAGTACAATCCTGTCGGATCCAAATATGGTCATTTCCTTTTTATCAGCAACCAATTGTGAAAGTAAAAGGGCTGAATGCGCAATCTCATTGGCTGATGATAAATCTTTAAAGCCTGTTTTCTCAAAATGACTTTTCTCTCATACTCCAAGTCCGAAATCTCCACTTCAGTAGCACCTATATACACCAAACATTCCAGTCTTGTACAGTATATGAAGACATTTACAGAGGGATTTGTAAATATATTATTCCTAGCCTGATTTACAGTATATAACATTTTATTCCAAAAAACATGGTGAAAATAATTTTTTAAGGCTATTGACATTATTTTCTGATTTACAGGATAACAAAAGTAGATATCCATAAATCCCTCTGTAATTTGCATATTTAAACATTAATTTACAGAAAACTTG
This sequence comes from Leuciscus leuciscus, assembly GCF_965113295.1. NCBI lineage: Eukaryota > Metazoa > Chordata > Actinopteri > Cypriniformes > Leuciscidae > Leuciscus > Leuciscus leuciscus. The sequence continues at coordinate 34,288,888 of NC_138740.1, read as the reverse complement.
TAATACATTTTTTTTCTCATCTTAATGTAGGTAATCAACTGGGAAAGTTTCATGGTGATATGGCTAGTTAAAATTTTTACCCTATTCACCTGTAGTGTCTCGCCTTAATCAGAATATAAAGAAATAAGGAAGTAACATAAAAATACATTCAAGTAAATAATAAATAAAGAAATAAAAGAGGCTCAGTAGCTTCTGCAGAATGAACACAAGCATGTAGTCCACAGTTGTTGTTGCGTGGCGTACTGGTGTCTGACTAGGGTCGACACGCAGGGTTCTAAATATAAAGGATATCAGGGTCATATCATCGTTTCACAAAATATACGGATTGGATGTACACGAAAACGCAAAGGTGTCGTTTTCAGATTAACTTGGACCCGGTTTAAATAAATAGAGGTTTCAGGCTCCCAAAACACCGGATCCGTCTGGACGAAACGTTGATACGATACAAAATGTGCGATGTCCCATTAAAACATTTGAATGGTGTTTGCTTGTGTCTTGTGTCTTGGCACGTTTTAATTTGTTGTAGTATTAATATGAATGTAGTATATAATTTAACAGCAGGAAAGAAGGCTACATTCGTATAGTGTTTGCGTGTCTCGACAGTCACAAATTAAGCCACAATAAGCTCATGGAGCGAACTTGTCAATCATCTTGATAGGTGATGTAGAGGAAATGCTGACCAATAAGAGGACAGTCACTCACATGTGACTTGCGTGAACACATTTTGGAAAGCTTTGAAAGGTTGCCTTGTGAAAGCGAACCGTACCAAGAAGAAAATGCAACAAATGAAGTACCTGTTTAACAAAACAAACAATCTATAGGTGTGAGAGGTGTTGAGAGTCCAAATGAAATGGAACGTCTCTGTTACGTATGTAACCCTCGTTCCCTGAAGGAGGGAATGGAGATGTTATTGTACCACCGCTGGGAGGACTGGTTGGGGCTTGGCTCAGAAGCGAAAAGCTGAAGATGCAATTGCTCCTGCTGCTCATTATATACCCGCACTGCGTGGCAGTGCAGCTTCTGCAAATCATTGCATGCCAATGTCCATTGGCTTGTTTAGTTACACTCGAAGTAGATTGTCTCTCTAAGCGAGATTCCTATTTGTCGGTCTGACGTAACGTTGAGAGACCGACTGAAATTGAATGGAGCTAGTAATGATACCTGAATCAAATTTTAAATAACATTTAAGATAATTTAAGATCTTAATGTTTATATCTTATACCTTTGACAAACATTTTTGGTAAAATATAACATTTTAATTAAACAGATTTTGTGTAGTCACGATTCCTGAATGAGTGATTCTTAAGAGTCAGTTCATTTACTGAATCATATACTGAATCAAAACACTAATAAACCAACCAGGGCAGTTACAGAATCAATTCAACTCAGATTGGATCCTGAATCTCATTTGTGACTTGAAATGAACAAATGTTGTATGTTCGGTTCATTTTAATGAATCAAAAACAATCAGTCATAGCAGTTAATGAAATAATCTCACTTTGATATTGAATCCTAATCTATCACTACTGAATCTTATATTGATTGGTTGTTTGTGTACAGAACCATGTTTAAAGATTATGAGTTGTGTTTCTAGTAATTTCTAGTAATCCTGATGACTTTGATTAACTTCTTCTGGTGTGTTTAATGTGGGTTGGAATGGATCTTTGAATGGTTTTTATTCTATGACAAACTATAACTCAATATATACAGTAGTATCTCAAAAATCAGCTAGGTGAGTTGGAATTTGAAGTTAAAACTTAAATCATGAATAGTTTTTAAATGATTACTTGAGCGAACATTTGCACCTGAATAACTGAGAGTGATTGTAAGTGTGATGATCGTCTGCTAAATGAGCAACAACGAGCACAATTCACTCCTTCAGTCAGTGAAGCTCCCACAGCCATTCATGAGAGTTTAAATGCTGGGGAATATTCCCATCTTCCCACAGGAGAAGAAGAAGCAAGCAGGAGGAATTACTCCAGGAGAAACTACGGACATACTATTGTAAAGATGGAGATTAAGGAAGAACCCTGCAGAATAAAAGATGAAGATACAGAGGAACAAATAGGTTGGTGTTTTCCTTCATTCTCTTTAATGACTGATGAGGAACATTAAGATGAAAACTGACATATAACTTTACATCCCAAACTAGATACTAGTAGACTCAGAAGTAAACTAGATTTTTGCTAAATTAAGAATTAACTTTTTTTTCTTTGTTTCTCGTTTGTCCTTTTTTAAAGGGATACTTCACAGATTTTCATATTAAACTATGTTATTCCCTTAACTAACACGAGTTGATACATACATCTCTCGTCTCAGTGCGTGCACTCAATTGCTCTGGCGCGCGGCGACACTTTTATAGCACTTGGCTTAGCCCAGTTCATTCATTAGGATCCAGACAGGGATGAAGCTAGAAGCGGAATAGCACTTGGGACTCTGGAGCACTTCGACTTGGCGCAGTAAAAAGTCACGCCTGAAAAATCCTCTCCCTCTCACTTCTGTCATTAGAACCAACGTGACTTTTTACTGCGCCGAGTCGAAGTGCTTCCGAGTCCCAATTGCTATTCCGCCATATATTATAGTTATCCTTTTTACCCGCTTAGAAAAGCGCCACGTTTTATTTTGTGTCACCATACTTGGTCGTGTAACTACTCGTGTAACTGTATTTAAATAGTGAAAACGTGGAGGTGTTTGGTCGCTTCTAGCTTCATCCCTGTCTGGATCCTAATGAATGAACTGGGCTAAGCTAAGTGCTATAAAAGTGTCGCCGCGCACCAGAGCGATTGAGTGCACGCACTGAGACGAGAGAGGTATGTATCAACTCGTCTTAGTTATGGAAATAACATAGTTTAATATGAAAAATCGGTGAAGTATCCCTTTAAATTGAATTTAATATGTTGATTTCAGACCTGATGGAAGTGAATGAAGGCAAACACCATTATTTCACAAAAGAAGATGAAAAACTGACATATAAAAATGAAGACAAACATCTGTTTCCAAAATCTCATCATTTCAAAAATGAAGATGGAGATGCAGTCGTTTCAAAGACTGAAGAGAATTTCACACAAAAACAAGCTGGAAAATCTGGAGTCAAAGGATCTTTCACCTGCTCTGAGTGTGGAAAGAGTTTCATTGTGAAAGGAAGTCTTAATAGACACATGAGAATTCACATTGGAGAAAAACCATTCACATGCTCTCAGTGTGGAAAGAGTTTCATTCAGAAAGTAACTCTTAACAGACACATGATTATTCACAGTGGAGAAAAACCGTTCACCTGCTCTCAGTGTGGAAAGAGTTTCAGTCATAAAGGAACCCTAAATGATCACATTAGAGTTCACACTGGAGAAAAACCGTTCACATGCTCTCAGTGTGGAAAGAGTTTCAGTTACAAAAACACTCTCAAAAATCATCTGCGCCGTCACTCTGGAGTGAGATCATTCAGCTGTGATCAGTGTGAGAAAACATTTGTTGTTGAATCAGGCTTAAGAAGACACATTACAACTCATTCTGCTGTGAAGCCTCACTTTTGTTCTTTTTGTGGAAAGAGTTTTTCACGACTGCAACATTTAAATGGTCATGAGAGTATTCATACTGGTGTGAGACCTTATGTGTGCTCTGACTGTGGGAAGACCTTCATTACATCCTGCCACTTAAAAACACACCAGAGACTTCATACTACAGAGAAACCGTACAAGTGCTCAAACTGTCGAAAGGGTTTCTCTCAATTAGGAACCCTGAGAAGGCATGAGAAAATTCATACTGGAGAGAAACCGCACCAGTGCTTACACTGTGGAAAGAGATTCACTCATTTAGCAAACCTGAAAGAGCATAAGGTAGTTCATTCTGGAGAGAAACCTTACAAGTGCTCTTCATGTGGAAAGAGTTATACTCGGTCATCTAAACTACGAAATCATGAAAAAAAGCATTGCCAGAAGTTTTCTAAGTGAGCAAAATTCACTTTCACATCCATAATTTACAAATATTCTACTTACAAATAATTTGACATTCAAATAGTTACAATAAAGTGATTTAATCTAGGGCTGCCCTCATTTTAATATTTTTCTAGTCGACTAGTCGTCGTTCATTTCGGTGTTTATTATTAGACTAATCGCATAGGTATATTATTGAAGCCAAATCATAATAATGAGCCTTGTAATTGCCTACACATAGCCTAATCAAAATTAATGATTATGAATGTTGTGAAAAAACAGTAAGGAGACTGTCTGAGCATTTTAATGATGCTGATTTGTATCTCAGCAGAATAGTGCATATACCTATGTGTGTTTCATTACATAATCTTAGAATATTTGCCCATGGACCTGTTTCCCCTTTGAACCATAATTTGAAACCATCAACCAGTAGGATATATCCAATTTTCTTTTGTTTTTCGGACTCAAAGGACTTTGATTCATGGGTTTTATTGATTTTTGCTTCTGAAATGGAGAGACTTTGTTTTTTGTACTTGAACTGATCGAGAGAAGTTTGAACAACTCTTTAAACTGAATCATTTGATTCATAAACTCTGATCAACTGAATCGTTTGATTCACAAACTTTGTTCAACTGAATCAATTCATCTTTCCAGCATTTCCAACTCATATTGTTGAACATACTGCTTTTACTAAAAATGTGGATTATTGGAAGGAATTCTGAATTGCATTGTGTTTTGAGTCAAATCCAACATCTGATTACATTTCTTTTTGTACATTTTGGTTATTGAATGTATTATTTTGCTTTATTATTGTAGGTTACTTGGGTCAAGGTGAAAGAAACAGACACAGTATTGATTGACTGACTGTTAGCAATTGTTCATATTTGTCATTCATTTTTCTGAAACAAACCATAAAGACTTGTTTGTCTCCTTGGTTACCATTATGAGTTCTGTGTTTCAACTGTGTTTTATTATCATCTCGTTTGTGTGTGTTTTATAAGTTTTACCCTCACAGTCACTCTTTGTCTGGTCCCCTTTTATGTTAGAGGTTGTGTTTTGTTTGCCTGCCTTTTTGGACAGCCTTCGAAGTGGATTATTAAAAACCTTTGACACTTGATCATCATCTTGTTCTTCCTTCAACTGTGTGTGACAATTGTGAGTGTACAAAAATAAAACTTGTCTGTTTCGAATGATGTATTGGGCTACTTGTGATGTAAGACCAAAAATGACTGAGTATTTTAAGTTAAATGCAAGTGATCGTGTCTTTATACTTCAGCTTCCACGCTCTGCACAAACACTTGGAAATGTGCCTAATAAGTCAAGTCAAGTCAAGTTTATTTGTATAGCGCTTTTCACAATACAGATTGCATCAAAGCAGCTTCACAGTATTAAATTAAAATAATACAACAAAGTTTGTTTCAAGAGGAATTTATTGATTGATAAAATTAAATTAAATATCCCCAAAATATCCCCAACTGAGCAAGCCAAAGGCAACAGTGGCAAGGAACCAAAAAACTCCATCAAGTGACCTAATGGTGTCCTAAAACTCCATCAGGTGCCTTAATGGAGAAAAAAAAAAACCTTGGGAGAACCCAGGCTCAGTCGGGGGCCAGTTCTCCTCTGGCATTGGATATAGGCCGGATTGTAGTTTGAACTGTAGGATTATATGAATGCCTGGCTGAAGAGATGCGACTTTAATCTAGTTTTAAACTGGGAGAGCGAGTCTGAGCAACGAACAGTATCAGGAAGACTATTCCAGAGTTTTGGAGCCAAATGTGAAAATGCTCTCCCTCCTTTGGTGGTTCTGGATATCCTAGGTATGACCAAAAGCCTTGAATTTAGTGATCTTAAAGAGCGCGATGGATTATAGGGCGATAGAAGATCCGTTAAATAGACTGGAGCTAAGCCGTTTAGGGCTTTATAAGTCAGTAGCAATACCTTGTAATTAATACGGAACTTTATAGGTAACCAATGCAGTGATGATAAAATCGGTGTTATATGATCATATTTTCTTGATCTCGTAAGAACTCTAGCGGCGGCATTTTGGACTAACTGTAGCTTGTTTATTGAGGATGCAGGACAACCAGCTAATAAAGCATTACAGTAATCCAGTCTCGAGGTCATGAATGCATGAACTAACTTTTCTGCATCAGAAACTGATAGCATATTACGTAGCTTAGCAATGTTTCTAAGGTGGAAAAAGGCTGTTTTTGTAACATATGAAATATGATTTTCAAAAGACAGGTTGCAATCGAGTATAACACCCAGGTCTTTTACTGTAGAGGATAAAGTAACAGGACATCCTATGATGTTAAAGTTGTATTGTGCGAGGTTTTGTGGGCGGTTTTTTGAACCGATAAGTATTACCTCTGTCTTGTCTGGATTTAATAAAAGAAAATTATGCGTCATCCAATCTTTTATATCTTTAACACACTCTGTCAATTTGGAAAATGTAGCGTTTTCATCCGGCCGTGATGAAATATATATTTGAGTGTCATCAGCATAACAATGGAAACTAATTCCATGTTTCCTTATAATATTTCCAAGTGGCATCATATATATTGAAAATAACAGAGGGCCTAATACAGATCCCTGCGGCACTCCATAGTTTACTGGAGTTATGATCGATTTTTCTCCATTTAAATAGACAAAATGGTAGCGGTCAGATAGGTATGATTTGAACCAGCTTAGTGCTTGTCCTTGAACACCAGTATAATTTTGTAGTCGATCTAAGAGTATTGTGTGATCTATAGTATCGAACGCAGCACTAAGATCAAGTAAAACTAGTATTGAGATACAGCCTTGGTCAGAAGCTAAAAGTAAATCATTTGTGATTTTAACGAGCGCAGTTTCAGTGCTATGATGCGGTCTGAATCCAGACTGAAACTTTTCATAGATATAATTTTGTTGCAAGAAAGAGCCCAGTTGAGCGGACACCACTTTTTCTAATATTTTAGACATAAATGGAAGATTTGAAATGGGTCTATAATTTGCTAGATTATTATGATCTAATTGTGGTTTCTTAATGAGAGGTTTTATAACTGCCAGTTTAAATGTTCTTGGAACATGACCTAAAGATAAAGACGAGTTAATAATATTGAGGAGAGGCTCTTCCACTACAGGTAACACTTCTTTCAGTAGTTTAGTTGGTATAGGATCTAATAAACACGTTGTTGTTTTAGATGAAGTGATAAGTTTATTTAACTCTTTTTGTTCTATAGTTGTAAAGCACTGTAATTGTTCTTGCGGGGTGATAATTGAAGCTGAATTATAAGGCGCGATTGAAGATTGAACGTTTATAATTGTGGTTCTGATGCTTTCTATTTTCTCAGTGAAGAAGTTCATGAAATCATTACTACTGAACTGTAACGGGATATTTTGTTCGGGTGACGTCTGTTTATTTGTTAGTCTAGCCACGGTGTTAAATAGAAACCTTGGATTGTTTTGGTTGTTTTCTATTAGTTTGCGGAGGTGCTCAGCCCTGGCAGCTTTTAAGGCCTTTTTATAACGTGACATACTGTCTTTCCACGCGATTCTAAAGACCTCTAAATTAGTTTGTTTCCATTTACGCTCTAAAATACGGGTTTCTCTCTTTAAAACATGCGTAGTATTGTTATACCATGGTGCTTTATTTTTCTCTCTGACCTTTTTTAATTTAATAGGTGCAACCACATCCAATGTTCTAGAGAGAATGGTGCTCATAGTGCTAGTTAGTTCTTCTAGTTCTAGTTAATAATAGACTAGCGCACATTTATCTAGGTTAATGTTAGAGCGAGCGGCTATTTAAAGTTGCTGGCTTGCTACTACTTGCATGTTTCAAATGATAAGCCATATTTAAGGTTGATGGGTGATGGACTTCGCCACAAGTTTTTTTTCTTCGACTAACAAAAAAATGTGTCGCCTTAGCCTCTTCTGGTCAATTAACGATTAGTCGACTATTTGGTGGCAGCCCTAATTTATTCTGAGAAGGTAATTTGCTAAAATTAGTAGTGAAGTTTGAATCTGGTGACACTTTGACACTTCACAACTGCTGTAAAATGGTTTATAATAATATGATTAAACTTTACTGACCTTCAAACACTTGTTTTGTTGCATTACATTTTTTTTTTTTTAGGTGAACTGTGGCGATATAAATTTGTTCAGTTTTTTTGCCCAATATCTAGTCCGGGTTCATCTTTTGCAAGGTAATTATTGCAAAATGTTTTTTTTTTTTTTTGCAGTAGGTGATGCCATCAGCTCATTAACAAAAATAAGTAGGCCTAATCATAAAACAGCCCTACTGTGTTGTATTAGGCTGTAAATTAGTGCTGTGAAATAGATTAATCGCAATTAATCGCATCTAATGTAGTTTACCTGTTGGGTGTGATGTTTAATATCCATTGACAACCTCTGTAGTCCCACTTATAATAATATAATAATTCGTTACGAGAAAGAATTCTCTAACAATAATTTGTTACATTTATATAGCGCTTTTCAGGGTCCTCAAAGCACTTCACATATGGAAGGGGGAATCTCCTCAACCACCACCAATGTGCAGCATCCACCTGGATGATGCGACGGCAGCCATATTGCGCCAGAACGCCCACCACACACCAGCATACTGGTGGAGAGGAGACAGTGATGAAGCCAATCAGTATATGGGGATGATTAGGAGGCCATGATGGACAGAGGCCAAGGGGAAAATTTGGCCAGGATGCCGGGGTTACATCCCTACTCTTTTTCTTTTTTTTTTTTGAACTTTTCTTTTATTTCCTATTATTAAGTGCAGTCATACAGTATGTCACGAATTAACATTTTGATGGTACAGTATTGATGGTGCAGTAAAGTGTCAAGGGCAGGTCTACAAATAGAATAGCAGTCCATAGATGTCTTCCATCCTAACAAAAATATATGTGAGGGGAAAGATCCTTATCTCTGCAATACCACATATACATTTGATAGATAGTACAGAATTTTTTACAATACAAATGACCATTGGTAAATAAATGCTACATAAATAAAATAAAAGTAAGAAAATTATAGTCTGCATAATAGTCATATCAAATGAAAATGTTGGGCAATGGAAGACCATTTATTTAGGAATACGTGTGCTTTCAGTTGTAATAATGCCGTTGTATGCTCCATGTTATAAACATCTTGGATTCTTTCCCTCCATTGTGCAACCGTTGGAGGGTGTGGCTTCAGCCAGGAGGCTGTGATTACCTTATTCGCTATTAAAAGAAGGATTCTCAGCAAACATGTTTGGTTGTTCTCTTCAAGGTCAGCTGGCATTATCCCTAGCACAAAGTATGATGGTTCAAGAGGTAAATCTATACAAAGACATTTTTTTATTTCTTTTTGTACATTTTGCCAATATTCCGTTATCTTTGGGCAGTCCCAAAATATATGGGTGTGATCCCCCACCAAGCCACAACCCCTCCAACAGCCGTCTGAATTGTTGCTCCATTTTGATGTTATGAATGGAGTTCTAAAATATCTCATTTTAATTTTCCATCCAAATTCCTTCCAGTTAGGACTACTGGTTACCCTGTGTCCTTGACTGCATGAAGTCTCCCACTGCTTATCTGTAATTATTGTTCATTTCTAATTCCCATTTTTCTTTAATATCTAAATTATTTCCTTTAAATTCTTCCTGCAGTATTTTGTAAATATGTGAAATGAATTTTGACTTCACTATTCCTTCTGTTATTGATATGAAGAAGCGCTCTATTTTTGTTGGTAGAGAGCAGAGCTTTTCCCGTTCTTGATGATTTTGGATGTAATGTCTCATTTGTAAATACCTAAAGAAATCTTGGTTTGGTAAACCATATTTCTCTTTGAGCTGTTCAAATGATTTCAAGGCTGCTCCGTCAAACAGCTGGTCCAAAACCACTAGACCCCTTTCTGTCCATTTCAGGAAACCCTTGTCCAGCCTAGCTGGGGAGAACTCACAATTGTTTGCTATCCTTATAGCTCTGGAAATAGTCATGGGAAGTTGTAGTTTTTTCCTCACAATTGACCATATTTTTAAGGTGTTTTTACTCCATACATTAGTAATCTTCTTTTTCCCCCATATATCTTGGTTTAGGAATGGGATTGAATCTAATGGGAAATTTGGGCATTCACTCTGCTCCATTCCAACCCATATAGTGTCAGTATCTTGGGACATCCACGCAACCATTGATCTCAGTTGGGCTGCCCAATAGTATGTTTTAAGGCTAGTCAAGTCCAGGCCTCCATTTTCCTTCGGGCAAAGTAGTCTTTTAAATTTAAGTCTGGGTCGCTTTCCTTGCCAAATAAATTTGGATAGCCATTTATCTAATGTGGTAAAGGTGGAGGCAGGAACATAGATAGGTAGTGATTGGAAGAGAAAGAGCAACCTTGGTAAAATGTTCATTCTTATAGTTTCTATTCTTCCTATCAGGGAGAGTGGAAGAATTTCCCATCTAGTAAGGTCCGCTTTTATATTGCCCAGCAATTTCCCGTAATTGGCTTTAAACAGTTTTGATAGGTCTGTCGTTATGATAATTCCCAAATATCTAAATCCTTGCGACCAGTGGAAATCAAGCCTTTCTGATAATTGGATTGGCCAATGTCCAACTAGCATCATTGCCTTGATTTGATAACCAGAGAGTTCTCCATATTTTTTTAAGGTGTCTAGCAGTGCAGGGACAGAAAGAACTGGATCCCTTATATAGGTCAGGATATCGTCTGCATAAAGAGATATCTTGTGCTCCTTATTTCCCATGTCTTTTATGCCTTTTATTTCCTCATTCTGTCTTATAGATGCTGCCAGGGGTTCAATATTTATAGCAAAGAGCAGAGGACTAAGACAGTCCCCTTGCCTCACCCCCCTCTGTAGGTCAAAGAACTCAGAACAGCATCCGTTTACCCTGACACGAGATTTTGGATTTCTGTAAATAACTCTGACCCAATCTACAAATTTTGGGTGGAATCCCATTACTGACAGCGTTTTGTATAAAAAATCCCAATTTACAGTGTCGAATGCTTTCTGTGCATCAAAGCTTATTAACATTGATGTTAGTTTGTCTCTTTTAGCACAAGTAATTATGTTTAGGGTTCTTCTTATATTGTTGGCACTCTGTCTATTAGGAATAAATCCTGTTTGATCTGGCTTAATCAGAGTAGTAATATATTTTTGAACTCTATGTGCTAAAATACTTGTCAGTATTTTCTGATCATTGCATATCAGGCTGATGGGTCTATATCCTTCACAGAGTGTTGGGTCTTTCCCTTCTTTATGAACCACAGATATAATGGCCTGTGACCATGTCTCCGGAGGATTATTCTTAGAGAGAGAGTATCTAAACACTTTGGTTAGTACGGGCGCAAGGTCATTTATGAAGCATTTGTAAAATTCTCCAGGAAGCCCATCGACTCCTGGAGATTTGTTGCTTTTCAATCTTTTTATAGCCTCTCTTATTTCTGTTTCTGTAATTGGTGTTATCATCTGTTTAGATGTTTCTTCTGATAATTTGGGGAGATTTAAACCAGTAAGGAAAGTATCAGTATCCTTTCCTGATGTTTGTAATCTTGGTTCTTTGTATAAGTTTTGGTAGAATGATGCAAAGGCATCTGCTACCTCTTTGGGTTGAGATACTGTTCTACTCAGTGTAGGATGACAAACTTTGGATACAGTACGATTAGCTTGAGTTTTACGAAGTTGAAATGCTAGAAGGCGGCTAGCTTTATTCCCCATCTTGTAATATCTCTGTTTAGAAAATCTTAAAGCCCCTTCCGCTTTATATGACAGGAGTTTGTCTAAGGCTTTTCTTGTCTCCTTAAGTTCTGTAGCAATGTTGCTCATTCTTGTGGTTTTGTGTTGTGTCTCTAAAACCTTTATTTTATTTTCCAGATTTAGTTGTTCCTTGAGTCGCTGTCTTTTTATTTTTGATGATATCTGTATTATTTTTCCTCTCATAACTGCTTTTGCTCCCTCCCACAGAATTGAAGGATTAACTTCACCATTATCATTGGTCTCAAAATATTCTTTTATAGTTTTGCTTAACTCTTCTACTATTTCAGACTTATTCAGCAGTGATACGTTTAACCTCCAATATCTGAAAAAAGAGTGCATGCCTAGATCTACTTTCAGCACAATAGGTGCATGATCACTCAGGGTTATAGGTTCAATGAAACAGTCTATTACTTTATGCATGTATTGTTGGGGGAGACAGAAAAAATCAATCCTTGAGTAACTATTGTGGACATTAGAGAAGAAACTGAAATCTTTCCCTTTTGGGTTTTTAGCTCTCCATGGGTAAGACCCAGTTCGGACATAAAGTTATTTAAGGTTTTTGTTTTGGAGCACTGAGATCCCTTCTCAGTGGGTATCCTATCCAGTTTCCCATCCTGCACTGCATTAAAGTCCCCTCCTATTATTAATACCCCTTTTGCATTACCTGCAATGATGTTAGCAATCTCTCTAAAGAACGTTGGATCATACTCGTTTGGGGCATATACATTTAGTATGGATACCTCATTTCCTCCAGCAGTCCCAACCACCATGACATAACGACCTGATTTATCCTGTATCACCTTCTCTGCATTAAAGGCCAAGTTTCTGTTGATTAAAATAGCCACCCCTCTTTTTTTCCCATTTGAGGCACTATATACTAAATTAACCCATTCCCTTCTTAATTTTATATGCTCACTCTCTGATAAGTGGGTTTCTTGTAATAATGCAATTGAGCATTGCATTTTTTTGAGCTGATTGAATATTTTCTTCCTTTTGATAGGATGGTTTAATCCATGGACATTATAGCTTACTACAATCAGTTTATCCATGTGGATAACAGTATCCCATGATTTTGACCTTTATAGTAGACATTAATTTTCCAAATGTAGACTCATACCCGTGTTTACAAAGCATCTTATGTGACTGCTTAATTGTAAGAATAACATATAACTTCCACCATTGTGGAGAACAATAACTCACAGATAGAACAAGAAAAAGAAAAAAAACTTCCAAAAACCCGACTGTTCTAACAAGCATAAACTCAGTCTCAACAAGGACAGAGAGTTGTGACCGGTCTCTCTGGGGATGTGCACACAGTGCTGTTGCAACTATCGTATAGCTTACACGTGATAAGTTGCCTGTAATATGGCTTAATGTAAACGCCGACGGAAAAAATAAAAAAAAATAAAAAATAAAAGAGAGAAAAAAATAAAAACCGCTCAACTGAGGAGAACCCATCCTCTCTTATTAGTTGTCTTTAAATAATAAAACTAGCCAAACATGTGTTACAGGGTAAATAGTGTTTTTTTTTATTTTTTTTATCCCTAACTTACTCACAGTTCAGTAATGTTTAATTTGTTCATCGATGGCCACCATGGAGAATGCTCTTCAAGTCCGCGTTGGTCATTGAATTCGCTCTGTTTGACGTTGAAGCCTCGGTCCATTTGTTTTTCAAAAGTTCCGCCTGTAGTGTCTCACGTTCGTTCAATTGAACCTGGATACCCAACTCTCCGAGCGTTGCGGCCGCGTCTGCGAGGGTCGTGAACAGTGGTGTAGTCTAGTTTTTTGTAGTGAGTATACTCTAATATAACACCCCCCCCCCCCCCCCCCCCCCCCGGCATACTCACCCAGCCCAGAGCGTCACCCCATAAGCACCACCACACTCACTAATGCATACAGTATGCATCGACATGTAATTGAGAGCATTATGAAATACTAAGTGTTATCAACTTATTTATTTGTTATATGAATATGGTCCCTGAAGCACAGGTTTTATCAGTTGACAATTATCAACAATTAAAAAAAAAAAACATTATAGGCACAAATACAAATTTACTTTTAGAAATGGTGTTTTTGAAAAAAAAAATATTTTAAAATACATTTTACTGTGCAATTCCTTTCTAAGTAATTTGAGTTAGACCGAACTTTTATTTTGGTGGGTTGTAGACATTTGAGTTTCTGTTTGTTTTAATAAACTATTATTATTATTATTATTATTATTAGGCCTGAAGTATACTCTGTGCAATAGTAATATATTTCTGTTATAATTTCTTCAAGTTATACAGAACTTTTATTTTGACAGGTTGTCGTAAAGACATAACAGTTTCTGTGTGTATATGAAACGAATGAATGACGATAGTTTTATCAAATGAAATGGTGAAATTCTCATCAAGTGACTCTCATAGCAGCTCTGCTATGAAATGCACATGTGTAGCTGTAGCCTACATCATTCATGTCTCAATACAGTGAAACGCTGAAAACACCACGAGCGTGAGTCACGCGTGCTTCTGTGTGTGTGTGTGTGTGTGTGTGTGTGTGTGTGTGTGTGTGTGTGTGTGTGTGTGTAGTGGAGCACACTGAGCGCTCATTCCCAGAGACGCGTAGAACAATTGCAGTCTCTTTTAGCTTTAATATTCATAGACACTAGTCCATATCGAGATTTGATTCATTGTACAGCAGCTACTTTTGATTTATTCATTCAAAAATAGCCTAAATCCGTGACGTTCTGCTTTATATAGCAAGTTCCATTTGTGACTGGATTCCGCGATTCAATCCGTCGCTTCGCAAACACAGACGGGGTGAATTTATGAATGAAAGTGTGAAAGTTCTGACACAAAACGAAGTTGATACGTATCCTCACGCTTTTTTTAAGTGGGTATACGCAAATCCTTGGCCTTTTCTAGTGGGTATACGGCGTATACCTGCGTATCACGTAGACTACACCACTGGTCGTGAAGGTCTTTGTTCCGGATTTCAGGTGAATTTTCAGCTTGGCAGGAAATGGCGATTGAGCTTTGATGTTCTTCTCCTTTAGCAATTTCATCACGTCTCTTACTTGCTTGCGTTTCTTCTGGATGTCTGATGTATAGTCCTGGTCAAAGAAAATCCTCTGTCCGTTATATGGCACTCCTCCGCGGTGTTTCCATGCTTCTTGGATTACCGTTTCTTTGATTCTGTAGTCCAGAAATCTAACGATAATGGATCTCGGGGGGCTTGCTGCGTCTTTCGGTTTCATAGTCAGTGAGCGATGTGCTCTCTCTACATTTAAGTTGAGCTCTTCTGGTAATGTCAGTGAGGTTCGGATGAGATCAATTACGAAACTCAGCATGTCTTTGTTGGTTTCTTCGTCTTCTTTCACGCCGTATATGCGGACGTTATTCCGTCTTGCTCTGGACTCTAGGTCTTCACATTTTGCAGACAAGCTGGCATCTCTTTGTAGCAAGTAATGAAGGGCTTGCTCGTTTCTTTGCGACTTATCTTCTGCATCACTCAGCCTCTGTTCGTATTCAGTCACACGTTGTTCTAATTTCGTCATCCTTTCGTCTACTTCGGCCAGTGCGGCTTCTACTCTTGCTAAGGAGTCTTTAGTGTCTTTAGAGGCTTCAGCGTGTTCCTTTCTTAGTATTCGCAGCTCGGCTAGCACTGCCGCCATGTGCTCTTCGCCTCCCTCGTCCTTTGGGTTCGGTTGTTCTTCTTTTTTCGATGCTTTACCCTTCTTATCTGTATCTTTTCGATTGCAGGCCATTTCGATTGATTATTGTGAGTGTTTTCTTGCAGAATATAAGGTTTACAATTAAGGTTTGGCTAGTTTTTACAAATTCTCCTCTGGGAGCTTAAAAATCAGGCTGCCGCCATAACCATGACGTCACAGGAAGTCCCCCCCCCCCTACTCTTTTTCGAAGGACATCCTGGGATTTTTAATGACCACAGAGAGTCAGGACCTCGGCTTAACATCTCATCCGAAGGACGGTGCTCTTTGGCAGTACAGTGTCCCCATCACTACAATGGGGTGCCACACAGACCACAGGGTGAGCACCCCCTACTGGCCTCACTAACTATTTTATAGCATAGAATGAAATGAGAAAATATCTTGAGCTTGTGTTCACCACAGACCTTATTTCTAAAAACCAATCGTATTTGGGATCCTCTTTACCTGAAGAACTCTGTTCTTATTCAAATGTAATTAAACAAATCCTCAGAAGCACAAAGTGAAGACAGACACAAACCATTAGGCGTAATGCACCTCACAGAGGTTTTTTATTTTATAAAAAATATAAAAAAGTTATATTGTAAACTTTCCCTAGAACCCCTAAAATGATGAGAACATGTTAAATAAGGTGCAAAATGCTAGTGAAATGTTTTCATACTGAACTACACGTTCAGATCAACCAACTGTAGATCCTACATGACGGAAAAGTAAAAGGACAGAGACGTTGACAGATATGTCAGTCTAGATAAAATACCACATTTCAGTAAACTGACAACCTTCATACTGTACAGTGTTTTACATGGATTTACTGTAAGATACGCTGCTGCCATTGGTTTAAAGCAAGCACTCAAGGCTTTAGCGTTCTCTTGCACTACAGGACTCTGTCCAGCAGATGGAGACACACTGTGACGTCACGGACTGCAGAATGAGAGCTGAAGAACTCAAAAAAAGCTGGATGGACAGTAGTGATCTAAAGGGAAAAAAATACAGTAATAAATATAACAATACACTATAACAACATCAAAAAGTTTTTCAATACAAACTTTGTTTGCTTTAGAAAACCAGGCCAGACAGTTTGAATTAGTTTTGAAAGCTTGAATTTTGAAGTTTTTAAGGCTATGGTGTTGCTATGCAGTTGCTGGGGTGTTGCTAAGGGTTTCTGGGCCATTTCTATGGTGTTGCTATATGAAGTTGCTAGTGTGTTCTAGCTGGTTGCTATGGTGTTGTAGGTGGTGCTATGTAGTTGCTATGGTATGATAAGTGGTTGCTAGGGTGTTTATTTTTAGCTTAATTTCGGTCACCGATGGAGTTTGGCTTCCTTGCCACTCTTGCTTGTGGCTTGCTTAGTTGGAGACACATAATGTTCAGCAATATTATTGATCTGACTGCACTGACACTGTTGGATTAGAACTGAACTGAGCTTAACAATGACATCACTGTTTTCTACAAAGCTGCTTTATGGCTGAATTGAAGTTATTTCATAATTGATTAACTCAGGCAATGAACTGACCTTAGCTGATCAATGACACTATTGTCTATTTAAAGCTGCTTTACAGCAGAATTTAATTCCGATTGCATCATTTAATCATTTATTTCCTGTTTATCCCGATCAAGCTGCTTTGAAACAATCTGTATTTTATAAAGCAATATAAAAATAAAGGTGACTTGACTTTTGCTGAGATATATTCTGGGTGGTTGCTAGGACGTTGCTATGCAGTTGCTAGGTTATTCCTAATGGTTAAAAGCCAAAAACACATTTCGCTCAATTTCATTTCCACACATCAGTTGTCTCTCTTTCTCTGTAGATGATCTGTGAATCTCTCACCTCATCTGTGACTGTCTCTGATTCAGCAGAATGAAACTCTACAGGTTCGGCTGCATCCAGACACACTGGAATAATAATAAAAAAAGATTTATGTCTTTATAAAGAAAAGAATGTGAAGTATAGGAAAAACTGGGACTAGTTGTCACAAGGTATTTCAGTAACAAATGTCAATAAATTCCTGTTTTTAATTAAAAGCCCAATGACGAACATTTCGCTGTTTTATATTAAACTGTTTTAAATGAGGATAATTCTTGTGAATTTCAGTCCTCTAAACTAAAATGAACACAGCAAAATACACACATTTAGACAACAATTAACTTGTAATGTAGTTTTGATTGTGTTCATCATTCAAATGCTGTCACATTTTAATTGGGGCAAGTTGTCACACTTTTTAAATGTTAGAACTGTATAATGTATAAAATCAAGGCTTACTTTGTGCTGTACAAATCTGTTTAATTTTAAGTAATCTTCAGGCTTTATGATTTGTTTAAAAAATAAATCTGTAGGAATTCTCACAAAAAAAAAAAAAAAAAAAACTTGCCCCATGCAGCCTTCCCCATCTGTGATAATAAGGCAACCGTTTTAAGAACAAAACACAATTGCAGATAAAATACTCACTGTTTGGTTTTTGCTGCATGCTGTCTCTGCGAATAAGCTTCAGTACGCTTTTCTCCCACGATTCGTTGATTTTTGATTCCTTCTTTCTGCTGTCCATCTCTCATTTAAGACCTTTATCTCTTCGGCAGGGTCTGATCCTCCAGATGTGATCCGTCTCACACCACCTTCCCTCCACAGTGAGTCCAGCGCAATGATTGTCAGTGACTTTCACTTCAACCGCAACATTTAAGTAATCTCATATTTTAAACTCAGCTTTACGAAATGCATAAAGATGTGTTTCATTCACCTTCTGACGACTGTAAAAGTGAATCGATGAGGAGCAGAAATATCCACATTAGCTCTATGTGTGTGTGTGTGTGTGTGTGTGTGTGTGTGTGTATGTGTGTGTGTGTGTGTGTGTGTGTGTGTGTGTGTGTGTGAGAGAGAGAGAATCCTGTAACTACACCTGATGAATGACGAGAACCGAACAAGAGCTCAGAGAAAACAGAACAAACTCATCAAGAGAAAAAGAGGATAAAGTGAACTCTGCGCTGCTCTTATAGGCTAATCTTTGGCTCCGCCTATTTGACGCAATCATTGAGGAAACATGACTTGAGTAAATAAAGAATTCCTTGAACTGACAGTGGAAAGAAGCTATTTTTAGCTACAGCTTCTGTTCTGACATGATTGACTGCACTGATTTAATGCCTCCGGCAGGAAACACATTTATTTTGCAAATGTGAATAAGACACAACTTTAAATATCAATTCAACAACTGTATTAGTATTACCATGACCTGCATAGGCAAAACAATATGCAAAATGATTAACATTAAATAAATTATAAACAACATGCAATGAACAATTACTGTACAAAAATATTCAAAAGATGAATTTTTTTCAGATTGATTAGACTTTTAATTACATCAATTAAAGATTGTTTTGTTCTAATTCTATTTATTTTACTATCATCAGTTGCATTTGATTATTTGCATTTAGCATTGTTTTTCTTTCTGATGACACATGATGACCTGTAGAGAGTTTTCCTACTCAAGTCATTTGAAATATGTGAAATATGTTTTTATGTTGATATTGTGAAATGTAATGCAAAGGTGAATGCAAGATGATTGACAGATGATGATGCAAATGTGTAGATCAATCTTGTGATTCAGAGAAGGTGTAGTTTAGGAAAACATCTGCACCATTCAAGATTGGATTATCAATGTTATTGTGGAAACTATGTCAAATGGCAGTGACAGAGTGCAAGTGATCAGCCTACACTACACCATTCTTCACATCTTATTCTTTATTTTATGACTATGATTATTATGACTATTTAGCTAATGTAGTGAGCAAAGCATGTGACATGAAATACTATCACAGAAACACTTTTCAATTAACTGTGGTGGTAAAAATAGACTTATACTTTATATAAGTCGCTTGGCTGTAATTTGAGTCTGATCAAATCAAAGGAAATTCACCATTGTGCAGGTTAGTTGTTGTAAAACCAGAATCATCAACACTACATACTTCTTCATTGTGTGCACAAATAGTTGAGAGAGTGAGACGACAGGCATGAGCTCAAGCATAAAGCAAAGGCCTGAAATTGTATAGCGTTACTTCATTCATTTCAGTTTTCTTTTTTTTTTTTATTCCGCTGTAGTCAATAATTTTATCCCTCAAAACTCATCTTTGATCACCAAAATGACATATTACTAAACATTACATTAACATTTTTCCTGTAAATATAAAATTTGTCATGCCTTAAAATATCTTGAATGTAACTCTACAACCTTGCCTCATTTAGTGCCTCATAACGTCGTAATATTCACCCGCTAAATTGCTAAATCTACCTGATTTTTCATATCAACAAAAAAATATACTGGGATAACCTGCCAGCTCTTGAGACTCCCTAGTGAAAAACAAAATATGCTAAGTATACTTGCAGCCAGACTCATTTCGTATACTTCAAGTGTGTTAATGATTAGTTAACTTGAAGTGTGCTATTTTTAAACAACTAATTTTGTACTAAGTATATTTTAGTTGTAATTAAATTGTAGTAAAGCATAACTTTAAGTGTATTTAGTGTGCTAAATTGGAACAATTTAAAGTATACTTAGTATACTTTAAGTATATGCCTGTGTAGGGACTAATTACATGCTTAATTAGTAATATTAAAGGGTAATTTATTTGTGTTACAAGTACAGTACAACTTAATTATGGGTGTCTTTGAAACATACAAGCAATATACCATAAGTAAATGTATATATTTATTTTTGACGTTTTGCCTTTTATTAGGATAGGACAGTAGCTAGACAGGAAGTGAGGTGGGAGAGACGGGATCAGGAAAGGTCCACGAGCCGGGACTTGAACTCGGGTCTCCCGAAGCACAACGGCACTACATGTCGGCGCCGACCATAGAGTATACAAATTGCACACTTTGCACAAATGCACATTAATAAACAAATAATACTTAGCTATACTTTGTACAAAATACTATTGTATACTATAATGTAATGTAATGCATTGTTACAATGATCATTTTCAGCACACAGTATACCTAAAATATATTTTTAATAAAGTGCAAATAAATACACTTTTAAAAATAAACAGAATTTTCACTTCAAGTATATTTTTCTAAGTGCAATTATTTTAAAGTGTGTTAAAAGTTGTAAAAGCATGATGCTAATAGGTAAAAGTGAAAATAGGTAAAAGCATGATGCTAATATACTTTAAATATATTTAAAGATAGTACAGTCTTTGTTAGTATATTTGCAATGTATTATTTAAAAAGGCAATATATTTCAAATACAATAAAGTATACTTTTTTACACTACGGCTCCCCTGCTAGTTCGCTGTTAATGATATGCTAAAGCCCGCCGTCATGTTGATCTGATTGGTTACAAAGTCTGTGACGTCAGAAACACCAGCGATTTCAAAGCGTGTTTGTCTTTGGTTCACTGCAGTTTTAAGGAGAAAATACTCAGCAATGGTGTCGACTTATGAATTTACACATGGTTTGTCTTAAAGCACATTAAAAACATATAAACAACATTAAAAGCTTTATTTTCACCGCAGGGGGACTTTAAGCACTAGATTTCAACAGTAAAATTTTAAGTGTTTTGTTGTTGTTGTTGTTTCTCTCCTGCAGAAGAAATGAATTACACCAGTTTCCAGGAGCCTCAGTGCAAAAAGAGTTCATCATTAGTTTTATGTACTTATCTTCACTAATTTACTTATTTCAATGTGTTACGTTGTTTAATTTAATGATTTTGATGAATGATGTTTTTTTGTGTGTTTGTGCATGTGGTTTTGTTGTAGTTGTGGTGGTGCAACTTTTGTCGGACTTCGTAACAAATGGGGGCTCGTCCTTTCTTTTTTTTTCCTTACTTGTTTTTTTTTTTTTAGCGAGCCAAAGTGATGTAGCCTATATTGAGTTTGAGAAAAAAGGAAAAAAACCATACACCATTGTGTTTATATAATTTTTACTTTTTTTTTCTCTACTTTTGAAAAGTGTTAAGTACAGTTTTTATTAACTGTACTTTTTTTTTGTATACGGGGGTAGTTGGGAACAAGCCTAATTTTTTTTTAATATGGAAGTGAATGTTGAGGCTTTTCTTGGTAATCCAACTGCTAAACAGCTAGATAAATTTAGAAAGAAAGATCTTTTACAGTTGGCAGATGCTTTAAAAATCGAAGTTGTGCCGAATGTAAAAAAACAAGTGATTAAATCTGATCTTCTTTCTGAAATGATAGCTCTTGGCATCTTGCCAGAGGAACCCCCGGTCGCGAGTGAAGTTGCGGAGGAGATGGAAGAACCGAGTGAAAGGTTAAAGTCTGTCTCCCCTGAACGGGAATGTGACCCGATGGTTGCGTTAAAATTGAAAGAGTTAGAACTCCAAATTAAGCGGCAAGAGCATAAAAATCGTTTATTGCATTTAAGAGAGATGGAGTTGCACCGTGTTACGAAGCAGGAAGAGCGCGATGAGGGTGCTCATAATGTTCAACCTGTTGGTGCTGTTAACTCTGATCAATTTGATCCAAGTCGATATATTCGATTAGTCCCACCGTTTAGGGAAACGGAGGTCGATGCTTATTTCACAGATTTTGAGCGTGTAGCTGGGAAATTAAGATGGCCGAGGGATATGTGGGCACTTATGTTGCAGAGTAATCTAGTCGGTGAGGCTCAAGAAGTCTGTGCAGCGATGCCTATCGAGGATTCTCTGAATTATGACCTAGTAAAGACTGCGGTACTCAGGGCTTATGAACTTGTGCCTGAGGCCTATAGGCAGAAATTTCGAGGTTATAGTAAATCTGACAAACACACTTTTCTCGAATTTGCCAGAGACAAGAGAAACATGTTAGAAAAATGGTGCGCTGCGTCAAAAGTGAATACTTTCGAGGGTCTGCAGGAATTAATTCTGCTGGAAGATTTTAAGAACTGTCTTCCCGAGAGTTTAGTAGTGCATCTGAACGAACAAAAGGTTACATCTTAGGCGGACGCAGCCGTTATGGCTGATGAGTATGTGCTAACTCATAAAAACATTTTTGTGACACGTTCGTATTCAAATGTAAAAGCGGTGCCAAATAAAACTTTAGTGTTCTCAAATATGCAAAAATCGGAGACGCGGACAAAAAGTGTTCCAAAAAGTCCAGAGAAAGGTACGGATAGAATGCGTTCTTGTTTCTATTGTCTTGAATCTGACCATCTTATAGCTGACTGTAAGTCGTGGAAACAAAAGAATGCGTCAACAGTAAAAAAAGTAGCGCATGTGGTAGTTCTTCCGAGAGAAGAAAAGTTAGAAACTAAGTTGGAGTTTCCCGGCTTTAACCCGTTTCTGACACGAGGAACGATATCTCTCTCGGATAATGGAAGTAACCAGCACGTTTCCGTTCTTCGGGATACTGGCTCGGGGCAATCCCTCATTAGGAAGGGAGTTTTGCCACTCTCGGCTGATACGTACACTGGAATGGATGTTCTTGTTCGTGGTATAGAGTTAGGTTGTGTTAAACTTCCAATTCATTCTGTTTATTTGAAAACGGACTTGGTTACGGGTATGGTGAATGTGAGAGTTTTTGAAAAACTTCCGGTGGATGATGTTGATGTCATCCTCGGTAATGATCTAGCGGGAGGTAAAGTTTTTCCTTCCCCAATTGTGACTACAATTCCGGTGTGTGATTCGAAAATATCTTTGCAGTATCCGGACGTGTTTCCCGTCTGTGCTGTGACACGTTCTCAGACGCGTGAATATGAAGATCAGGTAGATTTGTCTGACTCATTTCTTGTACGTTCGAGTCCTACCGAATTTGCGTTATCCGTGGACAGTGCGGTTAAGCTGGATAAGGATGCTGGTGCTGAAGTTCCAATAGTTCGGTTAGGTCGAGCAGAACTTGCGGCTGCTCAGAAAACTGACTCATCCTTAGCAATCTGTGTAGATGTAGCAGTATCTGACAAAAGTAAGTTAGATGGATACAGGACCGGTTATTATTGGGACGACGACGTTTTAATGCGCAAGTGGAATTCGGTGGCAAATGGAAAAGCTAATTTGGCCCCTAGGTATCAGATTGTATTACCTTCCGTAGTTCGAACGGCGGTTCTAAAGTTAGCTCATGATCATATAATGGGTGGTCATTTAGGAGTTAATAAAACTTTCCAACGTGTGTCTCAGTATTTTTACTGGCCTGGATTGCGAACAAGTGTTGCGAATTATTGTCGGTCGTGCCGTGAATGTCAGCTGGTAGGCAAACCTAACCAGGTCGTTCGACCGGTTCCCTTGTGCCCTATACCAGTAATGGGGGAACCGTTCGAAAGGTTAATTTTGGATTGTGTGGGTCCGTTGCCCAAATCACGGGAGGGGTATCAATATATTCTTTCCTTCATGTGTTCAGCGACGTGTTTTCCCGAGGCTGTGCCCTTACGCAATCTGAAGGCCAAAACAGTGATCAAAGAACTTATAAAGTTCTGTTCTTATTTTGGATTGCCACGAGTGATACAAACAGATCGTGGAACTAATTTCACGTCAAAATTGTTCAGCCAGGTAATGGACGATCTTGCAGTTAAACATGTTACTTCGAGCGCTTTCCATCCTCAATCGCAAGGAGCGTTGGAGAGGTTTTATCAAACGCTCAAAACAATGTTAAAAACAAATTGCTTGGATTCTGGACGAGACTGGGCAGAAAGCCTTCCTTTGCTTATGTTCGCTATTAGAGAGTCCGTGCAAGATTCTCTTGGGTTTAGTCCCGCGGAGCTGGTTTTTGGACATATTGTCCGTGGACCTTTAAAGCTCTTAAGTGAGCAACTGCTGGCTACTAAACCTATGGCAAGGTCTGTTTCCGAGTATGTCGATTCTTTTCGCAAGCGCTTGAAACATGTACGTAATTTAGCCAGAGCAAATTTGACTTCGGCTCAGGCAGTAATGAAAGCTCAGTATGATCAACGAGCTGTTCAACGCTCTTTTAAGCCTGGAGAGTTGGTGTTGGCTTTACAACCTGTCCCTGGTTCTGCACTGCAAAATAGATTCACCGGACCGTATGTTGTAGAGAGAAAGTTGAATGATACCACTTATGTGATTCGTACACCTGAGCGCAGAAGAGAGCTGCGTACATGCCATATTAATATGTTAAAACAGTATCATGAAAGAGAGAAAGGAAATAAATCGGCTGTTGAAACTGAAACCGTGCCAGTTCCCGTAGCTGTAGTTTCAGACCTATGGGAAAGTGAGGAGGATAGTGTGGAAACTGTCTCCGTTCCAACGGGAAGTCTGCAAAATTCTAATATTTTGCAGAATTTGAGTTCATATCTAAAATACATGTCCGAGCTACAACGTGCCGATGTTATAGCTTTGATTGAGAAATGTCCTTTCTCTGATGTTCCATCGCAAACTAATGTTTTATTTCATGATATTGATGTGGGGAATACAAGTCCGATTATGCAACATCCTTATCGAGTAAATCCTGTAAAAAGAGAGATCATGAAATCTGAAGTCAAGTATATGTTACAGAATGGGTTGGCTGCGTCGAGCCAGAGTGCTTGGAGTTCGCCTTGTGTGCTGGTACCAAAATCTGACGGGTCATTCCGTTTTTGTACAGATTATAGAAAGATCAATTCTGTTACAAAACCTGACTCGTTTCCACTCCCAAGGATTGACGATTGCATCGATAAGGTCGGCCCAGCGAAGTTTGTAACAAAACTCGATCTTCTAAAAGGATATTGGCAAGTGCCATTAACGCCGCGAGCTGCTGAAATATCTGCCTTTGTAACGCCTGACTTTTTTGGTCAATATTCTGTAATGGCGTTCAGCATGCGAAACGCCCCCTCAACTTTTCAACGCCTAATGCGTTTAGTGTTGCAGGATGTACCGGACTGTGAAGCATATTTAGATGACATTGTTATCTATTCCCCTACATGGGAGGAACATATGAAGTCATTAGAGACCGTGTTTGCTCGTTTGGCCAATGCAGTGTTGACTGTGAATTTGGCAAAATGCGAATTTGCTAAAGCCACTATTACATATCTTGGAAAACAAGTAGGTCAAGGGAAAGTGAAACCAGTTGACGCAAAGATAATTGGAGTTCGCCTTGTGTGCTGGTACCAAAATCTGACGGGTCAATCCTTGGGAGTGGAAACGAGTCAGGTTTTGTAACAGCATGATCTTTACGCCGAGAGTTACGCCGCTTCTTAGGAATGACGGGCTATTATCGTGGATTCTGTCGTAATTTTGCAACACTGGTGGCGCCATTGACAGATCTTTTAAAGTCGTGTCGAAAGTTTGTCTGGTCACCAGAATGTGAAAATGCTTTTATTGGGGCAAAAGATCTTCTGTGCAAGGCTCCGATTTTGGCCGCGCCAGACTTTTCTAAAGCCTTTATGCTTGAGGTGGATGCAAGTGGGGTTGCTGCGGGAGCTGTATTATTACAGACATCAGAAACTAATCTGGAATTACCAGTCTGTTACTTTTCAAAAAAATTCAGTGACAGTCAACGTTGATATAGTACAGTGGAAAAAGAGGCTTTAGCTTTGTTGTTAGCCCTGCGACACTTTGATGTTTATTTAAGTGCTAACCCTTTCCCTGTAAAAGTATATACAGACCATAACCCGTTGGTATTCCTGTCCCGTATGCAAAATTTAAATCAGCGATTAATGCGCTGGTCCCTGGTCATTCAAGAATATAATCTTGAAATTGTTCACAAACGTGGCTCGGAGATGGTACTCTCTGATGCGCTGTCCAGAGCAGTTGGTCCTGAAAATGCCATTTGTAAATAGACGAGACAAAATAAATCTGTCTCTTTCTTTGGTGGGGAGAAATGTTACGTTGTTTAATTTAATGATTTTGATGAATGATGGTTTTTTTTGTGTGTGTTTGTGCATGTGGTTTTGTTGTTGTTGTGGTTCTCTCTCTCTCTTTCTCTCCTAGCGGCGCTTGTTAGAGCGCGTACAGGTGCACGGCATTACGATGACGTCAGAAGTGGCATGGCGGCTTTGATTTAAGCGTGTTTGGATGTTTCCTCCACGAGCTCTCCTCTCTCCCGACTTCGTGGTTTACCTTAAGTTTTCTTCTAAGCCTTGTTGTACCATCGACGCTATTCGAAAATTTGTTGAATCACCTGTGTAATGCTGGGTACACACCAAAAGATTTTTTACATCTTATAAGATTTTCAAAATGTGACAGACCACAAACATGAGGACAAAAAATCCTAGATTTAAGCGTTTTGCTCCTATAGTGTGTGGTGTGCCATGATGTGACAAAGACAGCACACCACACACAAACAGATTTTCAACCAGAGTCTCGACTATGAACACAGGAAATCTCGCAAAATATCGTGAGACTTCAGAATAAGCATGACGGACGATATGCAGGAAGAAATTGCGATAGTGTTTGGAATGATTTTCACAGAAAATTCACGTGAAAAAACCATTGTACCTACCATTATATATAACCTTTTATACGGAAATATATTCATTCTTTATTGTCTTTATTTATTCTTTATTGGATTTATTGTCTCTTTAGAAAAAGTTATTTAATCCCTCTAGTCTATAGAACCTCACTGAACCCTTAACACTCAGCTTCTTTTTTATTTATTTTATTTTTTTATTTTTACAATTACAGTCAGGGGGGTACAAAGAGTAAAGCCGATAAACAAACATAAAAATACATATACATAAACAGTGACAAACTTAAAAGTTAAACAAAAATTTGAAAATGTTTACAGATTGTAAACATTGTATTTGTTTATTGTAAAATTGTAAAATTTCTGCTCTTAAAATGAAAAACAAAGGCTTGTTTCCTCGAAATTTACACTTATGAATACTAAATCTTAACATTAAGCTTCCTGCAAGTGTGTGTGTGTGTGTGTGTGTGTGTGTGTGTGTGTGTGTGTGTGTGTGTGTGTGTGTGAGAATGACCGTGTCTTCCATCATCTCGCTTTCTGATTGGATATTGTTTCGTTTCACGTGATAATCTCCAGAGCGTGCGCGTGTTTGTCCTCGGAGTTCCCCCCACACATCAGGATTTCTGATCGTAAATATTAAACATGTTTAATATTTACGATTCGCGATCGGAGCGGCTCCGACGTTCTTCCGAGCAGGTTCGGACACTCTTAACACACCTCACACCAAGGGAAAATCTGATAAAATAATCTGTTAAACCATCAAGATAATCGGGACATAGCTAGGATTGTCGGAAGGGGAGAAATCGGCCCAAAATCAGCCCGATTATCTTTTGGTGTGTACCCAGCATAACAAAAGGAGACGTATGTAGGGAGGTGCATGGGTGCCTTTTTTTTGTTTTTCCTCCGTTTTCTCCTGTTTTGAGGTTAGCAGGGAGATAAGACTATGTTGTTTATTTTATTCTTTATTTTGAGAAGGAAAGAGGTGTACTGCGGTAGATAGTTTGAGTTTGGTTTATTATTTTGGCTTTTCCCCCTCCTGAAGTTTTCAGCTTATTTTTTTTTTTGTCTCCTAAGTTTATGTAATTAATAAATACTTTTCTTATTATATTTCTTGGTTTCGATGGCTTATTATATCATTTAATTAATTAAGCGGGAGATGAGACTCCGGGCATCTTATTATGGCGGGGTTAAGGTGCTCTATGATTGAAATAAATCCCCGGGTGTTTAGTTAAATTGTGCGGGTCGAAAATTGGTTGTGGTGGTGCAACTTTTGTCGGACCTCGTAACACAATGCAATAACACTATAAATTGGGAATTACTTTCACAGCTAGCCCTAAGCACATGTATTTATCAATGATTGCTTTATATTACAGGCTGTTCTACTACTGACAAGTGACGTTACGCAGACACGTCTGTTGGCTAAATTCAATATTTATTGAGCATTGTATAAACATTAAAGAATAAATTTGGGACCGAGAACACTTTCAGGTATAAACAGACACAGTGTAATGTTGGAAATACACTTTGACACTACATGACCTTCACAAAATGTTCAACAGAATCCAAATAATACAGACATGTAATCCCTGCTGATCATGTGCTCACGCAGCTCAAATACAGAGATCATTGTGCACTTGAACAATACTTGACACCGGTCATAGGAAGTTCTTAAGATAAAAATAACTTCTAAACGGAAGTAAAGTAATGACACGTTTAAGGAAAAATATTTTGCATCTCTAGACAGTTTTTTGCAACATGAACTACCTGTTCAAACAGGAGGAAGATTTGATCTTCTTTATCATTGTCTGATCATTATGACAAAATATATAAGCCAGTGCACTACACAGTATTAAATCAAAATCAGTTTAAATATGTAGCCTATACACAGTACAGCTATAGCCTTGCATGAACACTTAAAAACTGAGCATTTTCAGAGGAAAATATTAGTGTTTGTATTCCAGTCTCATTCTGATTCAGCGACTGAAAGTAACGTGAAGAACATTCTGCCAGTTAGATGAGAAAACTTGCAGCTTTCTGAAGAGAAAACACAGTGTTAGAAATCAAAACACGTGCAGGTTTATTTTATGATAATGAGCTGTGAGTCTCTGACCTCATCCCTGGATTTCTCTTTTCTCCGCAGGTCTGTCTGGATCAAGAGAGACTGAAAGCAAACAAACAGACGTTCAGGCTACGGTTTGAGAGAGTCACATGATCATATTCCACACTGAAATCATAATGAACGTCACGATGCAAGAGCAGTTGAATGATCTTAATATGACATTTCTTCATCTTTTATCGATCGGTGAAAACCTACTGAAAAGTAACTTGATTTAATATGTGATATAATATTCTGATTTATCATTGCAGGATTTCACTTTTAATCCAATTCCATGCATTTAATTGGATTAAAAACCCAAGTTAAGGGTCAACAGTCAGTCAACATTCACTTTATATATACATATCTGCACTCGCGCAAATGTTATTATTATTGTAAACATGCACATCATATATAGGCATTATGTACGGATATTTGTGTTCAAATCTGAAATTCCTCTCAAACTTTCTTACACTTTGGTCGATATGTGTCTTGACTGTTTTTCTGCTGCAGAATTAGATGTTTTCTGAATCCACAGGCATTTTCTTTTCTGTTCATTGTGTTTTCCTTCTGCGCAGGTTTGTCTTCATCTGTCATCTTTTCTTTTCCTTCAGCTGCGTTTCGTTCTCTTTCTGGCATTTCTTTTAGTTTTCTTCTTGTCATATTACTGGCATGAAGTCTTATTCTTCTTATTTTGAGGTATCAGAGAACATCTGCAAAACACACAAAATATTTAACCGCATCAATATTGAAGAGAAATCATGAATTTCTGACTGGACAAACACTATATTACAGAGTAATCAGATATAGTGCAGGCCAAAAGTTTGAGACCATATTGACAATCTGAGATAAATCTAGAAAATATTGTGGATTTTTAAATATTTAAACTTCTTCACTGTTTGTCAGGGATAATTAATCATGTGTTCACAAATGAGTGATTATTGATTATGTTCATTATTGAATGTCACATTTTCTTGCTTCCAGTGAAAAACGCACAATGATCTTTGAAACATTTTCAGATCAAAGCAAAAAAGCGACATGTGAAGTAGTTTGTCTGCTTTTAACTCAAATTCTGAAATGTCGTTTGTCATTTAAAGAGTTGTTTTAAATCAGAGATGCATTGTTGTTATCTGAACACGATGTAGAAATGCCTAACAAACGACAGCAGAATACACTCACCTAGATCCAGATCTGGAAATATTTATTTCTATTTTAATTCCTACTTCAGATTTTTTCATTTAAATCCTTGGAGAAGACGGCTACTAAAACCTCAGACTTTAATCGCAGCCGAGAACAGCAGAATCCACCAGGAAATGACTGAGTAAATATTTGCAAACAGCTTCTGTGACGCATGAAGCAAATGGAGAAAGTGCCTGAACTGGTTTAGCCTCTTTTTTTTTCTTTTAAAATCCAACTTGTCATTGTTACTACTTTACAATGACTGATAATCCAGTTGATTACATTAGTCTGGCCACAGCAAGAAGACATTTGATATCATGTATGACATCACCCGATGAGTCCACTGATGATGACACTCATTTCTATTAGCAAATAAAAAACTATTTTCAAAATATTTGCATTCAATTCATTGCATTACAGGAACATTTATTTTCCTACTGCATGTGTAACCCGTCTCTACTGATGAATCCAGATCTGGTCTCTCAGTGCTGAATTCAATGTCAAAAAGGTTTTTCTTTTCACGCTGATTCAGGATCAGATCTTTTGAGCTGAAATCCAACCACACAACAAACTACAACTGTGCAGAAAAATTTGCATAAAACAACCTTTACAAATGCTGAAAATAATGTTAATTATTAATGTTATTATAAAATTATATTTTTTTTATAATTTTTATATGCAGTCCAATATGCAACACAACTGAATACCGTTCATTAATAGTAATTGAGATAGTGGTTGAATAGATCAAGTAAACAATGAGTGAATTTGATATTTCTTCTCGTATTCCTTAACTCCAGGTATATCAATAATAGGGAAGCATCTAAACTTCAGGCTCAGGTCAGTTTAGTTCTGGTTCTCAACAGCCCTATAAGCTTGTTTTCAAATCATCAGCATCAAAAACAACTGCATACTCTTTTGGTGGCTATTTTAAGTGTAAATTTATGCCTATCCAAAAATTCTCTATTATGGTTAATTAACTGTAACCAATAAATGCTATCTCTAAAATAATATATATATATTTTTTTATCATTACATACCCCCCCCCTAAGGTTAGATAGTTAAATATGGTAAGAAGAAGAAGAAGTTTAATATGGTTTCCGCCAGTAGAGGCGCTCGAGCAACCGAAGCAATGACACACATACGAGTCTAGGAGAAGAAGTGAGCGAGGGAAGGGAACATAAACACGAGAAGTGGAACACAGCCGTTCATTCTGCTCTAAATCTGCTGTTTATCAGACTGTGAGTACATTCATTTGATCATTTATTAGGAGAAATCTAAAGCCAAGCGACTAAACGAGTCAGTTCATTTAGTGAATCACTCGGAAATGAATCGAAATGAACCGACTGATGTTGTTCACTACGCTCGTGAAACCTAAACTCGTTACTGACTGTTTTTTCACATTACAATTTGAGAGGATTATGAGTTGTGTTTTTATTTTATGTAATGAACAAATGAAACATGTTAAACAGAGTTTTTAAACTGTTTCTTAACAGTTGTTTGAGCAAAACACTTAAAGCTGGATAATTGAGAGTGATTGTAAGTGTGATGATCATCTGCTAAATGAGCAACAACGACCATAATTCACTCCTTCAGTCAGTGAAGCTCCCACAGCCGTTCATGAGAGTTTAAATGCTGGGGAATATTCCCATCTTCCCACAGGAGAAGAAGAAGCAAGCAGGAGGAATTACTCCAGGAGAAACTACTGACATACTATTGTAAAGATGGAGATTAAGGAAGAACCCTGCAGAATAAAAGATGAAGATACAGAGGAACAAATAGGTTGGTGTTTTCCTTCATTCTCTTAAAGTGGCCCTATTATGCTAAATGTTCCTAATTTTGTTTTGGAATTTCTTACAACAGGTTTACATGCATCAAAGGTAAAAAAAAAAAATATAATAATAAAAAACAGTTAAAATGTCTGATAATATACACTGCACATCACCACATTTTTCAATAATTCTCAAAAGACTTGTCCTTTGATTGATTCAGTCTTTCTAAATCCCTACTTTCCGACAAAAATATTTAATGTTTAAAAAAACTGTCTTCAACAAACACTTTTCAAGACAGAAATTTACCCAATGAATGTTATAAAACGTGAATGTTATGAAGCTGAAACGTGTGCTTGATGGAAAAAAACTAATATCATTGGTTCTCACCCGTTTGAGCTTCTGTTTAATTAATTAATGTGCATAAGCTGGAAGAAAGTAAAATGCAAAAATGTAATGAGTACTTTTCAAGTTGTTATAAAATGTTAGGGTGTAAAATCGACGTTTTTTTTTTCTTTCTTTTTTTCTTCAGGAATTTAATAAAATAAAAGTATTTTACAATCCTGCCGTGGAGTCAAACTATGGTTCAAGGCCCATTTCCATGGAGTTTGTGGGAATGGTAACAGTCCTAGATCATTTGCTGCACATGGTATATGAATTTAAAAGATTGATGGAAAAATAGTTAATTTCGGATTTTAGATTTGTTCTGGAAATATAAATATGGTCTCATCGGGATGATGATTTGACAAGTGGAGGGCGGTGTTATTGAGCTCTGGTTAAGCGGGGTGGGGAAGGAACTATGCGGATGTTTAAGAGAGACGAACGGAACAATTTAAAGGGATACTCCACTTTTTTTGGAAATAGGCTCATTTTACAACTCCCCCAGAGTTAAACAGTTGAGTCTTACCGTTTTCGAATCCATTCAGCCGATCTCCGGGTCTGGCGGTACCACTTTTAGCATAGCTTAGCATAGACAGGACCATTAGCATCTCTCTCAAAAAAAATGACCAAAGAGTTTCGATATTTTGCCCATTTAAAACTTGACTCTTCTGTAGTTACATCGTGTACTAAGACCGACGGAAAATGAAAAGTTGTGATTTTCTAGGCTGATATGGCTAGGAACTATACTCTCATTCCTGCGTAATAATCAAGAAACTTTGCTGCCGTACCATGGGTGCAGCAGGCGTAATGATATGACGCAGCGCTTGAAAATAGTCCCCAGCTCGGTAACTTCCAACGTGACCGGGACTAAGTTTGTCTAACCTATTAGACCTATTTTCAGGCGCTGCATCATCATTACGCCTGCTGCACTCATGGTACTGAGCTCGTTCACATACTAGAGCACTCTGCAGACTTAAATACAGGTCTTCCAAGTTGTGCTGCGACCATTTCCCTGTGCGATTCAGCACTATTGAAAGAGCTATTTCCTTTAAAGGGTCCAATTTCCCAAATACTTGCCCATGGTTCCCACCACTCCTTTTAGGGATCAGGTGGTGAACCTGCGAGCGCTGCCCCCAGAGGAGGCAGACCCAGTCCTTGCTTTACTCTTTCCCGTTCTCGCTTTGTCGACCGAACGCAGAGCTTCAGGACCTTAGACCAGCTTTTTGTCTGCTATGAAGGTCAGCAGAAGGTAAGGCTGTCTCTAAGCAGAGGTTGGCCCACTGGATAGTGGATGCCATGGTCTTGGGGTATCAGACCTTTGGGTGAGAGCTCACTCTACTAGGAGTGTTGCTTCCTCCTGGCTGACAGATATAGAGCGTGTGTCTGACTGATTACACTGTATGCAGAAATACATCCTCCTTTTGATTCTAAACTCAAATGGCAGTGAAAATTGGGTAAGAGACAAACATAAATTACTTTATTGGAGAAATTAAAGAGATGGAACCATGCTGATGACCTGGGTCTGTGTTGGAGTAGTGAGTTTGATGTGTCGATTAAACTTGAGTTTCCGTGGGGTGCGGACTGGATCGACTCCATTCCTAGAGCTTCCGAACAAATGGGTTTTTTGGGGTGCGAACTGATGGCTCAGTGAACCTGAGGTCAATTCTAGAGCTCCTCCTGTCCGATTTTAGGAAAAAATTGGGTCCATTGGAGACTTCCAATGGAATTCTTATGTGCGCCAAATAAACACCACAGACTGTGTCAGAGTAAAACTATATGCAAAATAAGACAGACCGGTACATCGACCGCATTACTGCAGAAGCTGCACCGATCTGTCTGTCAATCTCCCGTTCCATCCTTCCATCACTCGTGAACAAGACCCCCAGATACTTGAACTCCTCCACTTGAGGCAGGAACTCTCCACCAACCTGAAGTGGGCAAGCCACCCTTTTCCGACTGAGCATGGCCTCGGATTTGGAGGTGCTGATTCTCATTTCAGCCGCTTCACACTCGGCTGCAAACCGTCCCAGTGCATGCTGAAGGTCCTGGTATGATGGGGCCAGCACGACAACATCTTCCACAAAAAGCAGAGACGAAATCATGTGGTCCCCAAACCGGACACCCTCCGGCCCCTGGCTGCGCCTAGAAATTCTGTCCTGAATAGTCATTTCAGCATCAAACTTCAACTTTGCTGCTGCGGTATATGAAAACAATTTCGTCTATCAATATGAAATCCATAACATTTAGTCAGCACAGTCAGGAGATGATACGATTCGATTTTGGCGAAAATCAGTCAAACGGTCTAGGAGGAGTTTGGATAAGTAGGTTTTGAATGAAAATCAAGATAGCGGACAGGAAGTTCGGCCAAATACGGCAAACTTGGCATCTATGTTCTCTGCCTGACCTATTGACCTTTTGATCTATTGAGACCAGTTTCATTGCAATTGGCAAATTTATTCGCATTTTTGGAAATTTCATAACTTTTGACCAAAAGGTGGCGCTGTCTCAATCTTTTGAGTACCTTCAGGGCATGGTGCTGATGGTACATACTGAGTAGGGCTGTCACTTTACGTTTGAAAATCGATTGCACAATTGATCGGACCAACCAACATAAGTTTCGAAAGCGAAAATAGGGAAACGATTTTAACGGCTTTCTCTCGGAGCGCGTCCAGCTCGTCACGACACGCCCGCAGCTGCAGGCTCTGACAAACACACATAACAGCAAATTATACTTCTGTATAATGTGTCTCTTTTTCAACAAAAATGTGAATTCTGCCGGTATTCAGACAGTCTCATACATACAGATACAGATTCGGGCTACGGTCTACAATCGCCTATGTAGGCGAAATTTGTTTGACATTTCTAATCGTAAACACAGCCATGTTGAAGCCTGCAGTAATGTTTTTCATTGATGTTATGGCAGTCCACTCTTCTTATTGTTTTTCGAGAATGTTGCACTCCTGTTTGTCATTGTGCACAAAACTTCACGCCAATAATCATCAGAAATATAACGCCCTCTTTACGTTTGTCCTAATGCCTGTTAGTTGTCCATGGATTTGCCTATATTTGGCGTTTAAAATGGAAACGTCTTTAGACATGGAAAATCGAACACTTATGTCTCAAAATCGAACATGATTTTTTCACAAAAGTGACAGCCCTAATACTGAGTTTTGTAATGTTACACCAATGCATTCGTTAAAGCTGCCGTCGGCAACCCTGGAAGATTGAGTGGACTTAGCCAAAAATGTTCATGTTTACAGCTCTCATGCCCCTCCCCCACTATCAACGAATACCCTCCCATCGAGTACGTGCTCGTCAGTGCGTGTGCACTAGATTTTCAGTGAACGCGCCCGTCTCATCGGCATCGATCAACACCATGGAGTACTCATAAAGTAAATGGTTGATAAAGCACAATTACCTGTCGAGAAGAAACGTTGCAAGCTCTGCATTCATCTTGAACCCAATTAAATCACGTAAATCTCTCCACCTTTCAAATGCCGATCCTGGTTTTATTACGGGCACGGTCGCTTTCTTTCTTTACTTCTTTCTTTTCAACAGGTGTTCTCTTTTCCCGGGTTGTTTTTGACCTCCTAGCTCTTGAGGTTAACCGAGGAATTGGAATCTTTTCCGCCATCACTCTTCGTTACTGCGCGAACTTCAGGCGTGTGCATGTGATTGTAACGTGCGCGAGGGGGGAGTGGGATCTGTGGGGTGTGCACGACCTGTGATTGACAGTCAGATCTTGGACCCGATGATCCGGGAGCGGTAGATTTTTGCAAAACAAATAACATGCTCCAGGTGGAGTTAGAAGCTCGGGTTTTTTTCTAAAACCACCTTATTTATGTTGTTCTGTCGGATTATAGTGTCGATTTCACTGAATATGATCAAAAAATGTTTGCCGACGGCAGCTTTAAGCATAGCATTTTATATCACAATACTGTATTGAAGTCAATGGCAATTTCATGTTTTGTTCTATTATAGCGCCAACAAGAGGCACAATCCCACCATTTTTTATGTCCTCATAGTGAGCCCACACGTGTGTCAAATTTGGTGAAAATATCTCATTTCGTTTTGGAGTTATAGACATTTAAATGTCACATAACAAATGACCCACACCTGACTTTGTTTGCAATTTCTTGCCACTTACTATTAATATTTTGACACTTGGCCATTAGCGTTAAGCCAACAACCTATGTTTCCAAACTTCCTACGGTGGTTTCGTCTCGGTTTCGAAGATATTGGCAAATGTTTTTTAAGCGCTAAATCACAACGCTACACAAACCGTAAGGCAAACCCTAGCATGTTTGGTATTGTTGGACTTGGCAATGATTCAGGAGGAGATGACTCCTGTGAAAATAAGTCAACCACACCCAGAGTTATAAGCATTTGAAAAATGTATTTTACCACTAGGTGACGCTGGTTCGAAACTTCTCAGGCTCCTTCAGGGCATCATACTGATGACCCTTACCGAGTTTCATAACGATTCGTTCATAAAATACAGCATTTTGGTGCAAAATTCAAAATGGCCAATGCCTAAAATAGTTGATATGGAAAAATTGGATATCAGTCGACTCGGCTATATATTTTGCTACTAGCCCTTACGGTTCAAACGTTTTTAGCATAAATATGAGTGAAACTTTGGACAGTTGGTGGCGCTAGAGGGATTGAGTTAGAGACTCCAAATTTGCTATGGTGACTGTTCAGACTGTCTTCTGTCAGTGTGCCAAATTTCATAACTTTCCCACAATTTTCTACAAATTCCCACAATTTCCTACAAATTTCATAACTTTCGGAAGAAGAAAAAGAAAAAGAAGAACGCCAACGATTTCAAGAGGTGCCTACGCACTTTCAGTGCTTGGCCCCTAAATACATTAAAAAAAGTATACATTTTGTAAAAGTTTATCCAGGGGGTCTTCTTATCCCAGTAGGGGCCAATTTACTCTTTTAATATTTTACATTTTCTGCTATAACAAATAAATGAGCAAATGTTTCTATTTATTTTCTATAATAACACATTAGCTGATGCATCATCATTCTGCACATGCTAAATTTATATCTAAATATGTTGCAAATGAAATATGTCTAAAAGTAAATCCACATTGTTCTAAAGGGGGCATCTGCCCCCATTTTACCCTACTATTAGAGTAAAACATTTGCACCTGGATAATATTATATTAATAATAATATATTTCCATCTTCCCACAGGAGAAGAAACAAACAGTAAGAATTACTCCAGGAGAAACTACAGACATACTATTGTAAAGATGGAGTTTGAGGAAGAACCCTGCAGAATAAAAGATGAAGATACAGAGGAACAAACAGGTTGGTGTATTCCTTCAATATAATATTTGAAGACTATATGTCTGTCTATGTTTTTATGTATTAATTATATATAATAATTATTAGCATTAATAATTAACTAATTTCATTTATTTACTGGTATTGCTACTGACTACGATTATACTTCATTTTGTTTTTAATTTGACCTTCTTTAATTAAATTATGGGAATTTAATTTTAGATCCTATGGATGTGAATGTTTTGAAACATGAGTTTCGAAGACCTCATTTCACAAATGAAGATGGAAACATTTCACAGACTGAAAATAATTTCATACAGAGAAGTGCTGGAAAAACTGGGGTCAAAGGATCTTTTGCCTGTTCAGAGTGTGGAAAGAGTTTCGCAGATAAATCAAAACTTAACAGACACATGAGAATTCACACTGGAGAAAAACCTTTCACATGCACTCAGTGTGGAAAGAGTTTCACATATAGAAGTATTCTTGAAGATCATCTGCGCCGACACTCTGGAGTGAAGTCGTTCAGCTGTGATCAGTGTGATAAAACATTTGTTTTTTCATCAAGTTTAAATTCACACCTTAAAGTTCATGCTGGTTTGAAGCCTCACATTTGTACTTTCTGTGGAAAGAGTTTTTCACTACTGAAGTATTTAAAAGATCATGAGAGTATTCATACTGGTGTGAGAGCTTATGTGTGCTCTGACTGTGGGAAGAGCTTTAGTACATCCAGCCACTTAAAAAAACACCAGAGAGTTCATACTGGAGAGAAACCGCACAAGTGCTCACACTGTGAAAAGTGTTTCGCTCGGTCAGATTACTTGAAAGAACATGAGAGAATTCATACTGGAGAGAAGCCGCACCAGTGCTCTTCATGTAGAAAGAGTTTCACCCAATCGTCTAGCCTACAGTATCATAAGAGAAAGGGTTGCCCGAAGTTTCCTAAATAAGCAAAAGTTCATGTTCAGATGCTCACTTTCATGTTAATAGTTTGATATTGTGATAAATCAACAGATTTATCTTGCAACACAGCGACAATATCTGAGAGAGAAATTTGTCAAAATTACATAGAGGCATGGTGAGGATTGTTGGAAATTGGGGGAGGTCAAAATGCTCCAATTTTTGATGGAAATGCTTATTTTTTATATTTGCGAGTAAATATAGTGAAACTAATCATCTCCATCGATATTCTGTTCAAATTAATTAAGTTAGTCTGGCTGTTAAGAGGTGATGCAGTATTATAAATGTCATTCATTATATCTATACTTACATTGTATGTAGAATTTGTTTCAATAATAAAGGAACAAAACTCTTTGAGTGGCTTAAGTCACGAGTCAGCCGCTACTTCCTCGTTCCAAATAAGGTTGGCGGCCTCAGGCCCATCCTCGATCTCCGACATCTAAATCGCACCCTTGAAACGGCCGTTCAAGATGCTATCATTGAAACAAATCTTCTAACAGGTGTCCAGGGTAATGGTTTTTCGCAGTGGATCTGAAAGATGCCTACTTTCATATCCAAATAAGTCCCCCATCACAGACCGTTCTTGAGATTCTCGTTCGAACAGTTGGCTTACCAAAATATACTGTCCTTACATTTGGACCGTCTCTAACTCTCTATCTGTCTCTATTGATGCGGCTCTCTCCCCTCTGAGACAGAATGGATTCCAAGTCCTGAACTACCTCGACGACTGGCTCGTACTGTGCGTTCACAGATCCTTACTCCTCAGCCATTTGGACTGCCTGGGACTCAGGATCAACATTGCCAAGAGCTCACTGTCTTCCAACCAACGAATCTCGTTCCAGGGAGCAGTCCTCAATTCAGCCCAAATGCGGGCCACGCTCACACCGGAGCGAGCCTTGACGATTCAACAGCTTGCAGCGTCTTTCAGTGTCGGGGTTTCATCACTCCTCGGTTTCCAACACGGGTTTGGGCGCTCCGTGCGAGGGCAGGCCGACTTCTGGCTCCTGGTCAAGCGCGGAGAAAAAGCTACACATCAACTGCCTGAAAATGCTGGCAGTCTTCTTGGCCCTCATAACTTTCCTGTCAGACCTGAGTCGGCACCACGTCTTAGTCTGCTCGGACAACATGGCAGTGGTGTCATACATAAACCACCAAGGTGGGCTCAGATCGAGGCCTCTGTACAAGCCAGCCAGACACCTCCTCTTGTGGACACAACTCAATCTCGGCTTGCAATCTCAATCTGCGCTTGCTGACGCTCCATCCCCAGATGGTTCACATGATTTGGAGTGTTTTTGGGAGGGCAGAGGTCAACCTCTTCGCTTCAGAAGACAACTCTCACTGCCCAATATATTTCTCGAAGGACAAGGATGGCGTATTTCTTTGTCACTATTTAGAGCCTGTTGCAAGAAAGTGTTTGAACATAAATCTCTGACTCTGTGGTAAAATATTCCGGGAACAATTAAGTCTTTCAAGTCACCTTTATTTATATAGTACTTTTTACAATACAGATTGTTTCAAAGCAGATTTACAGTGATAACAGGAAAATAATGCAACAAAGTTTGTTTCCACTGTACAGCAGATCAAGAAGAAAATAGCATCAAAGTCCAGCTTAAGTAAGTTCACTGGTTAATTTCTGTTGAAAAAAAGGTATTAATTTAGTTAATTTATCTATAAAGGCAGTCTGAAGACTCAGTTCAGCTCTCATACAAGGGTGTCAATGCAGGCAGATCAATATTATTGTTGAATATTACGTGTCCCCAAATAAGCAAGCCAAAAGCCAAAGGCGACAGTGGCAAGGATCCAAAACTCCATCAGTGACAGAATGGAGAAAAAAACCTTGGGAGAAACCAGGCTCAGTCTCTCAATTCTCCTCTGGCCAACAAATGATGTGTATGATTATGATTTAGGCAGCATTACAGGTCAGAAGTCAGATAGGATCAGAATATTTATCCAGTTCCATCTGGTTGAAGATCGGATTCATCACGCAGGTATAGAGATGAGTTTGTTGAGGATCAGTCGTGTCGATGAGGCCTTCACAGGGGAGAGTCTAGTTGATACAATCTCAGGATTGATGAGCTGCTGGGTTCATGAATATTAATCACATTCGCTCGAACTGATTTGCTGAAATCAAAACGGGGATGAGTGCCAGCCAATGAGATTGCCGTTTGCGCATTAGTCCCGCCCACTACCGGAGAAACCAGAAAATATCCTGCTTGTTCTTAAAAGCTGAATAATTCAAATGAACTCCGTTATTTTTACAGGGAAATACAACAAAGAATATCATTTACATGTAGCATGTCAATTCTGCGTGGATTTTAAGGCTCTCTCACTCTCTCTCTCTTTGCGTGTGTGAGAAACACAGCGCTCTCAGGAAAGCGACGGCGAGTCGTGCGCTTTCACACTA
Source organism: Leuciscus leuciscus (assembly GCF_965113295.1). NCBI lineage: Eukaryota > Metazoa > Chordata > Actinopteri > Cypriniformes > Leuciscidae > Leuciscus > Leuciscus leuciscus. Next base: position 34,248,122 of record NC_138740.1, on the reverse strand, counting down.
CAGTTTACGGTACGTCAAAAGTCTACAGGCTGCGCACAGATCACCTTTACTCATGAGAGTTTAAATGCTGGGAAATATTCCCATCTTCCCACAGGAGAAGAAGCAAGCAGGAGGAATTACTCCAGGAGAAACTACGGACATACTATTGTAAAGATGGAGATTAAGGAAGAACCCTGCAGAATAAAAGATGAAGATACAGAGGAACAAATAGGTTGGTGTTTTCCTTCATTCTGTTTAATCACTGATGAGGAACATTAAGATGAAAACTGAAAAAAGGACAAAATTTTTGCTTAATTGTGACTCACCTAGTATATTTATTGTTCTCATTTCTCCTTTATTTGAATTTTGAACATTTTATATGTTGATTTTAGACCCGATGGAAGTGAATCAAGACAGACAACGTCAGTTTCAAAATCCTCAGCATTTCAAAAATGAAGATGGAAACACAGTCATTCAACAGATCGAAAAGTGTTTCACACAAAAACGAGCTAAAAAAACTGGACAAGGATCTTTAACCTGCTCTGAGTGTGGAAAGACTTGCACACAAAAATCAGGCATTGAGAAACACATGAGAATTCACACTGGAGAAAAACCATTCACATGCTCTCAGTGTGGAAAGAGTTTCACTCAGAAAAGTAATCTCAATGATCATCTGCGCCGTCACTCTGTAGTGAGATCATTCAGCTGTGATCAGTGTGAGAAAACATTTGTTGTGGAAACAAACTTAAGAAAACACCTTAAAGTTCATATTGGTGTGAAGCCTCACTTTTGTTCTTTTTGTGGAAAGAGTTTTTCAGTACTTCAGTCTTTAAAAGTGCATGAGAGTATTCATACTGGTGTGAGACCTTATGTGTGCTTTGACTGTGGGAAGAGCTTCACTATATCCAGTGCCTTAAAAACACACCAGAGAGTTCATACTGGAGAGAAACCGTACAAGTGCTCACACTGTGGAAAGAGTTTCTCTCAGTCAGGAAACCTGAAAGATCATGAGAGAGTTCATACTGGAGAGAAACCTTATACGTGCTTTGATTGTGAGAAGACCTTCACTACACACAGCCGCTTAAAAACACACCAGAGAGTTCATACTGGAGAGAAACCGTACAAGTGCTCTTCATGTGGGAAGAGTTTTACCCAATCATCTAGTCTACGGTCTCATGAGAGAAAGCATTGCCCAAAGTCATCTCGTCTAAGTGAGCAAAGTTCACATTCACGTCCATGATTTACAAATATTGTGCTTACAAATAAATTGACTTTCAGAAATTAGTAGTGAAGTTTGAACCTGGTAAAAGCGTTGCCCTTCTCGTTTCTCAAGCGCTGTAACATGATTTGTAATAAAATGATTCAAATTTACTGAACTTCTAACATTTGTTGGCATTAAAAGATTTCTAAAGTTTTTCAGGTGAACTGTGGTGAGATTCATTTCGCTTAAAGGGGTCCTATAATGCCCTCTTTTACAAGATGTAAAATCTCTGATGTACCAGAGTGTGTATGTGAAGTTCTAGCTCAAAATACCCAACAGATCCTTTTTTATAGCATGTAAAAAAAAATACTTTTCGAGGTTGAGCAAAAAGCGCTGTTTTTGAGTGTGTCCCTGTTACGTTATGTGTATTTTTCTTTGTGTCTTTATAATATCTGTGTATGCGTTTTAGATCATCGCTGATTTGCTAACAGTGCTGCCGCCTGCCAGCGGTAATTGGATGATCAGCTGGCGGTCCTTTTAAAAATTCCTCTTCCGCTTGACAATTTATTGTCTTACCCCTAGCGGACATAGTAGTCCATTTAAATGCAAATGAGTTGCTGTTCCCGCCCACTTTCAAGTAGAAGGAGGGGCTTCAAGAGCTTGTGTGTTAACAGCCTTTTATGCTCAAACCGGAGTCTGACAATGATGGAGAGACTCAAGAAGAAGTGACATATAGCCTGCTTGACACCAGACCCTTCTCAGTTGTAACTGGGTCTGGGGAAGGTTCATTCACAGCCCATTTCCAAAGGGGCGTCACCAATGGATGTCGCTCAAATGCCTCTGGGCGCAATTGGATAGACCTAAAACCAATCAGAGCCATCGTCAGCGTGTAAAGCCCGCCTCAACGTTTGTGATTGGTGCCTCGATTTGGAAAAATTATGGGCTTGAATGGGCTCTTGGCCAGACTGAATTGCAGAGCAAATCTCAAATTTGCCGGAAGTCAGTCTGGGTTTTCCCAGGCTAGTGATAATACCTATATGTTCTCAAATTTCATTTAAAGTATTACTTAATTGGCATTTCATTCTGTATTTCAATATCTTTATCATATTGTTTGAGTTGCGGTTCACATCCTTGTGCTCATTTCTTGACCGGTTAAAGTTCTGTACAATAAGTTATTTATTTAGCTTATTTAGGTCTATTCAATTTTTTTTTCTTCGATTTCTTTTACTTCATGTCTTTATCTGTTGTTTATTTAAATGCTAGAGGGCTAAGAAATCTTACTAAGCGAAAAGCTGTTTTCTTATATCTCAAACAATTCAAATCTGATTTTTGTTTCCTCCAAGAATGTCACTCAACTGTTAATTAAGAGGATCTTAATTTCTGGAGGTTACAATGGGGACTGGACATATGGATGTCTCATGGTACGACACATTCAGCCGGTATATGCATCTTAAAAGTTTAAAGGAAAGGTGTTACTTAATGTAAGTGATTTAGGTGGGCGTTATATCTGTCTTGTTACTGAAATTTCAAATTTGACGTTTATTCTTGTTTGTGTTTATCAGCAGGGGGAAAATTAAGCCTTTATAAGTAATTTAGAGGACCATGTGTTAAAATTATTGACTAAATACACAAATTACATGCTTATTTTTGGTGGAGATTTGAATGTGGCTTTAGATGGCCTCCAAAACTCCCTGACAATACTAGTTTATACTTGAAAATGATTATGCAAAGATTATCTTTGATCGATAGTTGGAGAGTATTGCATCCTTCTCAAAAGATGTTCACATGGAGTAATAACTCTCTCTCCTCCCAGTCCCGAATTGACATGTGGCTTATCTCTAAAGGATTATGCAATACCTCTACTGACATTTTGCCATCACCATTTTCTGACCACAAGAGTATCTTCATTCATACCCATTTTCTTGCCTCTGATAATGTGCTCAGATTCTCTTCTTACTGGAAACTTAACAACTCCATTCTCTCTTACAGTGAAGTAGAAGATGAAATTAAAAAGATAATTCACAAAAATTGGAATAAAGCAAGAGAGAAGAATAGTTACAGCAGCAATTGGGAATTTACTAAATATGAAATTGGCAAATATCTTTGTAAATTTAGTACTGATTTGGCAAAAAAGAAAGAAGAAAAAAAACAGATAAAAATTCCGTTATATGAAAAAATAACCAATCTTTTATCTAAAAATGTGGATGATTTGCTTGATTGTGAAAAGGCAGAATTGGTTGAATTACAGTGCAAATTAGACAACATATATAAAAACAAAGCTGATGGGGCATTTATTAGATTGATTAGATTGCGCATTGAAGATTCAGACTGGAAAGACAGCAAGCTAAAAACAACCAAATTCAAAAACGAATGATTAACGGTAATATTAGTGATGACCCTGTGCCAAATTTTACAGTGATTTGTATACTTCTACATTTTCCCAACAACATATGAATGTTTTCTGTAAATCATTACCTAATATAAAGCAGTTAAGTGATTTAGATAAACAAGTTTGTGACGCCTGTTGCTGAAGGAGATAGCCAACAAATCTACCAGAACAAACTCTCAGCTCAGAGTTTTACAAGCTATTTAATCATAGTATAGCACCATTCTTGATAAAGGTGTATGAGGAAAGTATAGAAAAAAACATTACTTCCAGCCACATTATGTCAAGGATTAATAACTCTTATCCCAAAATTACACTATTAAATAATGTTTATAAAATAATAGCTTCAGGCGACTCCTTTTGCAGGATGGTCCAAATTCTATATAAAAATCTTAACAGCTCAATTAAACTAAGTAATGGTACTTCAGCTAGATTCTTTTTGAAATGAGGAGTTAGACAAGGATGTCAAGTTTCCACTTACCTATTCCTAATTGCAACACAGTTCCTTTGCACACATATCAATAGTAGTCCTTTAAAAGTTGCACAATTGGCAACACTAAAATAAAAATTAAATGTCAATTAGCGGACTATACAGCTTTATTCTTGAATGATTAGTCAGAAATTTCAGTGGCTTTGGGTATTCTTCAGTAATTTTCTGGATTAACTCTAAATTTGGATAAATGCGAATTGCTACCAATTAAAAATTGCTCTCTTACTTCAATTGAGAATATTACTGTTAAAAACAGGGTAACATATCTAGGTATACAAATTACTAAAAATGTATGTTGTTCAGCAAACTTCAAACCTATTATTACCAAAACACCAAAAAATGCATTTGCTGGTTACAAAGGGATCTGTCCTTAAAGGGATACTTCACCTCTGGAAAGATGAATGTGTATTTAAAATGGGTCATTTATGTAGAAGAAATGTGAAATTATATTTGAATTTGGCGCTTTCTAGACTGAGAAAAGCCAGAAAATGTATTTTTGGCTTATGTGGATGAAAGACAACAACTCCCAGAATGCACTTGCTTCGCTGCCCTAGGAGGCCACGCCTACCGGTAAGAGAGCACAGTAGTTAAACAACAAGACTAGGCTACTAGTGAGTCTCCGTGACGAGTTTGCCCGGGATTTCGAGATCGCCCAAAATGTCCGGGATTCGGCTTTTGCGTTCTACAGTCGCCATTCATTATGTTTACTGTGGCGAGCAGGACGAGGCTGAGGGCCACGAGAGAACGGCGCGAGGCCGGTGGTGGCGTGATTACTGATGAGTAACAGTAATCTGTCAAATCTGGGAGACGCACCGGTCTCGAAAGCAATCTCTCACGGAGGAGCGGGAATTTTCTTAGCTGAAACGCACATCAACCGATCACTTGTTTAGCGTTCATGTAAGCACTACATTCAGATTCACCAATCGGAATTAATTCAGTTAGATTGAAACAAAAGGTGTGCATGTAAACAATGAATGGCGACTGCAGAAAGCAAAAGCCGAATCCCGGTCATTTTCGACGATCTCGACGGCCGGACATGTCCGGGAAAAAGAGGATGGTGACCCCTACTACTCAGTTTTCTCCTACTAAGCTTTCTCCACAGAACAAGAGCCTGCTAGCTTAGCTTCCAAAGAAAGACGGCTGACACTATGTACATTCTGTGAGTGAGATCCCACCCTCTATGGGCGGGTTGATAACATGCGGGACAGCCCCTACTACTGGCTGTAGTCTTTAGCCTCTGGGCAAAAAATCCTCAGATGACGCAAAATTACGATTTTTGCGTCATCGGAGGATTTTTTCCAGACAAAAAATACATAAATCTCTCGTCTCAGGGGTATATGAGGGTGGAAAGCACGGTAATTCGAAAATACTACAGGTTTTCTACTAATACAAAGCTTAATGCTAAATCCTGAAGTATCCCTTTAAAAGGCAGAACACTGCTCATAAAGCAGAGCGTCTGTCTCGTTTGGCCTATGCAGCTCAGTCTCTTTTTCAGCCCAGTCTCTCACTTAAACACACAGAGATAACTACAGCCGACTGTCAGAATGCACGTTCTGCGCCTGCGTGTCAATGAGACAACTGTCTATTTCTGCAGATTTATTCATCTATATTCGTCATGCAAAAAGGGAAAGTGATGCTGCAGGCTGCAGATACACAAACCGTGAACAAAGCAGTGCGTGCTTACCATTTTGAATATCGATCCTGCTAAACACTTTCTTTATTCCACTCCGCTCATGTTAATATTGAATTATTTGTCAGGGAACACTCAGTTAAAATGAAGTAACATTAGAACAGCCTTCTATCTGTACCGTTTTGACATAGCTCGCTGTTTTGCTATTATTTGCTATTAAAAACTACGTCGGCTGACGCACAAAAACGGGCCGACGCTGCGATACACAACACCGGCCAACTATCAAGTAGAGGGCGGGGCTTCAACAGCTTGTGTGTCGTGTTAGCTGCTTGTGTTCATACTTGCAGCCCTTCTTCAACTTTCACAGGCTGAAACGGATGATATGGGACAACTGGCCAAATAGTTTCACTTCCAAATTAGTACGATCGGGACATTTGAAAATTTTTACATTTAAAGGGGTGGTATAATGCACTTTTCAAAGATGTAAAATAAGTCTTTGATGTCCCCAGAGTGTGCATGTGAAGTTTTAGCTCAATTTACCCCACAGATATTTTTATATAGCATGTTAAAGTTGTCACTTTTTGAGGGTGAGCAAAAACACACCGTTTTGTGTCTGTTCCTTTAAATGCAAATGAGCAGCTGCTTCCGGCACAGAGGGCGGAGCTTCAACAGCTTGCACTCACACAGACATGCACTGAAAATTTAAAAGATTTCTAAAGTTTTCAGGTAAACCGTGGTGATTATTGTTATTCTTTTTTTTTATTATATAAAAGTACAACACACTGAAGAGATGAATGTCTATCCTTCACAACCTCGCTTTTATTCCTGTTTAAAATCAAAGATGGCGCTGCTGTGAATAAGGTCTATATCAGATATGATGACGGACAACTGGCCAAAGAGCATTTAGTGTTTATCTTCCAAATTAAGGATGTTATGTAAATTTTTCTTAAGTGTCTGTACAAAAGGAGTCTCAGAATGAATTGCATGTTTATAGAGATTTGATTTATTTCAGTTTTTAAGTTAAACCACACAAATGTGGTTCAGGCAACGCGTATTGATTATATTCACTGCATGTAACGTTAGCCTATTTATAACAAAACAAAATATAAAACACAACCCTGCCTCTTTTCATTTGAATATATGAAACATTTGAATATGGTCCGCAGGAAATATGTGCATTTGTACTAAACAACCGATGTTGCAGTAGCTAAACAACATTACAAATGACAAAACTCAGCCCAGTCTCTTTTTGTTAAATTTCAGTTTTATCAATATTAGCCATTATAAAAGTATAAGTAAAATGTACAAAAAGCTATACAATAAGAAATAAAGCAAACAATTCAGTCAAACATACAGTTCAAGCACTCTAGTCTAACCATACAACGGTAAAGTTAAATAGCTTAAATATATAAAGTTATGAAATTTCACTTAGCCCTCAGCCAAAACAATTGGCCAGGGAACAAATGATAGATTCACGAGACCAAATATCGCCCGTTAGATCTACACAAGACGAATTATATCTCATGTTTAACCACTACTGAGACGTCAGAGTCAGCGGCAAACGTCAGAACGACTAGCCGAGGAAAGGCTGTTCCAGGCGGGGTACATGAGCGCTGAGCGCCCGGTGATCGCCTGGATCAAATCTTTAATCTTTATACCACAGATTTGAGCTTTAAACAACTACATTCTCGCCTGAAAAACTCTTAAAACTAAATTTCGTGACACAATAACAGTAGAATTTGTAGCGGCCCCTTGGATTTATTGATCAAGACGCAGAGAGTTCCAAACGGGTGCCGATTTATTTATTCCTCTCAACGAGCACCATGCACCACAAGCACCATGAACACCGTGAAAACTACAGAATAAACAGAAGAAATACAAAATGCTTCTATGTAACTTCACAAATCATTTGTACATAAATCGTGTTCACATATTAATCATGTTTACACCCAATACAAATCATTTCAACTAATAACCAATATGAAATATGTTTTTAAGCCTTTATGACAAAAAAAATATCACATGCTTCCTTTAAATGAAATAGCCTACAATACATTATAATTGTTCACAGAAAGAATATATTGTTTTTATATTGATGGCATGTGCAATTAACCCATTAACAAATTAAGTAATGACATTCTCTTTTCCTTAAACAAAATCTCTTCTGATAATAATACACACTCCACTCATTCCGCTCTCCAAGGGCGATAGCATATGCTCTCCAGCTCGACACACCCTCACAGTTCGTAGCTCTTAGAAATAACATGTACGAACAATACAAAAATAATAAAGTAAATCACAATGTACTCTTTCTTTACAAGATTCAAATGGATGAACATTATAAATAACTAACGTGTTTACACATTTTTACTGTTCTTCCGACGACGCGTGAGCACCACATTGTGAAGAGAGAGTAGCGGAAAGTTTAGCATCACAAAAAAACATCAGAAGAAGAAAAACAGCGCTTCTCAAAATAAAAGCAGAACAGACAAGGTGACACTGTAGAACTACAATGTCTTATTAACATAAATATAATACTGTGTAGGATATTAATGCAGTTTATCAGACATTTACAGTATTAGCCTATATTTCAGCTGCATAATAAAAAAACTTATGTTGTCATTCCCCTTGTAGCACGCGTAAGTGACGATATTCTGTCAACCAATCAATGTTCTGCAGTGAGTCTAACTCCACCCTTTAGTACCATAATATTGTGCTAGTTACCCCAATGGAAGGGTACTGAAAAAGTGGTACGGTACGGTTCGGCATTTGAATGTCTAATAAGGGGAGAACTTCCACTCTCAGTAAACTTCCAGCTTCTGAACTGGTTGCAGTTCCACTCTGGTTCCATATGAGGGCGCTCACAGGACGAGTGCAGAATGAATGGAGGTCTATGGCGTTATACCCCTCAAAATCCACTTTTCGCAGGATATCATTTTTTGTCTTGTAATTTGAATGTTGTATTCGAAAGGAGATGCAAAGAAATTACACATTGCTGGGTGTTAGATTTTTTAGAGTCACTTATTTGCTTTAAAAAGTCTTTTAATGACGTTAAATACTGTCAATACATACTGTCATACACATCTACGACCAGAGATACTGCTTTACGGCAATCCTTCAGTCACTTTGGTGCTTTCGTGCTCTGCACTTTCTTTTCTCTCGAGGCATCGACAACACAGCTGACACAGGTAAATACACATGCTAGAAGAGTTTTTGTTTTGTTTGTTTCTGGTCCCGCTTCGGATGCCACGATGCCATCAAGCGGTATCTCTGGTCATAATCAGTCCTTCACTGACCAATCAGCGTTCATTAGCAAAATGCTAGCGTGTTATGGGCAACAACAACTCAACCTGTAAGAAATCGAAAGGACATAAGTACTCGTTCATTCAACTTTCGACCTATAACCCATGTTGAACTTGCAAAACCTACAATCAAATCTGAGATTTCTCAACGGCAATCGGGTGAAAGAGACAAATTTAGCCGTCTAGCCCCATAGACTCCCATTCATTTTGCACTCTTGGGCGATCGCCCCCAGTGGAACTCTGGTGGAACTACAACCACAATTCGGTACAATAGGACTTAATAGGGAGTGGCCAGGCTCTCCGTAGACGGGCTCTGATACCATTCACAACATTTGACAGTGGAAATGGAAATAATTGCGTACCGTACCGCTCAATAATTTTTTTAATATATGTATTTAATAAATTTATTTTTCATTTAAACTTAAAAGAAAAATGTTCATTTAAAAAAAAAAAAAATTCATGAAGTTTGTTGTTTCATATTATTGTGTCCTGATGTCTCAATAAAAATCATGGAATTGTTTCTAAACTACTATTTGAGCGAACATTTGCACCTGAATAATTGAGAGTGATTGTAAGTGTGATGATCATCTGCTAAATGAGCAACAACGACCACAATTCACTCCTTCAGTCAGTGAAGCTCCCACAGCCGTTCATGAGAGTTTAAATGCTGGGGAATATTCCCATCTTCCCACAGGAGAAGAAGAAGCAAGCAGGAGGAATTACTCCAGGAGAAACTACGGACATACTATTGTAAAGATGGAGATTAAGGAAGAACCCTGCAGAATAAAAGATGAAGATACAGAGGAACAATTAGGTTGGTGTTTTCCTTCATTCTCTTTAATGACTGATGAGGAACATTAAGATAAAAACTGAGAAAAAGGACTAAATGTTTTGCATAATTGTGACTCACCTAGTATATTTATTGTTCTCATTTCTCCTTCTTTATTTGAATTTTGAAAACTTGATATGTTGATTTTAGACCCGATGGAAGTGAATGAAGAAAAACAACATCAGTATCAAAAACCTCAGCATTTCAAAAATGAAGATGGAAACACAGTCATTCAACAGACCGAAAAGTGTTTCTCACAAAAACAAGCTGGAAAAACTGGAGTCAAAGGATCTTTCACCTGCTCTGAGTGTGGAAAAAATTTCATTCATAAAGGAAACCATAATGTACACATGAGAATTCACACTGGAGAAAAACCGTACACATGCTCTCAGTGTGGAAAGAGTTTCAAATCCAAAGGCGTTCTCAAATATCATCTACGCCGTCACTCTGTAGTGAGATCATTCAGCTGTGATCAGTGTGATAAAACATTTGTTGTGGAATCAAACTTAAAAACACACCTTAAAATTCATACTGGTGTGAAGCCTCACGTTTGTTCTTTTTGTGGAAAGAGTTTTTCAGTACTGAAGTATTTAAAAGAGCATGAGCATATTCATACTGGTGTGAGACCTTATGTGTGCTTTGACTGTGGGAAGAGCTTTGTTACATCCACCCACTTAAAAAGACACCAGAGAATTCATACTGGAGAGAAACCGTACAAGTGCTCTTCATGTGGGAAGAGTTTTACTGAATCATCTAATCTACGGTATCATGAGAGAAACCATTGCCCGAAGTCGTCTAAGTGAGCAAAGTTCACATTCACATCCATGATTTATAAATATTGTACTTACAAATAATTTGACATTCAGATTGTTTTAATTGAGTGAATAAATCTAAGGGTTAAATTAGTAGTGAAGTGTGAATCTGGTGATAGTTTGATCAAGTGTTGCCCTTCTCTTTTCTCAACCGCTGTAACATGATTTATAATGATATGATACAACTTTACTGAACTTCAAACACTTGTTTTGCAATAAAATATTTCTAAAGTTTTTCAAGTCAAGTCAAGCTCTAGTGTGAAGTTCTAGCTCAAAATACCAAACAGATCCTTTTTTATAGCGTGTTAAAATTGTCACTTTTCGAGGGTGAAAAGTTTTTGTGTGTGTCCCTTTAAATGCAAATGAGCTGCTGCTCCCGCAATGAAAGACAGAGAGCGCTGACACAACTGCCATCCTCTCACAACTCTTCGAGGCTGATTAATAATTGTTTGATGTTTTGGAAAAAGATGGTAGGGGAAAACTCACGTGCAGGAACGCCACCATCAATTTTGGGCCCTATGAAAGAATATAAGGTTGGGCCCCCTACCGCACCCATTCCGTTAATAAAATCGATCTCTGGGGCCCCCAACAGTGCCTGGGCCCTTAGAATCGTCCTAACTTTTATCCCCCTAAGCGGCGCCCCTGCTCACGTGTGATCGCTAGTATGAAAGAAACGGTCAATGAAAATACCAGGCAGATTTCTAGAGTGAAAAATGTTACTGACTTTATGAGTGCCGAAGCAAAAGATTTGAAAGTCAAAAGTCACTGGCCAAAAGAGTCGAGTTTAACTAGCCTGAACAGGAGAAACAGCTTCTGCACATTGAGGCTTACTCACGCCGATGGATTCTCGGAGTTCATGGAGGTACCTTAAAGTGAACGAGAAGATGTCCGAGATAAGATCATCTACATCTACGTTTGCCAGCACCTTCTGCCAGATGCGAAAGACAAACTCCCGGATGTCGTGGACACCGTTCATCGCTTGGGTTTTAGGTTATAAGACCGTTTCCATAACGTTCCCATTAAGTTATAAAAACTGTATTTCTGAATGTTCTAGGAACGTTCAAAGCGTCTAGTTTTTTAGACGTTGTACTAACGTAATTTCTTAGTTATAAGAACGTTATTCAAAATGTTATCAGAACGTTAAATTATATTTTTATATAAATGTTGTAATAACGTTCTTGCTTGGTTATAAGAATGTTATTCCAACATTATTAGAATGTTCAATTCTCCCATTATATAAACGTTGTATTAACGTTCTTGCTTGGTTATAAGAACGTTATTCAAATGTTATTAGAACGTCCAATTCTCTCGTTATATAAACGTTGTATTAACGTTCTTGTTTGGTTATAAGAACGTTATTCAAACGTTCAATCCTCACGTTACATAAACGTTCTTACTTGGTTATAAGAATGTTATTCAAAACGTTATTTGAACGTTTAAATTCTCTTGTTATAGATTATGAAAAACGTTCTAAAAAACTTTTCATTCACTTCTCACGTTCTCAATGTGTGTTTTTTTCATATAATGTATATAATATATGATGATCATTAGCACCTTAAACAGAAGAACCTAAAACATAAGAACCAAATAAGAACTTTCAGATTTTACAATTAAGACAAAAATATCTAGAAAGATAATAAAAAAATTATAAAAAAAACATGAACCATGTCTATAATATGTGTAATGTAGTCCAAGTTGAAGTGAACCCAAGTATAGTTTATTCCAATAAACCAATACAAACGAAACAGACTTGGGTTGAAGTGACAATATGAAATTAACATGAACATAAACTTTCATAAACACGAAAGTGTGAAAACTGAGGGTCTAATTGAATTTGGCTGAGGATGAACACTGAGGGACTTTTTTATGTTATCTTACATTTGAATAACTAAATTAATTATAGGCCTGACTATTAAAGTGACTATATTCTGATTTTAAACTAAGTTTAACAATATTGATGTTGTTAAAGCCACTTCAAGACACTGAAGATACATACCCAGGGGTGGATCTAGAAGATTATTTATAGAGTGGCAAAGTTTTTGGGGACTTATGGCCTTACATACATAGTTGTGTTCACAAACATTGCATTACCACAAGTAACCATCTATACTGTTTAAAATTAAAAATAAAATAACAAAATTTCAATATCCATGGCTCCAAGTTAAGACACTCTACATGAAAAATATCAACAGATTATAAATAATTCTAGATGATGATCAGTTTTTTAGTTGTATAGATAGATAGATATTTATACCAAACATTTTATAACACATCTCTCCATGATATGGGACTTTCTAAATTATTCTCAATTAATATAATTAATATATATTGATATAATTTTTTTTTTTTTTTTTTTTTTTTTTTAATGGAGCTTTGCAGCGTCTCGGACATGACTCTTGTTCTAAAAACATTTAAAATACATTCAACTTTTTACATTGTGTTTTTTTCCTCTTCACTGACGTTTTTAACATGTGAATGGCTCTTAACTGATAAAAAAAAAATAAACAGTGCATTTTTATATCATTGTTGTTATTGTTTAAGCAGACAGATTTCCTTGAACATTAAGTTTAACAACATTAATAATAAGCCAAAGAGGGCAAGGTTTTAACTGAACTGTCCTTAAGTTCAAAAACAGATAATAGCCTACTATGTGTGCCAAAATTAAACTTTACAACATTTTCTAAATATGCAGCTGTAAATTATGCAACAGTCTTTAGTGAAAGAAATAACTGTAGTTATAGGTGCATCTCATCTAAATGGCAAACTATTCCTTTGTCTCTATTTTGCACACATTCCCACATCGACCCTTAATTCACTTAAAGCTGAATAATTGAGAGTGATTGTAAGTGTGATGATCATCTGCTAAATGAGCAACAACGACCACAATTCACTCCTTCAGTCAGTGAAGCTCCCACAGCCGTTCATGAGAGTTTAAATGCTGGGGAATATTCCCATCTTCCCACAGGAGAAGAAGAAGCAAGCAGGAGGAATTACTCCAGGAGAAACTACGGACATACTATTGTAAAGATGGAGATTAAGGAAGAACCCTGCAGAATAAAAGATGAAGATACAGAGGAACAAATAGGTTGGTGTTTTCCTTCATTCTCTTTAATGACTGATGAGGAACATTTAGACGAGAACTAACATTTAACTTTACATCTAAAATTAGATACTAGTAGACTCTAGTAGACTCTAGTAGGAAACTTTGTGCTAAATAAGGAAAGAAAGATGTTTCTCATTTTTAATTTTTAAATTTAATTTAATATGTTTATTTTAGACCTGATGGAAGTGAATGAAGACAAACACCATCATTTCACAAATGAAGATGGAAATGCAGTCGTTTCAAAGACTGAAGAGAATTCCACACAAAAAAAGCTGGGAAATCTGGAGTCAAAGGATCTTTCACCTGCTCTGAGTGTGGAAAGAGTTTCAAATATAAATCACAACTTAAGAGACACATGAGAATTCACACTGGAGAAAACCCGTTCACATGCTCTCAGTGTGGAAAGAGTTTCAGATCCAAAGGCTCTCTCAGAGATCATCTGCGCCGTCACTCTGTAGTGAGATCATTCAGCTGTGATCAGTGTGAGAAAACATTTGTTGTGGAATCAAACTTAAGAAGACACCTTAAAGTTCATACTGGTGTGAAGCCTCATGTTTGTTCTTTTTGTGGAAAGAGTTTTTCACTACAGAAGTATTTAAAAGCTCATGAGCGTATTCATACTGGTGTGAGACCTTATGTGTGCTTTGACTGTGGGAAGAGCTTCACTATATCCAGTGACTTAAAAACACACCAGAGAGTTCACACTGGAGAGAAACCGTACACGTGCTCACACTGTGGGAAAAGTTTCTCTCAGTCAGGAAACCTGAAAGATCATGAGAGAATTCATACTGGAGAGAAACCTTATATGTGCTTTGACTGTGGGAAGACCTTCACTACACCAGACCGCTTGAAAACACACCAGATATGTCATACTGGTGTGAGACCTTATGTGTGCTTTGACTGTGGGAAGAGCTTCACTAAATCCAGTACCTTAAAAACACACCAGAGAGTTCACACTGGAGAGAAACCGTACATGTGCTCTTCTTGTGGGAAGTGTTTCACCCAATCATCTAGTCTACAGACTCATGAGAGAAAGCATTGACCGAAGTCGTCTATGTGAGCAAAGTTCACATTCACATCCATGATTTACAAATTTTGTACTTACAAATAAATTTACATTCAGATTGTTTTAATAGAGTGATTACATCTAAGGGTTAAATTAGTAGTGAAGTGTGAATCTGGTGATAGTTTGATCAAACATTTTTTTTTACAGCTGCGTTTTGGACCAACTGGACATTGTTTATTATGTGTGCAGGGCAACCATCCAGTAGAGCATTACAATAATCTAGCCTTGAGGTCATGAACGCATGAACTTACTGTTCCGCATTTTTCATTGAAAGCATATGTCGTAATTTAGATATATTTTTAAGATGGAAGAATGCGGTTTTACAGATACTAGACACGTGACTTTCAAATGAAAGATTGGTATCAAAGAGCACACAGTATTCTGGGTTAATACGTGCAGAGGTTTTTTGCCCAATAATGAGAAACTCTGTTTTTTCAGAATTAAGTAGTAGGAAATTACTAGTCATCCAAATTGTTATATCAGCTATGCATTCTGTTAATTTTGTGAATTGGTGAGTTTCGTTGTGGCGTGAAGAAATATAGAGCTAAGTATCATCAGCATAACAGTGAAAACTAATTCCATACTTCCTGAAGTGTCAGCCGAGGTTGTTAACTAGACTCTCCCCTGTGAAGGCCTCGTCAACACGACAGCCATCGGCACTGATCCTCAACAAACTCGTCTCCAGAATGCGCAATCTTCAACCAGATGGAACTGGTTAATATTCTGAATGTTCTGATCCAATCTGACTTCTGACCTGTAATGCTGCCTGAATCATAATCATACACTGTTCATTCTTTGGCCAGAGGGGAACTGAGCGACTGATCCTGGTTTCTCCCAAGGTTTTTTCTCCATTCTGTCACTGATGGAGTTTTGGTTCCTTGCTGACGCCTTTTTTTGCCTTCCTTCGCCTTTGTCACCATTAGCTTTTGGCTTGCTTAGTTGGGGACATTTAATTTAATATTCAACAATATTATTGATCTGCCTCCATTGACACCATTATATGAGAACTGAACTGAGCTGGACGATGACTTCATGGTTTTCTCCAGATTGGCTATATATATAAATGAACTAAATTAATCAATAAAATATTTAGACTATCAATCAATATCAATATCAATCAAGATCAATATTTTGTGTCTAATTATTTACTTACTTGGCAAGTAGCCGTGTAATAAGCGGGATAATGTACATCCAGCCGGTTGTTATCTGCGAATAAACCCCCTTCAGGCTAATCCAAGACCTCATCACCCTGTCGGGGGTGTATTCAGATAACAACTGGCTGGATGTACATTATCCCTTACATAATACAGTCCTACAGTGTTGTGTTAGGCTGTAAATTAGTTTAAATTAGTGGAATTTCACAGACTAAAAAGAATTTCATGCAAAAATGTGTAAAGAGTTTCATAAAGGAAACATTAATATGCAAGTGAGAAATCACACAGATAAAGATATATTCTATTTCATTCCGGAGTTTAAATAATACTATTGCTTCCTCTTAACTTTTCAAGATCGGCTAGTTTCTCAAAACTTCACTACGCGAACAAAATGCTGGGTTTTGCCGTTCATTTAATTTTATCCCAACCTTAAAATAAAATAAAATTGAGCATGTATTTCTATTAGGTAAAATGCCGTAAATACATGACATTTAATCAAATTACATCGTCTTTCGTGTTCAAAATCCACACAAGCAGAGTGCAGATTGCATGCAGAGTCTGCTGCATTAGCAAATTGTGTAAATTACTGCCGTTCTCGACAATGCACCTTTGTAAAAGTGGAGATTTAGCAATAAAGCATGAAGAACATATAGAGACAGACTGTGCAATAAAGATCCATTTGAGACTCAAACTCTCTTCGATACAAAAACATACCACACAGATGAGTTCTTGTTTTTAATGTTGATATTATACGAGCAAGAATGCAATGTTTCCCTAATATCCACACAATTGCAAATGTGACATTGATTTTATACAACAGTTACACAAACAAAAGGGTAATATTAGGTGATCATTTTAAACACAGTATTAACAGTATTGTTTGCTCTATTTTGCAACAAAATAATAGTTCCAACGAAAGCCACAGCAGAACTGCAGCACTCTGCGGTTTTTCGTGAACGAATCGTGAGAGTCAAGGATTCAGTGACCCATTCATAAATACAGCTACTTGCTTCATTACTAAATGAATGACTCATTGACTCATTAAGAGAGTGACTTAATTTAATTTAATATTTAAAAGTATAACTTTGTTTTTACCATCATTGCATGTTACTCTATTGAACATTTTTATTTATTTAACGCATTAGGCTACTTATTATACATTTATAAAGGTGAAAAATATATTGGGAAAATAATTTTAAGGCCGCAAATATTGTCCCTTAATGAAAAAGGTGTGACTGTAGTCTAAGAGGAAGAGAGGGGGTACGCAGAACGATGAAAATGCCTCAGGGGAACGACACTCTAAAACGTTTGGATATAAGCTGCTACGATATCTGAGCAACTTTCACTTTATCGTGATGCATTGCCTGTTAAATTTAAATGTAAAGAATTCCCATCGCTGGAGTTCCGCCAGTAGCGGCGCTCGAGTAACCGAAGCAATGACACACATCCGAGTCTAGAAGAAGAAGAGAAGTGAGCGAGGGAAGGGGACATAAACACGAGAAGTGGTACACAGCCGTTCATTCTGCTCTAAATCTGCTGTTTCAGACTGTGAGTACATTTATTTATCATTTAATAGGAGAAATCTAAATCCAAACGACTAAACGAGTCAGTCATTTAGTGAATCACTCAGAAATAAATCGAAATGAACCGACTGATGTTGTTCACTACGCTCGCGAAACGTAAACATTACTGAATGGTTTTTCACATTGCAATTGGTGAAGATTATGAGTTATTTTCATTTTATGTAATGAAAAAATGAAATCTGGTAAACAGATTTTTTAATGATAAATCATAACTAATGTCAGCAGGGCTCTATTTTTTTGACCCACAGAACTTGAGTTTTTAAGTTAAATGTCTGTCTACACATTCACAGGTTTAATCGATGTCTGATTACAATAAACCCTCATCAATATTCCTTTCAGCTTTTCTTTGAACTGAATTGAAGAATTGATAGTTTAACAGTGCTGGAAATATAGAGCTCTTTTTCTGATAATGACAGTTCTTGAGAAGATAAGTTCATTATTTGTTTGACATTATTTAGAGAAAGTGTTTGAAAATAAATCTCGATCTCTCAGGTATAACATCCTGGGAACAATTAACCTAACATCCTATTATTATTTCACACATCAAATTCGTAACAATTACAAGTTTAGTTAATATTGTAATATTAAACTTTTTAAACTGTATGTTAAATTATGAACTATGTGCAAAATAGTTTTGATTAAATATAAAGATCGACATTTTATATTTTATTTTTAAATCATGAAACTTAAAGTAAAAAAAAAAAATGTGTTACGCATTTTCATGTCACTACCGAAATGTTTCATGTGTTTTAGTCCATTGGCTGAGACTGATTTTAACCACATCCCTATTTTTTTTTTTGTCAGGAAATATTCCTGTGTCCCTCTCTCTCATAGCCTCTCTTTCATTGTAGATGGGTACCATTATTTTGAGGGAAATGTTCAAAAGTCTGAAAATCTGTGTAACTTTAAAGGGTAACTAAACCCCTGGTCAGAGCCTGACTCCACCCACTGGCAATATTTGAAAAATGCTAGAAAAGTGGGCAGACCCCAGCGGAGATAGAGGGGACGAACCGTGAGCGGGGGGGGGCGTGCACCTGAGACCTGCTGTCAGACTCTCTAAAATGGAGAGTGACTCACAGGGTCGTAAGACTACGTAAAGTACATGCATCTGATGAGTTTTATCGAGTTGATGTCAATAGCGCGCGCTCTCTATAGGCATTTTCATATTTTGCCGCTATGTGAAAAAATCCAGCAAAATGCGCTGGCGCGTTTGTCGACCCCAGAGGATTAACTTTAGCCTAACCATAAATTGTGATGAAAATATATATAATCACTTACATCAAGACGCCGCTGTGGTGGTGTCCATGCAGGAGGAGCAGCGTTTGGCACTGCATCGCTTTTCAGCGCGAGCTGTGTGGAGAAGCCCATTTCCACCTCTGTTGCGTTGGAATAGCAATTCCGCGTAAAATGCAGGTTTCACACTCACGGTCTTCCAGGCCAAGTGCATGCAACCACTGGTGCCTAATTTCCAAGTCTGCTGGAAAGCTATGCAGTCCAGCAGTGCTGTTGCAACCAGCAACACTACACCTATGTACCCTCCTGACCACTGTACTAAATACAGATAAATCTACGCTAGCTCGTACCTAGGGCGTGGTGAGCTCGTACCAGGGGCGTGGTGAGCTGGAACCTGCTTACGTCACGTAGTACCGCTTACGTCACGTAGTACCGCAAACATCCAATAGGAAAATTCAACTGCAGTAGCCACCGTTCAACCTGAAGAGGGCAGCACTCAGACGTTTTTACACCATATAATGTAGAATTAAAACACTTTATACCCAAATGTCAAAAAAGTTACTCGAATCAATGAACAGCACTAATAAAGCCCCATTCTTACAGATCATTAACTAAAAAAAGTTGGTTTAGGGTTTAGTTACCCTTTAAGGAACGTCACTACCAAACACCTTTTTTCTGCAATTAAGCAAACTTTTTTGGGTGTTCAACTTTTCAAAACTGTGCTACGTAACCATGTGCTGGTTATCATTTTTTAACTAGGCTCAAAAGTATCTAAAATTGTCTCTACCGAAACAGACCAACCCATTTTAGATTTGCGTCGGGCGCAAGAGTCATTTATCCCGCTGGTATAATAGCAACAGCGCCCAAGATCCGCCCACAAAGTTACTTGCATTTCGAGTTTGATGCTTGCGTTTCAGATCGTTAAAATAGGGCCCTATGTCTTCAACGAGCCCAAAAGGGCCCACGTCACACCTCTGTTTATCTCATCAAGTTTGCCAGCAGCCATATCACCCTGTAGCCCTAGATTGGTTGCCTACTGAAGTAGGGCTGAACGATTTTGGAAAATAATCTAATCGTGATTTAGTTTTACCAATATTGCGATTGCGATTTAATATGCGATTATTTTTTAAGCTCTTTATCTTTTCTTTTATTCAACAAAAACAAGCAATAAATCTTTGTAAAATAGGGAAGGGAATCTTTAGGCACCTCATGAGCCGATCACATTTTTTTCTTTAATTGATCTTATTAATAAAACTTAAAATATTTAATTACATAATTATAAGTAGGCCACTTATAATAATTACACATTAAAAAACTAAATTAATACAATTACATGTTAATAATTTTAACAAATATAGCTTCAAAACAAATAACAAAGAGGGGAAAAAAATATTACAAGCAATAAACAAAGTGTGCTTTCATTATTTAAGAGTAGGCTGTCTGAACATTTTCATCTCTTTTGAAATGATAAGATGTGGTTTGTCCTGTCTGTTTAATAGCTTAAGATATAACTGACTGCGTCACATTAATTTCGCGTCATAAAAGCATTTTGAGATGCAAGTACATTTAACCACGTAGACGGAGTCGCTCACAGCCGCATGCTCAAGCACTCTTCACAAAGCGCGTGTGAGTATTTGAAATTGAAAGCAGCTTCTGTCTGTGATTTTCATATTTTTAATATATAAGCCAACTGCATTCCAAAACATATGATGCCTTCGTAGAACATTTGTAAGTAAAATACCGACCGGCGGGCGAGACCGCGCACTAAAAAAGTAACATCACGCAGACCGCGCATAACTTAGGCTATCTCATATCTTGTGCAATGAATCCCCCGAATGTCCTTGTAATTTGCTTCAACTTTTCCGAACTCTATTAAAGATTATTTCTCGAAAGGTTCGAGTGGTGTCGTGTGTGTGTGTGTGTGTGTGTGTGTGTGTGTGTGTGAGACAGAGGAATTAGAAGCAAGCAGAATACGGTTGTTTATAAAGCACACGTATCACGTATCTGTGTTTAAAGCTAAGCTCAGACATAAATCTGAAATTATCTTAATCGATACAGAATCGTTGGAGAGAATCAATTGCAATTAATGCAATTAATTGTTCAGCCCTAAACTGAAGCTAATAATAAAAATAACTTTTTATATAGTGCCTTTAAAGCAGCTTCTCAAGGCGCTTTACATAATAGAACAAACAAATTAAAATACATCACACACACACACAAAAAAAAAGTCAAGTAAAAGCAAACCTAAAAAAAAATTTTTTTTGTAATGCCGAGTTCACAATGCACTATTTTCAGAGTAGTCGGGTTACTGTTCTTTTCCCACTGCACGACTATCTGGGGTAACATTCAGTTGCTGGTGTGTTCACACTGCACGATGGATCGGCGACAGGGGGTTTCACACTGCATGACTTTACAAAAGAAAGAATCGCCGACAAGAATTCCCTGCTGCCCTGTATCTTGCTCTCTCATTGGCTGTAGGTCATCGGCGATGTAGTTTTCAGTCAGAACACATTCACGGGTCCAGATATTTAGCATGCCAAATATCTCACAGGCTTCGGCGACTCATCTGCGATTCTCTCAGATTGCGTCTTTGATAATTCACATTGCGTGATTGTCACTCCTGTGAACGAGCACCGATTTTAGGGATGGGCATTTTTCAAAAATATTGTATTTAAATATTCGGGTTCATAAAAATCGAATATTCGTTTATTTAAATACGTTATTTTTTAGGTTTTTGTCACCATTTCTGAACAAGCTTACATTAGGCAATATACACAACAAGCTTACTATACATCTTAAGGTTTTCTTTTAGTTAAAAACATTTAACAATATGTGTAAACAAAAAATATAAAGAACAAAAGCATTTAAGCTCAAGCAGGCCGAAGTCATGAACGGAAAAAAGCACTAATAAAGCAGACTCCACAGTTATCGTACAGAACGCACATGCACTCGAGTCAGCATTATCGTGTTTATATTGTTTCACATTCATGTTGAGAAAAACAATAATATCCACATGCTCGAGAGAGAAAACGTGCTGCGCTGACAGACGTTGCAGAGACACAGTGTGCAAAGTTACTAACAGCTCTTTGCATTCTCTGTTCTTAAACCTGTCTCCCTCAATGAAACTTAAAGGAAGCATATGTCTCAAAATCATTTTGCTACCAGAAGATAGTTTCATTAAAGTTCATTAATTCATTAAAGTTCTCAGTTTCATTAATAATTGATTAAAAGTAATTCCAAACTTATTATGTGATCAAATACAGTCCACTTGTTAAATAGGCTCCACAGCGCCACCCAGTGCATTTAATTATAACTGTGAAAAAAATTAAGAAAAAAAGTTAAATTCGAATAGTATTTTATTTTTCGAATAATTATTACAGATCGAATTTTCGAATATTCGTGCACATCCCTAACCGATTTGACTATGATTTCGGGCATTTGTCGGCAATCTCACAAAACCTGTCGGCGAGCGAAAATCAGTGTGTACTCGGCATAAGCAGGGTTGAGCCTGGTCAGTACCTGGATGGGAGACTCCTGGGAAAACCAGGTTGCTGCTGGAAGAGGGTGTTAGTGAGGCCAGCAGGGGGCGCTCACCCTGTGGTCTGTGTGGGTCCTAACGCCCCAGTATAGTGATGGGGACACTATACTGTAACCAGCACCGTCCTTCGGATGAAACGTTAAACCGAGGTCCTGACTCTCTGTGGTCGTTAAAAATCCCATGGTGTGGTGAATAGAGCCCTGCACGGGCCAAAAACTCCAGCCCTAACACGGCCCTGGCCCGTGGTGTTCAAGCCCTACCCGGCCCCAGCCCGACAACGGCTGCAATTTTTTCAGCCCGAACCCGACCCGACCCGAGACCAACATCAATATCACTTTAAGCTCTCTCTGACGCGCGCGCTCTTTGATGCGCGCTCTCTGATGCGCGCTGTCTCTGCTACACGCAAACACGGCACATCACACGCTACTAAAAGGTAAACTTTTATTATTGGCCTGAAACATCACCAATCATGCCCACAAATATTGAACAGACTGTCCATTAGAGAGAAGCATAAGCATGCAGTAGAGAATATAGCGCTACGGGATCCAACCGCAAAAATAAGTAAATAAACGGCCTACCTTTCTTTGCTTTTAAGTAACTGAAGAACAATGTTCAAAACAATGTTCAAAAATGAAGAACTCTTCGCCAACTGGCTAATGTTAAATAATATTAATAAAAAAATATAAAAAAATATCCAACTTCTCCCTGATCCTCTGCATGGTCAACTGTCACCTGTTAATGCACGTGAGTGACGCGTGCGTATTGCGTTTGTGTTGCTTAGGCGATGTATAATATTTATAATATAATAAATATAACAATATTTCATACACATTATGTGACGTGTGCTCTGCACGTATATTATGGGCACAATGAAAGGAGAGAAGCTAAATAAGCCCGAGTCCGACCCGAGCCCGATCTGTAAAAAAAAAAAATGGCCCGAGCCCGGCCCGAATGGGCTTAGCGTGTCGGGCCCCGTCGGATCCCGACGGGCTTGCAGACCTCTAATGGTGAAGTGCTGAGTCCCAACGAAGTGATGAGTCTCAGTTTAGGACCCCAGTAGTATGCCTGATCCAAAACTGTTCTCGCGATTCAAATCCCTTAATTAATGTAATAATCTTTTATTTTTATCCTGATTATTTATATAGTTAAAGTGAAAGAAATTGCATCTTTAGGTATGTTTTGCGACATTGTTATTTAGCATTATTACATGGCTTGGTTGAATTCTAATGTAGAATGCGGTCTGTTATTTCTGTTATTGCCATGAAAAACAGAGCGTTGCTATGGACGCAGGATTCTAACCGTAGAGACGGAACGGACTATTTTCTTTAGCGGAAGCAATTAGGAGTGGCACGGTTCACAAAACCCACGGTTCGGTTCGTGTCACGGTTTTCGTTTCTGTACGGTTCTTGTTGTTATCTTTTCTTTTAATCTTTAACACTCCAAAAGTTTACTTCAGCATATGATATATAGCTTAATTATCTAATTATTTATTTATTTATTTCATAAATGGGGCGTGTTTGCAAAACGCAGCTTCTTATTTCCCATTTCGAAGTAATATAGTGAGTAGCGGTCACTGTGAGCAAACTTTCAGTGGCCCTGGAGGTCCATCCATCTGTAGTGAGAGCTACGTGGGCTGTGTCGGACAGTTCTTTGTCAATTTCTCCTCGTGTCTCGTCATACATACAGTGTACATATGCCCTGATACAGTGTTCTCTTGAGGCTCGCGCACACGCCGCACAGTCTTCACTCGGACGCGCGCTTCAATCCGTTGAGGAGACTCTCTATTCATTCCGGTGAAATCACAAAACAAAATTCACACAAATCTGTCCCTGCTTGATATACAACTACTGATAAACATAATCGGTTTTGATGAAAAATAAAAAAAATATATAAGAGTGCGGATTAGAACTCAGAACCTATGACACGCTTGGCAAAAGTTATACCACTGGACCATTAAAGTACATACGTGAAACAGTTGATCTATGTATTTATTCACGTGAAAAAACAACATAGTGGAGTAGATCTCATTAAATGTCTAAGTTAACCCAGTGTACTATTTAAATCGATTGCTGGACATCATAATGTTATTCTACATACATCTGATTTATGATTTAGCATTGTATTAGCACGGGCACAAGGATACATTGCGCATGCGTCGAACCGTGCGACGCACCGAACCGAGACAAGCGAACCAAACGGTTCGGATGTTTTTTCAAGTACCGTGCCACCTCTAGAAGCAATACAATCGTTTTTAAATCAATAAACTCCTTTTTAAATCAATATTTTGTGTCAAATTATTGATTTATTTGGTAGGTAGCCATGTAATAAGCGGGATAATGTAGAGCGAGGTGGTTGTTATAGCGAATACAGCTATATCAGCCTGTCGGGGTTGTATTCGTAATGGAGGGACTGGAAAAAGTGCCTGTGAAACTGACCTAGTGAGGCGTACTGGTCTCATATTGTGTATCGGAAGAAGTGCAGCAAGTGTTGAAGTGCTATTTTGAATCTGAAAATAAAATGTAATAGCGTGACTGTTTATATAATTCTGGAAAGTCAAAGCGTTTGAGCGTGTGAGTGCAATGCAATGGTGGGACCACTTTGGAAGATTACTGTGGATCTGAGAGCTCGATTATATAATCATGCTATTGGTTCAGTAATCCTTAGTGGTAAGAGACCAGATTGGAAGACAGTAGGACATTGTTGAAAAAACAATTGCATGTAGATAAGTTTCAGAAACAGAAAAGGAAAGATATGATCTAATCTTGTTATACACAAAGTTTCTGATTCAGCTTTATTAATGTGATCCCGGTATGTAAGGTGTGTGTCAAGTAACGCACCAAGATATTTATAAATCTTTGTAATGACAAGATCTTGATTTGCAAAGGTAATAGAATCAATATAAGAGAGACTTTTTCTAGGTGAGTGAAAATACATACATTCAGGGTTTTTTTTTTTACATTGATGGTCAAGTGGTTCTTTTTCAACCAATCATGTAAGAACTGAAGATCAAATGATAGTTTAGAATTTATGACGTCAGGATTTGAGTCAGAGAGAAAAATCACAGTATCATCAGCATACAGTAAGCATTCTGAGTATTTACACACTTGAGGAAGATCATTAATGTATACAAGAAAAAGTAAGGGTCCAAGAATACTGCCTTGAGGAACACTAATATCACAGACTGAAGGTTGAGATGTTACATGATTAATTTTGATAGCTTGCGACCTATTCGTCAAGAAAGAAGAAAGCATTTTTATCACAGATGAAGACAAATTAAATGAATAAAGTTTGTTTAGCAAAATCTGATTGTTCACTGTGTCGAAGGCTTTACCAAAATCAATAAAAACAGCTCCAGTGATGTGACCTTTGTTGAGAGCGTCACATATTTGTTCAGTGAAGAGTAGTAATGCCGACATGGTTGATCTCTTAGCACGAAAAGCATGTTGACAATCACTGAGCCAGTTATTAAAGGAGAACTCCGG
This sequence comes from Leuciscus leuciscus, assembly GCF_965113295.1. Taxonomy (NCBI): domain Eukaryota; kingdom Metazoa; phylum Chordata; class Actinopteri; order Cypriniformes; family Leuciscidae; genus Leuciscus; species Leuciscus leuciscus. The sequence goes on along the minus strand of NC_138740.1, from coordinate 34,222,334 downwards.
TGAATTTTTAAGTTAATCTTGATCGTTTTACCTTTGTGAGTACTGTCTATAGAAAAAAAAACGAACCGGATCGGTGCTTGCAACGCGGAGCTGTTACAGTTAATGCCCAGAGCTCCCATTCAGCTAAAACGGCAGTTATGGGGGCATTAACCTAAATAGTGTCTTTGTGCCTCTTAACAGACACAAAATGCAATTAAAATGTCTGTCCAACATGAACAGGGCCCTTACAGGGCCTAAAAAAAAATCACGCGCACTTTTTCCGGCTACAACTGAGTTTCCACGGGACTTCAGCTATGGGGTGAGATTTCGGTCACAATTCTGCGCGCGCAAGATCACATTTTGAGCGTGGAAAAGGGCATTTCGCACGCGCGTGAACTGAGTTTTGCGGAGAAATGTTCGTCTCGCAGATAAGAAAATATTGCGAGCGAACGAAAATCAATTTTGCATTTAAAATAAGTATTTGGATGTGCGCGGACGTTCTCTTTCGCGTGTGCAAAGTTTCACTTTCTTGCTCCTTTCATACCAGCCGTGAGCGCTCTCTAAGCGCAGACGGCTCGCTTGCTCAACACAACCCAGCGTTACAATATGCCATAATTCCAGCCAATCAGAGATGAGACTGCTAAATTCTGATTGGCTGGCTTGAAAACCAATCACAAGACTCCCTGCATCACCTACTGCGGATTCAGAGAACTAGTGCAGTTGAGAGTAAAGTTGGCAGTAAATTCACAGATTCGAACTTCCCGGGTCAATAACTCGTGAGCTAAACGTTGTTACTGCACAAATGACACCTCTTTTTATAACAACACTTATTTTGTATAAATATCGTTTTGCATATATTCTTTATGATTATTATTTATGAAAAATATTCAATAATTTCACTGTAATTCACTGTATTGTTGGCAAATTCAGTTCACATCACTGCTGTCCTGATGGTTATACAACAACACTTATTTTGGTAAAATATATAGGCCTATTTTAAATTGTATATACAATTGTACTGTAAATGTATAATTTTTATGAAAATATTAAATAACTTCACTGTAATTCACTGTATTGTTGCCTAATTTAGTTCACACATCACTGCTGTCCTGAAGGTTATACTACAACACTTATTTTGGGAAAATATATATTTTAAATTTTATACAATTGTAAATGTATAATTTTTATGATTTTTATGAAACATATCTTTACTGTAATTCACTGTATTGTTGCTAAATTCAGTTCACACATCACTGCTGTCCTGATGGTTATACAACAATCGAATCTGTGAATTTACTGCCAACTTTACTCAACTGCACTAGTTCTCTTCCGACAAACATTATTTTTCTGGTCCCTTTTGTACAAACACAATTTTTCTCCCAGTAGGTGTTTTATATGGAACAATAGTAATATCATTCATAATAAAAAATCTTTGTACATGGAGAATTGGGTCCAACACAACATTTTAATTGTTAGCCAACTAATTGACAAAAATGGGCAATTTTACACCTACCCTAATTTTATTTCAAAATATGGTTTATTTGTAAATGAAAAAGAATTTAACAAAGTAATTAAGGCTATTCCTAATGGCATACTAATATTAAACAAATTTTCAGATGTAGATATCAATAATACATCTTTACAAAATCCTCAACTCTTTGTAAATGGTCTCTCTTTATTTGATAAAGGTTTTAATAACAACTTTATAAGAAACTCCTTTAATGTTGGATCCAGTCCTCCATGTAAATCAAAGTGGCTTAAACCTTATTGTATATCTTGGCGCAACATTTGGACTATGCCCTATAAGTTTATTATTTCTAATAAAGTCAAAGAAGTAATTTACAAAATTATTCATAGATGCTATCCTGTAAATGCAACCATTAGTAGATGTATTCACGCTGTTTGTGATAAGTGCACTTTTTGTAACACATCACTTGAAGACAGAAAAAGGGCAATATAAAAATAAATGTTCAATTTCTTTTTGGACTGACTTTAAAATAGATATGACAAAAAAATTGAACAGATGTCTTGATTTAGACCCTCATGACATTTTACTTTGTTTCAAAAACCCTTTTTTTTCTGAAAAACTAAATTATATAATTAATCTTTTTATCATTTTGGCGAAATTTTATATTCATAAGACAAGAATAAAACAAAAGAAAACCTCCTACGGTATATTGCCTTCTATAACACTGATCTAACAATTTATTTTGAAACTCTTTCAAACATGAGATCACAAAATAAAAAGCTTATAAAAACAATACAAATATTAAAGCTTTTCAAATACATATAAATGCCCTGATATTTTATACTTATATTTTTGTATTTGTTCTTATGTTTGTTTATTTTATTATAATAATTATTATTATTATTATTATTATTATTTTGGTAAAATATTTTGAGCTGTATTGTCAATACTTTGTAACCATTTTTTTTTTTTTTTTTGCATTGTACTGAAATGTTTTTGTATTTGAACTGACTAAATAAAAAAAAAATAAAAAAATAAAAAAATAGTTCTCTTCCGCAGTAGGTGATGCAGGGAGTCTTGTGATTGGTTTTCAAGCCAGCCAATCAGAATTTAGCAGTCTCATCTCTGATTGGCTGGAATTATGGCATATTGTAACGCTGGGTTGTGTTGAGCAAGCGAGCCGTCTGCGCTTAGAGAGCGCTCACGGCTGGTATGAAAGGAGCAAGAAAGTGAAACTTTGCACACGCGAAAGAGCACGTCCGCGCACATCCAAATACTTATTTTAAATGCAAAATTGATTTTCGTTCGCTCGCAATATTTTCTTATCTGCGAGACGAACATTTCTCCGCAAAACTCAGTTCACGCGCGTGCGAAATGCCCTTTTCCACGCTCAAAATGTGATCTTGCGCGCGCAGAATTGTGACCGAAATCTCACCCCATATTCAGCTAGCTGTCTAAAACACTATTTAGGTGAGTTTAAACAATGGCTAAGTTGCTAAACGCATCTTTTTGTCATGTAAGGGCCCTGTTCATGTTGGACAGACATTTTAATTGCATTTTGTGTCTGTTAAGAGGCACAAAGACACTATTTAGGTTTATGCCCCCATAACTGCCGTTTTAGCTGAATGGGAGCTCTGGGCATTAACTGTAACAGCTCCGCGTTGCAAGCACCGATCCGGTTCGTTTTTTTTTTCTATAGACAGTACTCACAAAGGTAAAACGATCAAGATTAACTTAAAAATTCACCGGAGTTCTCCTTTAATTTCAAGGTAAGAACTTAACTGGTTATGGAGGGTTTTTTCAAGCAACTTCGGCATTGCTGGGAGTATTTCTATAGGTCTGTAATTTGAAACAAGAGTAGGATCATCAGATTTAAAAATTGGAGTGATTTGTGCTGTTTTCCAATCAGTAGGAAAGATAGAAAGCCTAATACAAAGATTGATGAAGTGCTGAAAAAGAGGTATAAGGCTATCAGCATGAGTCTTCAAAAAGAAAGTGTTTAAACCATAAATATCACAAGCATGAGAGGTTTTTAGTGAGCGCAATATTTGTATCACCTTGTTCTGTGAGATCTAAAAAAATTAGAACTGATCAGATGTTAGAGAGAGAACAGGTGAGGAGGAGGAAGAAGTTGCAACGTTTGTTGCCAATTCTTTAACAGATGATACAAAATAGTAATTGAAAGCACTTGCAATATTTTCTGAATCGGAGATGAGAGTACCCTATAGGGAAATTTTAATATTGACATTCTTTTTATTTTCATTTTCACCAGTAATGACCTTAAGGGTCTGCCATAACGTATTTGGGTTAGTAGCAGATAGGGTAATCTGCTGTTGGAAATAGACCACCTTAGCCTTACGCAGTTCAACAGTACATTTATTTCTAATTTGTATGAAATAATTTTTACTCTCCGATGTTCGAATTGACCTGTACATTTTAAGGAGAGAGGCCTTCTGTTTAAGGAATTGAAATAAGTCAGAATTTATCCATGGTAGTTTACTCTGCCTAGGTCGAACCTTGTGGGCAATGGTATATTTATTCTGTATTTTCTGAAGTTTAGTGTGAAATCTCATTAGAATTTGATCTGGATTTTTCAGTGACATCTCATCGCTCCAATCAGTAGCACTAATTTCCGCATTGAATTGTGGTCATTTTGAAATTGGTATTTTTGGTACGGAATGAGGGGCATGAGTTTTTGAAGATTTTAAAATTGTCCTAACTGCATAGATGAGCGAATGATCTGAAATAGCTGCATCTATAATTTTTGTAAAAATGAGATCTAGAATTGAGCTACGTGTTTTGCCAATTCTTGTTGGTTCCTTAATTAATTGATAAAGTCCGACTTTCATTACAGTGGCTTTCAAAGATTTTGATGAGCCATCATTCCAGTCAAGGTTGATATCACCCAAAATCACAAGCTCCTTTGTTGTAACAGATTTAATTATGTCAGAAAGCTGAGATAAAGCATTTACACTGACATTAGGAGGCTTGTAGGTGACAATAATGGTAATTGCATGTTGGGGTGTAAAATGTACTACCAGTTTTAAAGTTTCAGTTTAAAACTTTAATATTTGGTGCGCATAATTCTGACTCACATAGAAGGCCACTCCGCCGCCAGTCTTAATAGTGCGGTCTTTACGATACAGTTCATAATTTTCAATGGAAAGAAAAGAATCAGGAATACTGGGAGTTAACCATGATTCTGAGATTGTCATTACATGTGCCTTCATCTCCGCAAGCATGATTTTAAATTCGACTATTTTAGGGACAAGGCTTTGAAAGTTTAGGTGGCAGATTTTAAAGCCTCTGGTGCTACCAAGTTGACTTAGTTGTCCACACTACTGCGTTTTCGTTTAAAAACGGAGACCTTTTGCTACGTTTGCACCTCCCGTCCACACTAAAACGGCAAAAACGGAGACCCAAAACGGAGAAGTTTAGAAACGCTGCCGACCCGTTTTTCGTTTTGAATCTCCGGAGGGCGTTTTAGTCTGGACGGGTCAAAACGGAGGACTTTAGAAACGATGACGTAGTAGAGGCTCACGCTCGGCTCTATGATTGGCTCATGTCATCAGTCATGGCGTATATCTTTGCTAGCAGCTGTTGTGCAAGTAAATTCTGCATTTTATAATGCTATAACTGCCTACATGCGCCGGAGGCAAGCTATTATTCGAGCGATGGGGTAAATAGTCTTGAGTTGTAGATAAAAGCATACACTGAGGTTGCGGTACAGCAGTAAAAAGTCTGTTGCAATTTGCATGTGCATATAGTCCCCATAAATGCAATATGCCTAAAGTTGTCCAAAAAATATTTGAGTCATTTGGTTTAACATTAGTTACCCATTGGTGAAAAATGATAGTTTGGATGGAAAAAGACAATGGCTGATAAAAAGCTGATCTACCAGAGTGTTCGAGTACAAACCCCCGGCCTGGACAATGTAGTCAACCGATCGAAGCGCCGGCTTGTGGAGTAGAAAGCTCCGCCGAAGGCTGAGTAGGTGGAAGTCGGATGTACTCGTGCAGAGCAGCCGCTCCGGAGGACCGATGATCGCAAACAGGAGCAGGGATTCCAACTCCATGCAGGCCTGCCGTGAAGACAAAAATCGCCTGAGAAGATAAGCGATGACCCAGACTTTGGTGGAGTTTGCGTTGATGTGCTTGAGGATATTAAAAGTCTAGGACTAATCCTTTGTTTGTTTGTTGTCCATGTAAGACTGCTTTGGCGGACAGCCACATGGCACAATCAGAGCCAGTAAAATATCCATATTGCAGCATACTTGACAAATATCAGACCTGCAGATGCCTGATTTGTCACGCATTTGGTGTTTGCTGTAGCAGTTCATAGCCCCCTGCAACTGCTACCGCTGCTACTACCGTCGCCCATATTGTGGCATCGATTGATCGGAACATGTGATTAAGGATTTAGAAGACGAAGTCTTCTATGGTATGTTGAGTAAAAGAAAATGCGTGGTTTGGAGGAAATGCGTAGATGGACGCTGCTTGAGGATTTAGAGAGATAAATAAAGGTAACATAGAGGTAATATAAAGGTACCTCATATCGATATTTAACGTGTGGCATCAACGCATCTTATCGTTTGATCGATGCATCAATCCATATTGATGTATGGTTACACCCCTACTCTGCAATGGCTTGCTCTCGCTGCTCGCGTGACGTTCAAGGCATTGACCCCTGCTTACAGATCTACCACAGGCTCAGCTCCCTCCTACTCGCTCCTACGAGTCTACATCCCTACCAGAAGCGTACGATTGGTCAATGAGCGACGGCACATGATACCATCACAGAGAGGCACAAAATCACTCTCCAGAACATTCTCATTTCCTGTTCCTTGTTGGTGGAACGATCAGCTGAAAACTCATCTCTTATGTGAGCACTTAACCTCCTTAAAAAATAAATGAATAAATAAATGATATCCTTTCCTTCTATCCTTTCCTTTTCTTTTAATCCCTCCCTTGTCTTGCTTAGCTACTCTAAGCAATGTCTGAAACTTTGTATTTTGAGCACTTCTTACATTGTTTACTTCTTCATGATTAATCGCTTGCTTTATTCCTCATTTGTAAGTCGCTTTGGATAAAGGCGTCTGTTAAATGAATAAATGTTAATCTTCCCACAGGAGAAGAAGCAAGCAAGCAGGAGGAATTACTCCAGGAGAAACTACTGACATACTATTGTAAAGATGGAGATTAAGGAAGAACCCTGCAGAATAAAAGATGAAGATACAGAGGAACAAATAGGTTGGTGTTTTCCTTCATTCTCTTTAATGACTGATAAACTAAGTTTAATGACTTTAATAACCTGAAAAAGGGACTTTTTTTTTTCTTTATTGCGACTGACCTAGTAAATTATTGTTGTTCTCATTTCTCATTCTTTATTTGAATTTTGACAATTGTATATGTTTATTTTAGACCCAATGGAGGTGAATGAAGACAAACAACATCAGTTTCATAACCCTCATTATTCCATAAAAAATGAAGATGGAAACATCATTTCACAGACTGAAACGTGCTTCACACAAAAACAAGCTGGAAAAATTCAACAAGCTGGAGTCAAAGGATCTTTCACCTGCTCTGAGTGTGGAAAGAATTTAATAGATAAATCAAACCTTAAGAGACACATGAGAATTCACACTGGAGACAAGCCTCATACATGCACTCAGTGTGGAAAAGGTTTCACTGATAAAACATACCTAAATATACACATGAGAATTCACACTGGAGGAAAACCTTTCACATGCACTCAGTGTGGAAAGAGTTTCATTCAGAAAGGAAACCTAAATATACACATGAGAATTCACACTGGAGAAAAACCTTTCACATGCACTCAGTGTGGAAAGAGTTTCATTCAGAAAGGACACCTAAATGAGCACATGAGAATTCACACTGGAGAAAAACCGTTCACATGCTCTCAGTGTGGAAAGAGTTTCATACATAAATCACACCATAAGAAACACATGAGAATTCACACTGGAGAAAAACCTTTCACATGCTCTCAGTGTGGAAAGAGTTTCACTCAGAACAGTAATCTCAACATTCATCTGCTCTCTCACTCTGGATTGAGATCGTTCAGCTGTGATCAGTGTGATAAAACATTTGTTGTGGAATCAAGATTAAGATCACACCTTAGAGTTCATGATGGTGTGAAACCTTATGTGTGCTCTGACTGTGAGAAGACCTTCACTACATCCAGTGCCTTACAAATACACCAGAGAAATCATACTGGAGAGAAGCTGCACCAGTGCTCTTCATGTGGAAAGAGTTTCACCCTATTATCTAGTCTACAGAGACATAAGAAAAAGAATTGCCCGAAGTTGTCTAAAAATGAGCAAAGTTCATGTTCAGATCAATCACTTACAAATAATACACTTACAAGTAAATCATTTGACATTCAGGTTAAAATGGTCATGAACTGAGAAATCAATATTTCCTTGAACTTTGACATATATAAGAGGTCTTCATGCTATAAGAATATCCAGTAAGTAAAATTTCCTTCTTAGTCCAAAAATAGCTTTATCGTAACCAAGCTCAGCGAACGACTTGTTGTGGAAAGTGTCTACAACTGTTGTATCGCCATACAACGATTTGTGAAGGGATGTGTTTTGTTTCTTTGTGGAGTTTAATTATTTTCATTAATTGTGCATATGAGGTATTTGTGTAACAGTAGCAATAATAGTCTATTAAATCATAATCCATATTTCAAATAACTTGTTTTGGCACACGTGTGTTTTGTGTGAAAAATTATAAAAGTGGTTTATTTTGTTTAAAAATTGTATAAATGTATGAGATGCTGAGGGGTTATCCCACAGACACACAGGGTAACACCAGAATGGGGCAAAAGACACAGTTTTGATAGAAATCTTCCAGCTAAAATAGTCATTTTAATAATGTCTAAGTTAAAGATGTAAATTGCGGTGGACTGGAGTTCTATAGCAGACCAGTGGAGTGAAATGCTCCCTTGTTACGATTCAAGACATTTAATTCGAATGGAAAATGGTTGATTGACTATTAGTAATTGATTGAATCACTCTCTGTACATTGTGAAAATGTTAGGAATAAAAATGAACAAAACTTGTAATTTATTTAAGTATAATGAATAGATTTAATTTAGTTCATTAAATCAAGGGTTTAATTCATTAAATCAAGGGTTTAAACATTCTATTCAGCATTGCTAATGAACCAGTAGTAGTAACAACTTTTTTGACAAAAATGGATCCAGATTTATCAGATATAAATAGATAGACTATTCTAGAAGTTCATAACTCTAAATAACTATATTTATTTATACCTAACATTTTATATCACACTGTAACAATTAAAAATAGGTACTGTTCCTTTAAGGAGGAACGCACTCTCACTCCCTCACTGACGAGTGGGCAGTCGGTAGGAGGAGCGCGAGCTATGGTCATTGCATGTATTTGTGTAAATTGTCTAAAAAACTAAATAGAAATGTCCATCTGACTTTTACCTTAATATGGTTTTTTGAATAATGTTTTTTGATTCTCTATGTTTCTTGGACACAATGTATAAATATGTAAATATCAATGTATGTCGATGGATGTATCCAATCTGTGTGATGGTGTGGTCACGTGATACAGACTTTAAAAGTCAACTGTTTTGTACACTTCCTGTTAGTCTGAGGAAGGGCCATGTGAGGCCCGAAACGTCACTAATAAATTTTTTGAATGGGAGCTTATTCGGTGTGCGGATCTGTTACTTACTACTACATGTATTTGTGTAAAGCCTTATATTTCTGTTGCTCTTACCCTGTTTTATTTCTATTCAGTAACGCAGTTGTTACTGGAGTGTTTTGCAAACTGCCCCGTGTGTGCGTGGGATCGACGACGCTGATAGTAAATAACCACTGTGGAATTTCAGATACGTGAGAATTAACCCTTGTTTATACTTTCGCCGGGCTCCAGCGCCAGTCTCCGCAAACGTCCGAGGCGTTTATACTCGACGCGCTCGCGGTTGTACTATTCTGTGAAACGACAGGGGGCGACTCAAGTGATTTCCCTCTTAACCATCAGGAATCAACTGTGAGAAGAAGAAAGGTCCACGTGTGACAGACCCTGCGTCCCAATTTGCATACTATCCACCCTATCTGCCCTAAATAGTATTGACTAATGTCACATATTTAGGATGGATAGTATGCACATTGGGATGCAGGCAATGTTTATTTTAGTACATCACCACCAATACCACACTACAAAAAGAATTGTGTAAAATCCAGTAAACCCTGGCATTTTTACTTTTGACATTGGAAAAAAATGTGTGGATATAAAAACATGTATGTAGGCTATACAACTAAATTAACGATCTCTTAAATATTTATATTATCTTTTAAATATTTAAATATAACATTTCAGTAAGTTTCATGGACATTTTATAAAACATGGACCTTTATTTGTATTAAAATGGCTTATTTCTGCTATAGGATCATTTTGTAAATGTAAGCAAAATTTAAGATGCATAAACTGGGTTCTGGTGCGGTGAGACGTACATGCTCATTCAGATTCGGCTCGAAGTCGTGCAACTTCGAATACGGAGCAACGCGCACTGTTAAGCTAGGTTAAAGCCCAATTTATACTTCTGCGTCGAACTCACGCATGTAGCTACGTCGTAGGCTGTGTGTAGCGCGCGTACCCTTCGGCGTACCCTGACGTGCTCCTCTCCAAAAATGTAACAACGCGTCAACTCTACGCGGATGCAAGCGCTGTGATTGGTCTGCTAGGACCGCTCCCTCGGGTTTCACATACTCCCTCTGCAAGTGTAAAGGCCTATTTATACTTCTGCGTCGAACTGCCGCCGTAGCTACGTCGTAGGCTGTGTGTAGCGCGCGTACCCTTCGGCGTACCCTGACGTGCACCTCTCCAAAAATTTAACAACGCGTCAATTCTACGCGGACGCAAGTGCTGTGATTGGTCTGCCAGAACCCCTCCCTCTGGGTTTCACATGCTCCCTATGTGCGCGTCAACGCGGACAACAACGCAGAAGTATAAATTAAAACCAACACGTTGCCTACGGCGTATAGGCTCCGGCGTAGGTCCGACGCAGAAGTAAAATGAGGCCTTAATTGCGCGTCAACGCGGACAACAACGCGGAAGTATAAATGAAAACCAACGTGTTGCCTACAGCGTAGAGGCTCCGGCGTAGGTCCGACGCAGAAGTATAAATCAGCCTTTATACTCGACGCTTCCGCACGAGCGCGAAGGTGCGCGCCGCAAAAATGACGTCATTGCGGTGTGGGCGGTCGTGCGCGTTGGGTTCGCAAGACCCAATTTCGCCTGGCAGTATGCGCGTCTGTTTTTGTAACAATGCGCGCGGCGCCGCATCCGAAGATGAACGACTTCGAGCCCAATCTGGCCGAGCTCGAACTTCTCATCACACCGGCACCCAGTTTGCACGTCTAAATTAGTTGCTTACATTTAAAAAATGAGCATACAGTAGCATAAAAAGTATTTTTAATGAACATAAAGGTCCATGTTTAATAAAAATGTTCACGAAACCCAATGAAATGTTTAGTGAAATTAGAAAATATAAGATATTGTTAATTTATTTATATTGTAGGCATATACTCATTCTCATATCCATATATTTTTACACGATTCTTTTTGTAGTGTGGTATTGGTGGTGGTGTACTAAAATAAACATTGTCACGTGTGTATAGCTGCTTCTTCTAACCGCTGATTCCTGATGGTTTAGACAGAGGATAATTACTTGAGTCGCCCCCTATCATTTCAAAGAATAGTACAACGGCGAGCGCGTCAAGTATAAACGCCTCGTCCGTTTGGGGAGGTGCGCGCGCAGTCTGCGGAGACTAGCGCTGCGGTGCCAGGCTAAAGTATAACAAGGCTTTTAGCCTACACTTGGCTACAACCATTCAGGCAAGCTATCCGGCCCCCTCTGTGTACAACATCTGTAACATTGAAATGAGACATTCTATCTTATTCTCACTTTAAATTAAATATGGAGCGTTTCCTCGTCTCGGACATGTTATAAAAATGCGGCGCCAAATTTAATATACGTTCAACTTGTAACCACGGCCGCATTAACAATAGGGTTAGGCGGGGCTAAAGCCCCGGGCCCGAGCAGGGAGGGGGCCCGTGATTGGCTGTGGAGCAGATTGACTACTACTAGCCATCTGATTGCCAAAGCCTTACCACGCCCCCCACAAATTAGCCCTGTTATTTAGTGGCGTTTTGCCGTATATTCCATGCATTATCATGGAATCATTATCATTAATATTATAGTGACCTTTCGCAAAGACCCGCCTCGTTTAGCTACTGTGTGACAAGCCAGGCCGGTCCAGAGCGGTCTCATGAGTCACGCACATCATGTTCTCACTCACGCAGTGAAAAATACTACATCGCGGGATGGGGGGCTTCTATGATATTAGACTGCGTAGCCTATAATAAAAGATAATGAATTTCAAACCTGAACCAAACATATTTTTATTCAAAGATCAACAGTCTGTCATTAGTCTTTAATCTGCCACAAAAAATCATGAACTCAAATGTCATTGTGAAAATAAAAAAAACAATGACTGTTGTAAGTAACGTACAGTGCGTAAATCAGACCTTTCAGTATAGCCTAACGCTAATAAGCTTAAACGAAAATAACGAGATAATTGTGTAGTGAAGTATTTTTTGTACACAGTGCCGCTAACAATCAATCACAATCAATCACTCCTTTACGCATGCAGCACTGTCCTCGCGGCTGCAGCAACGTGCGCTCTAATAATAGGCAAAATAGGCTACAGAATATTTCGTTCTGTATTGAAAGGTGCAATATTTGAAAATCGATCATATTTTTTTAAATTACATTTATATCTGCATTTATGTAAAAACTTAAACTTTCAAACATCAAAATGTAATTTATTAATATGTTTTTATGTCAAAATGACATACAAACATCTTTTCCTATTCTATTTTGCCTGGAAACGCTTTCAACACGCTTGCGTGTCGCGTGAAAAATAGGCGTCGGTTCTATTTCTAGCATTCACGCGTTTTCCGCGCGGCTCGAGGCGCGCCTGAGAGACGCGCGTGTCACGCAGGCAGTGTGCAAGCTCTAACCTGTTAACATGGGAGCCGAAATAAAAACGGACACGCCACGCAGCCAGTGTGTCGCCGGCCTCAACCTCCGCAGACAGTTTTTAATGTTTATCAGACAATAACTAGGCTACTCAAGATTTTGCTTTAGTATAATTTTCGGGACAATTAGGGCCAGATTCGGGATTCGGGACAACAGTTTAGATTTCGGGACTGTCCCGAATTTTTCGGGACGTCTGGTCACCCTATGTTGATGAAACAAAGTCTCAACTTTCAAATATTGTCATTTAAGTAATTTAAACAATACCGTTTTTCAAGTTCAAGTCCACCGACGTTAATCTACTGTACTGACTGCTTTGTTGTCGGACAAAATTGCGTATTCGGCGATATAATATATATTATATATATTGGAGCAGATAAAGACACAGCGTCATCATCGACCCCACCAATTTTCGGTAAGTTTGATTATTAACTTAAAGGATGTATGAAATTGCTTTTTGTGTTTGATCAAACTCTATATTCGCCTGAAGGGCTGGCGATAATATATCCGGTAGAAATATGTCAATTTTGCTGCGCCATCATGATGTAAGTTTATAATTTAAAAACGCGTTTTTAAGCATTGTGGTTTAGATACAAAAACTGCTCAGGCACAGTAAGCAGCGGGAGAGAATTCATTTTGTAAATGCTCGTTTTGAGACCATGGTGAACTTGAGACGGTTTTGCACAGCGCACTTGAGTTCTGACCCTGAGGTCTTAAAGTGACAGAAGCTGCTAATAAAGCTGCTGTCGCCATTTGTGTCAATAATGTTAATCAAACATCAGAAAGAAAGTAATTTACTGCCCTTGACTGAATAACTTTTGTAAAATAAATAAGAATGAATGTGGAATTTATAGTGAAAACTATGTATTGTATACTTTATACAATATAATATTATTCAGTGCATTTTTCAAGTAGGTCGATTTCTTATGTGCCTTTGTTCTATTGTTATTTGTGACTCTTGTCATCAGTAAGCTTGAGATTCTTTTCTTAAGCTACTATTATTTTTTGTGATATTGAAATTGGTCACAAAAATTATGAAATTTTAGTGGCATTCAATTTTGATATGATAAAAATCTTATTAAAAGTAATTTAACTTGACTGTGAAGTATATCATAGATAGATAAAATGACTTGTATAATGATATAATATTTAGCTCTCTCTCTCTGTAGTTGGTGACCTAAAGTGGTGGGGGGGGCCTGCAGTAACTCATAGCCCCGGGGCCCAGTGAGCTCTTAATGCGGCCCTGCTTGTAACCATGGTTTTGATATACACATCGGGTTGTTGATAAACAACTGAACTTTCCACAACTAAAAAAAACAAACAATATTTTGGCGTTATTTTGGCGTCTCTTCACTCACCACGTCTCGTTTTTAACATATTAAAATTAAGGCTCTTAACTGATTGAAAGATAAACAGCGCATTCTTATATTGTTTAAACAGACAGATTTCATCTAACATTAAGTTAAACAACATTAATAGTTAGCAAAAGAGGGCAAGGTTTTAACTGAACTATCCATAGGTTCGAATACGGATAATAGCCTACTATGTGTGTCTAAATTACATTTTACAACATTTTCTAAATGGGCTGCTGTAAATTATGCAACAGTCTTTAGTGCCAGAAATAACTGTAGTTTAAGGTAATTCTCATCTGAATGGCAAACTATTCCTTTGTTTCTATTTTGCACACATTCCCACATTTAATTGATGCCTGATTACAGCAATCAACCTTTAATTCACTTAAATCCTGAATAATCCGGAGTGATGGTAAGTGTGATGATCATCTGCTAAATGAGCAACAACGACCACAATTCACTCCTTCAGTCAGTGAAGCTCCCACAGCCGTTCATGAGAGTTTAAATGCTGGGGAATATTCCCATCTTCCCACAGGAGAAGAAGCAGCAAGCAGGAGGAATTACTCCAGGAGAAACTACTGACATACTATTGTAAAGATGGAGATTAAGGAAGAACCCTGCAGAATAAAAGATGAAGATACAGAGGAACAAATAGGTTGGTGTTTTCCTTCATTCTCTTTAATGACTGATGAGGAACATTAAGATAAAAACTTTTTAAAAAAGGACTACATTTTTGCTTGATTGTGACTCACCTATATTTCTTCTTGTTGTCATATTTTACAGTGGCCGAGAGAGCTCAACGCGCTGCAACTGAAAAAAACACCTGCAAATTAAGAAAACATCTTCATCAGTTTTACAACTCACATGTGCTCCAAATACTCACAACACAACCAAATGCAGAAACGCGCTGCAAATAGCACAACGGAAATGTTTCCAGGGGACCCCAATAAGTGACGAACCCAGCTGTGTACCCAGCTGGGATAGAGTGCCGAAGTTGTGACGTCACTTTGTAGGCCAACACGGAAGTTAGCGGCGCATGGGTTCCCTCGATCAAAAAGCAATGCATTTTCCCCATAGACTTTTGGAAAATCGCAAAAAATAAGATCTGTGTTCAACAAAGAGTTGTGACCCTTACACGTTTTGTCTATCAAGATAATCTTTACAAGTTAATCCAAAATGTATACATTTTGAAGCCTAAATAAAGCCGTCGGATATAAAATGCTAACGGTAGGCAATCAACGGACTACAGCACACCATGGTCGCGGAACAACGTCATCATCAAGCTTCCTCAAACTCACTCGCTCGCTCATTATGATCTGCGCTGTGTATGAACCATAGGGTATGAACCTATTTTTTACAGTCTATGGTATGAACACTTATCCACTTTTTCATGAGAAATATTGCCCATTCTGTTTTTCAAAAAATGTTAGAAACTAATTTTGTTTATGCGTGCCTCTCTGAGATTTTTTTAATCTTTTGTTAATGTTTTATTTATTCGTTTATTATTTTGTTAGTTTATATAAACCTTAATATTATTTTCTTTGTGATTAAGATTATTATGCCTGATCATTGTGCCCCAAATAAACTTTAAAGATTATCTTTCACTGTATTATGTTTGATTGTATGTTTGCATACCATTTGCTAATTCGCCAGGAAAAAAACGCGCTTTAACCATCTCAAAAGCACTAACGTTAGCTATGGCCGTATCAATGTCCATGTCCTTTTTCTTAGACGAGAGAAAAAGCATAGATCGAAGAGAGAACAACTATAAATCTGGACATGAACAGTGCAGCTTAGATGCTGGTTTACTTGCCGGTATTGTAAGGGCCAGCATGAGGTACAAGGTTAATCGAGTAAGTAAAACTAGGGAGAGATAGAGGAGTTATAATAGTGTTCTATGTATTTAAGATAACTATACAAATAATCTCTGAACAAGCATAACACAGTTCAATTCCAAACATTTAATATAATAGTTGTATATAATTATATATGTTGAATTTAAAGAGAATTGTCAATAGCAAATGCTTATTATAATATATTATAATTAAACCATATATGTTCCCTAAATAAACCATATATACTCAATTTGTTAACATTTTCTATTTTTACCTGGTAATCCACAAGCCCCAATGTGAGAGCCTGTGTAGTAAATTTTATCTCACATTCACATTACTGTGAGCTGACTGGAGTGTAGTTACAATAGTATACAAGTAGTATACAATAGTTTAACATTTAATTTGTGTATTTGTCAGACAGTCAACTTACAGTGCATTAAGGCTATACATATCAGCGTGTTCTCTGGGAATTGTCCACGTTTATATAGCACATTAAATATAGTTAACATTTACTACTAAAATAACAAAGATTAATATCATTGCCTGCTTTAACTACGGCAATGCTGTTTACAAATACAATCATATTATTATAGGTGGGTAAAAGCCAAGTTCACAAGGTGCAGGACCCACCCTTTCTATAATTATATCCAAACAAGTTACAATAAAAGTCAATAAACCAGGTATTATTTTGAATATTTTAATTAAACACATTTCTCAATGTAACGTTAGCCTTTAATAAAACTGCAGCGGATCTAATCTATTAAACAGTGGCAAAGTAAACAAGCTTTTAGATATTTTAAGAGAAAGACAAAAGGTATTTTAGCTGTTGATTTGGCTATGAAAAACGTTTATTCTTGCTACTGCTAGCCTTTTTTACTCCATCTGGCACGAACCCATAGTCTCCGCTGGATAACATCGGACGGAAAACAAACGAGATTTCATTCGATGACTTGTGGTTGCATCTCGGGACAAAACAAAAATAACGTTATGTTGGCTATATTAACTGAAAGGTAAACTTGAACGTGAAGCTGAAACGCGGGCTAGTGAGAGATTTCATGTTTGTCATGATGACGTCTAAGTCCCCGCCAAAGGATGTAGTCCCTTTTAGCAACTTGTTAGCAACCACCGTTTTTAAGACACAATAAAGTTTTTAAAAATCACAAGCAGGTTATAACTGGTGTGTTTTATGTCATAGATCAAAACGTGAAAATATTTAGAGGCTTTGTTAACCACAGACCTTATTTCAGGCGATTTAGCAAAAACCCATTCAAAAAACCCATAGACTTTAGGGCGAGGGAACCCGTAGTGCTAAAATGCTAACTCACTTCCGCGTTTTGGCCTACAAAGTGACGTCATAACTTCGGCACTCTATATCAAATTCTTTGGCAATAAGCATGTCCTAGCCGGGTTCGTCACTTATTTGGGTCCCCTGGAAACATTTCCGTTGTGGTCTGTGCTATTTGTAGCGCGTTTCTGTATTTGTTTTTGAGTGCGTTTCTGTATTTGTTTTTTTTGTGAACTTTTGTAGTGTGTTTCTGTATTTGGTTGTGTTGTGAGTATTTGGAGCACACGTGTGTTGTAAAACTGATGAAGATGTTTTCTTAATTTGTGGGTGTTTTTTCTATTTGCATGTGTTTTCTTCAGTTGCAGCGCGTTGAGCTCTCTCGGCCACCGTAATATTTCCTTCTTTATTTGAATTTTGAAAATGTAATATGTTGATTTTAGACCCGATGGAAGTGAATGAAGACAAACATTTCAAAAATGAAGATGGAAACATAATTTCACAGATGGAGAAGAGTTTCACACAAAAACGAGCTCGAAAAACTGGAGAAGAATCTTTCACCTGCTCTGAGTGTGGAAAGAGTTACATTCAGAAAGGAAAACTTAACGTGCACATGAGAATTCACACAGGAGAAAAACCGTTCACATGCTCTCAGTGTGGAAAGAGTTTCAATCGCAAAAGTAATCTCAGTGATCATCTGTTTACTCACTCTGGAGTGAAGCAATTCAGCTGTGATCAGTGTGATAAAACATTTGTTGTGGAATCAAACTTAAAAAAACACCTTAAAGTTCATTCTGCTGTGAAGCCTCACTTTTGTTCTTTTTGTGGGAAGAGTTTTTCACGACTGTATTCTTTGAAAGAGCATGAGAGTGTTCACACTGGTGTGAGACCTTATGTGTGCTTTGACTGTGGGAAGAGCTTTGTTACATCCAGCAACTTAAAAAGACACCAGAGAGTTCATACTGGAGAGAAACCGTTCAAGTGCTCACACTGTGGAAAGAGTTTCGCTCAGTCAGGATCCATGAAAGATCACAAGAGAATTCATACTGGAGAGAAGCCGCACCAGTGCTCTTCATGTGGAAAGAGATTCACCTTCTTCTCTACTCTACTGAAACATAAGCAAAAGCATTGCCCGAAGGTGTCTAAGTAAGAAAATGTTCTAGTTCAGATCATCACTTACATGTAAATAGTTTGATTTTCTCATGTTAGTTAAGTTATGCGTTGTGGTTATAGGCCTACCTTGTATTTTGACAAACAATTTGGTTAAAAAACCAAAAAAATGGAACGCGTCTTGGTTCAAGCTTATTTTTGTGTCATCTCAATCCTCTGAATATGAATAAATTGCATGAGTTTCTCTGTATTTGGCAATTATAGTTCAATAGGATGTTCCTCTAAATGACGCCATTTGCTTTCATTTCAACCATGTGATGTTGTTGAATCCACCATGATTCATAAACGTACACTATCGTTCAAAATATACAAATATTTAGATAAGTACATTATGAATCCATCTTCCAAACAGTGTTTTTGTCTTATCCTGAATCACTACATTACGCCAATAATAAGTGTTTATATTTGGACTATTTGGTTTAATCAGAGCTGGACGCAACCGCCGCGGAGTAACCAAGTTCCTGCGTTACTTGTCATTAGCCGTTTCTCAATATGCGTTCTTGTCTGTATAGTGTTCTTGTGGAGTTGTGAAACGTCATCAGTCGCTGCCCAAGTACTGTTCCAATTCAAAGTTCACATATAGCCAAGTCCAGTTCAAATCCCCGGATGTGTTCTTGATCCGCCCCTTTTACCGAGGATGCATCGAGAGGTGACTTGTGCGGACTTGAGACAGCCAGGTATCCCAGAATGCATCTCACACCAACCAGCAAGCGTCAATAGCAGAGGAGAAACCCTGCGTAATTTAAAAATACTGCTGTAATTGTGTCACGAAATGTAGTTTTAAGAGTATTTCAGGCGAGAATGTATTTGTTTAAAGCTCAAATCTTTGGTTTATTTATAAAGATAGCGCCTATTTGAAAATTTGATCTGACGTTTTCGGAGTTGTGAGAACCAGGCAATAGGACGCTCGGTGCTCATGTACCCCGCCGAGAACAGCCTTTCCTCGGTTAGTGCTGCTGACATTTGCCGCTGGCTCGGATGTCTCTAGTCTAGTGGTTTAACATGAGATATAAATCGTCTTGTGTATATCTAACGGGCGATTTATTTATGTATTTATTTGTCTCATTAATCTATCATTTGTTCCCTGGCAAAACGTTTTAGCTGAGGGCAAAGTGAAGTTTCATAGCTTTATTTAGTCTATTTAACTTTGACGTTGTAGCCTAGAGAGCTGACTTAATTATGTTTGACTGAATCGTTTGCTTTATTATTGTATAGCTTCTTATACCTTTTAGGCTACTTATACTTTTATAATGGCTATTATTTATCATTAAAACTGACATTTCACAAAAAAGGTTATGTCATTTTATTTTATTTTATATATTTAAAACATGTAAAATATTTTATTATACATGTTGCCTACATTCTCTTCACTCTATGTAGGCTACATATATCAAATAAAATGACACAACCCTGTCTCTTTTTGCTAAATGTTAGTTTTAATGATCAATATTATAATGTTTTTTTTTTATGTATCATATTTTTTAAATGAAAACAAAAAGAGTCAGGGTTGTGTTTTATATTTCGTGATGTTAAATATATGCAGTGAAGATAATCAATTACGTTGCCTGAACCACATTTGTGTGGCCATTATGTTTAAGATTTTTTAAAATTAAAATAAAAAGAGGCAGAGTGGTGTTTTATAACATATTTTGTTTTATTTATAGCCTAGATATACATGAAGAGATAACCAGAGTAGCCAGAGCGAGCTGAGTGACGCTATTAAGTAGGCTACGCCGCTGTTCCATTTGCAGAATTATCGGACTTGCGTCCTCCCGTCCTCGGGAGTTCGTTCTCGTGAGTCGAACTTGTCAAGTCCGAACTACCAAGGACTCAAGTCCGAAGTTTGCGTAGGCCTACTTGGTATTGAGAAACGGCTATAGACATAAACAGAGAGAAGTAGCTCCGGCTTATTTGTTTATTAAGCGCCAAAAATGACACGGATTTAATTCACGGTGTTTATCAATCTGTGAGGACTGTGATTTTAATTTTATTGGTAGAAATCAAACAACTTGCACTGAGCTGCTCGGGAAGAACTGGAGTTTTGGAGTTTTTGAGGTATCTTTCTTAACTCTAACATTTTTATTAATAGTGTATTACTAACTTTAAAATGGAGTCAAAATGTATATTAAAATCAACAACATCTGTAAAACGCGACAGTTGGGAGTCCAGATAGGCTAAATACAGTTGCAAACTCCTTAGCAGATTCGAAGTTTGAAAATTTTAGCCTATCCCTCATCAAACATATTTGGGGAGATAGATCGTGTTTGTATCTCAAACAAGATAACAGATCTGATCTTGGTTGTCTTGTAGGCCTATCTATTCTTCTAATCTATCGTCACCTTCCTAAAATAATTGCTTAAGTCATTTGAAAATGATTTGGGCAATTATTTTAGGAAGGTGACGCTATGAAAGTTTCCGCCAGTAGAGGCGCTCGAGCAACCGAAGCAATGACACACACCCGAGTCTAGGCGAAAAAGAGAAGTGAGCAAGGGAAGGGGACATAAACACGAGAAGTGGAACACAGCCGTTCATTCTGCTCTAAATCTGCAGTTTCAGACTGTGAGTACATTTATTTTATCATTTATTAGGAGAAATCTAAATACAAACTAGGAAACGAGTCAGTTAATTTAGTGACTCACTCGAAATTAACTGACTGATGTTGTAAGTTACGCTCGTGATGTGAAACGTAAACTCGTTACTGACTCCTTTTCACTTAATTTGTGAGGATTATGAGTTGTGAGTTCATTTTATGTAATGAATTAATGAAACCTGGTAAAATTATTTTTTAGTGCATGTTAATCATATTTAACGTAAGAGCAACACAAAAATCAGCTCAGGGCTCGAAATTAACCTTTTTACTTGGTAGCACTGGTAACAAAAAGTTAGGAGCACCCACCAAAAATGAAGGACCCAGAGAGTATTCAACTACACAGTATTGTTATTTTTGTGTTACAGATATTCTTATTATCACAGAAGAACTTGAATTGGAACTAGAATGAAAGATTATGGTTTGGATAAACCCTGGTGTCTACAGAAGCAATCAAAATAGAGAAAAGCACCTTTTGAAAGTAACATATACAAATAACAATTGTATCGATTACATTGTTACACTACTAGATGGCGACAAGTGACTTAAACAAATTTATTATTGAATTATTCATTCAAGAGATAGATTCAAAAAATGCTGATTCATCCATTAACAAGCAAAGTATTTATTATGATATTAAAAGCCACGTTTCCACTGTTGGGCCAGTGCTAGCCAGGGCTTTAAACGGGCCGTGCTGGGCTAAATGCCCCGGGCATGTAGCATTGAGCCCAAAACACACTGTGTTTCCACCGTCGGGCCAGAAGCTCTGCAGCGCTTCACTAAAACACACCTCTCTGGAACAAGGTCAAACAAACCCATCATTTCACCAACAAATGGACGTTTTATAAAAAAAAAAAGGAAGTTTTATCAGAAAACGAATCAGAAAGAAATGACTGGAAACTAGCGTGATCGCCAAACAAACATGATAAAAGTGACCGTTTGCTGGCATTTTTGTTGTTTACTTGAATTTTAAAAACCACGAATCGATGTTTTACCACAGGTGTACTATAAAAAGTGATACTTTGATCATAATGAATTAATTTGTCAAAACTGCACATTAGCCACACAGAAATAAAGTGGTTTACCATTAGGTCTATTTAAAAAAAGAAAGAGGCCAGACTTACTTATTCATTCGCGTCTTTTTCTGTTTATTTAGTAACGTTAGATATAGGACATATTAAAATAAACAATAATAGTGGTCGACAGATATTGTTTTTTTGATTGCCGATATCTTAGAGAGCAGGATGGCCGATGGCTGATATAAAGCCGATATTTTTATTATATAGGCTACTTTATATTTATTTTAATCAATATTTTATAATTTTTAAATAAATTAGAAAACATCTTTAAAGGTGCTCTAAGCGATGTCGGGAGACGTAACTTCTTGTTGACGTTCGAATTGTTGTCAAACAAAACGGAGGCTAGCTAGACCCTCCCTCCTCCTCATCCCGTCTCCTCCCTCCTCCCCTTCCTTACGGCATAAAGGAAAGTCAAAGTAGTCACTACAAACAAAGTTGAGTTTTACTGATACTTCATTCAATTTGTAATGTCGCCAAGTTAGATAAATGCTTTCATATATTGCAGAACAGAATGCACAAAATTGTTTCGCCACCTGAGGTTATAACTATAGCTCCCATACAGGGACGCAATAATAGCAAGATGACATTAGCTTCGCGTTTCCCAGTGAGCATAAACATCAGCGGCATTGTTAACAAATTCAGTCAAAGTTGTCAATAGCCTATAAATGAACATTCAAATTCATAACAAACAGTGGGTGAAAACAATCATTCACACAAATTGTCGCCCTACTGTGAATTTGCTTGATCATTTACAATAGAGATTGATAGCTAGCTGCTAGAAACATATATGTTGTATTCACCAAAGTTAACGCTGACTGCATAGTTCTAGCTAATTACATCCTTGTTTTGGTGAACGTCAATTTAGAAAGAAAAATTACCCACCTGTTTAGCAAAAACAGAGCAACCTGAATGTCAGATTGGAAGCCCTTCTGCCGACGGAGTTCTCGCCACCTTTCGAAGTTTTTTCCGATGTAAATTCGGTACTTTGTGCGTTCCTTATCCTTGTCCCTCTTCTTTGCAATTTGTTCATCGGAACGTCGTCTCTTTGGTCGTGTGTCGGCCATAATTCAAACTTCCCTCTTCATGCTTCTCTCTCCTCCACACCCCCCTTCATGTATACGCGCACTAACCCCCCAAACCCCACCCTCAAATACTTCTTGCCAGTTATTGGCTGGAACACTGTTATGTTTCGTGGTGCGGGTGAGCCCAGTTTGTTTTTGTTGCCGTTTGTGGAGCCTGTGGTGTCTACAGAGACCGCGTTTTTTTTTTATTTTTTTTTTTTAGTGTGTTCAGGGGACAGGCAGCTAGCGGATAGTGAGGAGATGTTTGCTGTATGTGACAAAAAATGTTATGGCCTAAGAAACGCGTGACATCGCTTAGAGCACCTTTAAAATAAACATGCTTATACTTTAGATGGCAACTTCTTGAATCTGCAATCCTATTACAGTATTTTTCACAAATAAAGTAATTGTTTAAAAATGTATGAATATGTGAATAAAAAGGAAGTAAACACTGTAACATTGCACTCATTAATCTGGTAATATTGTGCGCACTGGTAATCATATTTTTTCAAATAAAGACAAGGTAACGCTAATATTACGTACAGCACACAGTGAAAACTATATGAATATGACACAGTGGGTAACTGGTTATATATCAGCATATTTTAAAATGAAGGATTTAAAGTTTTTCGATCGTGTCTCCTGTGAAGCTGATCTTCTGTTCGCATTCACTCACTTCGCACGGACCGACCGTCACTTGCAGTAACACGTTTATGCAGGTTACAAACACACACTTCACAAGATATCACAGCTGAATTCCATTAAATCTGCAAGGTTTGTAAAATGAAATGTTTATTAGATATTCAGAGATTTGTTTAAATTATGTAGATGCGCATTTGCTGAATGTTGACAGTAAATGAGAAAGTATTTTAGCTTAATTGTTTGCCTTTTCTGTAACAAATATAAAAGCAACACTTTACTTTTTTGCATACCATTTACTTTCTTTGTTTACCAGTTCTGTCTAACAAAGTATTAGATATGACTGACAGAGATCGTAAACTAATGAAGAAGGAGAATGTGAGTGAGCGCTGTGTGATCAGGCGCTGCTGTTCTCTTCTCAGGCGCTGGTGTTCTCAGCGCAACCCGTCAAAATAAAAGTCCCGCTTCCAACACATCGGCCAATCAGAAAAACGTATCGGCCGATGCCGATATTTTAAAAGTGCAAAATATTGGCCGATATATCGGCCTTGGCGATATAGAGCTTTAGCACTCTCCCAGTACAGTTATATTTTCAGTCAGAGAAAGCTCCCGCAAAAACGTTGTTTTATTTTATGATAGTCCGATATAAAGAGTAACGTTAGGCTACTGGCAGATAAAATAAAAAAGAGGATTGTGTTAGCATCTATGATTTGTCTGATTTCTTCAAGCGTTCATATTTACCATGTTTACTATGGTAATGGTTAGCGTGCATAGTCTTTTCCATGGCGTATAATACCTTATGTAGCCCCGCCCCTTTTCAGCGCTGCGCTCGTTGTCTTTTGTCTTCTGTCTTCGGTCTGTATTTTCACAGCGATCTTGCGTATTTATGAATGAACGGCTTGATTTTAAAATATTTCTGGTCTACTGACATTTGTTAAGACATCTGCTTTAAACACTACAATCCTCATGATAACTTTCATTAACTTTACATTAAGTAAATCCACTTCACCTGCTAATTACTCCTGGACAGCGATGCCAAAGCAATACAGAATGACTGCAAAAACGGAAGTTCAAAGACAATATTCTAAGAGAAAGAGAAAGGGAGTGGGAGTGATTGACAGCTAATATTAACCAATCTAAAATCTGCTTTAAAGTTAAGCACGTAAGGATGAAGTTTGATTGGTTATGTAACGTTGGATAGAATGATGGTCCGGCCACCACGTATCAGCGCACATAAGGTACACACTGTGCAGTAATTTGCAAACGTTTTGTAGTGGAATGAAAACAGGTCGCACCACAACCATTATTTGCACTCACACAAATGCTCCCAAATATATTTTTAGGTCGCACAGATTAAATTTCAGGAGCATATGCGATTTCAAGCCTTGCAGTAGGGCTGAACGATTTTGGAAAATAATCGAATTGCGTTTTTTTTTTTTTTTTTTTTACCAATATTGCGATTGCGTTGTAATATGCGATTACTTTTTAAGTTCTTTTATCTTCTGTATTATTTGACAAAGACAAGCAATAAATCATTGTATAGTAGGGATGGGAATCTTTAGGCACCTCATGATCTACTTACATGATCTACATGATCTATCATAAACTTATTAATTACACTTAAAATCTTTATTTAATTACATGTGAAATTATACGTATTTTTAAAAATAATGATTAATGGCTAAAATAGGCTATATAAAATAATATAGCTTCAAAATATGAAAGCTAGTAAATAACAAAGAGAAGCAAAAAAAACATATTACAAGCAATAAACAAAGAGTGCTTTCTGTATTTTAAATGTAGGCTGTCTTAACGTTTTCCATTCAAGAGCTGTGAGGTTTTTTTTTGTTGTTTTTTCAGTTTAGATAAGATAAGCTGCATCCACACTAATGCACAGATCTTTTTTTGAAATTTTAACATGTGGTTTGTCCTGTTGGTTTAAGATATAACTGACCGCGTTTACATTAATTTCGCGTCATAAAAGCATTTTGAGATGCAAGTACATTTAACCAATGATTCGCTCACAGTCGCATGCGCGAGCGTGAGTATTTTAAATTGATAGCTGCCTTCTCAGTGATTTTCATATTTGTAATGTAAGCCAACTGCATTCCAAAAGACACAAATGATGCCTTAGTAGAGCATTTGTGAGGAAAATTCCGGCAGGCGAGACCGTGCACTGCAAGAGTAACATCAAGCAAAGCAGCATAACCTGTGCGGTAAAGCCTGCGAATATCCTTGTAATTTGCTTAAACCTTTCCAAACTTTATGAAAGATTATTCTTTCATAAAATATTTACAAATGTGTATATGTCACAAACACAACTCTGCCTGGCATTCATTTGTGAGTCACTTCCTGTTAATTTGTAGATCCCTACACACATTTGTGGATTTTGAAACATTTCTAGCATCAAGACCTGCACACTAATCCACAAATAAATTGACTCCACCCACCATCTACTTAAGCCAATCTGATCACAGCCATTTTCGCTGACCAATCATCATAGAACGCTCTCACTCCAACCAATCACGATTCGATTTACAATCAGGGCGTTCCTTCCCTGAAATAACTTTGCTCATTCATCTGCATTGGCTCAAATAGGAAGTAAGGTACTAAAGGCCACTCTTCTGCTCAAGAAGCCTTCACTAGATCCTTCTGTTGTAAAAAATGTTTGGCCTATCTCTGTCTTACCTTTCATTTCTTAGCTATTGGAGAAAATTGTGCTGGATCAACTCCAACACTTTTTGTCAAATAATTGTATATATGAGGTTTTTCAATCTGGCTTTAGGTCTGCTCACAGCACTAAGTCCGCCCTCCTTAGAGTGCTAAACGATATTTATCTCTCTACTGATTCCGGAAATACTTCTTGTTCTCTTCGATCTTTTGGCAGCTTTTGATAGCATTGACCACTCTACTCTTTTATCTACACTGTAAAAATAAAAGGTTCCTGGAGGAACCTTTTGGGGTTCTTCACTTTGCCACACCGGCGGAACCATCTGTAGATCCTCTAGGCACCCTTTAAAAAGGTGTGGTTCTCTGAGGAACCACACCGGTTTCCTGAGGAACTCTTATATTAGGCACTGTTACCCCTTTTCCACCAAGGCAGAGCTGGTGCTGGTTCGGAGCCAGAGCCTAGTTTCAAATCGGTTCTTTGTTTTTCCACCGCCAAAGCACCAGCTCCGAACAGGGTCCGAAATTAACTTTTTGGCTCACCTGCCACGGGGACTGGTAGATGAAAAAAATCCACCAGCCAAGCATATTTTTTACCGGCCAAAATAATAAACAGCCTTTTTTTGTCACATATACATTAATTTCAGTACTTTTATTTGAGATAATAAGGTATGCCTATTATGTTGAATACAAACATAAAAAATTGTCCAGAGCAAAATTTGAAATGTATAATAAAAAAAGAATCTATATATATATATAGATCAAAATGTGAGAAATATATGAAATATTATCATTGGGGTGAAATAAAAAATTTTTTTGTCAGTTTTGTTACCTGACTCATGTGGAAGGGAAGGAAGAACGTAGCCTACTCGGTTACTTATAACCTCGGTTCCCTGAGAGATAAGAGAACGAGTATTGCGTTGCAAACGCTATGAGAAAACTCCTTTTCTCGAGAAAAGAACGACCATGGTGTGTAAAGCAGAAGCAGCCTGGCCAGCGGCGGAGTTGCACGATCCGCGAGTGCTGAAGACGTTCTGCACGGCTTTGATGGGTGCGCAGGAGGACACAAATGGGCGGCGACCGCTTCTTCCAGTGGCGGGAGCTTTTTCCTCAGTGCCGTCAACAGATAGAGCGTTAACTGTACGTACACACCGCCACCGACTTGAGCTGCAAAGAAGCTCTGGCCGCCCTGTCAAGCACGCTTGTCAAAAAGTATTGGGAAGCTTGGCCGCTCTGAATAGTGAGTGCGCGCGCACGGCCGGGGCTCTCGCGCTCTCTCTCTCTCTCTGCTCATTCTTAGAGGCAGAAGACCGCGTGCGCGCTTAAAATTTCATATTTTGGTATGAACATTCACCCGCCAGTGTGGCGGATAGCCTTTTGAGATTTACTCGCCAAACAGAAAATCTACCCGCATTTGGCGCTTGGCGGGTGTTAATTTCGGACCCTGGCTCCGAACCAGTAAAACTGGTTCTTAAGTAGCACCAAATCATTGCAGGGTCTAGAACGGAGCCAAGAAAGAACCGCTTGCGTCAGAGGCTGGGGGCGGGGTTACCGTGGCCAACAAGACTGAAGAGAAACTTGTGACCGCCATTTTCAAATAGCAGCTAATCGAGCTAACAGCAGCTAAACACGATGGACGCGATTAAACAAAAACAGCAGTGGTCAGACGACAAAACAAGCTGCTTTCTTGCACTTTGGTCCTCTTCAGAAGTCCAGAGTAAGTTAGACGGGGCTTCGCGGACGAAACCAGTTTTGCAGAAATCTCCATCTGTACAAATAATGGCGAGCCGCGCGAACACGTTGGATCCGCCGTGTTTGGATGCCGATGTAGGTCCGCAAAGCCATGAACATCAATAGCAAAGCAACGTACGTTGTTGATGATGTGTTTGTGTTTGGCGCCGCCGCGCTAACGTTGCTGGGAAAGATGAGACGTAGCTGTGACGTAAGACCTGGCTCTGCGCTGGCTCTTTTAGCCTGTGGAAAAGCAAACCGGTTCTTTGGAGGCTCGTCAGTCGAACCAACTCCGAACCGGCACTAGCTCTAGCTCCGAACCAGCACCTGGTTCTTGTTGGTGGAAAAGGGGTATTTGTGGAACCGTTTTGGGTGCCTCCAGGAACCAAATTATTTTTATTTGTTTTTATTTCATGTTGTTACTATGGTTACCATTAACTTCTATTATAATAAACAAACTGTACCAAATACAAAATAAGAATGGTTTATTACATATTTTAGATCCATTTTAATACATACACATGCACTGGAAAAAAAAGTTAGTAATAGATTAATATCAATGAATACAAAAAAAATTTTTTATAATACATAAGGAACACGAATAATCAACCATGTATATACAATAGGCTATACAAGAAAAGACATCTCAACAAAAAGCATGGAAACACATGTTCCATGTAATAAATCAATGTAAAAAAAATTGACATTAACATTTTCACTACCCTAATTAAAAATGTGCATCTTCACTTGAGTTCACTTAAGTTTTGTTAAGCTAGTTAAGTCTGACGTCACTGTTTCCAAATCCAAAAGCTCTATCAGATGCCAAAAACAAACAAACAGTGCTAATATACATTCATTGTGCTGTAATATTCCTGAAAATTATTATCCTAACTTTTATCTCTATACCGAAATCTCAGTTGGTTAGTTATTCAGCTATTTTGAATCGTAAAATATTGAAGTCTGGGATGCCTTGAGACAGGAGACTGTAATGTACGCTATGGCTTTTGAAAAGCTTAAATGTGTGACTTGAATCAACAGTGCTCATAAATGGTTGTTGAGTATTCTCACTAGAAACAAGATAGCCTAGAAATCGAGACGCACCCTAGTGGCAGCAAAATTTATTTTACAACCAGGGTAGTCTAGCAACTCTCCGTTGACTTTCGAGCTGGAAAAACCAAACTCTAGTCAGGCCAATCAAATCGTGTATGGAGTCGGTGGGCGGGCTTAACATAATGACGGCAGAGTTGTGACGGTTCTGCGTGAATTCCCTGTTACTTGAAAACAAAGAATGGTGGCTGCTGCTGATGAACGGCGATCTTTCGAATCGGCTTTGGCCGCGACTCTGGATGACTTGGAGTTAAGCTTTTCTTTGAGAAAAGAACAAAGAACATCACTTAAGTCATTCTTAAAGGAAGATGTGTTCGTAGTTTTGCCAACCAGATACGGCAAAAGTTTATCTATCAACTAGCTCTACTGGTGGGAAAACGCTCTGGTTGGTTGGTTTTAGCGCTATCCTATTGCGTGCAGAGGGAATTTGAAAGACAACAGTTTATCCCACCCCTCAGATTGAGCCGTGCCAATGGTGAGTTGCCAGACCTAACATCTTGATGTAGGTCTGGCTTGCCAGGCTAAGAAGTAGAGGCTTCGACCCGGAAACAGTATTCCGTATAATATTTATTGGCCAGTAAAGGGCTTTAAAAGGGTATTTGAGAGAATGAGGGCACCTGTAAATAAACCAAAACAGAGCAAACTATAATAACCACTTGTGTTATTCATAACAAACGTCAATGTCGACAGCAGGAATCAGCTAAATTAGTTATCAGCAATTTGAAGACACAGAACGTATACAATACATTGAATTGAATGATAAAAAAATATATCTAAGACAATAAGTCAATGATTTCCATTTGTGGCATAAAGTTCATTATATTAGTTAGCATCGCGGCTAAAACCTTCATACCACATACTGTGCAATAAACAAGTGGAAAACACTGTAAAGATGTAGTATTGTATAATACATTTAGTTTATATATGTATGTATTTGAATATAGTAAGTAGACTATATGACAGGATATATTAGTACAAAATTCCCCGCCTCACGCATGGGCGAGTCGAACTTGTTCAGACTTGTCTGATGCATGCACAGAAAGTTTCATTCGGCAGCATCCAGTACCAACGTTATACGGAGTTTCCTGGCATTGTTTATTTTCTTTATGTCTTTTTCCTTGTGTGGTATTGCTGTGCGCTCATAACTATAAAACACTTTTATGTGTAATATCTACGCAAACCTGTCTTCGACTTTTATGGCCGAAGTTCACTCTGGAGTAGCTGCAGTTGTTTCTAACTGAAGAATTAGGCCAGTTGAGTTCCAAACATCCCACTGCGCACATAATATCCCACAAATTGGTCTTTCGAGCCGGATCGATGCTATGGCTACATCCAGAAATTACTACGAGGGAGAACAAGTGCCAGATCCTCATCCAAGTCGTACCCGGCGGGTGCCCACCTACCTGGAGGATTATGTGCTTGATTTTCCACTTCCACGTCATGTTCATTCTTCACCAGCAGAGGTCGCTGCAGGAATATCCCATACAAGCCTACATATTAATCCTGCTCCCAGGGACAGAGACTTTGAAAGTGGAAAGCTGCATCACTTAGAGGCCCAGTCGAATGATTTAAGCAGTAAGATGAGAGAGCTTCAAATCAGAATGGACAGTGCAAGACAGGCATCTTTTGCATCTAGATCTCCTGCTTACAGACACTATGAGAGTCTTCCTCACATTGAACTCAATAACACTGGATTAGAACCCTCTGTGACTGTAGCATCGTCCCCACAGTATGAGGAAACGATTTACCACGAGCCCTCCATGCAGCTGCAGTCGCAACCAAGCATACATCCACCTAATATAGCTTGTGTATCTTCCCTGCCAGGGCCTCAACCTCAGAGACCATTTGCCGAACTCCGACGATCAGACGTATGGCCCCCTACGGCTGCTCAGCCTATTCAGCCGGCCTATCCTCAGATACAGCCACCGCATCAATCAGCTGCTGTACAGCCTGCGCATTCTTATGTGCAGCCCCAACGCCAGCCAGTTGCTGTACCATCTGCGCCAGCCTCACTGCAGCCACAGTACCAATATATAATGCCAGCTCCAGCCTGTTCCAGCGCAATCAGCGATGCATCCTCAATCACTGCCTCTGCCTCCACCTCCTTGGCCTGGGCCACAACCACAGTATTATTATCCTGTCAATCCCTGTGGCACCTGGGCTGATGGAAATGTTGGCCATTGCATCCTCCTAAGGCACAACCAAACCAAAACTGGCAGTCTTCTCCTCGGGGAAAGAGAGTGATTTTTCTTATGCTCAAGAAAGGACTGGACAGCATCCTTGGCCCACACAGACATCTTACAGAGGACTATAAATATCAAGTGCTTTTGGATCATCTACATCTGCCCGCTGCTTACCAGGTAGCTAAGATATGTCAACAGCCCATTTCCCTACACCAGTGCCATGCAAGCTCTTGAGCAGAGATACTGTCAACCAAGACAGTTAATTCAGAGTGAGCTGAGAGCCATCCTCAATGCACCAGCTATTCGACCAGGTGATGCGCAGGGATTTGAAGACTTTTCGGCAGCTGTTAACACACTGGTGGGCATGTTGAACACGATGGATGGACCCTCCAGATACAAACTGCAATGTGGCTCCCACGTTGACACTTTACTGACCAAACTGCCTGTCAGCAATAGAGACTCATTCATCGAGTACTGTCTCAGAATTTGCTGAGTGGCTGGAAAGGAAGGCTCAAGCCATTCAAATATCTAGGCGTGTAACAGGGCCAGTGCATAGAGAGCCCATTCGGGGAGAGCAGAAACCTCTTTCATATTCCAAAGCCAACGCAGCCACAATTCTCACAGGCAGTGATCAAACTAAAGTCATCAATTTGTCCTCCAGTTCCCTCACAGACACTAAAATGGCAACTACCAGGGCTTGAATTTCGGCGCGGGATTGCGGGTATTGCGCATCATTTTAATCATTCCCGCAGGTCTCCCACTTATAATGCGGGAAATTCCCGCAAACATTGATTCACTTTAGCATGTAGGTTGTATTGGTAAATGAATCCACACGGATTATAAAATCAAATCAGTCATTTTAAAACTGTCTGCGAGATGCAATTTCACAAACGCATGAGTGAGTGATTCAGCGGTGCTGCGTCTTCTATCTCTCGTCTCTCAAAATGGGTTGCACAAGGGAATCGTTAAGCGCGCTGCAGGCGGCGATAATACACTCTCGCGTTTCGGGAGTCGGGATAGACGGAATTGTCACTTGCATAATCGGGCCAGCATTGCATCATGAGTAACTAAAGTTTACCATTTGCACGTCTTTTTAAATCTTACCAGTTTAAACATTCACGCGATTTTAAACTATTCGGTACGTGCGCGCTGCGCTGTCTGAGAGATGTTTTTTTTTTTTTCTCTCTGCACACATACATAGAGTAAAGCCGCCTCACAATCAGCTCGCGGGTAACAAAAGTAATTTTTTGTGGATTATATCGCTTTAACAGTCAAAAACATGCGAAAATTATGTCAATTTTCGGTCTTGGTGAGTATCCTCTAAACACAGTCGGCTATGTCTTAAGCATAAATCGCACGTGACCGTATAATGAACACAGGATCCGTGCACTAGCTCTTGACTTAAAGGGACAGCAGCCATATGTGTCTGTCATTAATTTGGTTGTCAAAACAACAAAACATAGCTTTCATTTTAAGGAATCAGGATTAATAGCCTATGTATTTAATTTAGTCAGGACTAAAATACTACCCAGTGTTATTTTACATTTGATTACTTTATTCAGTCTCTGTAGTATTTCTGAATACTGGTGTTAGACCTAAGCAAAAACATTTCTCTTTATTTCTCTTTATTGGTATCTTTATTCTATTGTATTCATTTGTGCTACTTTTTCAATTTAATTCAAAGATTCAAATCAAGCTTACTTGTGTTGTGTAAATTCTTAAGAACAAAATTACCCCATTGTAAAAAATGCAATGAGTGAGCACACATTTAGGCGAGATAAATGTAATAAAAAAATAAAAAAAAGTCTATACTCCCCCCTCAAATTAAAAATTGCCCCCCATAAGAATCACCTAAGGGGGGATTTCCCCCCCATTTTCCAAAATGAAATTCAGGCCCTGAACTACAGCTAAAAAGTTGGATCGCTTTAATCCCTTTTGTCCCTACTGCAACAACCATGAGCATTATCTCAATGCTTGTGCAGCCTTTTGTAAGTTGAACCACTCACAAAGAAGCTGGATTTAAGAAAACCAAATAAATGCTGGAGGTGTGGACGAGGTCACAAACAGGACAGCTGCACGCTCAAGAAAACTGGCTCTACCTGCGGATGACTCCACCTGTCTGTCCTGCATGAAGTTGCAGTTGCTGCGGAAAACCAAAGTGAGCATACTCACAGTTAACACAGCCACTTCTAAAGTTTACTTGGATCAGGGCAGTCATTCAGGCAGAGTGATGTTGAAAGTTGTCCCAGTAAGACTTTGCAGTGGTAAAAGGTTCATGGACACACATGCTGTGTTAGATGATGGTTCGGAAAGAACAATTATTCTGCCAGCAGCAGTCAAACATCTGGGCTTGAAAGTAACTTTGACTCTCAGAACAATAAGACAAGACATTGTTCAGCTAAGAGCAAATGTAGTCTCCTTTGAGGTATCTGCGATATCACACCCAAATGTGAAACATCAAATCCAAAGGGTATTTACAGCTGAAGAGCTCAACCTGGCTGAACAGTCGTGTCCCATGAACTCAGTGAAAAGAAGATATGGTCACTTAAAGTTGAAAGGTTTCACTAAAGTGCAGCCTTTGCTACTCATAGGATCAGATTATCCACAGCTGATCACACCAAACTGCCCAATCCATATGGGACCGCTTGGAAGCCCTGTAGCAGTACACACTCTTCTTGGCTGGACAGTTCAAGGGCCAACAACCTTTCTTCAGCAACCCTCAAATGTAAGCTCATGCCTCCACACCACATTCCCTCTTCCTACGCAAGAGTTACGTAAACATGTTGACCGGTTGTGGCAGCTTGACCTACTGCTAAGGAATGAGAAAGAAGTAGTCCGCTCCAGACAAGATAAAGCTGCACTTGCAATGTTGGAGGAGAAAACGGTGCATGTTACAGTTGATGGTGCAACCCGTTATACTAACCCATTACTTCATAAGCGAGACTCCAAGCACCACCAAACGCTGTCATGGCTCTTTTAAGAGCTACAGAATGTCGCCTTGTTAATAATCCTGACCTGGCAAACGTGAATGACAAAGAGATACACAAGCTTGAGGAGGCAGGTTATGCAGTTTGAATAACCAACCCAGAAGCTGACAATTCCGGTGATTCATGGTACGTTCCTCACCACTTTGTGCTCCACAATGACAAAGCCCGGGTAGTCTTCTGTTGCTCTTTCACCTACAATCAAATGAGCCTAAATGACAATCTATTCCCTGGTCCCACTCTTGGTCCACCACTGCTGGGAGTCCTGCTCAGGTTCAGAGAGTATGCCGTTGCGATAAGTGGAGACATACGAGCCATGTGTCACCAGATCAGACTGTTACCTGAAGACCAGCCACTGCTCCGCTTTCTCTGGAGAGACATGGAAAGAGATCGCAACCCAGACATCTATGAATGCAGGTGGACCACCTGCAGTCCATGCTGCGCTACTTATGCCCTCCAGAGACAACAGTGAGGCCAATGAAGATGTAGTTGAGTCTGTCCAGCAGTATTTCTATGTGGACAATTGCTTACAATCTCTTCAGTCTCAGCATCAGGCTAAGAAACTCATTGACAAAATGAGAGCATTATTAGCAGCTGGTTGTTTTGACATAAGGCAGTGGGCTAGCAATGTTCCCAATGTGATTGCACATCTACCCGCCGAAGCCAAGTCAGTAGGCTGCGAGTGGTGGCTTTCAACAAACAAAACTGATCCACATGAGTCGACCCTCGGCCTAGTGTGGCACTGTTCTCAGGACACTTTAGGTTATAAACACAGGCCTGTGTCAACAAGTGGGGAACCTCAATGAGAGATGTCTATCGCATCCTGGCATGCCAGTATGACCCACTAAGTTACATCATCCCGTTCACCACAAGGGCGAAGATCATGGTGCAATCACTATGGAAGAGGGTTGGAGGTTGGGATGAACCTCTGCCAGCTGACCTTTTCTCAGAATGGCATGCTTGGGAAGAGGAGCTTCCTAACTTACAGAGAATAACACTGCCTAGTGCCTAGGTGTTACACACCAGCATGCAACAACACCTCCACTATCGATATGCATGTCTTCTGTGATGCCTCGGAGAAGGCCATATGGCTTTGTAGCCTATGTACGGGTTGAAACAGGTGATGACATCCAAATTGCATTCATGGCGAGGTCACGGGTGGCACCCAAGAAGCAACTCTCCCTTCCACGCCTTGAACTCTGTGCAGCATTGTCTGGAGCTCAGCTAGCCCAAACCCTGAACACAGAACTTACACTTAACCACTCATGTGGTCTGATTCAACAACTGTATTATACTGGATACAGTCTGAATCATGCGACTACGAAGTGTTTGTTGGCACGCGAATCGCAGAGATTCAAGACCTTGTTGGAAACGAGAATTGGAAATACGTGGACTCGAATAACAACCCTGTCGATGATATAGCTCGGGGTAAGACCCTCCTAGATCTGTCCCACATCTGCAGATGGAAGCAAGGTCCAGAATTTCTGCACCAATCTCCCAACCACTGGCCAATCCACCCGTCAGTGCCAGTAGAAGATTCAGAAGAACTCCGTAAATCTACATTCTGTGGTAATGTTACAATCAGTCATGCCTCTTTACCTGATGTAGAAAACTGTGAATCATGGGATGACCTCATCATGACCACATTTCAGTCTCTGGGGCGGCAGCACCCTCTATGTCTGCCACAGAACGCATAGAGACTGAACGCTGTACTTAGACGTGCACAGACTGAAAGTTTTCCTAAGGAAGTGTATGCCCTTAAAGCCAATAAATCTGTGCATTCAAACAGTTGATTACACTCCCTTGCTCCAACTTTGGATTCTCACCTTAATCTAATTAGAGTGGGTGGTAGATTACGCAAAGCTGCAACACTGCCAGAGGATGCACTTCACCCTATTGTGTTGGCACCAGAACAACCCATAACAAAACTGTTAATCCAAGACTTTGATAACCGCCTGATGTACGCAGGTCCAGAAAGAGTCTTCGCAGAGCTAACGCCCGTTTCATACATACTCTGTGTGCAGTCCGTATGCGGTGCATGTTGCAGTGCTTATGCGGCACAGGAGCAGCACGCGCTATAGTGCTTTCACATATGCTGCGTTTGCAGTGCGTAACTGATCCGCGGCTGTACCACAAACACATACTCACTATTTGTATTTCAAATCCAGAAGTTATCAGTAACTTAAAAAAAAAAAAGTTTTGTCAGCATTGCGATTCTCTTTGTACACATATACACTCTTTAATAGACGTATTCACGTGTAAACACAATTTAAACAACGTATTATTCAATGCATTACTTCTAAATAATCATATATTAAGTAGATCAAGCAAGTGATCTAATATTTAACCATGTACTTATATTAAAATCGCAAACATTTTAAATTAAAACTTAAATTTTACAAAAACAGCGACTCTCATGCCTTTTCTTTTGCATTAAAATTTTAATACAATAAATCTTGCATGTCATAAAGAACTTGTTTTTCCACCTCCACAAATGAGACAAGTGTTGTTCATTATGTCGCCTTGTTGAGGTAAATTGTAGTTTCCCTTGCTTTACCCCGGTCTTAAAGTAAAAAAGATGACTGTGAAAAAAAATTGTATTTAATTAAATACATTTATGGTGAGATTACTACATTTTATTTGTGAGATTACTACAACATTTGCACCTGAATAATCTAGAGGTATTGTAAGTGTGATGATCATCTGCTAAATGAGCAACAACGACCACAATTCACTCCTTCAGTCAGTGAAGCTCCCACAGCCGTTCATGAGAGTTTAAATGCTGGGGAATATTCCCATCTTTCCACAGGAGAAGGAGAAGCAGGCAGGAGGAATTACTCCAGGAGGAATTACTCCAGGAGAAACTACGGACATACTATTGTAAAGATGGAGATTAAGGAAGAACCCTGCAGAATAAAAGATGAAGATACAGAGGAACAAATAGGTTGGTGTTTTCCTTCATTCTCTTTAATGACTGATGAGGAACATTAAGATGAAAACTGACATATAACTTTACATCCAAAAATAGATACTAGTAGACTCAGAAGTAAACTAGATTTTTGCCAAATTTAGAATGAACTTTTTTTTTTATTTATTTTTTTTTATTTTTTTTTATTGAATTCATTATGTTGATTTCAGACTTGATGGAAGTGAATGAAGGCAAACACCATTATTTCACAAATGAAGATGAAAAACTTGCATATAAAAATGAAGACAAACATCTGTTTCCAAAATCTCATTTCAAAAATGAAGATGGAGATGCAGTCGTTTCAAAGACTGAAGAGAATTTCACACAAAAACAAGCTGGAAAATCTGGAGTCAAAGGATCTTTCACCTGCTCAGAGTGTGGAAAGAGTTTCATTGAGAAAGGAAGTCTTAAGAGACACATGAGAATTCACATTGGAGAAAAACCGTTCACATGCTCTCAGTGTGGAAAGAGTTTCAGTCATAAAGGAAACCTAAATGGTCACATGAGAATTCACACTGGAGAAAAACCGTTCACATGCTCTCAGTGTGGAATGAGTTTCGGTTACAAAAACTCTCTCGATGATCATCTGCGCCGTCACTCTGGAGTGAGATCATTCAGCTGTGATCAGTGTGAGAAAACATTTGTTTTTGAATCGGGCTTTAGAAGACACATTACAACTCATGCTGCTGTGAAGCCTCGTGTTTGTTCTTTTTGTGGAAAGAGTTTTTTACGACAGCAACATTTAAATAGGCATGAGAGTATTCTGGTGTGAAGCCTCATGTTTGTTCTTTTTGTGGAAAGAGTTTTTCACGACAGCAACATTTAAATGTGCATGAGAGTATTCATACTGGTGTGAGACCTTATGTGTGCTCTGACTGTGGGAAGACCTTCATTACATCCTGCCGCTTAAAAACACACCAGAGAGTTCATACTAGAGAGAAACCGTACAAGTGCTCAAACTGTGGAAAGAGTTTCTCTCAATTAGGAATCCTGAGAAAGCATGAGAAAATTCATACTGGAGAGAAACCGCACCAGTGCTTACACTGTGGAAAGAGATTCACTCATTTAGCAAACCTGAAAGAGCATAAGGTAGTTCATTCTGGAGAGAAACCTTACAAGTGCTCTTCATGTGGAAAGAGTTACACTCAGTCATCTAAACTACG
Organism: Leuciscus leuciscus; assembly: GCF_965113295.1. Lineage (NCBI taxonomy): Eukaryota > Metazoa > Chordata > Actinopteri > Cypriniformes > Leuciscidae > Leuciscus > Leuciscus leuciscus. The sequence goes on along the minus strand of NC_138740.1, from coordinate 34,183,980 downwards.
AAATCATGAAAAAAAGCATTGCCAGTGGACATAATCTTAGAATATTTGCCCATGGACCTGTTTCCCCTTTGAACCATAATTTGAAACCATCATAGGATATATCCGTAGGACATCCTATAATATATCCTATAACGTAGGATATATCCAATTTTCTTTTGTTTTTCGGAATCAAAGGACTTTGATTCATGTTTTTTTTTTTTTTTTTTTTTTTTTGCTTCTGAAATGGAGAGACTTTGTTTTTTGTACTTGAACTGATCGAGAGAAGTTTGAACAACTCTTTAAACTGAATCGTTTGATTCATAAACTCTGATCAACTGAATCGTTTGATTCACAAACTTTGTTCAACTGAATCAATTCATCTTTCCAGCATTTCCAACTCATATTGTTGAACATACTGCTTTTACTATTGAAAGAAAAGGTGGTCTATTAGAAGGAATTCTGAATTGCATTGTGTTTTGAGTCAAATCCAATTTCTGATTACATTTCTTTTTGTGCATTTTGGTTATTGAATGTATTATTTTGTTTTATTATTGTAGGTTACTTGGGTCAAGGTGAAAGAAACAGACACAGTATTGATTGACTGACTGTTAGCAATTGTTCATATTTGTCATTCATTTTTCTGAAACAAACCATGAAGACTTGTTTGTCTCCTTGGTTACCATTATGAGTTCTGTGTTTCAACTGTGTTTTATCATCATCTCGTTTGTGTGTGTTTTATAAGTTTTACCCTCACAGTCACTCTTTGTCTGGTCCCCTTTTATGTTAGAGGTTGTGTTTTGTTTGCCTGCCTTTTTGGACTGCCTTCGAAGTGGATTATTAAAAACCTTTGACACTTGATCATCATCTTCTTCTTCCTTCAACTGTGTGTGACAATTGTGAGTGTACACAAATAAAACTTGTCGGTTTCAAATGATGTATTGGCCTACTTGTGATGTAAGACCAAAAATGACTGAGTATTTTAAGTTAAATGCAAGTGATCGTGCCTTTATACTTCAGCTTCCACGCTCTGCACAAACACTTGGATGACTACTAGCGCACATTTATCTAGGTTAATGTTAGAGCGAGCAGCTATTTAAAGTTGCTGGCTTGCTACTACTTGCATGTTTCAAATGATAAGCCATATTTAAGGTTGATGGGTGATAGGCAAACGTTTGGATTTCATGCACGACATAATGTAATTCCCACAAGGACCAGCCGGTAACGTGACCTCATGACTTCGCCACAAGTTTTTTTTCTTTGACTAACCGACTAACAAAATTTTTGGTCGCCTAAGCCTCTTCTGGTCAACTAACGATTAGTCGACTATTTGGTGGCGGCCCTAATTTATTCTGAGAAGGTAATTTGCTAAAATTAGTAGTGAAGTTTGAATCTGGTGACACTTTGACACTTTTCTCAACTGCTGTAAAATGGTTTATAATAATATGATTAAACTTTACTGACCTTCAAACACTTGTTTTGTTGCATTACGTTTTTTTTTTTTGTGAACTGTGGCGATTATACATTTTTTCAGTTTTTTGCCCAATATCTAGTCCGGCTTCATCTTTTGCAAGGTAATTATTGCAAAATGGTTTTTTTTGCAGTAGGTGATGCCATCAGCTCATTAACTAAAATAAGTAGGCCTAATCATAAAACAGCCCTACTGTGTTGTATTATGCTGTAAATTAGTGCTGTCAAATAGATTAATCGCATCTAATGTAGTTTACCTGTTGGGTGTGATGATTAATATCCACTGACAACCTCTGTAGTCCCACTTCTTAACAACCGCTTTTTATAGACAAGTAAAAGCTTTAATACAATGACAAGCAGGTATTATTGAAGTATTTTATAGCATAGAATAAAATGAGAAAATATCTTAAGCTTGTGTTCACTACAGACCTTATTTCTAAAAAAAACAATCGTATTTGGGATCCTCTGTATCTGCAGAACTCTGTTCTTATTCATTTTTCAAATGTAATTATTCAAATCCACAGAAGCACCACGTGAAGACAGACACAAACCATTAGGCGTAATGCACCTCACAGAGGTTTTTTTTTACATTTATTCATTTAGCTCAGTGGTTTTCAAACTGTGGGTCGCGACCCACTTGTGGGTCACACAGTGAGAAAAGGTGGGTCGCACAAAGGCACTTGGCTGCAGCTAAATTTACATTACGATGAGTGAAACAAAACCAGTCCGATTAATGACCAAACGACTATGAGTTTTAGCGCCCGCCAAAGTGTTATTTGATCGCTGAGTAATGTAGATGAACTGCTGTGCTTGTGACAGAGTCACAGTGCATGTTTAACTGAAAGAACGAGCAGAGAGAGTACTCGGTCGCGCGCGCGCTCTCTCTCTCTCTCTCTCTCTCTCTTCGGAGCCAGGCCTCCAAACTAAGCGCTGTCCTGCTCTCTCTCCCTCGCACATATTAATCAAAATAAATCGACACGGTGGTAAAAGGTCGGAAGACCAAAGTTTCATGTGGAGCATTCGGAGATTTTTTTTTTTCTTCCTCAATTACCGCTGGGTGTGATTTGTGCTAAATAAGTTTCCTTATCTTCTCTGAAAAGCGTCCCAGACATTCAGCTGACATAAAACAACACTTTAATTAAACGAAAAAAAACTATCCAGTGATGAAATGTTTTCTGTGTTGACACAAATCTTGGATGTACATGTCCTAACTGCTGAGATAATCACACAACGCGCATGACACGTCCAATTCGCGAACTAATTACTCCTTTGAACGATTCATTTTAATGAATGGACAACTGATCTTTCCAACAGTGAACTCAGGAGTCGTTTGAATCAGTAACACTTTACAATAAAGTTCTATTTATTACATAAATTACATAAAAAGTACAGTTTGCTTACTCTTAAGCTTTAAAATAAATAAAACCCCTTGTTTGTTTTTTTTAAACGCATATGACTACATTTTTCCACACAGTGCTATCAAGAATCGATAAGAGAATCGTTAAAGAATCGGATCGATAATCAGAATCGTCAGTGGCATTATTATTATTGATAAAATCGTATCATTTCCCATCCCTATGTGAAGACGGTCAAATTAAAATCAAACATTAAAGGCAGGGTAGGTAAAAAATGTATAAAAAAACTTTCTTCCAAATTTGTTTAGACTTTATATATATATCAATGCATAATTAAAATCTAAGTACTCTGAAAAAGAAAGTATAAAAATCGAGTGTCTGTAGACCTCTCATGACTGTTTTAAAGACAGCTCATTATTTCCATTCACTCCACCCCCTCCCATCTGGGCTCCTTCCAAAGCCACGCCCCCAAAACACATGAACGCGCGACTCCGACAGCTGAGCTGAAGACGCATTGTTTACCTGAGACGAGTGGAGAGGAGCGCAGTGCATGCAGTGACATCATGTCAGAATCACATGTAATAAAAAAAATGAACTTTATCATTATGAATATAAACAAATAAGATGTATTTTAGTACTCACTATCAAGCTAGCATATTGATATTGGTAAAGTTTAAATTATGCACAATTCAACACTATAGCTATCATCTTGAGCTAGACCAATAGATTATACTACGATAGATTATAGATTATCTCTACTACAGCTCGCTAAGTAATGTTATGTTAGCTAGCCTATATTACGCAGCTACGTGTGCTAATGACACATGCTTCATGAAAAAATAAACAAAAAAATATGTATGATCAAAATACAAAAAGAAAGATTTACCTGTCCAGCAGAAATAAAGCCATCGAGGAGTCACTTTTCAGCCCCTTGAGGTCCCTCAGTTCTCGCCATCGCTGGAAAGCCACGCCGATATTAACTCGCGTTTTATTTCTTTGTTTATCCAAAGACTTTTTGTTCAATGCCTTTTCTTGTACTGTTACTGTCTTCCTTTTTTTGCCTGGTTTGCCTTCACTAACTGCATAGGCCGGTACTGTGAATTTTGCTTGCTCTTTCTCTGCCATTGTTTTGGTATTCCTAGGTGCCTCTTGAATTCCTCAAATCAAACGGGACGCGCAAGTGGGCAGGTTCTGTGTGGCAAATGGGTGGTTGCCATGGTTGCGAGAGAGTGACAGCCGCCTAAGCCAATCCTATGTTTCGTCCCGAATGGAAATAATGAGCTGTGTTTAATACAGATTAAACGGTCTAGAGTCACTCAATTTTTATACTCTTTTTATCAGAGTTCTTACATTTTAATTATGCATTGATATATATATAAAGTTTAAACAAATTTGGAAGAAAGTTTTTAATAAATGTTTTACTGCCTTTAAAGAACATAGGCTACATGTTTTTTAAAGTTTTTTTTTTAAGAGTTAAAAGTTTAAAATATTTTGCTAACATGAAGGCTTGTCACTGTCAGTCTTTTTACATCAGTGCAAGACTAGGGAATGCAGATTAAGACCATCAGCATGCATTGATTAATCCCATGGCATGTAGCAAAAAAAAAAAAGAAAAAAAAGTGCAACCAAATCATGCTGGTGCGACCAACTGAGAAAGTTGGTAGCACCAGTGCAAGTGGGTCTTGAGATTGATTATACTTGTCTAGGTGGGTCCTAGCACGAAAAAGTTTGGGAACCCCTGCTGACGCTTTTATCCAAAGCGACTTACAATTGCTATATATGTCAGCAACTAGGGGTTAAGTGCAACTAGGGGTTAAGTGTCTTGCTCAGGGACACATTGGTGTCTCACAGTGGATTCGAACCCGGGTCTCTCACACCAAAGGCATGTGTCTTATCCATTGCGCCACCACCATCCTTTTTATTTTATGAAAAACAATATGCAAGTTATATTGTAAAGAACTTTCCCCAGAACCCCTAAAATGATGAGAACATGTTAAATAAGGTGCAAAATGCTAGTGAAATGTTTTCATTCTGAACTACACGTTCAGATCAACCAGCTGTAGATCCTCCATGATGGAAAAGTGCAGAGTTTAGCACAATCTGCCCCAAATTTCTAGTAAACTTGAAGACTTTGATTAACTTGTTCTGGTGTGTTTAATGTGGGTTGGAATGGATCTACACTGACCAGTGCTGAGTTTCCCAAAACCTTCATGAGCCTTAGATGATTTTAGAGAACATGGCCATCTGTGGACTTTAAGATCAGCTAAGCTTATGATGGTTTTTATTCTATGACATACTATAACTCAATATATACAGTAGTATCTCAAAAATCAGCCAGGTGAGTTGGAGTTTGAAGTTAAAACTTAAAAGTTAAAATCATGAATAGTTTTTAAATGACTACTTGAGCGAACATTTGCACCTGAATAATTGAGAGTGATTGTAAGTGTGATGATCATCTGCTAAATGAACAACACTGAGCACAATTCACTCCTTCAGTCAGTGAAGCTCCCACAGCCGTTCATGAGAGTTTAAATGCTGAGGAATATTCCCATCTTCCCACAGGAGAAGAAGCAAGCAGGAGGAATTACTCCAGGAGAAACTACGGACATACTATTGTAAAGATGGAGATTAAGGAAGAACCCTGCAGAATAAAAGATGAAGATACTGAGGAACAAATAGGTTGGTGTTTTCCTTCAATCTCTTTAATGACTGATGAGGAACATTAAGATGAAAACTGACATATAACTTTACATCCAAAACTAGATACTAGTAGACTCAGAAGTAAACTAGATTTTTGCTAAATTAAGAATTAACTTTTTTTTTTCTTTGTTTCTCATTTGTCCTTTTTTAAATTGAATTTAATATGTTGATTTCAGACCTGATGGAAGTGAATGAAGGCAAACACCATTATTTCACAAATGAAGATGAAAAATTGACATATAAAAATGAAGACAATCAACATCTGTTTCCAAAGCCTCATCATTTCAAAACTGAAGATGGAAATGCAGTCGTTTCAAAGACTGAAGAGAATTTCACACAAAAACAAGCTGGAAAATCTGGAGTCAAAGGATCTTTAACCTGCTCTGAGTGTGGAAAGAATTTCATTCAGAAAGGAAATCTTAACAGACACATGAGAATTCACATTGGAGAAAAAACGTTCAGCTGCTCTGAGTGTGGAAAGAGTTTCATCCAGAAAGGAAATCTTAACAGACACATGATTAGTCACACTGGAGAAAAAACGTTCAGCTGCTCTGAGTGTGGAAAGAGTTTCAGACGTAAAGGAAACCTAAATGATCACATGAGAATTCACACTGGAGAAAAACCATTCACATGCTCTCAGTGTGGAAAGAGTTTCACTCTGAAAAGCACTCTCAGCTACCATCTGCTCTCTCACTCTGGAGTGAGATCATTCAGCTGTGATCAGTGTGAGAAAACATTTGTTTCTTCATCAAACTTAAAAACACACCTTAAAGTTCATTCTGCTGTGAAGCCTCACTTTTGTTCTTTTTGTCGAAAGAGTTTTTCACAACTGAACTCTTTAAAAGTGCACGAGAGGATTCATACTGGTGTAAGACCTTATGTGTGCTTTGACTGTGGGAAGACCTTCACTACACCCTGCAATTTAAAAACACACCAGAGAGTTCATACTGGAGGGAAACGATACAAGTGCTCACACTGTGGAAAGAGATTCGCTTGGTCATCTAGTCTACGAATTCATGAAAAAAAGCATTGGCAGAAGTTTTCTAAGTGAGCAAATTTCACTTTCACATCCATGATTTACAAATGTTCTACTTATAAATAATTTGACATTCAAATAGTTTCAATAAAGTGATTTAATCTAGGGCTGCCGTTGTTTTAAGATTTTTCTAGTCGACTATATGTTTTTCATTTTGGTGATTTATAGACTAATCGCATGGGTATATTAATAAGCCAAATCATGAGCCTAGTAATTGCCAATACATAGCCTAATCAGCGCTCAAGTGCACACATAAAGCTTGCCACAGCGCACTGGCAAAAGTAATGATTATGAAAGGCATGAAAAAACAGCAAGAAGACTGTCTGAGAATTTTAATAATTGATTGATAATTGATTATTGGCGATGCTGATTCGTCATCTCAGCAGAATAGTGAATTCCAACAGAATTCCATTTTAATCGGTTAATTTAAAAATAGACATTTCAAGCTTTCGATATATATGCATTTCTCATGTCTGCAAGGAAAGTTCACACTGAGTTTCGGTTTATTTTGTGACGCACTCAAGTTCACAGAGACAGAGACAGCAGAAAGAGCATCCTGATTGTTTTCTTTATTTTATAAAAGCACAACGTTTAGTTCTCTTACGAGAGTACTCTTGTGTTGCGTAAGCTAGCTTACGCTATGGGAAAATCCCTTTTCTCGAGAATACTGAAGCCAAAAAATTATCCTTAATTTTTGCATTAATTTAAAACGCATTGCTGCACAAGCAGACCTAGGCGAGGCAGCTCGCGCGCCTATTGGTTGCCCTGCAGCAAGTGCTGCAACCTATCGAGGGACTGCTCGTGACTTAAGCACCAATGAGGGCGCGGGCGCCCGTGCACGTCACGTCCCGCCAGAATGGGCATGGCTATGTCTATATAAGCTGAGTCCAGATAGGTTGTTCTTTGATTTTCCATCTCTTCAGCGAAGTGTACACATCACATCGCTGCTCTCTGGAAGAAGCCTGCGCCGTCGACGAGCTTTCCAGCGGGATGAGCCATCTGCTTCGCAGACCAGAAGCCGGCCATCTTCTCGCCGCTTCAGCCGCCATTCCTGCTGCGCTATCCGGCGCCTATATCCTTTCTTACTATTGTATTGCATTGAGTGTGTTCGCCCTGTGACACACGTCTTCCTAAAAGAGCTGAGGCGTTGTTGCAAATCCCTCGTTTTTCCAATTGCGGCTCTTGCCGAGCCACCCTCAGCGACGGGGACCGCCACATCCTGTGCGTTTCCTGCCTGGGACGGAACCATGCGGACCACTCGCTTTCCAAGGGCGGCTGCCCGGAATGCGAGGACATGGCTATGTCGACCCTGCGGGCTTGACTAGCCTCCTTCGACGTGGACCCCGGCCCTCTGCTTCTCTCGTCTGGGCCGCACCGTAAAAAGCGCCGTTCACAGAGAACGCCGGAAATCATCCCTGTGAGCGATAGCATGCCGGCTAACTCCCCGTGTGCATCGCTCTCTGAGTCCCCCACCTCGATCACGGCCGGCCAGCGCCCTACCGCCCCCACCGTGCATCACCAGTCTGACAGGGACAACACGGAAGAGGACAGCTGCTCTCTTCTCGCTTCGGAGAGTGAAGGATGGTCGGGCTCCAATCCGGACCCCGCCCCTTCCCTGCAAGAGTCGAGCGGTGTGCGGGCTAGCTTCGACGCTGAACTTCTCCGCCTCCTCACCAAGGCCGTGGAGGACCTCGGCCTCGATTGGTCTCTTCCCGAGGAACCCCCGCCCAGCAGGCTTGATGGCTGTTTTCTGCCTGGGCGACGCTCGACGCCTCACACGAGGCCCGCTCCCTTCCCCTGAGAATTTCACGGACCTCAGAAGCGCTACGGACCTAGCTCTACGAGCCACCAAGTCCGCTGCACAGGCCATTGGGAGAAATATGGTGTCTCTCACCGTCACCGAGAGACACTTGTGGTTAACCTTGTCCGACATGAAAGAGTCCGACAGAGCCACTTTCCTTGATGCGCCTGTGTCTCCATCCGGTCTCTTCGGCCCGGCAGTCAAAGGCTTCGCGGAGCAGTATTCAGAATTGCAGAAAACGTCACAAGCCATGCGACATTTCATTCCAAGACGATGTAGTTCCGCGACAGGTCGCTCAAAAAAGCAGCCGCCTAACCGGAACACAGCGCCACCGCTGCCTCTGCCGCCAGCTTCACAGCGCCGTCAGCCGAGAGAGTCTCAGCAGCGCTCGCGCTCTTCAAACCGCCACAGGCCGCCTCCCCCCCGGGGACCCAGGCCTAAGATAGCGCTGAAACCTGAGCCCTCAAAGTCTTCCTGACCACACTGAGAAGACGAAGATGGTCGAGTCCCGCCGCGGCCGGACCGCCATCAAAGACAGCACGTTTCGCTCTCTCAGTTCCCTCAACAGAGCCAATGAGCCCGTTACACAACCCGCTCGCCTGTACCCAAAGGCCGTTTTCACGGCCACCCAGATAAATCTCAAAAAGAGCATTATATCTGTCTGTCTGGCTCACGCCGAAAGTGTTATAAATGTTGGAAATGTGCCCACTTCCGAGTGCTCACCCCTACACACAAGCACGGCCCATTCAGTGTTACACACTCATTCACGGCCCACATCAATAAAACCGGCTCATGCTACGTGTGTTTCAAATGTAGGAAATGTGCCCACTGTACAGTGCTCACCCCTACTCACAAACACTGGTCGCTCTGTGACACACACTCACTCAGAGCCCCCATCAATAAACACAAAATGTGTTCTGTGTGTAGAGAGTGCGCGCGCTTCTCTGAGCCCACGCCCACTAGCAAACACTGCATGCTATGCGCCACACACACAGTGACCAGAGCCCAGATACCATTCTCCCTCTGACTTTAAGTATGAAAGCATGGGAAATGATCCCGGGCGTGTCAGAATGGGTGCTGAACACTATAAAGCGAGGCTATTCGATGCAGTTCGCTCGCAGACCCCCACGCTTTCGAGCCAGGGTAGAAACTACGGTGAAAGACGAAGTAGCACATCTACTTCGTGCCGAGATAGCGAAACTGCTGAAAAAAAGGGCTATAAAAACCGTCCCTCTGATGCAAAGCCAGTCGGGCTTCTACAGCGGGTATTTCCTCGTCCCCAAAAAGGATGGTGGTCTCAGACCCATCCTAGATCTCAGGCGTTTGAACAAAGCCCTCATGAGCGTTTACAAAACCTATGCATGGCCAGATCTCATCATCCGCTTCCTGAGAGGAGCTAGGAGATTAAACCCTCCCCGGCCCCCTCTGGTTCCGGTCTGGGACCTCTCCACGTTCCTAGACGCTATGAAGGGTGACCCCTTCGAACCTCTACAGTCCGTGGATCTGCGGTATCTCTCGTTTAAGACCGCTTTCCTCGTGGCTCTCGCCTCAGTCAAGCGAGTGGGTGACCAGCACGCGCTCTCTGTGAGCGCTACGTGCATTGAGTTTAGGCCTAACGACTGAGTCATTCTCAAACCAAGACACGGTTATGTCCCCAAAGTGCTTTCCACTCCGTTCAGAGCACAAGTCATTTCACTGTCAGCTCTTTCAGGATCTGATAGTGAGGGCAATGTGAACCTTTTCTGCCCGGTCAGGGCGCTAAGAATATATGTTGAACGGTCTGCTGCTTTCAGGCAGTCAGAACAGCTCTTTGTTTCTTTTGGCCGCACTAGAGGGCTAGCCACGTCGAAACAGAGCCTCTCCAGGTGGAAAGTTGACGCTATCGCTCTGGCTTATAAGTCTAAGGGCCTTCGCTGTCCTCTGGGCATCAGAGCCCATTCCACCAGAGGCATGGCATGGCCTCTTCATGGGCCTGGTCCAGTGGAGTTTCACTCCAGGATATTTGTATGGCGGCAGGCTGGGCCTCTCCGTCTACATTTATGAGGTTTTACAACCTGGAAGTTCCTGCCTTACAGGCTAAGCTGTTGTCAGTCTAAACGTAATATCCACTGCTCTGCTCGATTCAGCGCCGCGCAGACTGTATATTATATGCGTGCTGCCAGCACGGGACTAAAACCGACAGATCAGGCTGACTTAGGTCCTTCCTGACTGTAATTCTATACTTACATCTGTCCCGTCTGCTCAGATGTCCCACCTGACTGACAAAGAGATATTAAATCATTGTATCATGCAGTTCAGGCTGACTGATGTCGATCCTGATTGTTATACAGTGCTAAGCACCCATTCCATTATCTCAGGGATGGTTATGTTATATTCTTTGGCCCACGTTCCGTTGGCCTAGATGTTACCCACTATTATGTGTACCCCGGGCACATGCCCTTGGGAATATATGTGTGGACGACACTAGCACGCACAGCGTTTTACATTGGGTTCCCGTAGCGTAAGCTAGCTTACGCAACAAGAGAGTACTCTCGTAAGAGAACGCTCTCGGTTACTAACGTAACCTCGGTTCTCTCTAGATGAGGGAACGAGTGTTGCGTAACCCTGCCGTGCTTGTGCTACGTTCTGGTTTCGCTTCAGTATGAAAAACCAAAGAACAACCTATCTGGACTCAGCTTATATAGACATAGCCACGCCCATTCTGGCGGGACGTGACGTGCACGGGCGCCCGCACCCTCATTGGTGCTTATGTCACGAGCAGTCCCTCGATAGGTTGCAGCAGTTGCTGCAGGACAACCAATAGGCCCGCGAGCTGCCTCGCCTAGGTCTGCTTGTGCAGCAATGCGTTTTAAATTAATGCAAAAATTAAGGATAATTTTTTGGCTTCGGTATTCTCGAGAAAAGGGATTTTCCCGTAGCGTAAGATAGCTTACGAAACACTCGTTCCCTCATCTAGAGAGAACCGAGGTTACGTTAGTAACCGAGAGCGTTATTTTTGTCACAGACACTCATTCTCAGTTTGTTTTCACGATTTTCCTGTTTCCCTTTGTTCTATTTTCCCGCCACTCGTTTTTCTCCTTGGTTACCATTATGAGTTCTGTGTTATCGCTGTGTTTATTATCATCTCATTTGTGTGTGTTTTATAAGTTTTACCCTCACAGTCACTCTTTGTCTGGTCCCCTTTTATGTTAGAGGTTGTGTTTTGTTTGCCTGCCTTTTTGGACTGCCTTCGAAGTGGATTATTAAAAACTTTTGATACTTGATCATCATCTTCTTGTTCTTCCTTCAACTGTGTGTGACAATATCGAGTGTACACAAATAAAACTTGTCAGTTTCGAATAACGTATTGGGCTATTTGTGATGTACGACCAAAAAGGACTGAGTATAAAAAATAAATAAAAAAATTCAATTAACCGACTAATAACATTTTTGTTCGCCTAAGCCAACTTCTAGTCAACTAACGATTGGTCGACTATTTGGGGGCAGCCCTAATTTATTCTGAGAAGGTCATTTGATCAAATTAGTTGTGAAGTTTGAATCTGGTGATATTTTGATTAGGCATTGCCCTTCTCTTTTCACAACTGCTGTAACATGGTTTATAATAATATGAATAAACTTTACTGACCTTCAAACACTTGTTTTGTTGCATAAATATATATTTTTTTTTTCAGGGGAACTGTGGCGATATAAATTTGTTACGTTTTTTGCCCAATATCTAGTCCGGGTTCATCTTTTGCAAGGTAATTATTGCAAAATGTTTTTTGTTTAAATGTTTTGCAGTAGGTGATGCCATCAGCTCATTAACTAAAATAAATAGGCCTACTCATAAAACAGCCCAACTGTGTTGTAGGCTGTAAATTAGTGCTGTCAAATAGATTAATCGCAATTAATCGCATCTAATGTAGTTTACCTGTTGGGTGCGATGTTTAATATCCACTGACAACCTCTGTAGTCCCACTTATAATAATATAATAATAATTTGTTACATTTATATAGCGCTTTTCAGGGTCCTCAAAGCGCTTCACATATGGAAGGGGGAATCTCCTCAACCACCACCAATGTGCAGCATCCACTTGGATGATGCGACGGCAGCCATATTGCGCCAGAAAGCCCACCACACACCAGCTTACTGGTGGAGAGGAGACAGTGATGAAGCCAATCAGTATATGGGGATGATTAGGAGGCCATGATGGACAGGGGCCAATGGGCAAATTTGGCCAGGATATCGGGGTTACACCCCTACTCTTTTTCGAAGGACATCCTGGGATTTTTAATGACCACAGAGAGTTAGGACCTCGGCTTAACGTCTCATCCGAAGGACGGTGCTCTTTGACAGTATAGTGTCCCCATCACTAGAATGGGGCGCCACACAGACCACAGGGTGAGCACCCCCTACTGGCCTCACTAACACCTCTTCCAGCAGCAAGCTGGTTTTTCTCAGGAGGTCTCCCATCCAGGTACTGACCAGGCTCAGCTCTGCTTAGCTTCAGTGGGCAACCAGTCCTGGGCTACAGGGTGATATGGCTGCTGGCCACTTCTTAACAACCACTTTTTTATAGACAAGTAAAAGCTTTAATAAATTGATAAGCAAGTATTATTGAAGTATTTTATAGCATAGAATAAAATAAGAAAATATCTTGAGCTTGTGTTCACCACAGACCTTATTTCTAAAAACCAATCGTATTTGGGATCCTCTGTATCTGCAGAACTCTGTTCTTATTCAAATGTAATTATACAAATCCTCAGAAGCACAAAGTGAAGACAGACACAAACCATTAGGCGTAATGAACCTCACAGAGGTTTTTTATTTTATAAAAAATATTAAAAAGTTATATTGTAAAGAACTTTCCCCAGAACCCCTAAAATGATGCAAAATGATGAGAACATGTTAAATAAGGTGCAAAATGCTAGTGAAATGTTTTAATACTGAACTACACATTCAGTTCAACCAGCTGTAGATCCTACATGACGGAAAAGCAAAAGGACAGAGACATTGACAGATATGTCAGTCTAGATAAAATACCACATTTCAGTAAACTGACAACCTTCATACTGTACAGTGTTTTACATGGATTTACTGTAAGATACGCTGCTGCCATTGGTTTAAAGCAAGCACTCAAGGCTTTAGCGTTCTCTTGCACTACAGGACTCTGTCCAGCAGATGGAGACACACTGTGACGTCACGGACTGCAGAATGAGAGCTGAAGAACTCAAAAAAAGCTGGATGGACAGTAGTGATCTAAAGGGAAAAAAGACAGCAATAAATATAACAATACACTATAACAAGATCAAAACGTTTTTCAATACAAACTTTATGTTTGCTTGAGAAAGCCAGGCCAGACAATGAATTTAGAAGTTTTAAAGGCTAGGGTGTTGCTATGCATTTGCTGGGGTGTTCAGGATGGTTGCTAGGGTGTTGCTATATGAAGTTGCTAGTGTGTTCTAGCTGGTTGCTATGGTGTTGTAGGTGGTGCTATGTAGTTGCTATGGTATGATAAGTGGTTGCTAGGGTGTTTATTTTTAGCTTAATTTCGGTCACCGATGGAGTTTGGCTTCCTTGCCACTCTTGCTTGTGGCTTGCTTAGTTGGAGACACATAATGTTCAGCAATATTATTGATCTGACTGCACTGACACTGTTGGATTAGAACTGAACTGAGCTTAACAATGACATCACTGTTTTCTACAAAGCTGCTTTATGGCTGAATTGAAGTTATTTCATAATTGATTAACTCAGGCAATGAACTGACCTTAGCTGATCAATGACACTATTGTCTATTTAAAGCTGCTTTACAGCAGAATTTAGTTCCGATTGCATCATTTAATCATTAATTTCCTGTTTATCCCAATCAAGCTGCTTTGAAACAATCTGTATTTTATAAAGCAATATAAAAATAAAGGTGACTTGACTTTTGCTGAGATATATTATGGGTGGTTGCTAGGACGTTGCTATGCAGTTTCTAGGGTGTTGCTAAGGCGTTATGAGTTGTTGCTAGGGTGTTGCTATGCGTTTGCTGGTTGCTATGGTGTTCTGGGTGGTTGCTAGGGTGTTGCTATGCGGTTGTTAGGTTATTCCTAATGGTTAAAAGCCAAAAACACATTTCGCTCAGATTTCATCAGTTGTCTCTCTTTCTCTGTAGATGATCTGTGAAGCTCTCACCTCATCTGTGACTGTCTCTGATTTAACAGAATGAAACTCTACAGGTCCGGCTGCATCCAGACACACTGGAATAATAATAATGTTTTAAATTAGGATAATTCTTGTGAATTTCAGTCCTCTAAACTAAAATGAACACAGCAAAATACACACATTTAGACAATTAATAAGGGTTGATTGTGTTCATCATTCAAATGCTGTCACATTTTAATTGGGGCAAGTTGTCACACATTTTAAATGTTAGAACTGTATACTTTACAAAAAAAATTAAAAATCAATACAATGGTTTGCATTTTCTTTGTTACTTTGTGCTGTACAAATCTGTTTAATTGTAAGTAATCTTCAGGCTTTAAGCTTTGTTTAAAAAATAAATCTCCTGGAGGAATACTCACTGAAATAAAAATTGTCACAACTTGCCCCATGCAGCCTTCCCCATCTGTGATAATAAGGCAACCGTTTTAAGAACAAAACACAATTGCAGATAAAATACTCACTGTTTGGTTTTTGCTGCATGCTGTCTCTGCGAATAAGCTTCAGTACGCTTTTCTCCCACGATTCATTGATTTTTGATTCCTTCTTTCTGCTGTCCATCTCTCATTTAAGACCTTTATCTCTTCGGCAGGGTCTGATCCTCCAGATGTGATCCGTCTCACACCACCTTCCCTCCACAGTGAGTCCAGCGCAATGATTGTCAGTGACTTTCACTTCAACCGCAACATTTAAGTAATCTCATATTTTAAACTCAGCTTTACGAAATGCATAAAGATGTGTTTCATTCACCTTCTGACGACTGTAAAAGTGAATCGATGAGGAGCAGAAATATCCACATTAGCTCTATGTGTGTGTGTGTGTGTGTGAGAGAGAGAGAGAGAGAATCCTGTAACTACACCTGATGAATGACGAGACCGAACAAGAGCTCAGAGAAAACAGAACAAACTCATCAAGAGAAAAAGAGGATAAAGTGAACTCTGCGCTGCTCTTATAGGCTAATCTTTGGCTCTGCCTATTTGACGCAATCATTGAGGAAACATGACTTGAGTAAATACTAAAGAATTCCTTGAACTGACAGTGGAAAGAAGCTATTTTTAGCTACAGCTTCTGTTCTGACATGATTGACTGCACTGATTGCCTAATGCCTCCTGCAGGAAACACATTTATTTAGCAAATGTGAATAAGACACAACTTTAAATATCAACCGTATTAGTATTACCATGACCTGCATAGGCAAAACAATATGCAAAATTATTAACATTAAATAAATTATAAACAACATACAATAAACAAACACTACTAAAATATTCAAAAGATGCATTTTTTTTTCAGATTGATTAGACTTTTAATTACATCAATTAAAGATTATTTGCATTTAGCATTGTTTTTCTTCTGTTCACATCAGAACAGACACATGATGACCCGTCGAGAGTTTTCCTACTCAAGTCATTTGAAATATGTGAAATATGTTTTTATGTTGATCTTGTGAAATGTAATGCAAAGGTGAATGCAAGATGATTGACAGATGATGATGCAAATGCATAGATCGATCTTGTGACATTGTGGTGCAGATGTGACAAACATCTGCACCATTCAAGATTGGATTATTAATGTTATTGTCGAAACTATGTAAAATGGCAGTGACAGAGTGCAAGTGATCAGCCTACACTACACCATTCTTCACATCTTATTCTTTATTTTATGACTATGATTATTATGACTATTTAGCTAATGTAGTGAGCAAAGCATCCCATACACAAAAGAAATATATTTGATATTGGCCCAATAAATATATTTTAGTTCAATATATGTAAATATATTTTCATATATGTTTACATATATGTTCATATATGTTTTAACTTTTGCAAATTGTTTCATTTGAAATTTAAAAAGTTAACATTTTCACAAACAACACATTTTCAATTCATTTTTTTAGATAGACCACTTCATCTATGGATAGTGCTCTACCACTTCCCCCAGCCACATTTTTCCTACTGGTCGGGGATCGCTTGGTTTACAAGCCCAAAGCCCTAACCAGTAGGCCACGGCCCTTTACTGACTTTTGCTAGCCCTTTACGGCCCTAAAATGACTATTTTATGTAGGAAAGAACATACAGAATGCAGAGTTTTTTTAATATGTGCCACATATATTTTTGACACTTTAAAATATATTTCAATATATTTCTTTTGTGTATGGGATGTGACATGAAACACAATCACAGAAAAACTTTTCAATTAAGTGTGGTGGTAAAAATAGACTTATACTTTATATAAGTCGCTTGGCTGTAATTTGAGTCTGATCAGGCCGAGGAAATTCACCTTTGTGCAGGTTAGTTGTTGTAAAACCAGAATCATCAACACTACATACTTCTTCATTGTGTGCACAAATAGTTGAGAGAGTGAGACGACAGGCATGAGCTCAAGCATAAAGCAAAGGCCTGAAACTGTATAGCGTTACTTCATTCATTTAAGTTTTCTTTCTTTTTTTTTTATTCCGCTGTAGTCAATAATTGTATCCCTCAAAACTCATCTTTGATCACCAAAATGACATATTACTAAACATTACATTAACATTTTTCCTGTAAATATAACAATTTTCATGCCTTAAAATATCTTGAATGTAACTCTACAACCTTGCCTCATTTAGTGCCTCATAACGTCGTAATATTCACCCGCTATATTGCTAAATCTACCGGATTTTTCATATCAACAACAACAACAAAAAAAATACTGGGATAACCTGCCAGCTCTTGAGACTCCCTAGTGAAAAACAAAATATGCTAAGTATACTTGCAGCCAGACTAATTTCGTATACTTCAAGTGTGTTAATGATTAGTTAACTTGAAGTGTGCTATTTTTAAACAACTAATTTTGTACTAAGTATATTTTAGTTGTAATTAATTTGTAGTAAAGCATAACTTTAAGTGTATTTAGTGTGCTAAATTGGAACAATTTAAAGTATACTTTGTATACTTTAAGTATATGCCTGTGTAGGGACTAATTACATGCTTAATTAGTAATATTAAAGGGTAATTTATTTGTGTTACAAGTACAGTACAACTTCATTATGGGTGTCTTTGAAACATACAAGCAATATACCATAAGTAAATGTATATATTTATTTTTGGCGTTTTGCCTTTTATTAGGATAGGACAGTAGCTAGACAGGAAGTGAGGTGGGAGAGACGGGATCAGGAAAGGTCCACGAGCCGGGACTTGAACTCGGGTCTCCCGAAGCACAACGGCACTACATGTCGGCGCCGACCATAAGTGTATACTACAAATTGCACACTTTGCACAAATGCACATTAATAAACAAATAATACTTAACTATACTTTGTACAAAATACTATTGTATACTATAATGTATAATGTAATGCATTGTTACAATGATCATTTTCAGCACACAGTATACCTAAAATATATTTTTAATAAAGGGCAAATAAATACACTTTTAAAAATAAACTGAATTTTCACTTCAAGTATATTTTTCTAAGTACAATTATTTTAAAGTGTGTTAAAAGTTGTATTGTGAAAAGGTAAAAGCATGATGCTAATATACTTTAAATATATTTAAAGATAGTACAGTCTTTGTTAGTATATTTGCAATGTATTATTTAAAAAGGCAATATATTTCAAATACAATAAAGTATACTTTTTTTCACTACGGCTCCCCTGCTAGTTCGCTGTTAATGATATGCTAAAGCCCGCCGTCATGTTGATCTGATTGGTTACAAAGTCTGTGACGTCAGAAACACCAGCGATTTCAAAGCGTGTTTGTCTTTGGTTCACTGCAGTTTTAAGGAGAAAATACTCAGCAATGGTGTCGACTTATGAATTTACACATGGTTTGTCTTAAAGCACATTAAAAACATATAAACAACATTAAAAGCTTTATTTCCACCACAGGGGGACTTTAAGCACTAGATTTCAACAGTAAAATTTTAAGTGTTTTGTTGTTGTTGTTGTTTCTCTCCTGCAGAAGAAATGAATTACACCAGTTTCCAGGAGCCTCAGTGCAAAAAGAGTTCATCATTAGTTTTATGTACTTATCTTCACTAATTTACTTATTTCAATGCAATAACACTGTAAATTGGGAATTACTTTCACAGCTAGCCCTAAGCACATGTATTTATCAATCAGTGGTGTAGTGGTAAAAAAAGAGGTGGGTAAAATATAAATTCTGGTGGACCATGACGTGGTCACCCGGTAAGGTGGGCCACTGCCTACCGGTGTATGTGTATCCTGATGACATCGCTATAGGCTATCATTTGATGGTACTACCAAGGGTATCACTGGTTGTTCCCTCATCATAGGTCACACAATCACTATTCAATTCATACATTAATCTAAGTTCTTGTTAAAGAGACTCAAAAAGGAATAATATGGTTGAAATCTATAAAGTTTAGGCTACTAAATGACAAAACAGAGAGAACAAAAATATTTAAGAGAGATAGAGAGGGAGGCTTATATCCAGGGCTTCCAATGCAACGCACTTGTAGCCTACATAATGATTAGGGATTTGGGATTATTTTCATAGTCGATTAATCTGTTGAATATTTCCTCAATTAATTGATTAGTTGTTTGGTCTATCAGAAAAATGTGGATAAGTGTTTCCCTGTAAATGGGAAAAGTCTTTAACCTGGTGCAGGCTTGATTCCCTCTGAATCTCTTGTACAGTTGGGTGTTGACATGCTCCCTACATTAAATCAGCTGCCTGTAATGAATAAAAATAAAATAAAATAAAAACACTTTTTTTTTTGCATCGTTTTAATGATTTCCTGTTGCGGCTGCGATCAAGTTTCATTCTCGCGCAACTTGTCTAGTAACTTCACGAGCGTGTTTTCTGCTACGTGTGTGCGCCGTTCTCTTGTTCCGTGTGTGTGGTGTGGTGTGTGTGTGTGTGTGTGTGTGTGTGTGTGTGTGTGTGTGTGTGTGTGTGTGTGTGTGTGTGTGTGTGTGTGTGTGTGTGTGTGTGTGTGTGTGTGTGTGTGTGTGTGTGTGTGTGTGTGTGTGTGTGTGTGTGTGTGTGTGTGTGTGTGTGTGCGCTCTCTGCTCAATGTTCTGCTCTGTCCTTAACGGCCCAAATGCTCGAGAATCATGTACCGATCGGCGATCACGCACTGGAAAAGCAAAGTCCGCTCAAATAACGTGAAATTTAGAGGTGGATAAACGCATTTTGGAGGTGGGCAAACACTATATCCGAATTTTGGGAGATGCGTAAACGGCGTTTACGTGCGTTTAGCCTCCACTACATCCCTGTTATCAATGATTGCTTTATATTACAGGCTGTTCTACTACTGACAAGTGACGTTACGCAGACACGTCTGTTGGCTAAATTCAATATTTATTGAGCATTGTATAAACATGGTCATTTAGACATTAAAGAACACGTTCAGGTATAAACAGACACAGTGTAAAGTTGTAAATACACTTTGACACTTACATGACCTTCACATAGTGTTCAACAGAATCCATATAATACAGACATTTAATCCCTGCTGATCATGTGCTCACGCAGCTCAAATACAGAGATCATTGTGCACTTGAACAATACTTGACACCGGTCATAGGAGGTTCTTAAGATAAAAATAACTTCTAAACGGGAGTAAAGTAATGACACGTTTAAGGAAAAATATTTTGCATCTCTAGACAGTTTGTGCATGAACTACCTGTTCAAACAGGAGGAAGACACAGTATTAAATCAAAATCAGTTTAAATATGTAGCCTATACACAGTACAGCTATAGCCTTGCATGAACACTTAAAAACTGAGCATTTTCAGAGGAAAATATTAGTGTTTGTATTCCAGTCTCATTCTGATTCAGCGACTGAAAGTAACGTGAAGAACATTCTGCCAGTTAGATGAGAAAACTCGCAGCTTTCTGAAGAGAAAACACAGTGTTAGAAATCAAAACACGTGCAGGTTTATTTTATGATAATGAGCTGTGAGTCTCTGACCTCATCCCTGGATTTCTCTTTTCTCCGCAGGTCTGTCTGGATCAAGAGAGACTGAAAGCAAACAAACAGACGTTCAGGCTACGGTTTGAGAGAGTCACATGATCATATTCCACACTGAAATCATAATGAACGTCACGATGCAAGAGCAGTTGAATGATCTTAATATGACATTTCTTCATCTTTTATCGATCTGTGATATTGAAAAGTAACTTGATTTATGTTATCTATGCAATATAATATTCTGATTAATCATTGCAGGATTTCACTTTTATTCAATTCCATGCATTTCATTGGACTAAAAACCCAAGTTAAGGGTCAACAGTCAACATTCACTTTATATAATCTGCACTCGCGCAAATGTTATTATTATTGTAAACATGCACATCATATATAGGCATTATGTACGGATATTTGTGTTAAAATCTGAAATTCCTCTCAAACTTTCTTACACTTTGGTCGATATGTGTCCTGACTGTTTTTCTGCTGCAGAATTAGATGTTTTCTGAATCCATAGGCATTTTCTTTTCTGTTCATTGTGTTTTCCTTCTGCGCAGGTTTGTCTTCATCTGTCATCTTTTCTTTTCCTTCAGCTGCGTTTCGTTCTCTTTCTGGCATTTCTTTTAGTTTTCTTGTCATATTACTGGCATGAAGTCTTATTCTTCTTATTTTGAGGTATCAGAGAACATCTGCAAAACACACAAAATATATAACCGCATCAATATTGAAGAGAAATCATGAATTTCTGACTGGACAAACACTATATTACAGAGTAATCAGATATAGTGCAGGCCAAAAGTTTGAGACCAAATTGACAATCTGAGATAAATCTAGAAAATATTGTGGATTTTTAAATATTTAAACTTCTTCACTGTTTATAGGTCAAGGGTTATTAATCATGTGTTCACAAATGAGTGATTATTGATTATGTTAACTCTTAAAAACAGTCGCATTTACTTGCTTCCAGTGAAAAAGCACAATGATCTTTGAAACATTTTCAGATCAAAGCAAAAAAGCAATATATGAAGTAGTTTGTCTGCTTTTAACTATAAATTCTGAACTGTAGTTTGTAATTTAAAGAGTTGTTTTAAATCAGAGATGCATTGTTGTTATCTGAACACGATGTAGAAATGCCTAACAAACGACAGAGGAAAACACTCACCAAGATCCAGATCTGGAAATATTTATTTCAATTTTTTTTCATTTAAATCCTTTGAGAAGACGGCTACTAAAACCTCAGACTTTAACGGCCGAGAACAGCAGAATCCACCAGGAAATGACTGAGTAAATATTTGCAAACAGCTTCTGTGACGCATGAAGCAAATGGAGAAAGTGCCTGAACTGGTTTAGCCTCTTTTTTTTTCTTTTAAAATCCGTCTTGTCTTTGTTAATACTTTACAATGACTGATAATCCAGTTGATTACATTACAGAGTCTGGCCACAGCAAGAAGACATTTAATATCATGTATGACATCACCCGATGAGTCCACTGATGATGACACTCATTTCTATTTGCAAATAAAAAACTATTTTCAAAATATTTGCATTCAATTCATTGCATTACAGGAACATTTATTTTCCTACTGCATGTGTAACCTATAATAGGGAAGCATCTAAACCTCAGGCTCAGGTCAGTTTAGGTCTGGTTCTCAACAGCCCTATAAGCTTGTTTTCAAATCATCAGCATCAAAAACAACTGCATACTCTTTTGGTGTTTTAAGTGTAAATGTATGCCTATCCAAAAATTCTCTATTACGGTAAATCAACTGTGTAAACAATAAATGTTATTTTTTTAAAATAAAATAATAATAATATATATATATATATATATCATTAGATATAGTATCCCAAATCAAACAAATAAAAAATAAAAAATAAAGTTTGTATTTATTACGGAAGCCCTGAACCGCAACGTAAAAAAAAAAAAATATCAAAAAAAAAAAAAAAAAATTACGTAAAAAAAAAAAAAAGAATGTAAAAAAAAAAAAAATGCTATCATTTCGAGATTAAAGTCGAAATGTTTCGAGATTAAAGTCGAAATGTTTCGAGATTAAAGTCGAAATGTTTCGAGATTAAAGTCGAAATGTTTCGAGATTAAAGTCGAAATCTTTCGAGATTAAAGTCGAAATGTTTCGAGATTAAAGTCGAAATCTTTCGAGATTAAAGTCGAAATCTTTCGAGATTAAAGTCGAAATGTTTCGAGAATAAAGTCTTCCGTAGAAGTTGTGTGTGTGCTTGCCGTTATTTCACATTGCCGCACAGGCATTCATGCGTGTGCGTGTGTGTTGTAGACAGATAGGGACTCTGCTTGGATTTAGGAGAGCTCTGGACACATGTACTCTGTTATCAAGTTAAAGAGACTGGAGAGGCTGATCCTGTCTATTTAAGGACGGTCCCCCGATTCCTGTGTGCATCTATTGGATGCGAGCCCGTCTACGTGGACCTGTCGAAACTGAGGATTTCCGGTAATCCGCCCCTCCTCATCGGACGGGAGCTGGACTGTTTCACGGGACATTGTAATCAACAACCAAAGGGGGGTAACATGTTTGTTTAAGAGCCTATCATGTTTTAAGATTAATAAAGAACTTTGTACGTTTCACATACCATCCGAGTGTGTTTGATCTCTGCCTCCCTAGCATTTTGTTCGGTTGTTACAGTGTAAATACACACACGCTTGTGAAGTCGAACTGCCGTCTATAATAGACACCGTACGTTCTGGATACATTTTAAGTGCATCATTCTGTATCCAATCATTTGGCCGGATCCCGTGATTTCCTCAAATATAATAACCACTGGTGGTTGAGGAAAGATTCCCTGAAATGATTGTAAAGCGCTTTTAAGTGTAGGCCTACAGTAGACATATGAAAGCGCTATATAAATGCCTCATTCATGCATTCATTCATTCATTCATAAAGCTGGATATCTTGATCCAGTCTGACAGTATATTTTATAAAGTCCTATAGCCTAATGTCATGTTGTAGAATATCCCTTTGTTGAAAGCCCAGATAAAAGTAAAAAGCTATTATTTTGTATAGATCCAGTTCACACACACACACACACACACACACACACACACACACACACACACACACACACGCACACGCATGAATGCCTGTGCGGCAATGTGAAATAACGGCAAGCACACACACAACTTCTACGGAAGACTTTATTCTCGAAAGATTTCGACTTTAATCTCGAAACATTTCGACTTTAATCTCGAAACATTTCGACTTTAATCTCGAAACATTTCGACTTTAATCTCGAAACATTTCGACTTTAATCTCGAAACATTTCGACTTTAATCTCGAAATGATAGCATTTTTTTTTTTTTACATAATTTTTTTTTTTTTTTACGTAATTTTTTTTTTTTTTTTACATAATTTTTTTTTTTTACGTTGCGGTTCAGGGCTTCCGTAATTTATAATATCAGACCAAGAAAACAACATTCAATCTATGAAGGTTAGATATTTTAATAGGGATTGGTTTCCGCCAGTAGAGGCGCTCGAGCAACCGAAGCAATGACACACATCCGAGTCAATGAGAAGAAAAGAAGTGAGCGAGGGAAGGGGACATAAACATGAGAAGTGGAAAACAGCCGTTCATTCTGCTCTAAATCTGCTGTTTATCAGACTGAGAGTACATTCAGTTTATCATTTATTAGGAGAAATCTAAATCCAAGCGACTAATCGAGTCAGTTCATTTAACGTTAGTGAATCACTCGGAAATGAATCGAAATGAACCGACTGATGTTGTTCACTACGCTCGTGAAACCTAAACTCGTTACTGACTGTTTTTTCACATTACAATTTGTGAAGATTATGAGTTGTGTTTTTATTTTATGTAATGAACAAATGAAATATGTTAAACAGAGTTTTTAAACTGTTTCTTAACAGTTGTTTGAGCAAAACACTTAAAGCTGGATAATTGAGAGTGATTGTAAGTGTGATGATCATCTGCTAAATGAGCAACAACGACCACAATTCACTCCTTCGGTCAGTAAAGCTCCCACAGCCGTTCATGAGAGTTTAAATGCCGGGGAATATTCCCATCTTCCCACGGGAGAAGAAGCAGCAAGCAGGAGGAATTACTCCAGGAGAAACTACTGACATACTATTGTAAAGATGGAGATTAAGGAAGAACCCTGCAGAATAAAAGATGAAGATACAGAGGAACAAATAGGTTGGTGTTTTCCTTCATTCTCTTAAAGTGGCCCTATTATGCTAAAGGTTCCTAATTTTGTTTTGGTATTTCTTACAACAGGTTTACATGCATCAAAGGTAAAATAATAATAATAATAAAAAAAAAACAGTTACAATTTCTGATAATATACACTGCACATCACCAAATTTTTCAATGATTCTCAAAAGACTTGTCTGTTGATTGATTCAGTCTTTCTAAATCCCTACTTTCCGACAAAAATATTTGATTAAAAAAACTGTCTTCGACAAACACATTTCAATACAGAAATGTACCCGATGAATGTTATACCTTGCAAAAAAACTAACATCACCGTTTGAGCTTCTGTTTAATAAATTAATGTGCATAAAAAGCTTTTTCGACCGTAAGATTCAAGCTTCATCAGAAAGGCGCAGAAACTTTCCTAATCTACCCAGCATCGCTGAGAGTTTCCCACAAGGGTCAGAAATACTCGTTTGAATCACCGGAGAGTGCTGAAAAATATCTCGAGGGTCTTGATGTCGACGCATCAGCCACTTCGTAGATCCTTAAACTTCCCGGAGGAAATGGAGGGGTAGACCATAAGGTGACATCGTTTGAGTTTTTTGCTGAATAACAATACATGGACCAATTCTCTATCAGCGTATACGGACTTTGGTTCACCAAAGTGAAATGGTAAATTATTTTATTTACAAATAATTGCATTGTGTCAAACTATTTTCAATTTTCAAATTGTGCTGGTTGTAGATAGTTAATTTTGAAAGTCTGGTTAAAATGCGGACTAAATTACAGTCCTTAGCTTAGTTAAATCTGGTTGCCGTAATTCTAGTTATGAGAATAGTGTATGTTTTACAGTTATTATGATTTTGGAATATTTGTTCTTTAATTTAAACCTCCTCAACTGTCAAATTCATAGGGGGCTAAGAAGGTTAATAGTGTTTAGACATTGCCTCGCGATCGCCACAGACGTTTGCTAAAAGGGGAAGGGGGAGAGGGAGGGGGGCGCTTAAAGCACTCGGGACCTTTTCTGTTTTTGTTTTTGCTCATTACGGTGGGAACTTTAATGGTACACTCAATAACTTGCTCTTACCATTACATGCTAATCTGTGTGTGTCTGGTTACTACAGACTATGGTTAAAATAAACATGCTGTCTTTTAACGTCAGGGGGTTAAACTCTCCTATTAAACGTACACGAGTGTTATATCTTTTACACAGGAAAAAGGTTGATGTAGCGTTTCTTCAGGAAACCCACCTGACCGCCATGGATGCTAAAAGAATGCAAAATAGGCGTTATATCCCCATAGTATCATCTAGCTGTAAATCTAAGAAGAAGGGAGTGACAATTTTATTTAAACGTAATTCTAACTTTATTATTGAACACACAGGTTCCGATGAGAATGGTAGAATTGCATATTGCTGTACGTTAATAGAAGGAAAGAGGTTGGCATTTGTTAATATTTATGCTCCGAACTCTTATGATGCCTCCTTCTTTCCAAATGTCTCCAAAACCATACTATCTCTCCAAGGCTATTCAATTATCATTGGATCTGATATGAATGCCGTGCTCAACACAGTTTTGGACCGATCCAACCCTTCAGTTTCAGTAGCACAAGCTCAGTCTTCTACAGCACTGAGATCGCTCATTAAAGATATAGATGTATGTGATGCTTGGCGAATACATAATCCAACAGCCAAGGAATCAGGGCTCGAGACTAACGGCGTCCTATCGTCCTGGGGACGATAGAAAATGTGTTTAGGACGAACAGAAATATTCTCCAGGACGCCTACAGGACGAAAGACATTTTTGTATGTGTGTTCATTTATTACTAGCCTATTAGGGTAACTTACTTAGAAAATGCCAAATTTAACCGACCAAGCGCTGACTACAACTGAGCGCGTCTTCTCATGCTGTTACTATAGTTACTATCACTGGCCGGCTACTCACCCGGAGACTTGTTTCGCGGTACATCTATCACATGGCTTATTTTCACAGACGAAAACGAGACGATAACTAAATAAAACTAGTTTTGAATGACAAAAACCATGACGAATAAAAACTAGACAAAAATGTTAGATAGTGACGATTTGGGAAGCGATCCAGTCAGAACTGATGTCCTGCGTTTGTGGTAGATGCGCACATTTGTACTGTGACGTGCTGATCTACCCAGCGGCACACGGGTTGATATGCGCTGCATGTCTCATAAAACGTTAAAAAATTTTTACATCTGGGAGAATGAGTAGAGCAGACATATAGATCTGAATGAAAGTGACGAAGCAAAAAAAGAGCTCTATTCGGTACGGTTTTCTGTGCGCACACACCCGACCCGAAGCGTGCAGCCATGCACAGACACCTATACAGCGCGCGAGTACTGAATTGAGCTCTCTTTCGTGTCTGAATGGACAAATACACACACATATGTCTAAATGTCCGTTTTGGAGAGTATTCACGTAAACTATGTTGGTGATGTCTTAAACAGTTTTGAGTGTATCGGATGTGCATCAGTGCAATTGGATCCGCATGTCATTGGACATGATCCGATGTCTTAAAGTGACAGTAAAACCTAATGCGGTCTGTGTCCTTAATATTGATCAAGCAACAAAAGAAAAAGAGAAAAGCATTCACTGCTCGTTAATAGCTTTAATACATGGATTTCTCGGCGACGTCATCACTGCATGCGCACGCAACCAGGAGGCAGAAAAGACCCGCGGCCTTCGTACCAGAGTAACGTTAAAGGGTTCAGGGTAGGCTAGTAGCATAGTGGTGGTGTTGTCGCTAAGTCAAAATGCTAATTATCATGTTAGACTAAGTTAGTAATGTAACAGCCAATGTTAGCAGTGCAGCATCTATAGAGCCCGAATTTGCTTTTATATAAGTTAACCTTGTTTACGTTACTTTACGACCTGCAACATTTCATGACTGCACACATGTACGTGGCGATAATATTAAAAAACTTACTCTCAGCAATGGTGAGATCTTGCCGGATCCCTACGCAATACATGACGATCTTTGGATTGTGGATGACAAGTGGCCAGCAATTGTATGGCCTGATATATATAAGTATTTTATTCGAAATCCATGTATACACTGTTAAAAGTTTGGGGTTGGTAAGATTTTTATGTTTTTGAAAGCAGTCTCTTGTGCTCAAAAATTCTGTAAAACAGGAATATTATGAAATATTATTGGAACATACATTTTAAAATGCATTCAAAAAGAAAACGTGTAATTTATCAAAGCTGAATTTTCAGCATCATTTCTCCAGTCTTTAGTGTCACATGATCCTTCACAAATCATTCTAATATGATGATTTGACGCTCAAGAAACATTTCTGATAATTATGAATGTTGAAAACAGTTGTGCTGCTTCTTATTTTTGTGACAAATTTTATTTAGGATTCTTTGATGAATAGAAAATTCAAAAGAACAGCATTTATTTGAATGTTTTCTTGTAGTAGACCTATACTACACACTTGGTATACTAAATGTCAAATTTGCGATCTAAATAGCTGTTTGAAAAAATAAACATGTATTTTTTCCACTGTTCATAACTGGCTGAGCAGTTAAACTCTAGTATGTGCTCATGACAGCACATAATCCATCGTCAAATCTTTGATTTACAGTAAGTAACGTTATATGTGTGCAGTCATGAAATGTTGCAGGTCGTAAAGTAACGTAAACAAGGTTAACTTATATAAAAGCAAATTCGGGCTCTATAGATGCTGCACTGCTAACATTGACTATTACTAACTTAGTCTAACATGATAATTCATGCATCACAGTATGTCCGGATTTTGATTCGTAAACAGTTGGACTTTTTACATAATGTTATATTAATATGAAACACAAACAAACAGATCCAACTCTGAAATTGCAGTTTATTATTGAGTCAACAAAAAATTACAAACAATGCGAAATCTACGTTAATTACAATGTTCTTTTATTCTTTTATTACAGAACTCGGCATAACAGATAGCGGTTTTTTGCCTCCTGGATGCGCGCGCATCCGGTATTGTTTGTATACAAGAAACCCGTGTATAGTGATTCATTATATTTAATTCATACAAATAAATATGTCTGCTGCTTGAAAGAATAAAGAATGATGATATTTTTGAGATATGTAGTCACCAGTATTTATTTGTTATTTTTTAATCCAACCAACTCAAAAACGTTTTGAGCTGTATGTATTTGTATCTTATTTTTCGTATATGTAAAAAAAAAAAAAAAAAGCAGCATTTTTTTTTTCTGCATGAATACATATAGCATTTAACTCCTGTTATTTTTTATTAAATCTGTTTTTTACCTGTTTACAGATAACTACTTTGAATGGAGCTAAATAAATATAATAATATATATCATAAACATTTTAATGGTGTTTTTATTATGTAACTAACAACTATAGATGATAATAACAATGTACAGAAACAACATGTTTATTTTGGGACGGTTGACATTCACTTTAGGACGGTTCAAATCGTTTTTCAGGACGGTTCCAGGACGGAGGTGAAAAAAGTTAGTCTGGAGCCCTGCAAGGAATACACCTATTTCTCCCCAAGTCATAAATCATTTTCAAGAATTGATTATATGTTACTCTCATCTTCGTTACTTTCAGGGCTAATCAATATTGAATTTCTACCACAAAGCGTTTCCGATCATAATGCTGTACTAGCACATCTTCAGATTAATACATCTTGTAAACCATCCCGATGGAGATTTAATAATTAAAAGACTTTCTTTCTCAACTGAGAGCAGAACTGATTGAATTTATCAATATAAACAAGGACTCTGTTGCTAATCAGGAAATGCTATGGGCTTCCATCAAAGGGTTTTTAAGGAACAATGCTATCTCCTTTTCGGCTAAGCTTAAAAAAATTCATCTTGAACAAATATCAATGTTAGAGAGAAGATGTGGGGAATTAGAAAAGGAATTAAGCAATCAGTTTTCCAATGATACACAACAAAAATTACATTTAGAGAGGGTCGCACTTAATGATCTTTTGCGAAGAAGAGCAGGGTATTTAATGCACATTACAAAACATAAATATTATATAGATGGAAGCAGACCGAGCAGACTCCTTGCGCTTACTCTTAAAAAACATGAGCGACGTTTTAACATCCAAGCAATCCAGAGTTCTAAAAATGTTCTCACCTCACATCCCACCGAGATTAACAAAACGTTCATGTCATTTTTTGAAAAATTATATTCTTCAGAAATGCAACCCAGTAATGATCAGTTAAAAAAATTTTTTGATCAGTTGAGCTTAAATATACTTTCAAAGGAGGAAGCTGACAGCCTTGAATCTGAAATCACCATAGAAGAATTACACTGCGCATTAAGTTCAAATAAAGGAAAGTCCCAGGGAATCGACGGCTTACCAGTGGATTTATATCTAGCGCTGTGGGATCAACTTGGCCATATCTGGTTAGATACTATAAATGAGTCCATATTCAAAGGCCGTTTTCATAAAGATCTCAATACAGCTCTAATCACGGTTTTGCCCAAACCTGGCAAAGATCATTCAGACTGTTCTAATTATAGGCCCATCTCCTTGATTAATGATGACGTTAAAATGAATGCTAAAGTTATTGCCAGGCGTCTACAGTCAGTGATTCATAAACTAATTGACTCAGATCAATCAGGATTTATAACAGGTCGTTTGGCTTCCGACAGTGTTCGTCGAGTTTTACATATCATTGCTGAATCCGAGAAATTAGAAACACCCAGCGGCCTCCTGTTTATTGACGCTGAAAAAGCCTTTGATCGGCTGGAATGGAGCTATCTATGGTATACATTGAAGAAGTTCAATTTTGGTGACCATTTTATTAGAATGATTCAAACTCTATATGCAAATCCCATGGCCAGGGTTTCTACTGGTGGACTCATTTCAGATACTTTTACTATTTGCCGAGGCACAAGACAGGGGTGTCCGCTTTCTCCTTTTATGTTCAACTTATCATTAGAACCTTTGGCACAGTATATTAGACAATGTAAACGTATTACCCCAATTCAGTTAGGCTCATCATCCCATTCTATTTCTTTGTATGCTGACGATACTCTGCTATTTTTATTTGATCTACAACGCTCACTTCCTAACGCCCTTCAAATTATAGACGAATTTGGCATATTATCGGGGTTTAAAATGAATCATCCTAAAACTATTTTAATGCCTCTCAATTCAGATGGTTTTAATTTTTCTATTCCAAGTAATATTCAGATTTCAACACAAGTCAAATATTTAGGGATTCAGTTGAGACCTACTTTTCCCCTTATTTCCAAAGTTAACTATATGTCAATTTATGGGGAAGTTGAGTCAGATATTCAAAGATGGATGTGTCTGTCTTCATCTCCATCCGCCCGAATGTCAACAATAAAAATGAATATTTTGCCTCGTATCAATTTTATTAGCTCTATGCTTCCTCTCCCCCACCAGTGAATTATTGGAAAAAGTTGGACTCTTTACTGATAAAATATATATGGAATGGAAAGCGTCCTCGTATTAAGTGGTCTACACTTCAAAAAAGTAAAATAAAAGGTGGAATGGGCTGCCCTAATTTTAAATGGTATCACTGGTCTTTTATCCTGATCTCAGTTTTGAAATGGTTTGATTCGAGCTCACAGTCTTCATGGAAACAATTAGAAAAAGATCGTATTTCACCAATTCGTTTGCCAGATTTTTTATTTTCAGGCCTTTCGCACAGGAAATGCTCACTGTATTATGGTCCTATAATTTCCTACACTCTTCAAATATTCAAAAAGATTGAAGCCTGTTTTGCATCTAAAACTTTATGGCACACTCATACCCCGATTTGGCACAATCTGAACTTACTTTCTGGCGGTCAACCTTTCGTTCAGCCTTCCTGGTCTACAAAAGGCATTCTAACGTTAAACAACATAAAAGGGGAAGATTCAATTTTGGATTTTCATGACTTAATAGGAAGATTTAATATCTTGTCTAACACTTTATTTTTATATTTCAAATTACGTGCCGTGCTAAAAGCCCATAAGGTGTAAATCTTCATACTCACCCGGTGGTGAATTGGATCCCAAACGCACCAAGCACAGGAATTGTGTCATATTTTTATCTCTGCTTTCAAAATCTTAATACAGATAACTTTTCTAAAGTTAGAGCTTGGATAATAGATCTGAAAGTTTCTAACAAGACAATTGAATGGAATACAGTGTGGGAAAATACATTCCATGCATCCACAAACCCAAACCACCAATTCATTCATTTTAAAGTTATTCACAGGGCATATCTAACCACACGCATACGACATGTAATGGGTCTATCACCCCACCCATATTGTAATTTCTGTGGACCGGGTTGTGTGGACACTTTGGTACATATGCTGTGGGACTGTCCAGATGTGCAAAAATTCTGGGATAGGGTGCTTGATGTTTTGTACAAGGCGTCGGGGATTTGTATCCCAAAAGATCCTGTTATTTTATTGTTGAATGACAATTCTCAATTTCCTCTATGTGAGAAGGTACGGAAATTCTGGTTAGCTGCCATGACCGCCACAAAAAAGTCTCTTGTTCAACGATGGAAACCTCCCCATGACCTTTCTATTAAACATTGGCTTCACTCTTTACTGGAGATATTATACCTGGAGCTGTCATCTGCACGGACCAATCACGCTAATCCTAGGACTGTTTCGATGTGGGAGAAATGGATATCTACAGTCAAGACATTTTTGGCTAATTAATCTGCTGCTACGTATGGGTGTTACCATTAGCATTATTTTATTTGTCTTTCTCTGTATGAATTTTATTTTATCCCTTGTTATTCAGATACTGCTCAATGTCCCGAAGTGCAATGGGGTGGGTGCGGGAGGGGGGCTTTAGAGGGAAATTAGTAGTCGTATAAGTTTTCTTTACTTTAATGCAAATACTTTGTAAACTTTTTCAAAATAAATAAAAACACTAAAAAAAATTAAAAATGTATGTGCATAAGATGGAAGAAAGTAAAATGCAAAAATTTAATGAGTACTTTTCAAGTTGTAATAAAATGTTAGGGTGTAAAATAAAAAAATAAAAAAAAATCCTCAGGAATGTAATCAAATAAAAGTACAAGTAATCAGTTTAAATTGCACTTGAGTAAAGTACAAATCCCCAAAATAATACTTAAGTATTTTACAATCCTGCCATGGAGTCAAACTATGGTTCAAGACCCATTTCCATGGAGTTGTGGGAATGGTAACAGTCCTAGATCATTTTCTGCACATGGTATATGAATTTAAAAGATTGATGGAAAAATAGTTCATTTCGGATTTTAGATTTGTTCAGGAAATATAAATATGGACTCATCGGGATGATGATTTGACAAGTGGAGGGTGGGTGTGGTATTAAGCTCGTAGTTTTGGGGGATTTGTTTGACAAAAGGGGAATATTGTGCAGGTGTTTTAAGTATGTGTACCTGTAGATTGTGAGTGATCCCTAAAACCCCGCTAACCAGGGGTGCGTTTCCCATACAGCGACGTAACTCGCTGCTTTACTACCATAGTACGATGCATCGTTGAAGAAATCAACTAGCTAGTCACGACTATTTCCCGAAACCGTATTGTCGCAAATTGGTAGTTCAACCACTTTAGTTAATGATGTCACGCAGGTGGTGGAGTAATAACTACTTTTAATTAATCTGTTTGAGATCTAATTCACGCTAGATGTTTTGCTATAAATTGCTATAATTTCCAGATTCAATCATAGGCTCGTTCACATACTAGAGCATGTACGCACTCTGCAGACTTAAATACAGGTCTTGCAAGTTGTGCTGCGACCATTTCCCTGTGCGATTCAGCACTATTAAAAGAGCTATTTCCTTTAAAGGGTCCAATTTCCCAAATACTTGCCCAAGGTTCCCACCACTCCTTTTAGGGATCAGGTGGTGAACCTGCGAGCGCTGCCAGAGGAGGCAGACCCAGCCCTTGCTTTACTCTTTCCCGTTCTCGCTTTGCCGCCTATATGTCTTAATTTATTTAAAGTTATTAGCATTTTTGGAAATTTCATTATAACTTTTGACCAAAAGGTGGCACTGTCTTGTCTCTCGGAGCGCGTCCAGCTCGTCACGACACGCCCGCAGCTGCAGGCTCTGACAAACACATAACAGCAAATTATACATCTGTATAATGTGTCTCTTTTTACAACAAAAATGTGAATTCTGCTTCAGACAGTGAAGCAGTCTGAATTCAGACAGTCTCATACATACAGATACAGATTCGGGCTACGGTCTACAAACGCCTATGTAGGCGAAATTTGTTTGACATTTCTAATCGTAAACACAGCCATGCTGAAGCCTGCAGTAATGTTTTTCATTGATGTTATGGCAGTGCACTCTGCTTATTGTTTTTCGAGAATGTTGCACTCCTGTTTGTCATTGTGCACAAAACTTCACGCCAATAATCATCAGAAATATTTCTGACTTGTGCGCGTCTCAAGCACCCTCTTTACGTTTGTCCTAATGCCTGTTAGTTGTCCATGGCCTATATTTGGTGTTAAAATGGAAACGTCTTTAGACATGGAAAATCGAACACTTATGTCTCAAAATCAAACAGGATTTTTTCACAAAAGTGACAGCCCTAATACTGAGTTTTGTAATGTTACACCAATGCATTCGTTAAGTATAGCATTTTATATCACAATACTGTATTGAAGTCAATGGCAATTTCATGTTTTGTTCTATTATAGCGCCAACAAGAGGCACAATCCCACCATTTTTTATGTCCTCATAGTGAGCCCACACGTGTGTCAAATTTGGTGAAAATATTTCATTTAGTTTTGGAGTTATAGACATTTATATGTATAAACACATAACAAATGACCCACACCTGACTTGCCACTTACTATTAATATTTTGACATTTGGGCATTAGTGTTAAGCCAACAACCTATGTTTCCAAACTTCCTACGGTGGTTTCAAATGTTTTTTTAAGCGCTAAATCACAACGCTACACAAACCATAAGGCAAACACTAGCATGTTTGGTATTGTTGGAGTCGGCAATGATTCAGGAACCTAAGGAGATGATTCCTGTGAAAATAAGTTGACCACACCCAGAGTTATAAGCATTTAAAAAATTTATTTTACCGCTAGGTGATGCTGGTTTGAAACTTCTCAGGCTCCTTCAGGGCATCATCATACTGATGACCCATACCAAGTTTCATAACGATACGTTCATAAAATACAGAATTTTGGTGCAAAATTTAAAATGGCCGATGCCTAAAATAGTCGGTATGGAAAAAATGGATATCAGTCGACTCGGCATGATCCCCTGAATTTGGTTGACTGATTTTTGGACAAACTGTTCAGAAGTTATAAGCAGAAATAGCCATTTTTTGTGTCTCTAGCCCTTACGGTTCAAAAGTTTTTAGCATAAATATGAGTTAAACTTTGGACAGTTGGTGGCGCTAGAGGGATTGAGTTAGAGACTCCATTTGCTATGGTGACTGTTCAGACTGTCTTCTGTCAGTGTGCCAAATTTCATAACTTTCCCGCAAGCGGTTCTATGGTCTGCCATAGACTTCCATACAGAAGAAGAATAAGAATGCCAACGATTTCAAGAGGTGCCTACGCACTTTTAGTGCTTGGCCCCTAAATACATCAAAGAAAGTATACATTTTGTAAAAGTTTATCCAGTGGGGCTTCTTATCCCAGTAGGGGCCAATTTACTCTTTTAATGTTTTACATTTTCTGATATTACAACTAAATGAGCAAATGTTTCTATTTATTTTCTATAATAACACATTAGCTGATGCATCATCATTCTGCACATGCTAAACTTATATCTAAATATGTTGCAAATGAAATATGTCTAAAACAGAAATATGTTTAAAAGTAAATCCACATTGTTCTAAAGGGGGCATCTTCCCCCATTTTACCCTACTATTAGAGTAAAACATTTGCTCCTGGATAATATTATATTAATAATATATTTCCATCTTCCCACTGGAGAAGAAACAAGCAGGAGGAATTACTCCAGGAGAAACTACGGACATACTATTGTAAAGATGGAGTTTGAGGAAGAACCCTGCAGAATAAAAGATGAAGATACAGTGGAACAAACAGGTTGGTGTTTTCCTTCATTCTCTTTAATATAATATTTGAAGACTACATGTCTATGTTTTCATGTATTAATTATATACAGTGGAGAGAACAAGTATTTGATACACTGCCGATTTTGCAGGTTTTCCCACTTACAAAGCATGTAGAAGTCTGTCATTTTTATCATAGGTACTCTTCAACTGTGAGTGACGGAATCTAAAACAAAAATCCAGAAAATCACATTGTATGATTTTTAAGTAATTAATTTACATTTTATTGCATGACATAAGTATTTGATACATCAGAAAGCAGAACTTAATATCTGGTACAGAAACCTTTGTTTGCAATTACAGAGATCATACGTTTCCTGTAGTTCTTGACCAGGTTTGCACACACTGCAGCAGGGATTTTGACCCACTCCTCCATACAGACCTTCTCCAGATCCTTCAGGTTTCGGGGCTGTCACTGGGCAATACGAACTTTCAGCTCCTTCCAAAGATTTTCTATTGGGTTCAGGTCTGGAGACTGGCTAGGCCACTCCAGGACCTTGAGATGTTTCTTACGGAGCCACTCCTTAGTTGCCCTGGCTGTGTGTTTTGGGTCGTTGTCATGCTGGAAGACCCAGCCACGACCCATCTTCAATGCTCTTACTGAGGGAAGGAGGTTGTTGGCCAAGATCTCACGATACATGGCCCCATCCATCCTCTCCTCAATACGGTGCAGTCGTCCTGTCCCCTTTGCAGAAAAGCATCCCCAAAGAATGATGTTTCCACCTGCATGCTTCACGGTTGGGATGGTGTTCTTGGGGTTGTACTCATCCTTCTTCTTCCTCCAAACACGGCGAGTGGAGTTTAGACCAAAAAGCTCTATTTTTGTCTCATCAGACCACATGACCTTCTCCCATTCCTCCTCTGGATCATCCAGATTGTCATTGGCAAACTTCAGACGGGCCTGGACATGCGCTGGCTTGAGCAGGGGGACCTTGCGTGCGCTGCAGGATTTTAATCCATGACGGCATAGTGTGTTACTAATGGTTTTCTTTGAGACTGTGGGCTCAGCTCTCTTCAGGTCATTGACCAGGTCCTGCCGTGTAGTTCTGGGCTGATCCCTCATCTTCCTCATGATCATTGATGCCCCACGAGGTGAGATCTTGCATGGTGCCCCAGACCGAGGGAGATTGACCGTCATCTTGAACTTCTTCCATTTTCTAATAATTGCGCCAACAGTTGTTGCCTTCTCACCAAGCTGCTTGCCTATTGTCCTGAAGCCCATCCCAGCCTTGTGCAGGTCTACAATTTTATCCTTGATGTCCTTACACAGCTCTCTGGTCTGGGCCATTGTGGAGAGGTTGGAGGCTGTTTGATTGAGTGTGTGGACAGGTGTCTTTTATACAGGTAACGAGTTCAAACAGGTGCAGTTAATACAGGTAATGACTGGAGAACAGGAGGGCTTCTTAAAGAAAAACTAACAGGTCTGTGAGCTGGAATTCTTACTGGTTGGTAGGTGATCAAATACTTATGTCATGCAATAAAATGCTAATTAATTATTTAAAAATCATACAATGTGATTTTCTGAATTTTTGTTTTAGATTCCGTCTCTCACAGTTGAAGAGTACCTTTGATAAAAATTACAGACCTCTACATGCTTTGTAAGTAGGAAAACCTGCAAAATCGGCAGTGTATCAAATACTTGTTCTCCCCACTGTATATAATAATTATTAGCATTAATAATTAACTAATTTCATTTATTTACTGGTATTGCTACTGACTACGATTATACTTAATTTTGTTTTTAATTTGTCCTTCTTTAATTAAATTATGGGAATTTAATTTTAGATCCTATGGATGTGAATGTTTTGAAACATGAGTTTCGAAGACCTCATTTCACAAATGAAGATGGAAACATTTCACAGACTGAAAATAATTTCATACAGAAAAGTGCTGGAAAAACTGGGGTCAAAGGATCTTTTGCCTGTTCAGAGTGTGGAAAGAGTTTCGCAGATAAATCAAAACTTAACAGACACATGAGAATTCACACTGGAGAAAAACCTTTCACATGCACTCAGTGTGGAAAGAGTTTCACATATAGAAGTATTCTTGAAGATCATCTGCGCCGACACTCTGGAGTGAAGTCGTTCAGCTGTGATCAGTGTGATAAAACATTTGTTTTTTCATCAAGTTTAAATTCACACCTTAAAGTTCATGCTGGTTTGAAGCCTCACATTTGTACTTTCTGTGGAAAGAGTTTCTCACTACTGAAGTATTTAAAAGATCATGAGAGTATTCATACTGGTGTGAGAGCTTATGTGTGCTCTGACTGTGGGAAGAGCTTTAGTACATCCAGCCACTTAAAAAAACACCAGAGAGTTCATACTGGAGAGAAACCGCACAAGTGCTCACACTGTGAAAAGTGTTTCGCTCGGTCAGATTACTTGAAAGAACATGAGAGAATTCATACTGGAGAGAAGCCGCACCAGTGCTCTTCATGTAGAAAGAGTTTCACCCAATCGTCTAGTCTACAGTATCATAAGAGAAAGGGTTGCCAGAAGTTTCCTAAATAAGCAAAAGTTCATATTCAGATGCATCACTTTCATGTTAATAGTTTGATATTGTGATAAACCAACAGATGGAATTTCTTGCAACACAGCGACAATATCTGAGAGAGAAATTTGTCAAAATTACATAGAGGCATGGTGAGGATTGTTGGAAATTGGGGGGAGGTAAAAATTTAAGATGGAAATGCTTATTTTTTATACTTGCGAGTAAATATAGTGAAACTAATCATCTCCATCGATATTCTGTACAAATTAATTTAGTTAGTCTGGCTGTTAAGAGGTGATGCACTATTATAAATGTCATTCATTATATCTATACTTACATTGTATGTAGAATTTGTTTCAATAATAAAGGAACAAAACTCTTTGAGTGGCTTAAGTCATGAGTATTTTTTTATTTTTTTTATGGACAAAAAAGCAATATCATGAGTCAGGGTTTACAGCCGCTACTTCCTCTTTCCAAATAAGGTTGGCGGCCTCAGGCCCATCCTCGATCTCCGACATCTGAATCGCACCCTTGAAACGGCCGTTCAAGATGCTAACATTGAAACAAATCCTCTCTCAGGTGTGTCCAGGGGAATGGTTTTTCGCAGTGGATCTGAAAGATGCCTACTTTCATATCCAAATACTTCTGGCTCCTGGTCAAGCGTGGAGAAAAAGATACACATCAACTGCCTGGAAATGCTGGCAGTCTTCTTGGCCCTCATAACTTTCCTGTCAGACCTGAGTGGGCACCACGTCTTAAGGGGGGGTCGCACACCGGACGCGCAGTGCCACGCCGAGCAGCGCCACATCTTTAAAATTCGAACACATTATTCTCTATGAGTGTACACACGCCAGCGGCGCCATTCGACGTCTATCCGCGGCGCCCAGCTACGGCTCAGGACCTTGTTCAAAATCCTGCGGCGCCACAGAGCGACATTTACATAGTTTTACATTAAATGTACATTTATTTGTCTCAAATCGTCAATGTATATACTGACTTCACCATGTGCTGCAATATACATTTAGTTTTACATTCATTCACAGAAATCATCTGCTTGAATGAAAATTGCCGATGTTATCGGATTTTCAGGTGATATTCTCAATTCATTCAGTTAACGGACACTCTGAGGTAAAGTGAATTCAGACTGCAGACTTAGCAACAATTGTATTTAATTGTACAGTACAATCATAACATAGTACAGGCATTATCTTAATTCCATAATGTCCTTAAACATAACAATATTGCTGGCCATAAACTGAGAAAATGCGGTGTGCGATACCTCGAGTTGTCCTAGACGTGACGCGGCGCTGCGCGTCCGGTGTGCGATCCCCTTTAGTCTGCTCGGACAACATGGCAGTGGTGTCATACATAAACCACCAAGGTGGGCTCAGATCGAGGCCTCTGTACAAGCCAGCCAGACACCTCCTCCTGTGGGCACAACTCAATCTCGGCGTGCTGAGGGTTTGCAATCTCAATCTGCGCTTGCTGACGCTCCATCCCCAGATGGTTCACACGATTTGGAGTGTTTTTGGGAGGGCAGAGGTCAACCTCTTCGCTTCAAACTCTCACTGCTCAATATATTTCTCGAAGGACAAGGATGGCGTATTTCTTTGTCACTATTTAGAGCCTGTTGCAAGAAAGTGTTTGAACATAAATCTCTGTCTCTGTGGGTAAAATATTCTTGGAACAATTAAGTCAACCTTTCAAGTCACCTTTATTTATATAGCACTTTTTAACAATACAGATTGTTTCAAAGCAGATTTACAGTGATAACAGGAAAATAATGCAACAAAGTTTCTTTCCACTGTACAGCAGATCAAGAAGAAAATAGCATCAAAGTCCAGCTTAAGTAAGTTCACTGGTTAATTTCTGTTGAAAAAAAGGTATTAATTTAGTTAATTTATCTATAAAGGCAGTCTGAAGACTCAGTTCAGCTCTCATACAAGGGTGTCAATGCAGGCAGATCAATATTATTGTTGAATATTACGTGTCCCCAAATAAGCAAGCCAAAGGCGACAGTGGCAAGGATCCAAAACTCCATCAGTGACAGAATGGAGAAAAAAACCTTGGGAGAAACCAGGCTCAGTTCTCCTCTGGCCAACAAATGAAGTGTATGATTATGATTTAGGCAGCATTACAGAAGCCAGATTAGATCAGAATATTCAGAATATTTATCCAGTTCCATCTGGTTGAAGATCGGATTCATCACGCAGGTATAGAGATGAGTTTGTTGAGGATCAGTCGTGTCGATGAGGCCTTCACAGGGGAGAGTCTAGTTGATACAATCTCAGGATTGATAAGCTGCTGGGTTCATGAATATTAATCACATTCGCTGGAACTGATTTGCTGAAATCAAAACGGGGATGAGTGCCAGCCAATGAGATTGCCGTTTGCGCATTAGTCCCGCCCACTACCGGAGAAACCAGAAAATATCCTGCTTGTTCTTAAAAGCCGAATAATTCAAATGAACTCTGTTATTTTTACTGGGAAATACAACAAAGAATATCGTTTTCATGTAGCATGTCAATTCTGCTTGGTTTTTAAGGCTCTCTCACTCTCACTCTCTCTTTTTGCATGTGTGAGAAACGCAGCGCTCTCAGCAAAGCGACAGTGAGTCGTGCGCTTTCACACTACAGTTTACGGTACGTCAAAAGTCTACAGGTACGCTGCGCACAGATCACCTGACTCATGAGAGTTTAAATGCTGGGGAATATTCCCATCTTCCCACAGGAGAAGAAGCAAGCAGGAGGAATTACTCCAGGAGAAACTACTAACATACTATTGTAAAGATGGAGATTAAGGAAGAACCCTGCAGAATAAAAGATGAAGATACAGAGGAAAAAATAGGTTGGTGTTTTCCTTCATTCTCTTTAATGACTGATTAAGAACATTAAGATGAGACTACATTTTTGCCTAATTGTGACTCACCTAGTATATTTATTGTTCTCATTTCTCCTTTATTTGAATTTTGAAAATTTGATATGTTGATTTTAGACCCGATGGAAGATAGAACAATACAGAAAGCAGCTCATACAAAAAAATACTAAATAGGTAACAATGAAATTGTCAATTTTCCATACATTAGCTTTTAACGAAGAGGGGGCCGTTCGAATTTGGTGCTCAGCCATCATGCATCTGTTATGTGCGCGACTCTGTTATGTGAACGCCACAGACTGTCCGTGCACTGCACGTCCGCTTTAGAGTTCCGCCTTTTTCGTTCCGTCAATATTACGTTATTAGGAATTATTATTTATTTTTTTAGAAAATTGATTTTTGAATTCTGTTGTTTCTTTAACCCTCTGGGGTCTGAACTGTTTTCTGGCCCTGGAGGTGTTCTGACATGCTCTGACATTTGTGCTTATTTCTGTTACTTGTGACATTTTCATGGCTAAAGTCTTATTACACTGTATTTAGCACAAACTCTGCTACAATAATATATCAGCAGCATGTATGTAAAAGTTTGTAGTTTTGAGATAATGACATTTATGCGTGGTTTGTGAAAATACATTATTTTCTTTATTTTACAAAAGCACAATGTTTTGATTTGATTGTAAGTGGATACATACAAAAGTAGAAATATCACAGATTCTTTTTTTATATTTCTTTTTTCTGTATGACCATAAATGACGGAGTAATTTAAGTTTAAGGCCCGTACACACCGGGACGAATTTCGCGCGCGATATTCGCCGACGTTTAACGCCTCGTGACTAAACAAAGGGCGCCAATGTGAGTGTGCACACCAACGCGAAAAACGCCACGTGTAAAAGCGTAATTTTTTTTTAAACGCCTCGGGTTCGTTTTTTTGGTTTGACACGCCGCGTCAAAAACTATCCGACTAATGAGATTGGCGCTTTTGCTCACGTGTCTGGAGCTTCTGAAGTTACAGTAAAACACAACTTGGGGGCGCTCAAACACAAAACGGTCTTGCCGAGCACACATACGTAACAGCGAAGAAGATATACGCCAAGTAGCGTCTACACTGCCCATAGACAGACACTGCCGGGAAGAAATGACGAGGAAGATGCAAGGCAAGATGAATGTAGAGCTGCTGGTCTCGTTGGTGTCGGAATAAAGAACTATATGACAAACGCAACAGCAACTACAAAAATCTTGTTAAAAGAGAACTGTTATGGAGTGGTATTGCAGAGTATAGACTGTTATAGAGTGGTATTGTATTTCTGTTTTACATTAAGCGCCATCTAATGTCAGGGAATGAATTTGCATGTTCACTCGGCTCATCGTCAGCGAAAATCGCTTGGGTGTGAACACAAAAAACGCGTTGAAAAACGCTGGCGAATAACGCGCGCCGATATTCGTCCCGGTGTGTACGGGCCTTTATTGTGCTACAATGTGAAGAAAATCCAGCAAAACGCGAGGGCGCGTTTGCGAACCCCAGAGGGTTAAATGCTAGAGGGCTAAGACATCTTACTAAGTGAAATGCTGTTTTCTTATATCTCGAACAATTCAAATCTGATTTTTGTTTCCTCCAAGAATGTCACTCAACTGTTAATTAAGAGGATCTTAATTTTTGGAGGTCACGATGGGGACTGGACATATGGATGTCTCATGGTACGACACATTCAGCCGGTATATGCATCTTAAAAGTTTAAAGGGAAGGTGTTAC
Source organism: Leuciscus leuciscus (assembly GCF_965113295.1). NCBI lineage: Eukaryota > Metazoa > Chordata > Actinopteri > Cypriniformes > Leuciscidae > Leuciscus > Leuciscus leuciscus. Next base: position 34,141,169 of record NC_138740.1, on the reverse strand, counting down.
TTAATGTAAGTGATTTAGGTAGATGTTATATCTGTCTCGTTACTGAAATTTCAAATTTGACGTTTATTCTTTTTTGTGTTTATGGTTATAATCAGCAGGGGGAAAAAAATAAGCATTTATTATTCCGTATAAGCATATATAAAATTCTGTATGTGAATTGAAAAAATAACCAATCTTTTATCAAAAAATTTGGATAATTTACTTGATTGTGAAAAGGCAGAATTGGTTGAATTACAGTGCAAATTAGACAACATATATAAAAACATAAAGCTGAAGTGGCATTTATTAAGATTGCGCATTGAAGATTCAGATTGGAAAGACAGCAAGCTAAAAAAAAACAAATTCAAAAACGAATGATTAACGGTAATATTAGTGATGACCCTAAAGTTATCGCAAAGTTCTGTGACAAATTTTACAGTGATTTGTATACTTCTACATTTTCCCAACAAATGAATGTTTTCTGTAAATGATTACCTAATATAAAGCAGTTTAGATTTAGATAAACAAGTTTGTGACGCCTCTATCACATTGAAGGAGATAGCCAACAAATCTACTCAGCTCAGAGTTTTACTAGCTATTTAATCATAGTATAGCACCATTCTTGATAAAGGTGTATGAGGAAAGTATAGAAAAAACATTACTTCCAGCCACATTATGTCAAGGATTAATAACTCTTATCCTAAAATTAAATAAAAAATCCCCTCTTAATAGACAGTTGATATCCAATTACACTATTAAATAATGTTTATAAAATAATAGCTTCAGGCGACTCCTTTTGCAGGATGGTCCAAATGCTATACAAAAATCTAAACAGCTCAATTAAACTAAGTAATGGTACTTAACCTAGATTCTTTTTTAAATGAGGAGTTAGACAAGGATGTCAAGTTTCCACTTACCTATTCCTAATTGCAACACAGTTCCTTAGCACACATATCAATAGTAGTCCTTTGAAAGGTATCACAGTTGGCAACACTAAAATAAAAATGAGTCAATTAGCGGACTATACAGCGTTATTCTTGAATGATTCGTCAGAAATTCCAGTGGCTTTGGGTATTCTTCAGTCATTTTCTGGATTAACTCTAAATTTTGATAAATGCGAATTGCTACCTATTAAAAATTGCTCTCTTACTTCAATTGAGAATATTACTGTTAAAAACAGGGAAACATATCTAGGTTTACAAATAACTAAAGATGAATGTTGTTCAGCAAACTTCAAACCTATTATAACCAAAACACCAAAAAATGGATTTGCTGGTTACAAAGGGATCTGTCCTTAAAAGGCAGAACACTGCTCACTAAAGCAGAGGTTCTGTCTCGTCTAGCCAGTGCAGTTGAGTCTCTTTTTCAGCTCAGTCTCTCACTTAAACGCACCGAGATAACTACAGCCGACTGTCAGAATTCGCGTTCTGCGCCTACGTGTCTATGAGACAACTGTCTATTTCTGCAGATTTATTCATCTATATTCGTCATTCAAAAAGGGAAAGTGATGCTGCAGGTACACAAACCTTGAACAAAGCAGTGCGTGCTTACCATTTTGAATATCAATCCTGCTAAACACTTTCTTTATTCCACTCCGCTCATGTTAATATTGAATTATTTGTCAGGGAACACTCAGGTAAAATGACGTAACATTAGAACAGCCTTCTATCTGTACCGTTTCGACTTAAACTACGTCGGCCGACGCACAAAAACGGCCTGACACTGCAATACACAACACCGGCCAACTATCAAGTAGAGGGCGGGGCTTGCTGTGTTCATACTTGCAGCCCTTCTTCAACTTTCAGGCTGAAACGGATGATATGGGACAACTGGCCAAATAGTTTCACTTCCAAATTAAGTACGATCGGGACATTTGACAAGGATTATTTTTAATTTTTTTACATTTAACAAAGAACTGGAGTTTTTAAGTTAACCCTTTCGCACGTACGATCACACCGGTGTGATCAGTCTAGGCTGGTCCCTGGAGCGTACGATCACACCGGTGTGATTAGAACGGTTAGTGCATCGCGTGATCAACTGCTAAATTCAAATGTGCTTTCGCGCGTTGGCTGGCGCTGAGCCAGAGACAGGCTCGCTCAGAGCTGTCATATCACAACTTTTCAGTGTTTTCAACCACATAATGTTTATTTTAGGTTTCTGACATATAAATTCACATAAGTACTAAAAAAAACAATACATTTAGAGTTTGTAAAATACACACTGATGTCTATGGAAGAGGCAATAATAATCCTTTCCATTTATAATTAGACACATTTTATTCATATCAGACACATTGTGTAAGTAACTTTAAAGTTTACTCTATTCTTCTCCCAGTTCACTTACTTTCATATATTTCAGGAGAAGTGGATGAATTCACGTGTTGTAAATCCAACAGATCCGATTCTCTGAACTGTGGCACAAACTAACATGTGCATACAGCTCAACTAACGCGATCGTTATAAAGGTGTTTAAACAACAAAACACTTCCACTTGCATATATTTGACAATCGGAATATCAGATATTTCATGCCATAGCTAACAAATTTGTGAATATTTTGAATAAAAAAGGAAAAATTACATAAGAGCAGATCATCATTCATTCAGCGCTGTTGTTGCTGTGGTGGGACACGTTCTAAATAACGGTTGCCTTGAAAAACTCACGCTGGGGGGTCAGCCAGAATATATTAAATTTACGTGTGAAAGGGTAAATGCCTGTATCTCTGAATTGAAAACAATTCCTTTATCTGTAATTTGCACACATTCGCACGTTTATTGGATGTCTGATTACATCAATAAACCCTCATCAATATTCATTCAGCTTCTCTATTCACTGAATTAAAGGATTTATAGTTTAAGAGTGCTATAGTTTAATAGTATAAACTATAGTTTAATAATAAATGAGGAATTTTAGAGCTCATTTCTGATAATAACACCACTTATTTAAAGTGTTTGTGTCAAGCTGAAATGAAGAAGAGGATTCAATTGCAAGTGAAAATAGAGTTTATTGAACACAATGATAAGTGAGCAGAAATGGTCAGATGATGCAGGTGCAGAACAGTCTCTCTGGATAGCGCAGGGACGTTGAATGGGCAACCCAATCCTTCATGGAAGAAGCAGCAGCGAAAAGGTAATCCACATGAACCCACGCACGAAGCTCAGAACTCCAGATGAATAATCCAAGGAAGATACTACATTCAAGTAGTACTCTGGTAACGCGTTATGTGCGTACTCAACCATTAAGAGTTGCTGACTCCAGGAGGAAGGATTCTTGGATAGCAAACATTGCAACACTCTCTCCAAGTCTTGGTTAGCTCTCTCGGTTTGGCCATTGCTTTGGGGATGGAACTCTGAAGACAGACTGACCGTCGCTCCCAGTAATCTACAAAATTCTTGCCAAAATTTGGACACAAATTGGGGCCCCCTGTTGGAAACCACGTCCATCGGGAGGCCATGTAAGCGAAAGACGTGATCTACGACAGTCACCGCTGTCACCTTGGCTGAAGGCAATTTAGGCAAGGGAATAAAATGTGCCGCCTTCGAGAATCGGTCCACTACGGTCAAAATGACCATCTTGCCTTGAGATGGTGGTGATAAAATCTAGCGCTATATGGGACCAGGGTCTCGAACGGACAGAAAGCGGTTGGAGTAACCCATCTGGGGGTCGATTGGAAGTCTTACCAGTGACACAAACCGAGCAAGCCAAAACAAAACTGCGAATGTCGCAAGCCATTAATGGCCACCAGAATCACTGCTTTACCAAAAAACTGGTACGGTTTACTCCTGGATGGCACGCTACGTTGGAACAATGACCCCATCGAATAACGTCGGACCATAATTCCTTCGGCACAAATAACCGACTCGGTGGGCAACCGGGCGGGGGCATTTCCCCTTCTAGGGCGGTTTTGACCCTCGATTCGATCTCCCATGTGAGTGTGGAGACAAAGTGTCTCTAGGTAAAATGCACTCTGGAGTGGACGGGCGTTCGGATCGATCAAACATACGAGATAAAGCATTGGGTTTGATGTTTTTGGAACCCGAGCGGTACGAGAAAGAAAAATCAAAACGACCGAAAAAAAGTGCCCACCGAGCCTGCCTGGAGTTGAGTCTTCTGGCGGATCTAATATATTCCATGTTCTTGTGATCGGTCCAAATGATAAAAGGTACTCCTGACCCTTCTAACCACTGACGCAATTCCTCCAACGCTAACTTGACTGCCAACAACTCTCTGTTACCAATGTCATAGTTACGTTCGGTGATAGACAATGGGAGAAAAACGCGCAAGGGTGCATCTTGTCGTCTGAGGAAGAGCGTTGGGAAAGAACCGCACCTACCCCCACCTCTGACGCGTCGACTTCCACCATGAACTGACGTGAAGGATCAGGGACTATCAGGATGGGAGCCGAAACAAAGTGGCTTTTCAGTTTGGAGAATACAGCTTTGGCTGTATCAGACCACCTGAACGTCTTTCTGGGGAGGTCAAGCCAGTCAGAGGAGCGGCTAGTGTGCTGAAGTTGCGAATAAAACGCAGATAGATTTTGGTAGACCCCAGAAACCTCTGTAGGGCCTTACGGGAATCTGGACTTGGCCAATCTACCTCAGCCTTAACCTTGTCGGGATCCATAAGCACTCCCTCAGACGAGATGATGTAACCTAGGAAAGGAACAAACTGTGCATGAAAAGCGGATTTCTCCTCCTTGACAAAAAGCCTGTTCTCTAGCAACCTCTGAAGCTCTCGTCTGACGTGTTGAACGTGTTCCTGGAGAGACGATGAAAAAAATCAATATGTCATCCAGGTAGACATATGAACTTATCTACCATAACTCTCAGCACGTCATTGATGAGTGCCTGGAAAACCACCGGGGAGTTGCACAGACCTTTTGCATGACCAAATATTCAAAATGACCCCTGGGGGTGTTAAACGTGGTTTTCCACTCACCCCCCTCCCTTATGCGAACCAAATGATAAGCATTGTGTAAATCCAATTTTGTGAAGACAGATGCTCCTTGCAACCGCTCGAAGGCTGAAGACATCAACAGCAAAGGATAAGTATTCTTTACCGTGATGTTGTTCAGCCCCCGGTAATCAATTCACGGTCGCAGAGAGCCATCCTTCTTCCCCACAAAAAAGAACCCCGCCCCCGCTGGAGAAGTGGAAGAACGGATGAACCCGGCTGCTAGAGAATCAGAAATGTATTTCTCCATGGCCTCCCTTTCTGAAACAGAAAGTGAGTAAAGCTTGCCCTTGTACCTGGTAGTAGATCTATAGCACAGTCATAGGGACGATGCAGAGAAAGAGAAGCAGCATGGGACTTACTGAACACTTCCTTCAGGTTGAGGTACTCTGCGGGCACGTTTGACAAATTCACAGACTCATCCTGTAACACATGACACAGACAAACATGCAGACATGAGACAACAGGCATAAAAGTGATTGCTCCAGGCTGAGACAGAACTGTGGCCCCAGTCCACCCTGGGATTGTGTTGCACCAGCCAGGGATGACCGAGGACTATGGGAGCCAATTGAGAGTCCATAAGTAGGAATGACAGTTCCTCCGTGTGGTTTCCTGATGTGATGAGTGTTATGGGACTGGTGGTGAGAGAGATGTTTGGTAGTTCTTGGCCGTTGAGAGCATTGACAGAAATCTTGTGAGTGAGTGATGTGACGAGAATGTGAAGTGTATGAGCGAAAGTCAAGTCCATGAAGTTACCTTCTGCTCCAGAGTCCAGTAAGGCCTGACAGTTGTGAGACCGGGTTGCCCATTGCAGTCTTACCGGGAGGAGAGTTGAAGATGAGGTCTTTTCTGCGGAGATCCAACCCGATAGTAGCCTCCTTCTTACTACCGGGCCCGATCTTTTACTGGACAAGAGATCAGGAAATGGCCAGCTCCTCCACAATAGAGACATAGTCCCTTGGATCTCTGTCTTTCTCTCTCCTCCTGGGAAAGCCAAGCTCTACCCACCTGCATGGGCTCGTGATCGGAAACAGGGCTGACCGTATCACCGCCGCTGGCTTGTGGACCTTCGGAGTTCCCAGGGAGCATGGCTAGACGTGATCGTCGTTCCATACGCTGTAGATGAGCGTCTACCCTAAATGCCAGCTCTGTAAGTCCATTCAAACTCTTTGGGAGGTCCAATGTGTAGATTTCCTTCTGGATACGGTCAGTAAGCCCATGCAGGAACATGTCCCACTGTGCCACCTCTTTCCAATGGCACTCTGCGGTCAGCGTGCGAAATTCAGATCTGCGAGTAGTCGGGCCGCCTCTCGCCCCGCCACCGCATGGTCGAAGACTCTCTTAATTTCTTCTGAGAGTGCCTGGAATGAGGAGCAGCATTGGTTTTGGTTCTCCCACACCGCCGTTCCCCACAGGGCCACCCGTCCTGTCAGCCGTGTCAGCACAAAAGCCACTTTGGATTGTTCATTGTTGAATGTTCGGGGTTGCAGGGAGAAAAACATTGAACATTTGTCAGAAACGCTCTGCGAAAGTTCAGCTCTCTGGAATACGCCTCTGGAGCAGGTAAACGCGACTCAGGTTGACGGTTGAATTCTGGAAGTGTGGGATGAACAGGCGGTGTGGGTGACGCGTCGGGACTCTTGAGTTGTTGAATCTGTTGGGTGAGCTGGGACCTGACACACACAGAAAGAGTCAAACTATATGTTATATCATGAACTATGTGCAAACTAGACAAAGGAGAGCTGGAGTGCTGCTGGTATCCCTGGTATCCTCTGGTGTTCTTGGAAGGGTTAAATGTTCATATAAATGAATTGGAAAAAATCCAGGTCCAGGCACTCAGTGGGATGCAAAAGTTAAAAAGCCGTTATTGTTTTTGAGGGCTAAAACATTAAAACACCAAGGCGTATCTGCCCACTGGCCTTCATCAGGGTGTATGTGCAAACTAGTTTCAATTAAATGTCAAGATTGACGATCTATTGAAATACAGTATAGTCACAATCTATTCTATTTTCTGTTCTAACTGAGCTTATTTCTGTCATCGGTTTGCATTATGTATGCTTGTGGATTTTAAATACGTGCACATACAGTATATGTTTTTTATTTCTATTAATTTATCTATTAATTTATCTAATAAATGTATCTCATACATTTATTTTTCATTTAAACTTAAAAGACATGATTTTTTTTGTTTAAGGTTTTTCATGAAGTTTGTTGTTTTCTTATATTGTTTTCTTATATTGTGTCCTGATGTTTAAAAAAATAAGTGTGGAATTGTTTCTAAATGACTATTTGAGTGAACATTTGCACCTGAATAATTGAGAGTGATTGTAAGTGTGATGATCATCTGCTAAATGAGCAACAACGACCACAATTCACTCCTTCAGTCAGTGAAGCTCCCACAGCTGTTCATGAGAGTTTAAATGCTGGGAAAATTCCCATCTTCCCACAGAAGAAGAAGCAGAAGCAAGCAGGAGGAATTACTCCAGGAGAAACTACGGACATACTATTGTAAATATGGAGATTAAGGAAGAACCCTGCAGAATAAAAGATGAAGATACAGAGGAACAAATAGGTTGGTGTTTTCCTTCATTCTCTTTAAATACTGATGAGGAACATTAAGATGAAAACTTTTTTTAAAAGGACTACATTTTTGCTTAATTGTGACTCACCTAGTATATACATTGTTCTCATTTCTCATTCTTTATTTGCATTTTGAAATAATGACCCGATGGAAGTGAATGAAGACAAACAGCATCAGTTTCAAAAACCTCAGCATTTCAAAAATGAAGATGGAAACACAGTCATTTCACAGACGTCAAAGTGTGTCACACAAAAACAAGCTGGAAAAACTGGACAAGGATCTTTCACCTGCTCTGAGTGTGGAAAGAGTTTCACGCAGAAAGGAAACCTTAATATACACATGAGAATTCACACTGGAGAAAAACCGTTCACATGCACTCAGTGTGGAAAGAGTTTCAGATCCAAAGGCTCTCTCAAAGATCATCTGCACCGTCACTCTGTAGTGAGATCATTCAGCTGTGATCAGTGTGATAAAACATTTATTGTGGAATCAAACTTAAGAAGACACCTTATAGTTCATGCTGTGAAGTCTCACTTTTGTTCTTTTTGTGGGAAGAGTTTTTCACTACTACAGACTTTACAAGGGCATGAGCGTATTCATACTGGTGTGAGACCTTATGTGTGCTCTGACTGTGGGAAGAGCTTTGTTACATCCACCCACTTAATAAGACACCAGAGAATTCATACTGGAGAGAAACCGTACAAGTGCTCACACTGTGGAAAGGGTTTTACCCAATCATCTAGTCTACGGTCTCATGAGAAAAAGCATTGCCTGAAGTGAGCAAAGTTCACATTCACATCCATGATTTACAAATGTTGTACTTACAAGTGTTGGCCTTCTCTTTTCTCAACCGCTGTAACATGATTTATAATGAAATGATTCAAATTTACTGAACTTCTAACACTTGTTTTGCATTAAAAGATTTCTAAAGTTTTCAGGTAAACCGTGGTGAGATTATTATTTTGAAATTGAAAGAGAAAGACCAGGAAAAAGCCCTTCTTCAACTTCCACAGGCTGAAACGGATGATGACGGACAACTGGCCAAAGAGCATTTAGTGTTTCGCTTCCAAATTAAGGACGATATGTAAATTTTTCTTAGGTGTCTGTACAAAAGGAGTCTCAGAATGAATTGCATGTTTATGGAGATTTTATTTCAGTTTTTTAGTTAAATGCCTGTATCTCTGGATTGCAAACGATTCCTTTGTAATTTGCACATTCGCACGTTTAATCAATGTGTGATTACAGCAATAAACCCTCATCAATATTAATTTTAATTTAGCTTTTCTCTGAACTGATAGTTTAGCAGTGCTGGAAATTTAGAGCTCATTTCTGATAATTACACCACTTTTACGAAGATAAATTCATTATTTGTTTGTCATTATTTAGAGTCGGTTTAAAGAAAGTATTTAAACAAATTAACAATTAACTCATTGAACAATTAACCTAACATCGTATCATTATTTCAAACATACTTTTTTTAAATGTAGTTGATATTGTTACATTAAACTTTGTATTGAACTTTAAACTATATGTTATATTATGAACTATGTGCAAACTAGTTTCAATGAATTGTCAAGATTGACGTTCTATTGAAATAAAATAGTCACAATCTATTATATTTTCTGTTCTAACTGAGCTTATTTCTGTCATCAGTTTGCATTATGTATGCTTGTGGATTTAAATATGTGCACATACAGTATGTGTTATGGCTCGTTTCCACTGAGCGGTACGGTACAGTACAGTACGGTACGGTTCGGGTTGGTAAACCACCGTTTCCACTGCCAACAGTACCCTTACTTGATAGGCGTGGTGTAGCCTATGCCGGAAAGAAGCGATCCGTCATTTTCGCGCGAAGAAGAATGCGACATAAACAACAATGGAGGACATACAGCAGATCTTGTTCTTGCTTCTCGGCATGTTTGTCACAAGAAGCCAAGCGCCGACATTAAGTGTTTCTCAATACCAAGTAGGCTACGTAAAGTTCGGACTTGCCAAGTCCGACTCAGGAGAATGACTCATGAGTAATTCTGCAAATGGAACAGCACGTTCTTGAAAGCGTCAGTCAGCTCGCTCTGCTACTCCGGTTATCTCTGTACATTTTAGGCAACAATAAAACTAAATATGTTATAAAACACCACACTGCCTCTTTTCATTTTAATTTAAAGAAATCTTAAACATTAGCCACACAAATGTGGTTCAGGCAATGCATATTGATTATATTCACTGCATGTAACGTTAGCCTATTTATAACAAAACTAAATATAAAACACAACCCTGCCTCTTTTCGTTTGAATATAATATAAAAATATGAAACATTTTAATATGGTCCAGGAAATATGTGCATTTGTACTAAACAACAGATGTTGCAGTAGCTAAACAACATTACAAATGACAAAACTCAGCCCAGTCTCTTTTTGTTAAATTTCAGTTTTATCAATATTAGCCATTATAAAAGCATAAGTAAAATACAAGTATAAGTAAAAGGTACAAGAAGATATACAATAAGAAATAAAGAAAACAATTCAGTCAAACATACAAAGTCAGCGCTCTAGCCTAAACTTACAACGGTAAAGTTAAATAGCTTAAATATATAAAGTTATGAAACTTCACTTAGCCCTCAGCCAAAACGATTGGCCAGGGAACAAATGATAGATTCACAAGACCAAATATCGCCCGTTAGATATACACAAGACGAATTATATCTCATGTTTAACCACTACAGAGACGTCAGAGTCAGCGGCAAACGTCAGAACGACTAGCCGAGATAAGGCTGTTCCAGGCGGGGTACATGAGCGACGAGCTCCCGGGGATCGCCTGGATCAAATCTTTAATCTTTATTAAAGGAGAACTTGGTAACTTTTTTAACTTAATAAAACTGTCTAGAAATCATTTGGATGGTTAAACAACCTGTTCTGGTGATATTGGTGACTTTCCCCGCTCCCCCCAGCGTTCCCAGGCGGAAAACCAACCTTGCAACTTGGGGACTACCGTCCCGGCAAGATAGAAATTGGAAGTCTCGTGAGAAGCGAGAACTAGAACGAGAACGAGCGCGAAACACGAATTGCTTTACGGCAATTCGACATAAACACACACGCATGTATGATGTATTACCAGATTACCCACCTCGGTAGACATAGCTCCACGCGATACAGTTGGCTTGCTCCGATCATAACAAACGCACACGAGCAGCGGTAGAGAGGGGGAGGAGGCCGCCGCAAATGAGTTTTTACGACCTTGTTGTGAAATATACGCCCCCCCACAGCTGTAGGGGGAGCTCGTGGGGAAAACATGCGACAACAAAAGGGAAAATCAGCGAAGAAGTGACTAGAGTTCGCTAGAGTTGCCGAGTTCTGCTTTAATAAACCACAGATTTGAGCTTAAAAACAACTATATTCTCACCTGAAAAACTCTTAAAGGGATAGTTCACTTTGAAATTAAATTTTGGTATGTTTTAGCTTACCTCAAGGGCATCCAAGATGTAGGTGTCTTTTTTTCCGCAGTAGTTTCAATTTTGATATTTTTAGGTCAAACCGTTCTTGTCTGTTAGTCATATAATGCAGTGTTATTGTCTGAGGCTAGCCATGTGGCAATGTTTATCTGCAAAGTTCGCTGATGCCATGGTGTGGCGCGGTTCATAACAAGAATGTTTTAATTACAAGAATGTTTTAAATGAATGCTGCTGTTTTTGTATTCGCATGTTGATGAAAAGAATAACTGATGAATTTATTTATTATGTTATTTCTGAATTTCAAAAATACATTTCCAATGATTCACCAGAACTCCTTCCTCTGTGTCTTCCTTAACAATGCTCAATGCGTTAATGCGTCAATTTAATGAATAAATAATTTAGCGACTAGTCGTCGACTGTAATGCAAAACTAGTCGACTAGCAAAAATCAGTAGTTGTGAAACCCCTAGTTCACTGAGCATATAAAGAGGCATAGATGGGGATCAGCTGGCGCTGATCATCAGTGGGCGCTGATGCGCGGCTGGCGGTGATGAACAGCGGTAACCGGCAGGACACACACACACACACACACACACACATACACACACGAGACAAGGAAGAGACAGTGAATTCATGAACTAATTGGAAATAATTGCGTACCGTACTGAGCCATTTTTTTATTTTTTTATTTTTTTATCTAATATTTAATATATGTATCTAATAAATAAAATGTTCATTTAAACTTAAAAGACATGATTAAAAAAAAAAGAAGTTTTTTCCATGAAGTTTGTTGTTTCATATATTGTGTACTGATGTCTCAATAAACGACTTTCTAAACGACTATTGATCAAACATTTGCATCTGAATAATTGAGAGTGATTGTAAGTGTGATGATCATCTGCTAAATGAGCTACAACGACCACAATTCACTCCTTCAGTCAGTGAAGTTCCCACAGCCGTTCATGAGAGTTTAAATGCTGGGAAATATTCCCATCTTCCCACAGGAGAAGAAGAAGCAAGCAGGAGGAATTACTCCAGGAGAAACGATGGACATACTATTGTAAAGATGGAGATTAAGGAAGAACCCTACAGAATAAAAGATGAAGATACAGAGGAACAAATAGGTTGGTGTTTTCCTTCATTCTCTTTAATGACTGATGAGGAAAGTTAAGATAAAAACTGAAAAAAGGACTAAATGTTTTGCATAATTGTGACTCACCTAGTATATTTATTGTTGTCTTTTCTCCTTCTTTATTTGAATTTTTTATTTTAGACCCGATGGAAATTAATGAAGACAAACAACATCAGTTTCAAAAACCTCAGCATTTCAAAAATGAAGATGGAAACACAGTCTTTCAACAGACCGAAAATTGTTTCACACAAAAACAAGCTGGAAAAACTGGAGTCAAAGGATCTTTCACCTGCTCTGAGTGTGGAAAGAATTTCATTCATAAAGGAAACCATAATGTACACATGAGAATTCACACTGGAGAAAAACCGTTCACATGCTCTCAGTGTGGAAAGAGTTTCACATCCAAAGGCGTTCTCAAATATCATCTGCGCCGTCACTCTGGAGTGAGATCATTCAGCTGTGATCAGTGTGAGAAAACATTTGTTGTGGAATCAAACTTAAGACAACACCTTAAAATTCATACTGGTGTGAAGCCTCATGTTTGTTCTTTTTGTGGAAAGAGTTTTTCAGTACTGAAGTATTTAAAAGAGCATGAGAGTATTCATACTGGTGTGAGACCTTATATGTGCTCTGACTGTGGGAAGAGCTTTGTTACGTCCACCCACTTAAAAAGACACCAGAGAGTTCATACTGGAGAGAAACCGTACAAGTGCTCTTCATGTGGGAAGAGTTTTACTGAATCATCCAATCTACGGTATCATGAGAGAAACCATTGCCCAAAGTCTTCTAAGTGAGCAAAGTTCACATTCACGTCCATGATTTATAAATATTGTACTTACAAATAATTTGACATTCAGATTGTTTTAATAGAGTGATTCAATCTAAGGGTTAAATTAGTAGTGAAGTGTGAACCTGGTGATAGTTTGATCAAGTGTTGCCCTTCTCTTTTCTCAACCGCTGTAACATGATTTATAATGATATGATTAAACTTTACTAAACTTTAAACACTTGTTTTGCAATAAAATATTTAAGTTTTTCAGGTGAACTGTGGTGAGATTCATTTTTTTCTGTTTTTGCTTAAAGAGGTCCTATAATGTCCCTTTTTACAAGATGTAATATCTCTGATGTACCAGAGTGTGTATGTGAAGGTCTAGCTCAAAATACCCAACAGATCCTTTTTTATACCATGTTAAAATGGTATACATGTTAAAAAGGGTGAAACGTTTTTGTGTGTGTCCCTTTAAATGCAAATGAGCTGCTGCTCCCGCAATGAAAGACCGAGAGCGCTGACACAACTGCCATCCGCTCACAACTCTTCGAGGCTGATTAATAATTGTTTGGATGTTTTGGAAAAAGATGGTAGGGGAAAACTGTCCGTCATTTTCCCGTTCAAAAAAAAAATTCCGTAAACACGGCGTCGTCTCAAGAAATCTGCGTACACACGAAACCACTGAAACCGACTCAAAACGATGTAGTATACATGCCAGACCAGTATGTGGCGCTGTAATTCTGCCACAGACATACACTAAAAACGGAGAAGAAGACTTGGAGCTCGCGCATAAACCTTGCGCGCTGTATACAACAATAATATTAGGCACAGTAGCTTCTTTTTTTCTTTTCTTTTTTCTTTTTTAATCAAGAACTTTGTTGAACAATATGAAAAACCATAAATGTAGTTGCTGTGACTTAACGGTGTCTGACTAGTTGACACTTGGTGTGATGACATCATCGTTTCACAAAATGTACGGATTGGCCGTACACACGAAAACGCAAGGGCGGCGTTTTCAGATTTATCCACCTTGGGACCCGGTTTAAAAAAATAGCGGTTTCAGTCTCCGAAAACGGCAGATCCGTGTGGACGAAACGCCAATACGATAAAAAATGTATACGTATACAGCGAAACGCGTCTCTGTGTGGACGGGCCCTCAGAGTTCATGGAGGTACCTTAAAGTGAACGAGAAGATGTCCGAAATAAGATCATCTACGTTTGCCAGCACCTTCTGCCAGATGCGAAAGACAAACTCCCGGATGTCGTGGGTTTGGGTTTTAGGTTATAAGAACGTTTCCATAACGTTCCCATTAAGTTATAAAAACTTTATTTCTGAATGTTCTAGGAACGTTCAAAGCGTCTTGTTTTTTAGACGTTGTATTAACGTTATTTCTTAGTTATAAGAACGTTATGCAAAACATTATCAGACCGTTAAATTATCTTGTTATATAAATGTTGTAATAACGTTCTTGCTTGGTTATAAGAACGTTATTCAAATGTTATTAGAACGTGCAATTCTCCCGTTATATAAACGTTGTATTAACGTTCTTGCTTGGTTATAAGAACGTTATTCAAACGTTCAATTATCCCGTTATATAAACGTTCTTACTTGGTTATAAGAATGTTATTCAAAACGTTATTCGAACGTTCAAATTCTCTTGTTATAGATTATGAAAAACGTTCTTAAAAACTTTTCATTCACTTCTCACGTTCTCAATGTTTTTTCATATAATGTATATAATATATGACGATCATTTTATGAAAGCACCTTAAACAGAAGAACCTAAAACATAAGAACCAAATAAGAACTTTCAGATTTTAAAATGAAGACAAAAATATCTAGAAAGATAAAATAAAAAAAAAAAATAAAAAACATTAATCATGTCTATAATATGTGTAATGTAGTCCACTTAAGGCAAGTTGAAGTGAACCCATAGTTTATTCCAATAAACCAATACAAACGAAACAGACTTGGGTTTAAGTGAAAATATGAAATGAACATGTACATAAACTTGGACTAAACATGGAACCACCAACAATGGTACAGGGAACAAAGCTAGACAATGGGAACACAAGGACTATTAACATGACCAAAAAAAACCAATGGCATTCACAAGGGGAGCATAGGATAACATGAGGAGCAAGGGAAGCACATGACAAACAGGACAAACTGATTAAACTTAAAAATAATGAAAATGAAACAAAGCTAAAACTAGACGTGACAATTTGAAAAAACATTTTAAATATCATCCATGTCAGCTTCTACTTCCGGCACATCGGACTGGACTGAATCCTGAGAGGGTCTCTGGAGATACTGCCGGGAGAAAAGAAGACAGTGTTGTATTAAAGTGTGGTGAGATTAGTATAAAAGCACTGGGATGCTGCACTTTCTCATACAGAAGAGCTCATTTGATTTTCTGACCATTTATAAACATCATTTGCTTTGGAATATTGGGAGAAAACATGATGACATGAGAGAGCTCAGAGTCAGATGCTACTAATTTTCTTTTGTTTGGACTTTGTATTGTTTCTATTTTAATGCACACAGTTTGAATTAAAACTGCACTCTACTGATGACCTTGCTAATCTTAAATTTAAGGCTGCCCCTGACTGAAGATTGTTCTTGGCGACTAGTAATTATTCATTTAAGCCATTAGTCGACTAATCACATTTTAAATGTATTTAGTTACTTAAATACTGGTGGAGGGGAGATATGTAAGCAATAAGGTACTCGAGGCTGAGCTGTATCGTGAATAAGTCACAGCTGAAGGGCGTTGTTAGGCATTGCCGTGACTTATTAGCGATACAGCACAGCCTCGAGTATCTTATTGCTTTTATTAAACGGTTACCGCACAATACAAATATTAAAGCCAAAAAATACAGCTCTGGAAAAATTAAGATACCACTGCAAAATTATCAATTTATCTGGTTTTACTATTTATAGGTATGTGTTTGGGTAAATTTAACATTTTTGTTTTATAAACTACTGACTACATGTCTCCCAAATAAAAATATTTTCATTTAGAGCATTTATTTGCAGAAAACGACAACTGGTCAAAATAACAAAAAAGATGCAGTGTTGTCAGACCTCGAATAATAGAAAGAAAATAAGTTCATATTCATTTTTAAACAGCACAATTCTAATGTTTTAACTAAGGAAGTGTTCAGAAATCAATATTTGGTGGAATAACCCTGATTTTCCATCACAGTTTTCATGTGTCTTGGCATGCTCTCCACCAGTCTTTCACATTGATTTTGGGTGACTTTATGCCACTCCTGGTGCAAAAATTCAAGCAGCTTGGCTTTGTTTGATAGCTTGTGACCATCCGTCTTCCTCTTGATCACATTCCAGAGGTTTTCAATGGGGTTCAGGTCTGGAGATTGGGCTGGCCATGACAGGGTCTTGATCTGGTGGTCCTCCATCCACACCTTGATTGACCGTCCTTAGCTGTGTGGCATGGAGCATTGTCCTGCTGGAAAACCAATCCTCAAGGTTGGGCAACATTGTCAGAGCAGAAGGAAGCAAGTTTTGTTTCAGGACAACCTTGTATGTGGCTTGATTCTTGCGTCCTTCACAACAAAGACAAATCTGTCAGGATGTGGTGCGGGCTGAAGAAGGCGAAGAGGCAAAAGGCTCCAAGACAAACTTTTACTCACTGTTAGACTTTTCTGTAATTTCTACAGTTATTTACTTTAAATCCCCCAGTATTATACTGCTATTTCTCTTTACAGTAAATAACTGTGATTCCAATTGCATCATGGGAATTTTCTGTGACGTCTAACACCACATACAGAGACTTACTGTATTTTTTAAATTAGCTGTATACTACTGTATTTGACGTAACTGCCTCTCTGGCTGGCACCATTCCACCGTGCTTTTTATTTCCTAATGTTTGCCTTACACCACGTGTCTACAACGCTATAATAGCCAGAGGCTGTCTATATTGGACACATTGAAGCGACCGGACCTTTAAATGCAAACCTGTTTATCCCTTGTAAGAACTAGTGCGAGCGCTTGGACTCGTATCGGACTACGTCTGAAATATAACGGCCGCGGCGCATCACTACACTGTCTGGGATTTGTCGTGTCGCGTCAGACAGACATCCAGTGTAGGTAATGGGGTCTGTCTTTTGTTGGATCGCGACGTTCGTGTCTGGCCCGGGGAAGAGACGGAATTCACTTCACCGAGAGAGAGAGATCAGCAAGCAAGGTAAAAAAAACAAAACAAAAAAAAACATTCTGTGTATGTTGACAGGATTGTGCCCAGTTTAATGTATGTTATAACGTTAACGTTAGCCTAACGTTACTCGTCGTCAACATGGCGGTAACGAACTTTACCATGGTAAACTGAGCTAACGTTTCATTTTACACACTTTGTTAGATTATTGAATTGTCGAGTTAAAATATGCCAACGAGCAACGCGTTTACATTAACAATAAATGTGAATAAACTAATGTGAAATTCTGTTTATATCTTAATGTTGGCCTACTGATGAGAACCTTTATAGTTTTAGCATTAGTTTGCAAACTATACCATATTATAGTTTTTTTTTTTTTTATGGAATTTAATATTTACTTCCATTTTTGTGTTTAAAGGCAACTGCAACAAAGCGCCAATTCGCGCCAGTGACTTAGCAAGATTCCAGAGGTAGGCCAGCCCATTTGTGATATATTTTGAGAAGTTTGCTGAAATGATTAGCATACACTATGTGAAAATTGCTTTTGAGCCACTGGTGCAGACTAGGTAGCTAACAATATCTTATAAAATCTCTATAAAATTGGCTAACTTTATATCAAATAAGTGACCTTTGCATTATGTCTAACTTTATTACACAGCAAATGAACCAATCAGAAGATGGACCATTGTCTTTGTTCAGTCTCACCAGATTAAATGTATCCAGGTAAGCACTGCAGTGAAACTCTCACTAAGACCAAATCTAGCATTCTAAACAACTTAAGTTTATATTTTTGCATTATTTTTATATTTTATTAGCCAGCGACTCTACCATTGCAGTTCCACCTGACTAGGAAGGTCCTAATATCAGCGCACAGGTGGGTTAACTACTGTAGGAAGGAGAACGATCATCACACAGTGATTTCTTGCATGTATCTTACTGTGTATTTGTCTCAAACAGGAACCCCTCCACTGCAGACAAGCTGAAATGGGCTAAAATCATCTATTTCAGTCGTTCAACTTCTTTCTATGCATCTCAGCATTTTTGGACAGAATTTAGGATTTGTAAGTATTAAAATTTAATCTGGCATAATTTAATTTAGTTCTTTTGTATGCTATTTATTGACAAAAGCTGTTTACAAATATATATTCTTAAGTTTTTGTGAAAATAATAATAAAAATTAACAAAAAAGGAGGTTAAAAATAATGTGACACTAATATTCTCTCTCTCTCTCTCTCTCTCTCTCTCATATAGTTTTGGAACCGGGATCTCCTCTGAAGGACTGAGTACATTTGTGGAACCGGGATCTCCTCTGAAGGACTGAGTACATTAGTGTTTGTGGACACGCATGCAGACCAGGGAACACTCTGATGTTGTCAATCAAGTTCTGAACAGGAACCAATCTTTGGAGAAGTTCATTTATTCACAAAGGTGGACAAAAACATTGTGTTGGCTTTTTAAAGATTATTTTGATGATGACTTTTACTCCTATGCTGTAGAAAAGATGGAGTAGACAGTCAGACATTGATAATAATAATAAATGTTTCTTGAGCATCAAAGAGACTTCTTTCAAAAACATTACGCCACTTAAATACTTCTTTTGGCCACCAGTGTACATGAATCCAACACATTTTTGGAAATAAGTGAAATTATTTTTAAGGTGGGGTTATGTGTCTTGTATTGTGAAAAGAACTGTGTTTTGTCCTGTGTTGGACATTTCCTTTTTGAATGCTTAAAAATGTATTTATATTCTGCAGTTTTATGAATGTAATGGTTGATATTTCATTATAATACTTGTATAAGCTAAACAACCAATGACTCTACATTCATTTAGTTAAATGCTAATGTTTTGTTTATGATTTTATGTATGTTTTCAAAAATGTTTGCAGTGAAGGACAGCACATAATGTGTTAATTTAACACGTTTACACATCTTTGTGCTAACCTCTCTGACATATTTACTTTGTTAAAATCATTAACACAATGAATGAGTTAAAATTAACACAAAAAATGTTGTCTCTAAACTTACCCATTAATGTGTAAAAATTTCACACATCATTTCCAGCATTGGCATGTTTATTTTGTGATATATATGAAATGTTTTAAATAAAAAAATTGTATTTTGTGATAACTTTGTCTAATTGGTTTGTATGAAAGTAGTACTTATGTAGGATAAAAATAAAATTAATCATATATCAAAATTATCAAATCTAATTTATATTTAGTACAAATAAAAATAATTACAGTAGTGTACTGATTAGCTTAGTTTTTACAGTAATGCACTGTACTGATTAGCTTCGTTTTTACAGTAATGCACTGTATTACACAAAACTGAAATACGGTTTGGTACTGTAACTCTTAATTACAGTAACTTACTGGCAACAGTGTTGCCAGTAAGTTACTGTAAAAAACCCTTGAAAAGTCTAACAGTGCTTATAATAAATTTCCAAACAGGTACAGACAGGCAGGATGCACACACGCTAACTTAATAAGACTAAGACTATGATTATGACTATGACTATGACTAAGAACAGAAAAAGACTGACTGAACTGAAGGAACTTAAATACACTGATGAACACTGATTAACTGAACACAGGTGATATAACTGAACTAATGATGACAGTGAAGAAGACACGTGACATGATGACAGGAAGACAAGTCCAATGAAAAAACAAACTAAACAGAACACAACAGTGACAAAATCTGCCCGATTGCAGCCTTGCTGAAGCATCATCAATGTTCAGCTTTGTCCAACACATGGTCATCTAATGGTTAGACGGAGACCTGGAGAGGCCTACAAGCCACAGTGTCTCGCACCCACTGTGGAATTTGGTGGAGGATCGGTGATGATCTGGGGAGCTTCAGCAAGGCTAGAATTGGGCAGGTTTATATTTAATTTATATATTTTATAATGTAATAATGTCACAGTTAATCTCCAAATTCATGTAGAGACAACATAAAGACAGTATATTTGTTTAATGGCATATTTTTATGAATGAAGGTCAGTATCACTGATATTGATGTCTAGATGAAGAAAATGTTCCCCCAATTTTAAACATTGATTATAGCCATTTAACGTTATACTGTAATTAAAAAGCTATCAACTTTTTAACATTTATTATGCTTCAAAAAATATATCAACATTAAATTTAAGTGAACTTCCAACAATCCTCACATAAACCCATAATAAATGTCATATTTACCTGTGCCCTTACTGTGTAACATATACAGATCAATATACAGAAATTGAATAAAGTTATTCAACAGTCTGCACAGCATAAACTATAGATTAAATATAGACTAATCCTTATTAAAGCTACAATTTATTTGCAAATAATAGCCATTTCCTGTAGCCTAATATTTTTTTTTACATTTTGCTTTTGAATAAATATAAATGATTATAAAATCAATAGATTAAAAAAGCAACTTTGTCAAGGTAAAGTATGAAGTGCTATGAAGTAAAACGCTTTGTTTCCACACGAAAGTGTGAAAAATGAGTGTCTAATTGAATTTGGCTGAGGATGAACATTGAGGGACTTTTTTATGTTATCTTACATTTGAATAACTAAATTAATTCTAGGCCTGACTATTTAAGGGACTATATTCTGATTTTAAACTAAGTATAACACTATTGATATTGTTAAAGCCACTTCTTCAAGACACTGAAGATTCATACCCAGGGGTGGATCTAGAAGATTATTTATAGAGTAAAGGAGTGCATAGTTTTTGGGGACTTAATGGCCTGTGTAATACATTTTGGAGAACAATCGATTATGCTCCCCAGATTAAACTCCCCAGAGATAGTATATATTAAAAACTGCATGCATGCATTGAATGTAATGGATGAAGATGAGACAGAAATAAGAAATGTTGATGTCACAGACAAAGTTGATATTTTTATGGACGATCTTATAGTTGAACACCTCCAGAGGGACAACGCAAAAAGAGCTCGCAAGACGGAGAAGAAGGAGAGAAAGGCGCTGGCGAAGGTCTTCCACTAAGGCTCAACTCCCTCGTGCTCAACAGTTAATAAAGATTATCAGACAAGCTGAACGATTGAATAGGAAGAGGCAAAGTTTTTGGGGACTTATGGCCTTACATACATAGTTGTGTTCACAAACATTGCATTACCACAAAGTAACCATCTATACTATACTGTTTAAAATAAAAAATAAAATACATTTTCAATATCCATGGCTCCAAGTTAAGACACTCTAAATGAAAAACATCAACAGATTATAAATATTTCTGATCTTGTATTACTTAAGATGATGATCAGTTTTATAGTTGTATAGATAGATAGATATTTATACCAAACATTTTATAACACATCTCTCCATGATATGAGACTTTCTATATTATTCTCAATTAAAAAAAAAAAAATGGAGCTTTGCAGCGTCTCGGACATGACGCTCGTTCTAAAAACATTTAAATTACGTTCAACTTTTGACATTGCGTTTTTTCCTCTTCACTGACGTTTTTAACATGAGAATGGCTCTTAACTGATTAAAAAATGAATAAACTGTGCATGTTTATATCAGTGTTGTAATTGTTTAAGCAGACAGATTTCCTTGAACATTACATTTACATTTACATTTACATTTAAGTCAAGTCAAGTCAAGTCAAGTTTATTTGTATAGCGCTTTTCACAATACAGATTGCATCAAAGCAGCTTCACAGTATTAAATTAAAATAATACAACAAAGTTTGTTTCAATAGGAATTTATTGATTGATAAAATTAAATTAAATATCCCCAAAATATCCCCAACTGAGCAAGCCAAAGGCAACAGTGGCAAGGAACCGAAAAACTCCATCAAGTGACCTAATGGTGTCCTAAAACTCCATCAGGTGACCTAATGGAGAAAAAAAAAACCTTGGGAGAACCCAGGCTCAGTCGGGGGCCAGTTCTCCTCTGGCATTTATGAGCTAGAGGCCGGATTGTAGTTTGAACTGTAGGATTATATGAATGCCTGGCTGAAGAGATGCGACTTTAATCTAGTTTTAAACTGAGAGAGCGAGTCTGAGCAACGAACAGTATCAGGAAGACTATTCCAGAGTTTTGGAGCCAAATGTGAAAATGCTCTCCCTCCTTTGGTGGTTCTGGATATCCTAGGTATGACCAAAAGCCTTGAATTTAGTGATCTCAAAGAGCGCGATGGATTATAGGGCGATAGAAGATCCGTTAAATAGACTGGAGCTAAGCCGTTTAGGGCTTTATAAGTCAGTAGCAATACCTTGTAATTAATACGGAACTTTATAGGTAACCAATGCAGTGATGATAAAATCGGTGTTATATGATCATATTTTCTTGATCTCGTAAGAACTCTAGCGGCGGCATTTTGGACTAACTGTAGCTTGTTTATTGAAGATGCAGGACAACCAGCTATTAGTCATTTAGCAGACGCCTTTGTCCAAAGCGACTTACAAATTAGGACAAAATTCAGCGAGTCATCATAAAGAGGCAAAAGCAACAACAACGCAAGAAGTGCTCAAAATACGAAGTTCAGGTATTATTCAGAGTAGCATAAGCCTGATAAGTGATGTTTCAAAGGGAAAGGAATTTTTTTTTTTTTTTTTTTTTCTATAAGGTTAAGTGCTCACGGAAGAGATTGGTTTTCAGCTGTCTTTTGAATGTTGTCAGGGATTCTGCATTCCGGATGAGGGTGGGGAGAGCGTTCCACCAGCATGGAACTGTGAATGAGAATGTTCTGGAAAGTGATTTTGTGGCTTTCTGTGATGGAACCACGAGACGTCGCTCGTTGACCGATCGTAGGTGTCTGGTAGGGATGTAGACTCGTAGGAGTGAGTGAAAGTAGGAGGGAGCTGAGCCTGTGATAGTTCTGTAAGCAGGCGTCAGTGCCTTGAACTTGATGCGAGCAGCGAGAGGTAGCCAGTGCAGAGAGATGAACAGAGGAGTGACGTGGGCCCTCTTGGGCTCGTTGAAGACAAGACGAGCTGCATCATTCTGGATCATCTGTAGGGGTTTGGTTGCACATGCAGGAAGTCCAGCCAGAAGAGCATTGCAGTAGTCAAGCCTAGAGATGGCCAGGGCCTGGACGATAAGTTGTGTTGCATGCTCAGTTAGGAAAGGCCTGATTTTCCTGATGTTGTGCAGTGCAAACCTGCATGATCGAGCTGTCTTTGAAATGTGATCTGTGAAGGTCAGCTGGTCATCAAACGTTACTCCAAGATTTCTGACCGATCTTGATGGGGTGATTAATGATGACTCTAGCTGGATGGTGAAGTCGTGCTGTAGAGACGGATTGGCAGGGAGGACGAGAAGCTCAGTCTTTGCCAGGTTGAGCTGCAGGTGATGTTCCTTCATCCATGTGGAGATGTCCGCCAGACAGCTTGAGACCCATGCAGCTACTGTGGGATCATCTGGTTGAAAGGAGAGGAAGAGCTGCGTGTCATCAGCATAGCAGTGGTAGGAAAAACCGTGTGCCTGTATGATGTGTCCCAGTGATGTGGTGTAGATGGAGAAGAGGAGGGGACCAAGAACTGAACCCTGGGGAACACCTGTGGTCAGCTGATGTGCTCTGGATACCTCACCTCTCCATGCGACCTTGAAGGACCTACCTGTGAGATAGGACTCAAACCAGTGGAGTGAAGTTCCTGTGATGCCCAGTGATGAGAGGGTGGACATAAGGATCTGATGATTCACCGTGTCGAAGGCAGCAGACAGATCCAGGAGAATGAGGACTGAAGATTTGGAAGCAGCTTTTGCGATCCGTAGGGCTTCTGTGACTGACAGTAATGCAGTCTCAGTTGAATGTCCTTTCTTGAAGCCAGATTGGTTGACATCCAGCTGGTTGTTTAGAGACAAGAAGGATGTTAGTTGGTTGAAGACAGCTCTTTCAAGTGTCTTCGCAATGAATGGTAGGAGAGAGATAGGTCTGTAATTCTCTACAAATGATGTGTTTAGCGTAGGGTGACTGGAGAGGAGAAGTGTAGATACTTCTTCCTCGGTTAGCGAAGAAAAGGAGGACAGAGGGGTATTGGCTGTGGAAGGGGTCGGTCTGGGTTCCTGTGTGTGTGGAGCTGAGAACTGACTGCTGATAGCTGTTGTTTTGTTGGTGAAGAAGTGCGCAAAATCGTCAGCAGTTAAGGAGGAGGCGGGTGGTGGTGGAGGTGGACAGAGGAGAGAGTTGAATGTCTTGAAGAGTAATCGTGTGTTGGAGGAGCTGTTGATCTTGTTGTGGAAGTATGAAGATTTTGCAGCATGAACATCAACAGAAAAGGAGGAGAGGAGAGATTGATACATACTCAGGTCAGATGCGTCTTTTGATTTGTGCCATTTCCTCTCCGCTGCCCTGAGTTCGGTCCGGTGTTCCCGAAGAACCTCAGATAACCAGGGGTTAGAGGGAGTAGCGCGTGCTGGCCTGGAGGAGAGAGGGCAGATAATGTCTAGAGAAGAGATTAGAGTGGAGCATAAGGTGTCCGTTGCGGTATTCACATCCAGAGATGAGAATTGTGAGGGTGGGGGAAGAGAGGATGATACGGCAGAGGAAAGATGGGAGGGGGAAAGTGAGCGCAGGTTTCGTCTGAAAGTGACTGGTGGTGGGGGTGGTGGTGCAGGGGTAGAGAGTTGTAGACTGAAAGTAATGAGGAAATGATCTGAAACGTGGAGAGGTGTCACCAGGATGTTTTCTGTGGTGCAGTTGCGTGTGTAAACCAGGTCCAGTTGGTTGCCTGATTTGTGAGTACCTGTGGTGATGAGTCGTTTGAGATCGAAAGAGGCTAGGAGAGAGGTGAAGTCTGTTGCATGTGGCTTTTTGAGATGAATGTTGAAGTCACCGAAGACTAGTAGTGGGGTGCTGTCCTCAGGGAAAGTGGACAGCAGCACATCCAGCTCATCTACAAAGTTACCCAGCTGACCTGGGGGGCGATAAATGACTACAATATGGATTTTAATGGGAGTTGTAAGTGTAATAGCATGATATTCAAATGAGTTGTTGTTGCATAGAGAAGAGAGCGTGGAGTATTTGCAATTGTTAGAAACGAGAAGCCCTGTACCCCCACCTCTCCCAGACTGGCGAGGGGAGTGGGAGAAGGAGAAATTGCTAGAGAGAGCAGCAGGGGTTGCTGAGTCTTCTGGACGAATCCAGGTCTCAGTCAGGCCCAAGATACTAAGAGTAGAATGAGATGCAAAGGCTGGAATGAAGTCAGCTTTATTGACTGCTGACTGACAATTCCATAGACCCACGGAAAGAGAGAGAGGAGTATGTGAGGATGGGACGCAGATTGGCAATATTGCGCTGTCTATTGCGCGTGATGAAAGGACGTTCCCGAGAGATAACATTAAGTTTAACAACATTAATAATAAGCCAAAGAGGGCAAGGTTTTAACTGAACTGTCCTTAGGTTCAAAAACAGATAATAGCCTACTATGTGTGCCAAAAATAAACTTTACAACATTTTCTAAATATGCAGCTGTAAATTATGCAACAGTCTTTAGTGAAAGAAATAACTGTAGTTATAGGTGCATCTCATCTAAATGGCAAACTATTCCTTTGTCTCTATTTTTTACAAATTCCCACATCAACCCTTAATTCACTTAAAGCTGAATAATTGAGAGTGATTGTAAGTGTGATGATCATCTGCTAAATGAGCAACAACGACTAGACTCAGTAGACTCAGTAGGAAACTTTGTGCTAAATAAGGAAAGAAAGATGTTTCTCATTTTTCCTTTTTAAATTTAATTTAATATGTTTATTTTAGACCTGATGGAAGTGAATGAAGACAAACACCATTATTTCACAAATGAAGATGGAAATGCAGTCGTTTCAAAGACTGAAGAGAATTTCACACAAAAACAAGCTGGGAAATCTGGAGTCAAAGGATCTTTCACCTGCTCTGAGTGTGGAAAGAGTTTCAAATATGAATCACAACTTAAGAGACACATGAGAATTCACAATGGAGAAAAAACATTCAGATGCTCTCAGTGTGGAAAGAGTTTCACTCAGCAAAGCTCTCTCAATGATCATCTGCTCCGTCACTCTGGAGTGAGATCATTCAGCTGTGATCATTGTGATAAAACATTTGTTGTGGAATCAAACTTAAGACAACACCTTAGAGTTCATACTGGTGTGAAGCCTCATGTTTGTTCGTTTTGTGGAAAGAGTTTTTCACTACAGAAGTATTTAAAAGCTCATGAGAGATTTCATGCTGGTATGAGACCTTATGTGTGCTCTGACTGTGGGAAGACCTTCACTATATCCAGTGACTTAATAAGACACCAGAGAACTCATACTGGAGAGAAACCGTACAAGTGCTCACACTGTGGAAAGAGTTTCTCTCGGTCAGGAAACCTGAAAGATCATGAGAGAGTTCATACTGGTGAGAAACCTTATATGTGCTTTGACTGTGGGAAGACCTTCACTACACCAGGCCGCTTAAAAATACACCAGATACGTCATACTGGTGTGAGACCTTATGTGTGCTTTGACTGTGGGAAGAGCTTCACCTTATCCAGTGCCTTAAAAATACACCATGCAGAGACTTCATACTGGAGAGAAACCGTACAAGTGCTCTTCATGTGGGAAGAGTTTCACCCAATCATCTAATCTACGGTATCATGAGAGAAAGCATTGCCCGAAGTCGTCTAAGTGAGCAAAGTTCACATTCACGTCCATGATTTACAAATTTTGTAATTACAAATAGATTGACATTCAGATTGTTTTAATAGAGTGATTAAATCTAAGGGTAAAATGAGTAGTTAAACAACCAGCTGGATGTCAACCAATCTGGCTTCAAGAAAGGACATTCAACTGAGACTGCATTACTGTCAGTCACAGAAGCCCTACGGATCGCAAAAGCTGCTTCCAAATCATCAGTCCTCATTCTCCTGGATCTGTCTGCTGCCTTCGACACGGTGAATCATCAGATCCTTCTGTCCACCCTCTCATCACTGGGCATCACAGGAACTTCACTCCACTGGTTTGAGTCCTATCTCACAGGTAGGTCCTTCAAGGTCGCATGGAGAGGTGAGGTATCCAGAGCACATCAGCTGACCACAGGTGTTCCCCAGGGTTCAGTTCTTGGTCCCCTCCTCTTCTCCATTTACACCACATCACTGGGACACATCATACAGGCACGCGGTTTTCCTACCACTGCTATGCTGATGACACACAGCTCTTCCTCTCCTTTCAACCAGATGATCCCACAGTAGCTGCACGGGTCTCAAGCTGTCTGGCGGACATCTCCACATGGATGAAGGAACATCACCTGCAGCTCAACCTGGCAAAGACTGAGCTTCTCGTCCTCCCCTGCCAATCCATCTCTACAGCACGACTTCACCATCCAGCTAGAGTCATCATTAATCACCCCATCAAGATCGGTCAGAAATCTTGGAGTAACGTTTGATGACCAGCTGACCTTCACAGATCACATTTCAAAGACAGCTCGATCATGCAGGTTTGCACTGCACAACATCAGGAAGATCAGGCCTTTCCTAACTGAGCATGCAACACAACTTATCGTCCAGGCCCTGGTCATCTCTAGTAGGCCGCTGTACGTGAGCTGTATCGTTCAGTTTCGTTCCACCAAGTGGGGCACTAATTTTTCTTTTGCTCAATAT